>NC_073703.1:59113155-60313155 GCF_023634085.1 Falco cherrug
TTCTAAGATGAAACATTTTGAAAACACAGGCAGGCTTCCTTACTGCATTGACTTCCCTTTAATGAGATGTGCAGTCATTTCTCTTTTTCTTTTTCCCCTATGTAATATTCATTCTTCTATGCATAAAGAAAACAACATGGGCAGGTTACTGCATTGACTTCACTCTAATGGGAGACACAGTAATTTTGTTTTCTTCTATAATATTCTTTCTTCTATTATAAAATGTATTTGCATAGCTCATTGTGTTGCTCTGTTTTCTGAACTCCCCATTCATATTGCTGAAAAAAAAAGAATAAAATGTACTCTATTTTCTAACAGAAGGAGGTATAAACTTTTGTGAAGTCTCACAGTTGTCACCACGTCATTTATAAATACTGTTACAATCCTCTACCTTCCTAAAATTTAAATCCAATTCAAAGAACTGGCTTCTATTGAAAGGATACTATTAGCATATAAATACAACAGAATCATTTTGGAGTAGTACACATATCCAGAGTATGACATGGTAAAGAATTTACTTATAATTATAAAACCCATGAACACTATCGAGTGTATAGTACTGGTCTTTGTTGAAACCTCATTATAATTGTGTGAGAAATGGCTTTTGTGTTGTTGAAAATAAGTTACTTTACCATCATTCTGCTTTGTTTGTCAACTTAATTATTACACAGTTAAAATATTGCTTTGCATTAGTCAGAACAGAGAATTTTCCTTTTATATAGTTTCCTTTTCCCAGGGGTAAATTTTAATGCCCTGAAAGGTCAACAGAGGTCAGGACTTCTTGACTATATCTCAACAGTGCATTTCTGGTCATCAAAAGAAATAAGCCTCTGACCACTGGTAGCTGCTGTAGGGGTTTCTTTTATCCTGCACCTGTGACAATTACCCTGTGTTAGTGAAGCTAACAGGAGTCAGGTTGTAGGTTAAGGGTCAGGGCACTGTCAAGAGGAAGTTATTCTTCAGTCCACTAAATCTGTTATCATTTTCATCTAATGTGACATCCATCTGTCAATCAGGGAATTTAGGCAATTGTCTTATTCTAAGTGCTGCACTTTATGCCTCAACCAGCTCACGTTTTACTGCTTTTCCTATAATTACATTTCTCTACCTCTGAAAACCCATCTGCAAAATAAACAGGGAAAATCTTACTCAATCATTTTGAAGATCCAGGCTTTTTATACTAAAAGCTGTTTCACTTACAAAATTGAGTGATTTCTCTGCAAAGTTTTACGTTCATTTAATTTTCATTGTTATGGGTTTTTAACATGTAGAAAGAGAATAAAGCTCCTGTAACTACATAGATACCAAAATAAGTTTTCACGTAAAACTGCCAAATGCATACCGGTCAAAAGGGGTATACCTCATACATACCCTTTAGATGCTGCTGCTTCTCAGATTTCTCAAACACTGTGAAAATGGCATGCTATAGTTTTGAATGACAAGGATAAGTTTTTACAACAGACTTTTGAGGAATTAGAAGCTAATACATAGTTGAATTGACTACAGATAAGCAAAGCCTCTGACTAACTCCATGTACAGCACCACAGAATGGAGTTCGAAATTGTTAATTCTAATTCAGCAGTGCTCTTAAAGATATTCTTAATTTCAAGCACGTGGACGATGCCAACCACTTACAAAAACGTTTATATAAATGGGAGGGCATATAAAACCTAGGTGTAAAGGTAAATGTTCTGCTGAATATGGTTGAGATTGCTCATATGCTTCAATTTAGACACACTTTTAATTGCTTTGATGAACAAGAACCTAAATACTTTGCCAAGCATAAAAATTGTGGTGTGGTTATATGATGCAGTTGAGCCAATCTAACAGCTTGGTACCACTGAAAAGGATGGTCCTGTTCCCCCTGTTTCCTCCCCCTGCCTTCCCACCCCAGATTAGTTTTCTGCTGGGTTAGCAAATTTAATTGCCTCACCAAGTGGTTAGGAAAGCATGCAAGCCAGTGTAGGGACAGTGACAAGAGTATGTGGCTGTAGAGAATGTTACTGGCAAACCATTACATAGATCCGGTCAAATAATTAAACTGTAGTTTCTCCTTCCACTTTTGCCAGATTCCCCATTTTAAAAATTGAACTGAACTGATTTGCAGTTATTACCAAGAAACTCTCCAGGACCCATGCTGCTATAATTTCACTGATAGCAAAGGTGGTAGGTATGAGATGCTCTTACAAATTCTAGAGCAGAGCTAATCTCAGTACAGCAGCAATAATATTAATAGTACATGGCTTTTAGTATATTTTGTTAGGAGTGCTTGAAAGAAGGCTAGGATCCTTATTCCTATATTATAAATGGGGAAACTGTGGCACTGAAAGGGGAAAAAATACCCTGCCATGGAAAGTCATTGGCAGCAATAGAAAAGGACTATAGTATCCCTAAATCCATTCCAAGAATCTCTGCTGTAGGCCATAGTATTCTTCCTGTCAACTTTGTGGGCTGTTTATATATTATTAGTGTCAGATGTTAAATTGCTCCAGAGCAAGTTGGATTCCTTGCAGCACCCATGAATTCTTGCACTCTTCTACTCTTACCAACCAGCACAGTTTCCTATAGTCCACGCTCTGTGAGCTTTTTGTTTAAGGGATTGATTCCAATCACTCAAGCTCTTCCTTTTTGTAAGATTTACTGTACTTGTTTCCACTTAGTTTTTCCAGGCATGAGTTAGGCACACTTCCCTTTCTGCTACCCCGCCATCTTTAACTTCTCCTGATTTCTGGCTTGCATCAAAAACATCATAAGGTTTCCAATTAATTCTGTAAGTGCTTTTTTTTCCTTTTCTTTTTACTTGCCTGTTCTATACTTGAAATTGGTCACATACATTCAATTTCATAGCACTTGTTTTTATAAAGCCTAGCTTCATCCAACCGTTTAATTCTTTCTTGAAGAAGCCAGTGACTGCAGATTCCATTGCAGTCCCAGAATGGGGACACAAAAAAATTACTCATGCAAGAGAGAAGTTGTGCGACGCTGGGTACAGAGAGGTGTAGTTAATTTCAATATCTTGTCCTGACACCGTGGCCAGCCTTTGCTGGGTCATATACCTAGCTGTGGAAGTAGAGAAACACTTTCTGTTTCCTTGGTATAGATATGACTGTGTAAACATTTCAAGATAAACAGTAGCTGTCAAATTACACTGTGTGCGTTTATGCTGGCAGCAGGTCTCATGCTTCCCCCTCCCAAGGTACAAGTCATCTTTGATCCAAAAGTGTGTAATGCTGTCTAGTATGGCCCTCTGCTCAAGACATAAGGTCTGAGAAGCTAACCATGGCTGAACAGCTAGCCTGAAGCTGGTCCACCACAGTCCAGTCATCTCTCTTCAGAATACTACACACACTTGCAATTACTTGCTAGATTGAGTTAACCACATAGCATGATATAAACTGTCCCCAGCATGGATGAATAATGGGACGTTTTTAGGTACATTCAGAGCATGAAAATGTATATTGTAAAGTTGCATCAGCATTTAAAAAAATAATGACAGGCCATGGTTTCCATATTCAAGGTCACAGGAAAAACTATCCAAAAACTGTCGTATCTCATACTTTGTTAACCGATAGTTATATCTAATAGAACACTTCAGAAGAAATAGGTTTAATTTTGCATAAGGGAACTCTGGTAATAAAATGAATCATCCCTATTGACACTGTGTTCTGTTTACAGAAAAGCATTCTATGGTTTTCCTACCCAGCCTGGTACCTCTTAAGTGCTACATGTACTACCTAAGTGCCAATAAAGTTATAGATTCTTTGTATCTTTGAATGGTAATAATTTTCCACTATATTTCCACAAACTCAGTATTTGATATCTCCAAAATACCATTGTATTCCTCCTCTCATTCAATTTCTCTTTATACTTATGAATAAATTAAAACCACACCCATTTATGTCTCTTGCTGTAGCTCCTTCGGAAATGAGTAAATTCCATAAAGCAACCATGAAGGCAGACAGCATTGAACAAATCCAATTAAGCAAATATAATTGTTTCCTGTGCTAAGGCAGTAACACAATGTCTATTAAAGAGGGAAGCATATGAATTATTTTGGTTTTGTTGGTTTTGATTACCTGTAATTTAAGATGAATTCAAGTATGTTTGACCTTTTAAATAGCAAAGAGAAAGGCCAATGATTAAAAAGGAAGCTGCACTGGTTTCAGTGCCAAATTCTGCATAGTCACAGAAAAAAAAATATTTTCAGAATTTAAGCAAGGAAATTATTCATGTGAAAGGAAAGTTTGCAGTTCACAGTGATCTAGAAACAATGCATTCTCCCAGGTTTTCAATATAGAAACTTTCTTATTCATTTGAGTCAAACACTGGAGCAAGACAGACTAAAACTAGTTTTCGGAAGTCAGCTACAGACAGCTGTAAGAAGTTGTTGGTTTTCTCTCTACTGTTACATTATAGATTATAAAGAAAGACAGAGTGAAATAAAGATTTTTTTTTTAAAAATATGGAGAAACATGATGATGTTTTTTGTTATTTATTGAAGCAACCTGTGGAGTCTGCTATTATAAAATCTTCTATTTTTGTCTTACAAGTAGAACAGAACAGATAATTTCAGTTGGAAGGGACCTACAGAAATCTGGTCCAGCTGCCTGGGCACTTCAGTGCTCACCAAAGGTTAGAGCATGTTGTTAAGGGCATTGCCCAAATGCCTCTTAAACACTGACAGGTGTGGGGCATCAACCACCTCTCTAGGAAGCCTCTTGTGCTTGACCACCCTCTCAGTTAAGAAATGCTTCTTACTGTTCAGTCTAAGCCTCCTTTGCTGCAGCTTTGAACCATTCCCATGCTCCCTATCACTGGATATCAAGGAGAAGAGATCAGTGCTTCCCTCTCTACTTGCCTCCTTAGGAAGCTGCAGAGAGCAATGAAGTCGCCCCTCAGCCTCCTTATCTTCTAACTAGATAAACCCAGAGCCCTTAGCTGCTTCTTGTAGAACGTGCCTTCCAGCCCTTTCACCAGCTTTGTGGCCTGCTTTTTCTATTTTAAGATGTGAGTATTTAGGTGTAACAGCATAACCACAACAGCTTAACTAATATCAAAGAAGAAAACACTAATCCACTAACACAGGTATTGTTTCTGTTTGCAATTTTAAAATCACCATGTATTTTCTATGTATTTTGTATACCACTTTTTTAATGGCTCTAACTTTTTTTTTTTTTTAAAAAAAAGAAGACTCTGATGTCTGGTAGACTAGTTCAAATGTGTGACTGGTTTGGAAAGAAAAGTTTGTAAGAGCTCATTCAAAATACTTTAACTCTCTGAACCTGGTAGCTGTTGGTTGCTGAAGCATAATAGCTTATATACACATATATATTCTGTTAAGTGTGTCTATATATATATACACGTGTAACTGAAAAGAAGATCTATGATAGATCCTAGTGGCTGCGAAGTCATGAAGCCAACTTTGCCAGTGATATTTTGAACTCAGAAGGTGAAAAAGCATGCAACTAATATGTGACAAGTTCAAGAATACAGCCACGTGCCTAGCTTTGGTATTTTGAGACTGCGTATATATCTAATGATTCCTATGGCTTGATGGGAAGTTCTCCTGCCTATTTTCAGGGCCAGAAGAAAAAAAATATATCTAGAAATATTTATGCATTATTTTTCATGACCATATTTTAATTGGCATAGAAGGAATAATTAAAATAACATTGATTTGGCTTTGTTGTTACTACCTCACTGCCATCTGACAACAGCTATATAGGCAACCATTAGGGTCTGCTGGTATCTATTGTATTTGTGCAACTAAGTGGGGAGTATCTGGCTACATTTAGCCATCAGAAACTTTGGGCCCACTGCATTTCCAAGTAATTGTTTAACACATTGGCTTTTAAAACTGTGACTACTGTGGATTTGCAGAACCCAGTCCCAGGTTCTGTATTAAAAATAGGTTAAAAAAGAAGTAAGTTTTCAATGTATAATTCCTTTGCGGAAGTGGCCTGTGAGAATTCTGCCATCCTGCAATAATTGCCCTCATTTTCTTTGCTTTCCTACCTTCAGCTGGTATTTGGAAGTCCTTTAAGGCAGACACTGTCTTTTTTGTTTATTAATAGCGCATTGCCTAGAGCCATTAGGCACCAAATAACAAGAATTAAAAATGATAATTATCTCTGGCATGAAAAGCTAATATTTATTCTCATATGTTTGGTTGGAGAGAGTGAATTTTAAATAAGATAGTGTTAGTGTACACTTTAATGATTATCTTCATAACAAATAGTAAGAGGTTGGATTTCTAAGAAGTAAGGCTAAATAGTCAGAAAACAGTAGAAATTGCACCCAGGCTTTGAAATAGCTGAATCTTCAATGTTTTCTGATTACAGGTTCCCATCAGCCCAGCAGAAAACCATCAAATTAGATGGAAATAGGATATGCTATCAGCTGCAAGTAGTCATCTTTTTATTAGCTCTGCAACAACCAATCAGTCACACCACAGTGTGCAACTGTAATGAAATATAGATTCCTTTTTTTTTTTTTAGAAGGAAAACCCATCCATTTTATGAAACTACACAGCCCTTTAGTAAGCAGTAGATGTTGTTGCCAACAGCATTCCATTCTTTATTTTTTCGAGTTTCTTTGGAGTACCAGACTGTCAGTTATGCGAGGCCTGGAAACAGGTCTTCTATTTATTTGCAGAATGGTTGCAGAATGTGTCTGATTTTCCTATCCTGTCATGACTGTGTGCTAGAGGCGAGATCTACTAACATAAGGGTAAGACATATTTTTCCCAATAAAAGTCTCTGTTGAGACTACAAGCAATTACAACAGTCATTATCTATTGTAATGATATGTTTTTAATTTTGCAAACACCCAGCCATTAAAACAGGACTGAAACAAAAAGCACTCATTTTACATACGTTTGCTAATGGTTATCCTGGGGTAAAAACCTTGAGGGAAAGGATTTTAAAATTACATGAGAAATAAAGGGTTTCAATTACTCAAAATTTTCATAACTAAGAAATTAACTCCCACTGCAGACAAGGAGGAATGTAGGCTACTCCAATGCAGCTTGGGCAGCTTAACTTCAGGAGCTTCAAGTCACAAGGCAGCTAGACACATGGGTTTCAGAAGTCATAAGGGAAGATCTGGAAAACCATAAATCTTACAAGTCCTCTGAGGCTTATTATGACAATTACTTTTTTTTCCTGACTCCTAATGGGAGAAGTACATCCCATTTCTGTGGCTCAGTAGTCTCCCTGCCAGTATGACTTTTTCAGTTTAGGTGCAGCAGAAGCAGGTTACAATGGCTGAAGATCCCTCCTGTTCATTTGGAGTGGATATTAAAATGGCCTAAAACTTCTCTGGTAACCACCAGGTAGGAGTCATTTCAGTTCCCTTGGAATATGTTCAGTGTGCATTTTATGTCAGCCATTTAGGCTCTTTCTGTAATCAGTAGAGAATAAAATTATTCCAGAGAATAATTCATTCATCTAGCTTAGATCCTGCATGGTGAAAGAATGAATTGTTCTCTAGAGATCTGTAGCCCTGCATTTCTGTGGAGGGAGAGCTGACAAATTGCTTAGACAGTTTAAAGTTAAGTGAGATGAATCCTGCCCATCACTCCTGACACATGCCCTCGATAGATAAATTTCAACTCCTTGAACTCAGTAGGATTCAAGCATCTAAATAATTTTTAGAATTTTGTCATTCATCTTAAAATCTACCAGCTCTTCATTGGTATTAACAATCTCACTTTTTTATCTCACAAAGGCACTATGAATTTAAATGCAGTAAACACTGTGAAGCAGACAGTAATCATTGCAATTGAGGTCAGGTAGCTTGCGTAAATTCTTAATCAGTGATATTTAGAAGCAATAAAAAAAGGTTTTATCTTTTAGTGATTCGTGAATAACAGAAGTAAGTTGGGTTTTGTTGGTGGCTTCACAAATCAAACCTGTGTGCATTTAGAATATTTGATCCCTTTCAGGTTTGAGCAACAGCAGTTTTTGTGCCATGGTAAGGAGGCTGTATTAATACAGCCTTTCTTTGAGTCTTTGTGATTATCTTCTAATGATGACTTTTCCTACGACTCATGAGTGAAGACATTTGTGTATAGATGATAGATATATATTAAACATTTACTTTCAGACAGTGTGCTACTTCTCATTATTAAATCAGTGCTTGAAAATTGACTTCTGAGTGCGCTGGCAGAAATAATTTCCACCTATACAAAGATGTCACTTAAGAGGAAAAGTTCTTATCAAGTCAAAATTCCCTCTGTTGTCCCGGTTATTTTTGCTGAGGAGTAAAAGTCAGTGTCATCTTCATCCTAGGAAAAAAAGGTTTTTGATTGTAATACTGAAAAAAATACAGGAAAATGTGTGTAACAGTCAGGAACTCTTATTTCTCAGGAGTCCAGACACCAAGGTTTGGTTATAAAGTTTTATGGTCCATTTTCTCCTCTCCCTGCTATTATTTACTCCTCTGTTAGCATTTTCAATGGAATCTTAGTAACCCTTCTTCTTAAAAGGCTTAAAATTTGTCTGGGGTGGCTAAGCACTGGAAGACTGGTCAGTAAGGAGCTTGAACCTGCGTCCTCTAACGACTGGGTGCCTGACTTGCAGCTTAGCAGCTAGTCTCTTTCTTCCTTTTCATGGTCACTTTGCAAAGGTTTTGATTTATCCCTAAGGCACAGCAAGAAAAATAACTGAAATCTTGTAAAATTTCATGGGACACACACACGCAAAAAAATACATTATGGCTAGCTTTAACACATAATTCAAATCATTAAATATTAAGGGGTTAGTTTTTCATTTACTAACCTTCACATGATTGTCACAATATTATCATCCTTGAAAAAAAACAGTATTTTCAGTAGCCATTTGTAATATGTTATTTTGATGTGTTGAATCAAGATTATTGTTCATTAGGGAAGAGAAATGCTAATTTGAAGCCTGTTTGCTCCTGAGCAACAGTGCCTCTAGGAGACACCTGCAGAGCACTTCAAAACATTATTCTGTAACGTGCAAGTTTTAGTCTGAATTTAGGTATGTGTATATCTTGGGTACTATTTACTGAATGAAGCTCTACACTCATTACATCTCATTTGAACTCAGATCTATTTAAAAGTGGATTTTTGCTGCACAAAAGGATACACCTCCATATTTCAACTTTTCATAAATTTAACTTTAGTTGCAAAGTAGAAAATACAGTTCCAATTTGAAATAAATGGACTATTGTTAGTTAAAAAAAAATCCATTTATCCATTCATGTTGTTCCTCTTTATCTTGGCTGAATCCTTTTTTTAAGTTCTGTACATCCTCTTCATAATCCTACTGGAATTCCACTGCTACTGCATTTACAGCCACAGCACACTTGCAGAATTCCAAAAGGTCTATTTTCTTCCATTTAATGTAGCAAAAAGAAATCTTGCCTGAATACAAAACATATCTGTTTTGATTATGCAAACTGTTGTGTGTAATTTTGCATCTTCTTTTTATATCATCATGTCCATTGAATCCATTTTAAAGGGAAATCATTTTCTAGACTAAAATGTTATCCTAAGAGCAGCTCCACTTTTGCTGACATGATTATGATTAGGAAATGTAGATCACTGCATATGAATACATTAGAAAAGAATTTTTCTGATCTAAACTCTACAAAAGAACAAAATATACCACAAATAAATAATCAAGCAGCTTTTATAAGTTTAAAAATAAGTCATGTATTGCAAAGTTAAAAAAAAAAAAAGTAGCCAGTTTGATCTGAAAAATAACATATCCAATTTACAGCAGAGACAATCCAGCAACATCGAATTTTAATTGGGTAGTAGAAGTGCTAAGGTGACAGGACTGAGAACAGGTAAATCATCTAGGAATAGAAATGCTCTAAGACAGAAAGCCAGCTGGTGCAGTGCTTCCTTTGTGTCAGTGATCCATGTTGCATTCTGTAATAGGGACTGTTCAGACAGTCTGTTGCACAGCTGTTCTTCCTTAGAAACAAACAGCCAGGTCTGTTAGTGGTATCACTCTGCAGGTATTATAATGACAGTAGGATTTTTTGGCTTTGGGGTTTGGTTTTTTTTTTTTTTTTTTAGTTTCTTTTCTTTGAAAGTGGTATTCATCTTATTGTGGAGGAGCATCTTCACAGGGATATAAACTAGAGTTGCTTTATGTTGCCATCCATATTGGATTAAGTACTTGTAATGTAGCTGTAGAGGGAAACTGTTGGGATCTGTCTATTCTTTTATGTATTTTTTTATGTTGCTATATTATTGATATGTAGAAGGCACAGCAGGATTATTTTGGTGAGAAATATCACCTGACATTAGAAATAATTAATAAAATATCTGTACCTTCGTGATTTTATCTGAAGAGTTTCATTTTCAAAGCCTGTATCTGGTTTCTGCTCCACTTATTGCTGCAGTGGTACAAGGAGATAGGAAATTCCCAAAAGACAGCTAATAATACTTTTTCAAACTTGCCAAGCATATCCAGAAGATGCAGCTAGAATAGCTCTGACTCTTCCTGTGCGTAAGACTGATCTGGATTGTAGGCTGCCAGCTACTAGGGCAGACTTAGTCCAGCAGTCCAAATCTTTTTAAGAAAATTGGCAATGTTCTACACTCTAAACACTGCAAAGTTATTTTCCTCCAAAGCATAGAATCGAATCATAAAGGATCATAAATATTTTTAAAGTCACAAATGAACTATGTCACACCACTAATTAGCTGATTATTTTAAAAACAAACACAAAATTAATTATGCCTGCTAGTGAGAGATTTTTTTTTCTCCCCCCACATAGTCCTTATGGAAGAAATCTGGAGAAACAAATTGTGACGATATTGAATAATGGTATTCTGGGACTGGGTTGACACTGAAGTAGTCATAGCTATGCGTAAAATAAAGCTTAAAATGATACTGAGATTTTGATCTATGCTGGGGATGAAATATGAATGCGTTGAGTTGAAATACAAGGTGATAGGGATGGTACTGGGTTTGAGATGCTCTGCAGGTAGAAATGGCTGAGATGTTAGTAGGACTGAAGTAGTTATGGAGTAGTAGACATTAGGGATGCTATTCCCAGCAGTGACTACCAGGGTTTATCCACAACCAGGCAAAGTTGCTATTTACTCTAATGCTTTTTTCTTGGCTTCCATGTCACTGGTGCAGGCAGGGCACCTTCGCTACTATCCTGATGCCTCACTGCCGCTGGGCAACAGACAGGGGTCCTAAGGCCTCGCTGCCAGACTTGTGCCAGAGGCACCCCTAAGCGGGGGCCACCGCTCCTTTCACCCAGTGCTCCGTAAGGAGGAAATACAGTTGCCACAGTCTAACCCAGCTAAACTGGAGGTGTTGCAGCAAATGAGAGGAGTTGCCAGTACAAGCTGACACAGGATTGCCAGCCCTTACTTACTATATGTTGTTACCCCTGTTATCCCCACAGGTGTATATATAACTTGTTGAATACCATTTTTGAGCGCTAGAATTTATACCACAGTACAGACTGGTGTCTGGAACCAAATTCTGGGACTCAGTACTGTGCAGACAGGAAACAGTTTCCTAGGAGAAATACCAGATCCAGCATATTTGCAATGTAACTGTGAAACTTTCCTCTCAATTTCCACCTCCAGGTGAGATATGTATCTGTTCCCAGCTTTGCTAAGATACACTATGTGTACCTCCAAAGTACCTCAAGATCTAGACCTAGGAACCCAAGTGAATGTCATGACTGAAAAACTCATAATGTGGGATTTAGCAGGACACTCAGTTGTTATTATAGCAAATTTCTCTGCAAACATTTTAATTAAAACCACATTGCTGTTTGTGAAAAAGTTGGAGGATTTGAAGAATCAGTTCCATGATCAAAATAAACAGCTGTTAGGTACGCCAACATAAAAAGAAGCCCCTTATCCTGCTGCATTTATTATGATAAAATTTTTGGCAGAAACAGGACAACAAGGATACAATATCTCACATGGTGACAGTGCTAAATTGTCATTAGCCAGATAGGAGAAATCATTACTGTTACTTTCTGAAGTGAGAAATTAGGGATTTAATCCAAAACCAGCTAAAGCCTGAAAGATACTATTGTGATCAGCACGTAGAAAGGAACTTAAGGTAGAGTGACAATGACTATTCTGCAGATTCAATCAAAGCCAGCTATAATATTAGGGAAGTTTTGGAGGGCCATGAAAGAAGTAAAGAAGAGAAGATTGGTTCCTTCTTTTCATTTTAAGAAGTGTTGTTTTAAGGAGACAGTGTTGCTAGATGAATAATTTGTTTATTTTTCTTTCCCAAGTTGCCTACAAAAGTAAGTACCGTTGTTTTTAAACCACTGAGCTGATCAACAAACAATCAAAGGATAGAACTAAAAATGTGCAGCTGTGATGGGATGTTGATATGCAAGGAGAATATTTATCTCAAGAAACCTCTGATAGAGTATTTTAGTTTAGCTATTAGGTGCCAGTGGATTTAGTAAAAATTGAGAGGGGACTGTACGAGACATTGATCTTCTGTGCATCACTGAGCACTCACCATAAAGTACTCTGCTCCCTGTAGATTTGCTAATTTAGTCTGGTACGTAATACACTCTAAATGTTGTTTCTATGGCTCTTACATCTTTTACATAAATAATAGTGATCCCATACCTATAGGCAAAACCTGCGTTGTTTTCTTCTCTATTTTTTACCCTTTCATACTCTATTTTTTACCCTTTCATACATGTTTTGTACAATGATTATGAGGTGACCTAGACTGACATGGAAACTATATGAACTAGTTTCTATTGGTCACAAGGTTTTGGTAGCAAATAATAGAATATATTTGGAACTAAAAGTTCTGTGTTTATTGAGTTAGTTTCACAGTTGACTGGAGGTAAATACAGATTACTATTTTTCTCTCTCAATACTTTGGGAATTTTCTTATTATGTTTATCAAGAATTAAATGTTTCTGAGGATAATTTTGATAGATGCTGTCATTTTTCATTTATTGTGTATTTGATCTATCATTGGTAATGCCAAACAAAGTAAAAAAATCTATAAAAAAATATAATCATCTAATAGGTGATTTAATTAGTGCATGTATGTAGAAAATGTAATTTGTGGTAATTATCTATAATTATGTTTTCCTTGCAATTTAAAATAACTTGTCTTTTTCAGTAAGGGATAACCCTCTTATTCAGTTTTCACCACCTTCCATAGCATTGATTGCCTTTTTGGCAAGAAAGAGTTCCCCACTTCAACTACAAGAAAAATCAAGGAGTTAGTAACTGTTTCTAGTTATTCAGGAACAGAAGCACTGGAGAGGAAAAGACATTTCTATGGAGGTTGAAAGGGGTATTTATTTAACAGCTATCAGATAAAAACCCCAAGCAATGTAGACTATTAAAGAAAATCTTGCCAACACTGATATCTATCATATCATTCACAAGTATCCCATATGAAAGTTGTAGGATCTTACGAGTTTAATTCCTAACACGAAGCTGGCGCTCCTGTTCATGTGTCTGCTCACTGACAGCAATGGCAGTGGAAATGGAACGAAGATGTAGAAGAAGAATTAAGTTTGACTGGTATTCAGGAGACTTATGAGGCACTTGGGAGAACTTGTAGTTAGTAGGTCACTGAGATGGATAGATCTGTGGGTAGAATATATAGAGGGAAGGCAGCACTAGGTTGAAGCTTTGCATATAACTAACTGGGCATAATAACGCACTAGCAGAGATAGTGAAGAATTATTAAATTTCTGCAAGAAGTCTGTGAGAAAACATCAAAATATGAAAAGGCCTGCCCAAGAATAGCTATAAAAAGCCTGCATAAACACTTAGAAATATACACCCCAAATCCCGCATTCACAGATGAGTGGATTGTAGAGTTGTTATTGAATTCCTACAGTAATGGAAATGTAAATAATTCAGTATTAGAACAAAAAGCTGTAATATCAATATTTTCTGTAGGTTTCACTTTGAAATTTTCCATTGAATGGATTGTTTATGCATTCCCATTTCAACCCGAGATAATCAGAAACATTCCATTTGAATTTGCTCTGGTAGTATTTTTTTCTCTATTTACAATCCTGATTCTCTCCCCTGAGATACAGCCAGATTCCTGTATTTGAACATATACCCACAGTGGATCACTAAGATCTTTTCAGAGGGAAGTACAAGCTTTTGAGGCATTTAGCCAATCTGAAAGACATGAACATAAAATAGTTTCCATAAGACAATCTGTTAATAATAAAATTAAACTAATAAAAAAAGCAGCTTGGACAAATAGTTACAACAAATGAAATAATTTCAAAACAAAATAATTTAATTATGTGTTCCTGATCAGAGACCAATATTTGAGACTTGGTTTTGTTTCTGAAAAATGCATGATTTTTCTTTTAAAAGCTTGATTAGGGTGAAAATATATTTTCTCTCAATCTGACTGAGTTGAAGAAACACTATGCTCTGACGACCATGTTCTTAACTTCTGCTAGATGTTTTGATATGAAAAGAAGTTGTTGAGGGAGTTCCAGTGCAATAGTATACAGTTAGGGATGGAGAGGTAAGGATAGTAATGCAAATGCCATAGATGCATTTTGAGGTTTAATATTATCCGTGCTGGAGATATCAAGATAATACAACTAATACTAAAGACAGGAATTTTCTATTAAATGTTGAATGAAAAAAATACAGTTTACTTTTAAGACTAGCGCAGATCAAAATGAAGTAGGCATGGTATCAACTACCTTGGAGATTCAGTAAAACAGGGTAGTCATAGGTATAACAAGACACTGGGCCTGTTAACATCTGCGTGGTTCCATTTGTCAGGCAAGCGTCAGCAGTCAGTGAGACAGACACGTTGAGACCAGATACTTTGCAAAGCATTTCAGCAACTATGCTGAGAAACTGTATTCAGCACAATTTTGCAGCCACGCTCCACGACCTGCACTGGGAGTTCTCCTCTCTGCCCTGTAGGACCCAAGAAAGTGGCCATGGCAGCTCACCCCTATCACCAGTTCTGCTCTCTGTCTCTTTCTTGACACAGTTTTTAGATGGGGCTACTCAAACTGAGCCGTCCCTTCTTTCCAACACTTTCTTTTTTTGCAGCATAAAGTGTGATTGAGACTCTTACAAAATCGTTTTCTGAAGAATTTGCAACTTTTGCAAAGAGGAGACCTAAGGGGTAGGGGGGAAATGTTCTCGGAGTATGCCTTTCTGATAACTAATTCTTAGGGAACTGGCAGAGATGACTGATACCATATATAAGTAAATATATATATAATAAAAGTAAATGCAGCTTGAAACATAACTCGGTTGTTTCTGTTGGTTGGGATGTTACTTTACCAATATTAAGTAGCAGAATATTTTATCTTATGTTAATTCTATTAGTTAATATTTTATGCTGACAACAGATCTTATCTGTATGATTGCCAAAAAAGTGTTATATTCTAGCAGTTGGCGTTTTAGGAAAATAGAAACCTGATTTTGGAAGATGTAGGAGAGAATTAAAAAAAAATTGGAATAAAGAAAGACAATGATCTTTAAAAGTTGCAGAGGGGTGTTTCAAACTGACATCCGTAGCTCTGGATATGGGATTGAAAGCCATGTTAAATAACGCAGCTTCTGAAATGATGGCTTCAATCATTGTAGAAAAGACTGATGCATAAAATTTACACCAGAAACATTTCATATGCTATTTTAAACTATTAATTCCTATTTTTCACTTTATTCATTCATGACATCCTGGGATGTCCAGAGCAGATGTACATTCAGTAAGGGTTAGAAATCTTATCTTCATTTCTAGCCTGAATTTATTCATGGCTAGCTGATATCTGAATGCTCTTTCGCCAACATGTCTTAAATAGTTAGTTCATCCTTTCTCCTGATACCTGGCTGAAGAATTTACTGATAGCAATTATCCTCCCTTTAACTTTCAATGTGTTAGATTAGACAAACCAGCAAGATGTTTCAACACTCTTCAGACAAGATTGGCTCATCAATCACCTCTTCATCCTGCTGGCCTCTCCTTGCTCCTTTTCCATTTACATTTACCTTTCTGAATATTGGTGTCCAGAACTGTAAATATATTTCACATGAGATTATATATATATTTTTTTCATACTAATTGCATTGCACAAATATAAAACCAGTGGAAATGAGGTCAGACGCATGTCCAACATTGGGTGACAAATATGAAACACAAGTATCAAGCCAATATCCCTTCTTCCATTTATTATTCCAGGCATTAGATAAGACAAACAGAAGCACACTGAAGAGAGTGTCTTAATTTACAGTGGGAGCCCTTTTCACTGAAATTCTTTCCAGCTACTTGGAGGCATATTCTTTGCTTTTATGCTATGAATATCCATAAGTAGAGCTATACTCTATTTCAAATTGTTATTCCTAAAATATCAGTTCAGTTCCCTGTAAAATTTCAATATTGTGCAGCTCATGTAATTGCATATAACAATAAATCAGGCACCTTTATCATACCACTTATTCCTACTCATTGAATATATAACTGTCAAGAAACAACTATGCCATCATATTTCAGTTTCAGTAAAAAGATCTTATTTTATTGTGGCTTTCACTCATTCCCAGATGTCCTCCCTTCCTTGAAAGAGACAAGCCTGGGCGATGCCAGATTAAGATGAAATATCATCATCGCAACATATTAATTTTTCTTCAAAGATCTTAAAATAGCTTTCTTATGCTTTTGCTGGAACATTTTTCATCTTGCTTGAAGGGGAAAAACATGGATATGAAAATCATCATCATAACTTCAAACTGAGTGGTATATCCTCAAAATGTGGGCTGCAAATTTAACTGCAGTGGCACAAACACTGTGCAGAAATAAACAAATATATACTGTTATACTGGAGAAAACATGTCCTTTTTGGAGGCTGCACCCTTTATACATAAGTAACTAGCTGAATGTAAATTAGTAATATTTTCTAGGCATATTTATGAGATATATGCAAATAAGATAAAAAGGCAAACATCTCTTATGCACATTTGAATGTTATAGGCCTGTCTTCTGAATCAGATATATAATTTTTACTTAGAGATATATCAGCACAAATTTTGCTTGGAAGAAGTGCTTATAAAAAGCAATGAGCTGATATCACTGAAGTTATTTTCACCAGTCTAGAATCTGAAAGTATCTGCTTGTCTTAGTTCAAATGAGAGAACAGTATCAGACTAATAGCACATAGGGTATGAAGTATTACAAGGTAACTGTAGAAAAGTTTTCAAATAATTTAAAATGCGAATGGAATACCAGCGCTACATATCGTATAGGAAGCTTTTAGTGTGTATATATGTATATGTATCTATAATTATGATATTTTCCTTCTCATGAAATACTTTATAAAAAAAGCAGAAAAGCTTCAAAGTGAGATTGCAATACAAAATAAGATAAAAAGAAGCTATTCAAAAGTGTGTTTATTAATCTAGTGCTTTTATTATTGGTCAAGATAACAGTGTAAATACTACCAGTAAAAAAACCCTCAGTAAAATACTACCAAGTGAACCATTAGGTACCAGAAAACAAGCAGGAGAAAGTAATGTAAAGTCACATAGGCAGGGAAACACCAAGTTTAGTCACTGTAGGATCTTTGTTTCAAAGCTGAAGGATGGAAATAGCTCATTTGGATTTTTATTTATGATTTTTCTGCCATATGTAGAATATATAAATCAGTTATAGTTACAGTCTCTTCATTCATTTCAGCAATTCTGTGTTCTGCCCATATCACTTCCTGAAGGATCACTCATTTTGTTGGAATGATAACCAACCTCAGACTTAATCTAAATACATGTTTAATAATTCTAATTCTTTTCATGTGAGGAGCCTTTTTTTTAAAAAAAAGAAAAATTTAAAGTAAGCTTTAAGCTTACTTTTCTTGCATTTTAATCATGAGCATACTGTACCTTCACACCATGGTATGTTTCTTGTGGTGTTCAGGGCTTAAGTGTGCTTCCCAATAACTTACTGCAGATCAGGGAGCCTGTTTTTTCCTAGTAAGTTCTTTCCTCCTGGCCTCACTGGGGCTAGCTCTTCACCTGGCTGGTGCAGCTGAAAAAGAAGGGCTGAGAAATTCACGTAGTCCAGCCTCCCAGTTTAAGCATTTGCCATTGTCATGTGCATAGAATAACTTAATTCACCACTAACTTGCTGTGGTCAGCTGCGAATACAAGCACTTATTCATGGCACCCAAAGCAGACAACATGGTTGTAAATGTTCATAGATGACAGAGGTGCAGAAACAGAGGGAAGAATGTGTACTTCATCTGCTTACATAAAAGGACACCTGAGGCATGTTGCTCTGTCCCTCTCTTTTGCTTTTCACTTACCCAGGTGATTTTATGTTCTTCCTGAAAAAGTGGCATTCAGGGCCATGGGGGGAGAAACTTCTTGGAGAGAATGCTGCTGTCCGAGACTTCCATCAGAGAAGTCTTTCCAGAGCACTCCCAAAGAGCCACCTTTGGCATGTTCTCAGGCTCAGTTTCTGTGGGACATGATATTTAACTGCTCACCACCACTAAAAGTGGCAGAAAGACAGAGAGAAGTATGAAAGGAAAGGAAAATACTCCTTTTTCCTTTTGGCAGCAGTAATTTGTTATGTCAAGGTAACTGCCTTTGAGATAGTAATCTTATCCCTTATCACCCTGCCACATTTGGGAAAGGCATATTTGCTCTTATAGTTCATCTGGTTTTTTTTTAAGTCCTACCATAATTCCAGAAAGTTTTAACTTTTTATAAACTACCACAACTGTAACAATGAATAATTCAGTAAAATGTAATATGTAATAATAGAACCAAAGGTGACAAGAAGAAACATTAGCAAATTGTGGGTGCAAGGGATTTTAAGTGCCCTGAACATTAAACTTAGGCACACAACAGTGACATTGCATCATATATTTTTTTCCTTGCTGGTTTAAAATTGTGGCATGCAGACAGAAGCATTCATTCACCTCAGGAGTTTGCTAGACTCAATCCAGATGTATTATGGAGACAAGAAGGGGTGTAATGATAAGATTATTAAATGGGGATGCTGCCTATATATATGTAAGCCATTAGAATCTGTTAAATTAATATCAGGTCCATTCTTCTGTGCTACAGTGATGACCCTCCCTTGCTACCATTGAGTTTACCTTCTTACCATGACTGTTGGGTGTCTCTTGCCTTTCCCTTCTTATTATAAATAATGTCCTCACACCCACCCATATGTCTAACCAGGAGATATACATTTCATCAGGTGCTTTCAGCTGAAAGGTTGGTTACAAGCCCAGCCAGGACACACACCCTGCTTTTTATAACAGCACGCGTTGCTGTTAAATAGCTGGCATGCTAGAGAAGCTGCTTTGCTGGCTGCACGAAGTCCCCGAGCCCTATGTTATGCAGGTCTGTTCTGCAACTACAACTTAGTTTTGTTTATTTCTGTGTGTGTCAATGGTAGGCTATGGAGCTGTGATCTCTTTTCTTATTTAAAGTTATCAATATACTTCAAAGGCAAAGGACTTTTAAAAATCATTATTGCATTGGTATGTTATCATATATTTTTAATGTGATTTTTTATA
The DNA here is from genome assembly GCF_023634085.1 of Falco cherrug. Taxonomy (NCBI): domain Eukaryota; kingdom Metazoa; phylum Chordata; class Aves; order Falconiformes; family Falconidae; genus Falco; species Falco cherrug. The sequence goes on from NC_073703.1 coordinate 59,132,677, forward strand.
CGTGGCAGTTAGTCATCAGAGTAAACAACAGATGTATACACCTATATTATGGTTTAGCACTGACACTAGTATTAAACAATAATAAGAAAGCATGTCAGAAACGTTAATGATTAATAAACGTGGCAAGAAAAAGAAGCACTCAAAGGTCAGTTCTTTTTTCAAAAAGTGACTGAAAAAGACATGTCTTTTCAGGACATTCTAAAATGCCAAAATTCCTGGTCACACATATATAGTTGCTACAAAAAATTAAAACTAATTTAGCACAGATTTGAGTTTTATTAAGTTTTTCCCCCAGAACATGCCTTCCTATCCTTCTAGAGTAAACAAGTAATAAAAAAATGTTATTCCTACAGTGTAGTGGCTCCAACTGCCATAAAAGTGTGTAGCTTTAGTCCTGAATAAAAAGAAAGGCTTTCTAATACTTGAAACCTGGTATTTGTTGTGCTCTAGAAGTTGTAATCCTCACTAAAGCTCAAACCAATGTACAGCATTAGCTGTGAGGTATAACATGAGTTGCTACCTCTGTTACAGAAGTTAGGTCACTCCAGCCTGTGTCGGTAAAAACCCATCAAATGTGTGACTCCAGTAAGGAGAAAGTAATAGTAACTTAGGCAACAAGTGAGAGAATGGAGTTGATGTGATGACTGTGGTGCCTTCTAAGAAATCAGTGCAGGGCCAGAGGACAGATCTGACTGTCTTGGGGTCTTGAGGGGGATACATGCTGAGGCTTAACATATTAATAAACTTAATTTCTTTCAAACACAGGCATATTGCACGGCAGTAGTCTGGACAGGAGATAATGAAGGCTGCCATCCATCAGGATGGAAGCAACTTTTTGTAGCTAGTTGGAGATGATGGAAAATATTCCCATAAATTTCTGTGTAGTACCGTACTGTCAACAAGACAGTCATGAGCACTTATGACCTGAATTGTTTAATTTTGTGTATCAATCTCCTAAGCAGCAGCATGATTTAATACTCTCCAGCATGTTCTCTCTATCTCTCTCTTTTTTTTTTTTTTTTTTTTTTTTTTTAATCTCTAACAACTGTGATTTTAACTTGACTAGGGGTAGCTCGGTGCAAGAGCAATTTGTTTATAATTGTACAATTGTAGAAGTAAAGATTGGACAGATAAAATTCTATTTCTGATAGAATGCAAAAGGAAGATTAGGAAAGAAGGAAAACGTCTAATATAGGAAAAACAATGAATCAGTATTTTCAAAATTTATATCTATATCTGTACATATATGTATATATAGATAACATTGGATTTATTAGTTGACAAAGCTTGTATTGCAGGACTGTAGAGGCATGAAAAAACAAGTCCTGTTGACACCCTTGATGAAATGTTTTCCTCATTATAAGCAAGAAAAAAAGTTTCTTTTTCACTTTGCTACTAACAAACCACAACAAAGTAAGAGTAAATGGTCTTAAGAAGAGGATAGCAGGAAATCTTAGCTATGGAAAGGTGAAAAACACCTTATCAGCAGGGTAAGGCGTTATGAACTTTGTTCTTGTCATCTGCTCCATATTTGTATTCTTTCTGAGTGGTACAATGCAGTGTAAAAGTGTGTTGCAAGCAATTCTTGCAAAGTATGAGAAACATAAGTTCAGAGGGTAACTCGTACATCTGCACACACCCTTAATGCCTCTCAAGTTGTCCGAGTGAGGGATGCTTACAGATAAGACAAAACACTTATGTAAAAGCAAGTCCTATCACATCGGCAGCTGACTGCAGAAAACTTGCAGCCTGGAGCATAAACCAGCACCCATTTAGAGTAGGACTGGACCACCGAGATGTATAGTTTCAGTAACTGAACTCCATCTACATTTCATGTTCTAAAATACTGTATTGTGTGAGTTTATTATAAGCTCACTAATGGTTTTCCGCCATTTGCCAGCTTCCATAGATCCCAGATTACTAAAACACAAGAAAGCTTTTAGAATTATATCCAAAATAATGTATTGATATATCAGTTAAATTAAAGCTATATTTGATGAATGAGGAAAAAAAGCTATTATCAAAATGCAATATGAAGAAGCCATGCTTGAGCCTGTAAACGGGAAATAGTAGTAAATTGTAACTGTCAGAACCACAATATTCTTGAGCCTGTAAACGGGAAATAGTAGTAAATTGTAACTGTCAGAACCACAATATTCTTGCCAGTTTTTTGTTGTTTTGGTTTTTAGCATGTACATTTATCTACTTCCAGCTTCTGTGGAAAATGCATACACTGAATTCAGGATCATCCTGAACTCTAAAGCATTTCGTCTTTGTGTCTTTACTCTTGTGACTGCTTTTCCTCCCCCTGCTATTATTAGACTGACTAGTAGAATTTGAGCTCAAATTAAGTTGTAAATTTTTTAGTCTGGTAATGTTTATGATGGAACAATGAAATGTCATTCTGCTTCAAACACTGGATATGATAGTACAACTGGTGAGTGGATATGATAGTACAGCTAGTGAGTAAATAACCATCGTTAGCAAATGTAGCCATTTCTGCACAGCTCTTACACATTATCAGGAGGATGGGCAAGAAGTAACTTAGAAAGCGTCAAGTCAAATGCACATAGCCAGAAGAGGGATAATTTCATGAAGTCATCTTTGTTCAGTTGTAATCTGTTGTTATAACATTTCCCATTAATTGTTGAAAAACTTTCATTTCACTCTTCACCTGAGTACTTGATAATTAACTGGCAAAGGGTAGGTCTTCAACTTACTGAATTTGCAGTGGAAGTGACTTAAGCACTTTGCAGAATTGTACTATAGAATTTTAGCTTGATTTACAACTGTGGAAGAAGTTTCTAAGATGATAGAGAACCTTTCAACCTTTGTATACTCAGTCTGAACAAAGACTACTAGAAGCTGTAGAAAGTTTGAACATTTTCTAGCAACATATTTTGAAATAAACATGCAAAGTAGATTTCAAACTCAAGCTGTAAAAATAGTTCTACTGTACTTTAAGTACTTCTTTCTGTTTCTATATTTCTCAAAATGCCCATTTTCTTAGGACACTCTATATAAAGAGATCTATGTAGCTAATTTACATATATGTATGCAGCTAATCCAAATACATTTATGTATTTTTGTTGCATGACTATGTGCATTTATTAGAAAAGCTAATTGCAATCTAAAAAATTATTTGAAGCCAGGGAAGCTACAGAGTTAAAGGAAGTTAGAGTAAGAAGTGATAGCAGTAAAAAATTATATATATATGGAAAAGGTATTTACAGAATACTGGTTTCTACTACTATATGCAAATTAGATATTTTGCAGGCTTTTTCCAGAATGGTTGGTAAGGTTATAATGACATTGGTAAAGGTGATTGTCCCATTTAAGAGTGTTTTTCGAGAAATAATATTGTTGTGGTTGTCAGGCCCACTTGGTGAGGTACAAGTTAAGGACAAGATAGGATTCAGTTCACCTAACTTTAGCAGCCTAGGAGAGGGATGCATATTCCAAGCTAAGTGATGACTTTGCTCTGTGATGAACATCTTCAGAATGCAGCTCACACCACCTTTCTTAGTTGAGGGAATTACTCTCCTGGAGGTGGTACCTCTTCCATTGACTGCAGGGCAAGCTGAACAGATGCATGCAAACAGGATGCCTAATATTCATATATAGAATTATATGAAATAAACCTCCTCCTATGACTTATGTTTTCCACAATAACATAAGATTAGTCTTAACTAATAGCTCATTAGTATCCACCTTCAAAACAGTAGGATGATCTTTAGGTGCGTTTGGTTACGTAGGTGCTCAAATGTTTTGCTTGACCTTGGTTTAAATCTGCAGTGTGGGCATCTTTCCTCTTTCACTTGTAGTTCTCTAAGCTGAAATTTACCAACCCCAGACTGCTTTCAGTAGCTGCCATCCACTTAGTTATCCTGGCTGAGCTGCTGCTGAGATTGCTTTCTGGGCTATTAAAATTAAAATGAGCCAGCAAAAACCATTGAAATAACAGATCTTTTTGCTTGCCTGCTTTGCTAACCCAGCTCACTTTGAAATAAATTAGGGAGCGATCACACAAGTATTTTAACCAGTGGATCTGGCAAGGCAGTGTTCTCTGGCAAGAGGATGGCAACAAACAGTTGGGGGTTGGCTGGGGATGGTAATCTCTTCAGCTGGTCCTGTGGGAGCAGTAATGCAGAAACAATTACACAAAGCTCCCAACTGTATCTTCTTTTGAAGGGCATCATTTGTTTTCATCCAATAGTCTTCAGTCCCCTCATTTACCACCAGAAATAATGCTTTGGTTTCCTATTTCTAATGTAAATGTAGGGAAAAGAAAGAACCTCATATTCTAAGTAAATAAACCTTACAGAATATGTGCCACATTTAGACTCATTTGTATTAAGAGTATACAACTCTAAATTGTAAGGAAACAATCTTGTAGTTTACAGACTGAATTTTTGCTGTTTTTTTTACAGAAACTGAATGCCTTAGACATTCAAAATATCTACTCTAGTGAGATATCATAGGACAGCTCCTGGAGTTGACATAGGCTCACAAAAAGAAAATCAAAACAAAAAGAGAAAATGCTTTACCGCTGGTTTTTGGCATAGTGATCTTGGAAGCTGATGAGGAAAAAAAAAGACTGTATTTCTTTCTAATTCCTTAGATGTAACATGTTTAAATACTGTAACTTACACATTAAATGGTGTGGTGATAAGGCAAACTTGTTCAAAAAGAAAAAATCTGTACCGTTTCTATGTTTGTAATCTGGCTGTTTGTCATTACTGTTATTTTTGAAAGGAATCTAATTCTTAGACACAAAAAGGATATTCTGCTGCTCAGGTCTCTTCTGCCCTTACAAGTGTCATCCTACCTTACTGTTTTATAAATTACAGGAATGTGATCTCTATGTGACCTGACCATCTATAAAGAAAATCTGTGTCTTGAACAATTTTTCTTTAAAACATGTTTGACCAGGTTTGAAAGTTCATAAAATCTTCACCTATGAGTTAAGTTTTAGATGCACCATTCCGTGAATTGTAGATAAATCACATTGTTTGATACAACTGCAGCCTTGAATTTTTAAATAGTATTTCAATATGCAGTCAAGTTTTATACTTTTTAATGAATAAGAATATATGCCAGTGTACAAAATTTATTAATTATTAATGTCTTAGACATTTTTAAAACATGGTTGAAATTTTCAGACATTATGATAAGTTATCTGGCAAAACTTTAAAAAGAATTCTACTTGACAAAGCTATGATACTATTTGAAGAGGTTAAATCACTTCCACACTTGCAAGCTCCTTCCTCTTCCTATCATATATTCAAGAGTATTCTCATATTTGTACCTAATTACACAGAAAATGTGAGCCACGAGTTTGCTCAAACCCATACTAATTACTTTTTGCTAAATGCTTTTAAGTCTTGTGAAGGAAATTAATATTATTCTTTAGTATTCTTTTATGATATAAATTTTGAACTATTTCTTATTTATGTGAGCAATCAGAATGCCACACTTTTCTCACTGTGGTGACTAGTCTTTGCTAGTAATTGAATGGTAGCCTTAAACAAGGTGAGGTCATGAAGCTTATTTATCTGACACTGTGAATTCTATGCCTGTGTAAGAAGGAAAAAGGATGTTTTTTTGCCCTTAGGGTATTAGTCATGGTCCATAGGTTCGTGGGAAAAATGTAGGAAGTCTCAAAAGTTTGTTCCTATTATTTCAATTTTTCTTAGACTTCATTTGAATCCCAAAGTGAATTTTCTATTATTCCTTTGAAGGGTGCATAGGAGGGTACCAACAGTCTTTGAGGAGCAACACCTGCAGTTGCATTCAAAGGCATGACTTTTCCAAGCAGTTTCTGAGCTGCCTGGTATTGTCCCGGGAAGGATAAAGGCCTAGGTTTTTTACCTGACTGGCAGAACATTCCACCACCAATAGAACTCTAAACATTGTTTTAGAAGTAATGAGTCCTGCTGGTTTCATCCTGCAAGACCTTGAAATCCCACAGGGCAATGTGGTTAGAAATAAAACAGAAGGCTGAGGCTTTTAATGAGTTTCCTATCCACAGATGCCATCAAGCTTTTATACTATTCATTTTATTTCTACAGCTTCAACAAAAGAACCCAGAGTTGTGGGCAATACTCTGACAAGCACAGTTCACAAACTTGGCAGAAATCTAGACGCTAGACAATAAAAGATCATTGAAAGGAGTAAAAGAAAAAGCAAAATAATAAAAAATGAACTAAAATATGGGATACTTTACTTACAAAAAGTGAACATAGTGCAATTCAGACAAGCTAAACTTCTTGGAGCATAGAATGACGATACGACTGCAGGTTTCCATGATGTTATGAAGGTTATGATGACAAAGAAAAGTGAACTGAATAGGGCCAGGGAGAGGTCAGTGTGCATTTTGGGAATGTCCTTTGAGCAATACTAAACTGAACACTCTCAAACTCTTCACTGTGGGTGTATCTTAGCTCTTTAAGTCTTCCATGCAGTCAGGGAAAATGAAGAATGTTAATGAAGAGCAGTTTCTCTCTTATTAGAAGATGAGGGTGAAAGCCTATGTGCCTACATACAGGCATGGAGAATACAGATGTGTGGGTTTGGGAGACACTACATTTTATATTACTTTTTCCCCCATTTCACCTCTTTCACCTCTTCCTTAAAGGAAGATCCTGGAACAAATGTGGCATAAAGAAATACATGGTCTGTGTAGCTCCAGTCTGGATTGGGTAGTGTTGTGCTGATTGCCCTTGATTTGTTCCCTGTAAAATGTGGAAGATTTTTGTGACTCTAAGAGTAAACAGACTCCACAGGTTGAAAACCTGGTCTTTCATCTTATCCTCTCACCTCCTGTTCAAATACAAAGAAAAATTCTCATTAAGCAGCACATAAATATTTTCTTCGCAGTAGTTTCTTCCTGCAGTTGTGATGAACAAGTCCATGTTGAATGCTCTTGTGAGGATGATCCAAACCAGTTCAACTGCCAGAAATGCCTTTCACTGTAACTGCACCCCATTTTATGAAAAGAGCTATTTTTCTAAGATTACCAGTACAATTTGCAGTCTTGGGAGCTTTCACCAAAAGATATAGATCCACTGTAAACCCAATATCCATCAAGAACAGTTTTCCAGATATTTTGAGTTGTGCTGTTTTTTGGATGACAAAACTATTGATGACATATAAAGCCCAAAGTTTTCTTAAGCCAGTAACATCATGGACTCCTCAGGTGCATGCAATGCACAGCTGTACTCTAAATTTTAGGATTTGTCTTTGTTTTAGTTTTCATTTGTACGAGAAAAGATACAATCTGCAAAAAACGCTGTACAAGCTGTGGGGAGCTAGCAGAACAGATTATAAGTAGTCAGAATCTTTTTCTGTTCAGCTGTAAATTCTGAAAATGGTATTTACTTCATATCTAGATTTATATGTCTGTAATTTCAGCTGTGGACTGTAAACATTGAGGCAGGCTCAGCCTATTGACTTAGTCATGGCCAAGTAGCTTGAAACGAAGAGATGAGTTCAAATGCCTTAAACTTCTGTGCGCTTTCATTCTAAGATTTTTCCAGGGCTCTCAGAAGCACTTACACAATCAGTATTTCCAGCTCCACGTTTTGGCACTTCTCAGATCTGAACATCTCTCATTCTGTCCTCTGTTAGTATATCACACTAATTAGCTGTACAATGTTTAAGATTTACTATTTAATATTGAAGGGAGATTGCCATTCCATCCTCATGCTGTCTTTGAAATGTCTCTCTTTAAATACATCATGTGTTACTTGTGATGCTCTTATAAAGACAGCATTTAGCAATGGAAGAATTGGCTTTCAAGGAATATGTATGTACGCATATGCTACGTAATCGTATATGCATGCACATACATACATACATAATCATATACCTGATTACTATTACCAGACCTCATTTGCACAGAACAAAATAATGCAGGATTGTAGTGTTTCACCTTTTTAATGAAAACTTCAATCTGATTATAAGTTAAGTTAAATGTTATCTAATGTACAATGCTGCCAGTAATGATTAACTAGACATCCGCTGATAATTCCCAATATTCGTTATGTATTATAGCTTTTAAAACGAAATTGAAATTACTTAAAATTCAGCTGACATTAAATATATAGCCTGCAACTACACATTCTTACCACTTCTACCTAAATGGTTACTCCCATATTCCCCCTTGCAGAGCTCAATTCAACACCGTGTGAAATTAATTGGCACTTATGCAATGAAATTTTGACATTTCTCAAATCTGAACATCTTTCTTGTTTGTATTTTACTAACAATGAGCAAATTGTGCTTATTGATTGTAGCATCTAGTTTTGCACCATAGTCTAAAATTAGATTCCAGCCCTGTAACTGGATCTACAGCAGCATATGTGTCTACTCAGCGCTCCAGTCACTCCAAGTAGGCTTTGGTTTGGTATGGGAACCTTGAGCAGAACATTTCTTTTTGACAGTTTGGTATTTGGCGCATGGACTAATTTTCTAAATGTGTCTATAGTGCCTACTATAATTTGGTGATATCCTGAAAAAGCTACTTAATATTTGGAAATGGTAATGAAGGAAAATGAATATTATGGTAAATGAATGTTTTGCTTGTTTTAAGCTTGTATGGCTGTTTATGGTAAAGCCACTTTTTTTTTGGTCTTTCTGTACAGCTTGCACTGAAAAAAAAGATAAATAAATAAAATATTAAAGAAGGTAGAAAGGCATGTTGCAAATTTTTTTTTCCTAGTTGAGTACAAGTTTAAGTGCTAACTAGTATTTTAAATACTTACCATGAGATATCAAACAGCATGTGCTTTCTATTTATATTGGTTACCAATCTCAATATTCCGAGGAAGAGCGTATAAAGTTAACAAGCAATTATTTGGCAAATTAGTACTCAACAACCCTGAGTAAATAGGAAGTTTGAAACCTATCTGTTATACAGCTACTTTAATTTGCATAGCACACTGGTGTGTTTGCTTTGCAAATACTTTGCAATGAATCATCATTTGTACTATACAGTCCAAAGAAAAGCAATCAAAATTCACAGCAAGACAATGAAATTAATTATAACTGTTGAATTCTGTGGTGGTAATTCCTCCTCATGCAGGAAGATTAATTGCATTGCACTTTCCTTGCACTCCACTAAATGATCTGATGAATGTATAATCATTTACAGATTTCTCAAATGCTGAAAATTGATTACCTTTGATTAGCTCTGATCTGCACAAAGAGCTCTGACAGAGTATCAGTGAAACATTACAACATTACAGACAAAGTAACAAATGATTTAATTACCAGTGTGCTTATTAATGTTAGATTCCCTGCAGTGATCCTGGCAAATCAGGGGCCTGTAATAGACCTGTGGGTTTCACTGAATTCCATTAGGGTTTAAATAATATTTCTCACTATTTCTCAAATCCTTCTTTTCATGGCTTCTTAATAACTCTAATTAATTCTAATTTGCACAAAAATCCATTGCATCTCCATAAACTTTTAATTAGATGTAAAGTAAGATAAGTCACTGCTTTCAGAGACTGGGGAAAATGCAAACTGCAGCTTTATATGCTTCCAAATAAGTTTTTCATTAACAAAAGATATTTTTCTGTAAAGCTATTTAATGAAAGTTTAGAACTAATTTTGAATTAGGCATGTGGTCCAGCTATACACTTTCAGTTGCAAACATAATAATAGTTGCTTATACATGAAGCGAGTGAAAAAACAGGATGGTAAAATGTTTAGCTAACTAAATGGTAAACACAATTTTAATACTTTTTTATGTATTGCCAATATATACATTCACTCATTTTGTTAATTGTGGTAGATAAAACGCTCTGATTAAGCAGCTACACTGTACACTGAAAGACTATTTGAAAAAGAAACAGCAAGGGAACACTAGCCCAGTTACAGACCATGCTGAATGTTGTTGGCACAAACAAATCAGGCTTTTCTACACTTATTCTCTTGAACACTTAGATCAGTTCAGATTGGCAGCTTCTTTGGTTTTCCCTGGGTTTATGTCATTATATATGACATTAAATTATTATGAAGCAATGACAATGAAAACCCAGATGATCAGAGAAGTCAAACAGAGCTCAAATTAAACTCTGTTTCTGCATGCGTTTCTTAGGGGAAAAAAATGTAGGTAATTAAAAGCTTATTTAGCACTGAAGTACTAATACATAGACAACTTATAATAATATTTTTATATTTCAGTTGTGTAGGAAAGGAGTGCCTGTAATACTGCAGGTGTTACTTTGTCATTCGTAATGCACAAGACGGAAAACTTAAAAAATAGAAATATTCAGCCCCCAATGTGGATGATTACATTTATTACATTCACTGCTGTCAGCAGCTGAAAAGCTATCCATCACACTGAAACAGCGATGAGAGTCAGAAGTCTCTTTTTGTGGAGAAATATTGAAGTCAGATTGTTGATGTCAAAAGTCAAACTCTAGTTCAGTTATCTGTTTTATGAATCTGACTGAGACACATTGTGCCTGTGTTCAAACTGATATCTAGCAGAGCTCATTTTAGCAAATGTGTGATTTAGAAGTCAGAAAAACATTCGTACCAGCAAAATATTAAGAGGAAACTGATAGGGCACTCAACTGCTTTTATATTTAAATATCACATTATTCAATAATAGTGTATAATTTGTTTTTCACCGATGGTTAGAAACTTACCATGTATGATGTAATGACATTATTGTACTTGCATACAGGAGTCACAAAAATATTTTATATGTGCACAAAGGCATTTGAAATGTCGCCACTTTTACCACACTAATGCAGGCTTTTCTGTTGGCATTGGAATATTCATTTTTCAATTTATTTTGGATACAGATACACACATACACACACCTCCCCCTATATATGAGGAATTATACATTCAACTAGTTTCAGAAGGCAAGTAGGAGACTTACATGGAGGTTTACTGACATAAGAATGAAGCAGTGCACATACAAGAGCAGAGTGAGAAAATCCAGTATAGACATGATGAGAAAAAAAGTGTTTTAAGCCCTGAAAGACTGATTACATGCTCACCATTGGAATGATGTATCTACCGACTGCAGCTACCATCCGCTGTACTTTGATAGCATAAGTAGGATTCCTAGAAAAGCAGGACTGAATAAAAATTCTTAAGATAGTGTATTTTCAACTCTGTCTAATTCTTCAGGTCTCACTTCTGAAAAGTGGAATAAATCAACTGCCTCTTTTCCTTTCATTAGAATTTTTAAAACTAAGATTTACAAATAATTGGGAGGAAAACAGGTTCCAGATAATAAATTGTACTCCACTGAAAAACACTAAAAAATTATATCAAGAAATGTACTCGCAGCTTGGGGAGTACTACTTAATGTGAGTTATCTTCAGTAGTTTACATTGAATATTTTAAAAGCGTTTCTTAAGGAAGGTGTTTTGTAGCTGAGAGAAAAACGTATGCACTACACGTTATTGAACTTGCTACCGTCACTGCAGATTTTGTTCTGTTTAACAAAAACAAGCACAGTTTGTGAATTCAAGTCAGGGAGTTCCTTTTATTTTTGCTAATTTCACCATCCTTTCTCTCTTTAAGCACAGCCCTCAGGGTACATGATGTAATGGTCACCATTATAGTACAGAACAGGAAAAAAGGGTATCATGAAATGCAGAATTGAATGGTATTCTTAGAAAAGAAAAATGTATGCCAGATTTTTTCCAAGGGAGCTCTACTCAAAAACAAACAAATGTGCAGATACTGTACAAAGCTTCTTGAATCATCATTAGTGGTTAGAAAAAAAAAAAAATTGGCAGAAAGAAAGTGGACGGTTGGGGGGAGGGGGGGGGAAAGCCAAAATGGAAGGACTAATTCAATGATACCAGATGTAACACATGACTGTGGGGATTGAAGGGTCATGAGTTTGAGTCAAAACTCAACTTCGAGTTAATTGGCTGGCAGTGAGGCTGCACAAATTGCAGAGATAGAGTACTTGTTTCCTAGTGCAGGAGGTCAGCCTTCTTATGCATTTGCACTCTTTGCATGGCATCCAAGAACTAACACTTGTATTTGCTAGGAAAGAGTTTGCTTGCTTGTCATCTTTTTAAGTAGAAGAAAAAGAACTGGCTGAGCATAAAACAGAATGACATGTTTAAAATGATTCAGAAGCTGCTCTGTCTTGAACTACATGTATTTTCCTCCTCGATTTTTTGTCTCTACAAACAATCCAGAAAACAAATGGTATACAATAGTTTCAGGGAGTATTTTAGCTCAGCGCTGAGTTCATTGATATGAAAACCATATATAAAATATATAATCTTAACATATTTTCCCTTCAAAAAGACCAATAGAGTTCTTTCCACCTTATCCAAGTTGAAATGTTATTATTTTTAAAAGAGGAAAATAATTGCTGTTACCGACTTTGCTGGGAAAAAACCCAAAATAAATGTTCCTTAAAACGTTCAAACGGGCAAGTGGGAAGAATTTTTTTTAAAAAAAAAAGCTTCTAGCTGTGTGCGTGGAAACTCTGGCTATGTGCCCGAGACATACAGCAAAAAACAACATATGGAACTCACCAGTTCCTAAAATCCCTTTCCACAAAATTCATGCCACTCCTCACCACAATAAAATGACTCACGGAGGGGTGTGTTTTATGCCTCCCAGGCAGAACTCCATAGTCCACAATTAGTCTATCTATTGAAAGGCCAAAATACCTTATTGTTTTACTTGCTGTATAATTATCTGTTATGATGAACTGTGATTCTAAGGACTATTGTCCCTCGGCTTGGATCTGTGTGTGGAGCGGTTCCCTGGCTGAGACCCAGGAGTGGACCTTCCATTTAGAATCCATGCCTGAGTGATTTCTCCAGTCTCTCCCTGGCTGGCTGAAACAGGGACTGTTTCTGCATGATTTCTTGGGTTGATGAGAAGCAATTATGCCTTAAATGAAGTCATTCATGTCTGCCATTTTGTTTGCATATTTTTCAGCATTCACCTGTTATTAGACCTGTTTTTAAACTGTAAACTAGTTTCAAGTAGACTTTTGTGTCTAATGCAGTTTGGTAATCAGAAAAAAATATAGATGTAATGTTTTCTTCACAAATCACTCAAGCAGGAAATCTAATAGAGTGATTTAGAAGTAAAATAGCATTTAAGAATGTCCCAGGCATTTCATTTCTGAAGTGATAATGTATAAAGATAATCATCTTGAGATATTAACTAAGATTTTTAATGTGTATTCTTTAAATAACCTCATCTGGAGGAAGAGATTGCCAAAACAGTTACTTTATACAGCTTAAAGCCGGAATCCAGTAATACTGGTAGTGTAAACAAAATACTATTTTAATATTTAGGAATGTATTTGAAGGTGAGGTAAGCTATTGTGTGCCGCTTTTCATAATTCCTTTTGAAATTTATAAACACTTCAAACAGCCAGATTTTTTTCAAAGCATTTATTCCTGATGGTTCTTAAATTAGTACAAAAATTCCTTCACTATGTATTGAATCTTCTAAGTATCAAATAATTTTCTGCTTTCGTTCTCAGTGTCTGGTAGAGCTTTTCCACAAAGCAGTTTCCAAGGTGATGTTAGGTACAATGCTGATAAAAGGTAGCCATGTCATGAAAACAAATACTGTAGAAAGAGCTTTGTCAATTTGTATTAAGCTGGATATGTTTTATGCTAATTTACCGAATCTTTTGTTGATTTGTCAGGCTTCTGAATGCTTTTTTTTTTAATGAAGATGAGTGAATTTTGATAGGTGCAATTTATGTCTGAGAATCTCCTCCCAAGAAACAAATTACTTTGTCACATATTTCCCCATGGTAAATACAAAAGACAAAAAATATGTAGGCCTGACAGATCTTTATGTAATTGTAAAGCATAAAACAGAAACCAATTTTCAGATATTTGAGTGAATTGTATGTGTAGATCACTGATTAGAACTGTAAATGTATTTTGAAAAAAAATCCTCTTTTCATACTGAATAATCCCTATAGCTAAATATAATGAAATTAAACCGACAATACATTTTAGTTTTTTTTTAAAAAAATTATATAAAACATTGGAAGGAAGTTGTGAGTACTTTTGATGTGCATAATTCATCTGGGTAGAAAAGGGTTTTTTATTGTTGTTGTGGGCTGGTTTTTTTAGAAGAGACTTGTACTAAGGTGACCTCTACTGTTTAAAAAAAAGGCTTGCAAAAGCAGCCCTCTCCTAAATCATCCAACAACCCCAAATTGCCAAGACAGACATGGATACTGCTGTGCTTAAAACTATTTGCTTAATTCACTGCCGTTTGGATTACTACAAATGATTTTAAGGTTTCTTTCTCATGCACTGGAAAGTTCCCCTGTCATTTACTTCCTAGCCATTTGCGTGCAAATTCTGCCTGTACTGGGATCTCTGCCATTAAATTTTCTTCACACTGAAGGGTTTTCTCTGCTCCTGGCGGGGCAAAGTCATGACCCAGAAAAAAATTGATTCATGAATTCTCAGGGTGCAACTAAAGAAGAGAGGAAATATGCCTTGGCTGAGCTCCTGCTAGTGACAATTTAAAACCTGTAATTAGTTTGGATTCAAGCTGCAAAAGGAATCTGAATTTAAAATGCATTAATTCAAACTGATATATTAACTTTAACAAAGTAGATCCCTTATTATGTAGAATCATTATTACAGTCTGTTTTGCTAAACTGTTGGATTCCAGACTTTATTAACTTAAATTTTATTAGAAAATGCAAGTAATTGCTGGTGAACAGTTTATCTATGTGATGGTTTTCCTGGCGAAACAGAACATTTTATTGGGGTTAGTTAGCTTTAACACCTCAGTTATGGATTCTATTTTTGTAAATTCCCATCATCGACATGCTGCACAATGGCTGAGGCCACTTACCCCCCGCTGGTATCAGGACCCCACATCCCCTTTAGCTAACTCCCTGACATTTCTATGAACTACACAGCTGAAATGTTATACAGTAATTAATGTTGATCCTAGCACACACACAGCCTCCAGTACAAATTAGGATAGAAAAGGTTATCATAATATTTTGCTAGTCTGTTTGGTAGACTTGAATTGCTCCCTGTGGGGGACAAACAAAAAAGGTATTTTTAAGATTTGCATGATGAAGGACCGTCCAGGTATTTTTATTCAAATAAAGTAAGAACTACTAAAACATTTAGTCTAGGAATAAATAGCCTTGCTGTTTCCACATTTTGATACCTGCAAGGTCACAGGTCTGAGAAGCGGTCTGTTTGTGGCATGTGTTTTTGCAGATGAAGCATGTATGGTGACTGAAACTCTTGACTAAAGCTCTGTTATCTTGCGGAGTTCAAATCCAGGTACAATGAGCAGCTGGATCCTCTCGGACTGTCAGTGGTGTCTGAAAAACACCCAGAGACTAAATAATTTAGATTACACCATTCTGACCTGTATAATTGTTTAAATGAGTAATGCAGCCACTAACTGAAAGAGGTCAACCATCTGTAGAGGAAACATAGAATTTGGTTTCATTTCCAAACAAACTTTTGAAGCGCAATACTGTGGGAGGTAGGAAAAAGTCTGCTGACAGATCAACGGTTTATCTGTTACACCAAGGTTAAAACTTCTATCGCTTGCAGAAAGCAGCATTAATAGAAAATGCTCCTGAGAGAGTAGGTTTAGCACAAATAAAGTCTGGGCCACTCAATATGCCATTAATTGTCTTTTTTATTTTCTGTGGTTCACAGTATGTACCTTAACCAGTTATGATCAGTGTTGATGGATTCCCATTACTCATTAAGGAAGACCACAGTCTCATTTAAATATTTTTAAAGAAATTAGATTCATCATGGAATTACTAAAAGTGTATATCTTGTCAGTTTTCATTTTAGGAAAGAAAAAACCCTCAATAATTGCTACTAGGTTAAGAATTACAATACTACATCCCTTCTGAAACTGTGAATGTCCTCATCCTGAAGCAGGCATTTGTGCCTATGTGCCCTGAATTTTTATTATTTAGCACA
Source organism: Falco cherrug (assembly GCF_023634085.1). NCBI lineage: Eukaryota > Metazoa > Chordata > Aves > Falconiformes > Falconidae > Falco > Falco cherrug. The sequence goes on from NC_073703.1 coordinate 59,148,630, forward strand.
TGTAAATACATATTTGCCTTCCCACTCACATGTTAATATGCCCATTTTCATAAGCAATGAAGGATTTTGCATGAGTAAGGATTTTTTTCCCCCCAGTTTAAATCCGAAGGTCCAATTCTTCTCACCAGTTTGTGCACGGTAAACTCAATGTGAAACAGCATTCTCAAAAATTAATGTCCTCTCAGTAGTTTTGATAGCATATATAGCTGCACCGAAGTTTTTCCCTGCCGTTTTCTATCTTACTTTTTTTATTAGAGAATATATTTTATATGCAGACTGAACCTTGCTTAACACTGTGCTTAACACTGCACAAGATTGCAACTTGACAAACATATATTATTGAATGATGCCATTCATCACATTCAGAAACAGAAGTGAAGGCCAATTCCATTTAACAGACAGTGTGAGGACTGCTGCTGAATGCACAAATGGTGCTCTGTAAATGTTGCCCCACTCATTTATTAAGGCCTTCTGAAAAGAGAACTGTTCTTTGGAGATGGCAGACAAGAATCTAAGATTTCATGTTAAAATGTAAAAGAAACATGCTTTTCCCTGAAAACATGCTTGAACTCATATAAGCTCATAGAAATCAATACAGACTGATGAGTAGGGGCAAATCATCGAGCTTTCTCACCCAGTGGTGAAATTCAACTTTGTGCTTGCACAGATACATTATTTTTTAATATATAGTCAGCAGAGTAAATTTGGGGATTATTCCAAAGCAATGCTTACCAATCCTCCCCCCAAATCCTTCCATAGTAGGATGCTAGGACAATGTTCACACAAACAAGTATAATAATGGAGGAAAAGAAACTTCTCCGTGCCTGAGAAAATACTCAACCTTTTGAAATTAGAACCCAGTTCCCCAGACGCAGCCTACTCTATTAGAAAATCTTCATCACAGTTTTGTGAGTTAATGTGTCCCTTTGTTTATTTTCTCCCTGAATTCATTGCTGCTCAGTGTCCTAACCTGAAGGGTTAAGGAATACCTCATGTCCCAACTGAGACTGCTTTCTCACCAGGTGCAGGTTTAAATACAGGTTTGACAGAGTCCAGAACCTGTATTCTCTAGCTTTTGGTTAAAAATGATAGCCATTATTATATAATTTATCAGAAACTTTTTGACCTTCAGAGATATAGTGAGAGAAAACAGAAAGGGATGATTTGAGAGTCAGCCAAGAAGAAGTGTATGAGCTGTAAATTTGTCTTTCATAGGCACCTATGTCAGGACTTGAGAGAGCCCTGACAGGTGTATTGCAAGGAGGGTATATCCCAAGGAGGTCGTATGAGGGACTAGCTGGGGATAGGTATATTCCTGAGATGGACATACACTCCTTTTTTTTGTAAATCAATGATATCTTGTTAATTTTGACAATTTCAACTCGGGATTTTTCAACCAAAATTCAGTTGTTCAAGGTTTGCAATATAACACTGAGTCACTGATCCGTAAATATTACCCCATCAATAACCCATATCTGACATTTCAGAGAAAGGCGAAATTCCAGTCACATGCCATCAGTTCATTTGTATGTCCTCCAGTACCACCCAGGCCAGACACTAACATTGTATTATCTTAGAAATATTTGCGCTTTTTTAATAGATCATTTAAAAAAAAAAAATGATCAAGATAGAAATGGATCATGGGATTTCAGCAATAGTTTCTATGAGAAATTTGAAACAAATATTCTTTTCTGCCCATGCATAGACTGTATTTTTTTAGAATTATCATTTTGAAAATGAAAGTATGATTTATTGATTTAGTAGCACGAACATGACATTATTTTTACCACCATAAATATTCTGTATTGCAACACAGATTGAAAATTATGTAAATAATCAGATTCTGATATTTACATTGTTTTTAATTAGAGTCAGTTGAGATAGCTGGATTTTAACTAGTGTGACTGAAAGAAGACTCTCTTCTGGAAAAAAAAGCTTTTATAGGTAAGCAGAAATAGTCATCTGTTTAAAAGCCTGAGTGGGGGCTGAGCACTTCAGGGAATTTGAACAGTCTGAGCACTTGACAGCTTGAATCACCCAAGCCAACGAGGTCTAGGGAATGGATATCCAACAAGTACAGAAAGACAGCAGGATCTTCAAAAGGGGCCATCTCAGGGAACCAGGGTGTGAGGGGTGATGACATTCAAGCAACAGATCTTCACTGCCTGTTCCTCAGTCTTTGTTAAATTATAATGTTTCAATAGAGTAGAAAATTAGATTCACAGAGGTACAAATTAGGATTGGAATTTACTTCTAATGAAAGTCCTTATAATGGCTTCTGTGCATATGAAGTCCCTAAAAAGAAAGAATTCCAAAAATGGTATTTGGGTTTGGTGATTTGGTCTTCACCAATATACCAGATAGATTAATGGTAAATAAATGGTAGATTTTATGGTAATGAGGCTTTTTGTGGGGTTTTTTTGTATGTTATTCTTGGTGATGATGAATATAATAATGATAGTAGTAACTAATCTAGGAACTAGTAGCCACAAATCTGATGCACTAGAATTCACCCTTAGACTATTAACATGTTTTCTGGTGAAGGTATGAGTAATGCTTCTGTAAGCTCCAAGCAGAAAGCAGACCATCTCAAAAAATACATGCATCTTTTAGTTCTAGTAGCAGAAGTACATGAGTAGATAAACAAAGTTTATTCTTTTTCACGGTACATTAATCTTTGCTAGTTTACACAGTCTTTGCCAGTTCTTGACTATCTGCATTCCTAAACCAAGGTTTATGAGCATCGTGAGGAACACGTTTGTTGTTTGTCATCATCTGATTTATACATCATCAAAATCACGATGTAGGAGTGTCATGTTATGGTACTGTACTGCCACATTGAAAAGATGGATATTTTAAAAGATTTTAATAGAGTTCTTATCTTTTAATCGATCAGTCAATTTTCAGCATTGTGTTTGGAAGCAAAATGTCAGGATATTGATGTAACGTGATAAAGTCAGTTTCTCATCCCACCTAGTAAACTCTTTCTTATTCTTATATTCTGACCTGTCAGATAGCATTATATGAAGAAACAGGAGATGCAGACGGTCAATTCAGGGTATCCACCAGTGTACTACCTGCTTCATGGTTAATTAGGGCATTTGCCACCTATTTTGTATTTTGAAAAGATAACTTTCTTTGAAAATGAATTCCAGAAATGCAAATTAAAGTATACTTGTATAGTTGTGATGACACTTTTTCCATTTTGTTACAGTCTTCGCAATATTTTGTATTTTTCTTCAAGCATAATTTTGAAGCCATTTAAATATGAGAGACACTAAACTGTAATTTTAAAAAAGTGTTTTGATGAAGCGCTGGAAAGCCTAAAAATCTCAAGCAAGAGGAGGCGAATGAATGGAACCAAAATTTTCTAGTTCCACACAATATATTTTTTTTATAATTTTATTTGAATGTAATCATAGTACTGGATTATTGACACTGTACTAAGGGTACAAAGTCCTGGAAAATGAAGATTGTACAATCTGCTGCATAGGTCATATTGGTAAGACACAATTTCTTTTTACATTATTTTATGATGTAAAAATAAAAATGAGTAATGATCCAGTGATTCTATAAAAGAACATAATTCCTTTAAAATCAACACTACAAAAATAGAAATAAAATTCTATTTCTAATGGGTAGAAATGGTGTTTTATAATTGCAGTATACAGTTGTATCTATTACAGACAACATGCCTTCTCCTTTAAAGTATTTTAAGAACTGTATAAGCCACTTTTAAGTTACCAAACCTGGGACCTCTTGTACAAAACTGTGCCATCACATCAGCATGTAAGTGCACTCTGCATAAAAAAGGATGGGGATTGATTCAGGCCGCACTACGGAGCCAACCCCAGGCTGAGAGTAGCTTTATTCTCTGCTTGTTTTCTCAGCTTTTTATTCATTTGCAATGAGGGAGTGTGGTGCTTTTTTGAAAATGACTCTCTTGATGAGGCCTCTGATTGTAAAGTACTTTCAAACTGGGAACTTCACCACCTTTGTTGCTGAGTGGATAACTTTTCCATTAAAAATTGTGAACCTGCTTTCCACCAGCCCCTTTCCTCCTCCTCATTATTGTTCATGTGCATCAAAAGCGACTTTCCATACCAGACTGCTCACGGGAAGCTAGCAAAAAGGTACCCATGTTCCAGTGCAATTGCGTGATAGCAACCAATATTTTCATTCCCAGATGGTACTAATAGCAGTTCTCTAAATGCAACTTAAGTATTTATCAAATCCACTTTATCTCTGGAAATCTCCTACCAGCTTCCTATCCCCAATTTCCTCTTCTTACAATATCTGTGCACGGAGCATGTAGACACAAAACCATACAATGAATTTTATTCACAATAGTAACTGACTTAGTGACAGACTTTTAGGGAGAATTTGTCCCTGGAAATGCTTTCATTTTGGACCTTTGTTCCTTTTCCAAACTTACACAAGAATACACTGTATCAGTACAGACTACTGCTCACTGCCCTCAGTACTTCAACTCTTCTGATGCTTCTGCCTAGCCTTAGCCCACACTGACTTACTCTCTCGCTCTCTCTCAGAAACAGAGCAGTTTGCTTCCTTGTGAGAACTGGATGTTTTTTCTCATCATGATATGAAATTTACTTCTCCTATAGACTGACTGTTCTTCCTACTCTACTATGGCTGTAGCTGTCAGATCTTCAAATCAATGGTAATTTACTAGTAAAAAAAAGATAGATACTTAACATTTTAGCAAAAGTTTGGGCAATATTTAGCACTTGAGTGTTAAAGGAAGTGAGAATTCAAATTGTCAGCACTTAGCACTTTCATTCATATTCACTAATCTCAGGAAATTATGTCCTGAGAAACCAGTACATACTTAAAATTGAAACAGGCAGTTTAAAAAAGAGTCTGCATGGCATCATATTTGTCAGTATTCAAAGTAGTGATTGATTATTTTTCTTTTTCTTATTAGATTGGTGGTTGTATCTCTTAATAATTTATTGCTGCTTTGTTTGCAGCATCCCAGGACAGAATCTCTCACAACCTATTACTGGAAGACATTACCAAACTCTGTCAAATTTGGATGTGAGATTATGTTATACATTATAAATTACAGCAGCAGATGTTCTTTTAAAAAGTTGTGGTTTCTTTAAATGATCTAGCTGATGCAACTCTTTGAGTCACTGTGGTGAGAGACAAAATTGATGACAGGCTGATTTAGTGGTGCACTTTTTAACCAACAGTTTGAAGAGATTAGGAGGTTGTCAGAAAGATATCAAGAGAGGTAAAGGGATTAATTGCAAAAGTTGTTTTACATTAAAAACTAATGGGTAGCTTGCTTTGAAAACTCTTTTGTAGCTGGGATCAACTGCATGGAAAATCAGCCATAAATAAAACTTTTCATTTAGTATTATTATTACATTTTTTTTCCTTAAGCAGATGATTTCTGGATGCCCAGTAGCCTGCTCATTGTCTCAGAAAAATGTAACATGCATGTTTCTTGGTGAACATATTATTCAGTTAAGCCTCTTAAATATTTCTTCAACCCCGAGAGGTTTAAACTTAACAACAAAAGATGTCTATCAAGTCAATAGACAGGAATGTGTTTGGCTTGACAGGTAAATATTTTAAACAAAATGTATAATTGTCATTGAAGAAATAACAATGAAGATCGAAAACTACAATTAAAATATTTTTAAAACATCTATAGCTAAGTCAGTTAATGTGCAGGAAATGTTAATTAAAATGTGTCTATAATTATAAAATAGAAAAGTTTCTTGTCAGAAAGTGTTGGCATGGAAGACGGGACATAGATTGATAACATGCAATGCAAGACAGTGAAGTTTCCAATGTTACAAACAAGCTTTGCCTTGATAATGATATTGGAATTGTTAACCTGCAGGTCCAATATTATTTTCTGCAAGAAGAAGCTCTACTCAAGCATAAGAAAAGAGGACTAGGAATGGCCTGAGGATTTTTCTCCTGGATGAATCCACATAGTGGCTTAAATTGCATGATTCCAGGTAGTACACCCAGAACTAAAGTTGATTTTTTCCATTACAAGAACTACTTTTTCAACATGTTCTAGCTTTGCTAAAATTTAACAGCCCTACCTGAACTCTACACAAATTTCTATCTGAAATTTGACACTTCAGTGTTTTGCTTCAAGCTACTTTTATTTAATTATTTGTGTGTGCATACATGCATGTGTATATTTTAAAAAAATCATGCAAAATAATTCTGATGTTTCTAAAATCAATAGATGGAAGGAAAAAACCCCAAACCCTATGTTTTTTGATTCATGTTCAAAAAATTACTGTAGTTCATTTGTTCAGATGCTCTAGTGCAGAATAGCTCATGGTCCTGTCAAGAGTTGCAGGTAATGAACACTTGATGTACACATTGAAATTGGCGTAAGATTAAAATAGTTACAAGAGTGTGAAAAAACATCTGAGTTTACATGCAATCAGAATTCTTGTCTCTGTGCAGTCCATCTCCAACAAGGAAAGTTACCTTTGCAAGCAATCATTTTTGCTGCTACAGTGAAGGGAAATGAGGACAGAACCTGGCCTTCCAGATCTCTGAGTATTGTCCCCTTTTGGCTTAAAGACAATGTGGGTGAAGGTGGGTATGGCCTAACCTAAGCAAGCGTTTGCACAGAATATATAACAACATAGCCAAGAAGTGGAGGAAGGTAGCAGAAGCTTGGGCAAGATATTTATAGAGGGAAAAAGGATCCATATGAAGATACTGGATAATTGCAAAAGGAGAGCTGAAGGGAGGAGTGGAATTTGGGGGGTGATCAGGAAAAAGCAAGGAGAAAGAGAGGAATGAGACACAAAGGCAGAATAGAACATCCCTATGTTCTAAATCAGGGATGAAAACAGGCATCCTGTGACTCTCACTTTTCTAAAGTTAATAAGTAGGTATGAAGTCAGTCATTTCATACATGGACCAGGGCTGGTCCACATAAAGAATAGTAACTGTGTTGACTTCTAATATCAGAAACTCCATAGTTCTAGAAGTCTTCTCCTAGACATGAAAGTCCATTTTTTTTTAACTTAGTAACTGTTCAAAACATGAGATGTTTGTTTTCTCAGTTAATTAATTAAAAGAACTAAAGATATTTCCTAATATACTGCAATGAATACTTTGGTATAGGGGCATTACAATGGAGTCTTTCACTCCTATTCTATTTCTTCCAGAGTGGCCTCATCTTTTTCAGTTAAACCAATAATTTCTCTGTGTCCCAGGTTCTCACCCACAGGGCAGGGATAATAACACCATCTATCTTCACAGAATTTTGTGAAGCTAAATTCATTAACTTTTTATAGTGTTCAGATGCTGTAGTAAGCATACCAAAATTCTGAAGAAGAAATCTGTAATACTGTGGTGAATACTAAAAAAAAGAGAGATCACACTGAATAACCAGTCAAATATTGAATAACTAATCATTCATTAAAAGAGGCAGACTGTACAAAGACAGATAGGCTCAAGTAAAGAAACAGCATCATGATACATGCATGAAGTGGCTGAATTAACAGTGCTTGAACTGTATTAGTTTTAGCATTAGAAGAGTTTGATTTCATATGTATAGTCTCTTTTTATAACCTCCAAGGTATTATTCTATAGCTCTGTCTGAAGAACATATATGGCCCACTATAACAGTAAATGTTTTAAAATCTTCCTTTTACTTATGTTCACAACATATTCCCTTGAGTTGGGAAAGGACTGTTTCTCTGATTTTACTTGTTTAAGTTTTCATATGAATATTCTATAATGCACAAAAAATTAGTCTGGCCTCTCATTTCCAGCTTTTATTTTATCCATCAGATCACACTTCATTCTCTGTTTGTCCCTATTTTAGAGGAGTGAGATGAGCTAATGTGTTAAAGAAAATAAAGCGTTGAAAGTTAAAAGTACTAATCCTAAGTAAGGAACAGCCGTATGGGAATTATAAAGTATTCCCTGTGCATTACATAGGAAGTGATGCAATGCTTTGTGTCCTAGTCCATGTTCATGCATGCACGTAGTGTATATACCAGTAAAGAAAAAGGGAGAGTGAGCAGTAGGCTTATTTATCTGTATGCCTGTGCCCTATGCTTAAACACAAAAGATGGTAAAGTGTACCATTAAGTGTGTTTGAAGTGATGCAGCTGGAAGCAGAGTAGTGCTCTTTCTAATAATATATCTGTATTCCTACAATTACCATCTTCAGCCTACTCCTACTGCCATGCAGCAACTACAGTGGCTCTTTGAAGTTTTCATTAATGCAGGATTTAGCAAACTTATTTGCTATAAATTCTACTGTTCTTTATTTTATGCTTATATAATGCAACCTCTTTTGCATCCTGCCATAATCCACCACAAAGGGAATGTAAATGATTGCAGTGTGAAAGCAAGCATCATCTTTTAGTTCACTAACCAATGGATTATTTAGATCTCAGCATTCTTTAATTGCATTCATATTACAATAGAGTGGAGTAATAAGTAGAACTTTCAAATATTTTGGCAGGACACATGCTTTCCCATCCATTATACCTCCCAGAGTGCTCCTGTATGGCTGTTCCCTATGCCATGCTGTTAACCACACCAAAGTAGAGGTTGCACACTCCAGAAATGTACCCAGAATCATGCGTTAGGTCAGGGCCCCCCAGCCCATGCTGTGCCATCACCCCCTCCACGCACACCCCAATGACACTACTGTCGTTACCACTCACTGTTCTTGACACATCCATACCACCTGACTTCCCATACTGTATTTTTCAGCACTCATAATCCAACTGCTGTAAAACCCACCATCCAAGTGCTTCAATATATATATATAATATACATATACATACTCCCACACTACCCACAAAGGAGTAGGAGATGCTGTAGGCAAGCAAAACTGAGACAGCCAAGACAGAGTGACTGAGTGGAAGGCTGGAATGCAGGGTAGAAGTCCACAATAGTCTTCTCGAAAGCACAGATCAGATGTAGCCATGGGCTGGGTAAATCCTTGGCCAGAACCAGTCTGGGGTCAGAGTGCTCTTACCCCTGTACTTGCCATAAATTTGTCCAGTATCACTTAACAGGACCAAAACCTTCATCCCATGCCTGGCAAAAAGACTTAGAAGTAGCTCCCCTGTTATCTTTGCCACTGATCAAATAACTGTAAAATTTCAAGTACCGTAGTAGTCCTAAAACATCAGGGCTGTTATAAAATCCAGATTCTCAAAATACTATCAGCAGTGACTCTGAAGACTGTTGGAGTTATAATGCAGTCATACTGGTCTGTTGAATATTTTGTATGGAAACTTAGTGTGTTGTATCCACTGCTTGAGGTTGTTTAGCCTAAGACTTCATGGTCATAAAAATATGATGTGATACATTTGTCCAGGGTAGCAGGCATACAACCACCTTTTGGGGTGTAGAGGCACAAGGGGCTCAAGTGTGTACACATATGTAAGACCTAACACTCTGGACTTACCACACGGGCCTAGACATTAAAAAGCAGGATCTGCAAGTCACAGAATCTGCATTTAAATTAAAACTGCTTATTCAGGTATTCATCTGTAAGATCTATGGCAACTGGCATTTTCTAGGGAACTTATATCACACTGTTTCACAGGTGACATGCGTGTATTTGATTAGAGCCTTAGCAGATGTGCCCCAGAAAAAAAAGAAGATAATAAAAGGATTAATCTTTGCCTTCTTAATGTTACAGTGCTGTTTAAAGGATAACGTAAACTGTTTATTAAAATGGTATATGACAGAATGAGATCCAAATGGAGCTTATTGTGGAACATAGTGTTCCTTAGAGGTTCCCACAATTCAGGTACAGAGACCTTTTCCATTCTTATAAAAATTTAGTTGCAGGTAGGGGGATTGTTGGTTTGTAATTTCTTTGTTATGCTCAGAGTAGGTGCAAGAAAGAGAACAAAGCAACTACTTGTTGCGTATTTGTCTAAGCATGTTCAGTGTAAACAGTTTCACAGAATTTTCAGTTCCCTCAGATTAAGCTAAATCCTTGTGTAATTAACCAAATATGACATGGTTTAACTCTTAGGTGCTCCATAAGAATCACAGGTTCAACTCTGAAATCTTGGTTGCTACATTTCTATAATTCAAGTGACCCTTATTGTCCCTGCTAAATCTTCTCTGCTGGGAATGTTTCCCCATAATCAATATACAAAGCCACAAGAGTAGGTGATAGCAACTGGGGATCTGTTTCTCTAATCATAGACCCACGTGTGAAAAACCGTTTGTGAGAAAACCAAAGCTATCCGGTCTGAGAGGACAAGAAACAACGATGCGATCAGATTCTGCCTCCAAAGCAAGCAGTGTCTTGAGCATCTTCCTAGGCTAGTTTTAGCAAACGGTTTCAGGTAATCAGCCACAGCAGTTTGGTAAGCCTACAGTAAAATAGGATGCTATAGCATGTTTTTTGTTCAGAAACAGTAACTCTGCTTCAATTAGGTTTTAAATGTCTTCCTAGTCCTGACATAATCCTAGCTGCAGGCTTTGTTGAACCAACTGGTGTTTATTTTGAAACTGACATCTTAATTCCAGTAATCTGACTGCTCGTTGTAGGTCATTATCTCACCAGCATTGTACTGACCACTATACAAAGAGGTGGAAAGGGTAAAGAACCTTTAACTGATACGTTAAGAGTCATGCAGTTTTGTTTGAATTACTGTGGAAGTTGTATTCATGTTTCTGTTTTCCACCCCACTCATCAGTTGTTTGTAACTATGCTAGAAAAGATTCTCTCCTGGCTGGAGCCCAGCAGATTGGTGCTCAGCTTGAGAGGAACAGTATTATTTAACTTTGAAAATATTTATTGATTCATGTTTTAATTAGCAGTAAAAAGCATTTTGTTTATTTTCAGAACATTTCCCCCTCACATTTAAGGGCAAATTCTACTCGGTTTGTGTTTCACTTGCATAAAGGTGACATTTTCATAGATGCTTGCTTGGCACAAGGCAGAATCATGTACTTGGTATCCTGCCCTTGCTTTTTGGAAGATCCAGAATTGGCAGCTATGGTTATGCGTAGGGGGTTTTTGCTCTCTCTATAATTTGCTACCCAGATCAAATATGGAAATTTTTAACCCATATTTTGTGGGTTTATTGCATTTTTGCATTTGTAGGTGTTTTTCCTGTAATATGCTTTGTTCTGACATTTAAACACAGAACAGATATGTTTTAAATGCTTATGCTTAAAATACCATTTATCGTGTTCCTAAGTTTGTACAGAGCATTCCAATGAATAGTTAACATTTTGGGTCCCAAAATAATCTCTACAAAGCGCCATTTGATGGAGAAGCCAGGAAAAATGGTGGCAAGAAAATCCAGGTTTAAATGATACTGCATTCTGATCCAAAATCATGCATCTTGTCTATCCCAGCAGCATTCAGATTAGGAACTTTTTAACAATGTCACTAATGTTACTGGTACTTGCAATGAATATCAAGTACCGATAGAAAGTATTAATTATTATCATTGCAGGCTTGAAAGTTGAAGCAATGTTATTTTATAATACAAATGCTTTAAGCGTCCAACACTGCTTCTGAAACAGTAGAAATGGGCAAAATATTCATGAGGAAGGCATTATTTATTTGTTTTCAACAACAACAAAAAAATCTATTTTCTAATCTGCAATTGATTTAGAAGAAGATAATGACATTTTCAAAGTAGTGAAATTTCATTATTCATTATGCAGTTATTTACAGAAGCTTGAGAAATACGTCCTTTCATACCCATATTTCCACTTGTGAATATTAAAAAAACTCTAATGAACTATACGGACAGTGGGAGCTAGTAAGTTTTTGCACATTAGAGTCATTCTTGCAAGATAAATATTTTTAACCATTCTTTATGCATTGGGAAACCAATTCTCAGGCAAGTGAAGGCATGTGCTTTGTATATCACAAGTCTGAGCACTTCCAAAGAAGCTCTGATGTTTTGTGTTGTGTTGATGCAGTCCACAGCTGACTATCTTGTTTCATTGCTGATTTTTTCCAAGTAGAAGAGATGAAAGAAAACTTAATATGTATGCCCACTCCTCAATTTGTGCTCTCCAAACCACAATGCGCTGCATTAATTCATTAATGGCTGTTTAAGTACATGTATTAGGATGTTAAATGCAAGGCTCCATTTCACTGACCAGCTCCCCTAATGGGGCATCAACCTCTAGCAGAGAAACAGAGCAGCACACTAGGGGTGATAAGGTTTCTTCCTTTCCCCATTGCTATGAAAAGGAATACAGATGACAACACAAGGCTTGCCTGGACAACTGTTTACAGAGCAATGTGAGGTGAGCTGAATGCCACGCCGAGAGTGTCCACAGAGAAGTTCCAGCAACCCTGATTACCCTGAGGGTAACCAAGCCCTGGTACAGGCTGCCCAGAGAGGCTGTGGGGTCTCCTTCTCTGGGGACATTCAAAACCCATTTGGATGTAACTCTGTGCAGCCTGTTCTTGGTGAACTTGCTTTAACAGGGTGTTGGACAAGATGATCTCCAGAGGTGCCTTCCAACCCTGACCCTTCTGTGATTCTGTGTTTAAGAAATTACTGTCCTCAAGCACCCCTTCACAGGAGATTATCTCAGTAGCAATGATGTCAGAATGACTGGTATGTCTTCACCATCACTGCAACTTGCTACGAGACAACCCAGAGCAAAACCCAGGGTGTTTGATGCTAGTCTTCAGAGCTCCTACACTCATAAACAGTGGTCTAATTATCTAGTAATATCTTTTTAATTCATACAATTAGTCACAGTTTTTTGGTGCTTTGATGAAAAAGTTTGTGAGTTTGAGTTAATTCATTAATATATTAGTCTCCTTTGACCCACTGGGTGAGAATCCCTGTAAAAAAAAAATCAGCCCACTCAAAGTCCTTTAAATTCAATTTATTATTTCTTTTTCATAGACAGTTTTTACACTTCAGAGAAAAATAAAAAAAGAATGTTAGTTTCCTCACCAGCAGGACAATAACTGCTCTCAAGGCTTTCACTTGCTCATCTCCCCACTTCAACCTCAGATATTTCTAACATTCTGTCACTACCTTTGTCTAGCAGAGAGGTTCCAAAACTGCCATTCAGTGTGCCTCTCCCCACAGATGGGAGCAGATCTATTATCCATAGCATCACCAATCTTTGTCAGCCAATCTGTCAGCTCTGAAGTCATAAATTATAGCATCCAAAATTTCTTTCTGTTCATACTTTTTTCAGTATTATTTAAAAAAATATTATAAAAATATTTATTTCAATCAATATAAATAAAAACCTGAATTTATCACTTCTTACAGTGAAATTCCTCTTATTCCACCATAAATCTCTAATGATGGTGATGAAATGGCGTAATCATGAGGATTAGAGCACATCTTACTGGAAACAAACATCACAACTTACAGTTTGCAGTTTCCTCTAAGAGTTTAAATAAGAGTAAGGGTTATTTTTGATCTTTGAAAGTGTTTAGTCATGCTGTGTAATTCCATGCAGTTGCATATCTAATAAACATGAAAAGAAAAAATTATGTTAACCTGCAGGCCTATACAGGCATGGTTTCCAATAGTGCTAAAGTCTGTATTCTGTTATAGCTGTTGTTCCTGGAAAGGATCTTCAAGATCACCGAGTCCAACATGCCGCCATCACACAGACAAGTGTTATTTATGTCTGTATTTATCAAGCCCTTAAAACCCACTAAGCAGCTTGCCTGCACTGCAGGCAAGGTGTTCTTGATGTTCATACATGCTCCTGAATTGGTTTGAACATCTATCTGAACTTCATCTGTCTACACTTATCAAGGCAATCCCTATTAATCCCTTCCTGTAATACCCACCCCAATCATCCCAGAAGAAACTTCACTGGTTTCATTATGAGTTTACCTTCAGTGACTATGAATGACCACAACTACATATAGTAGTAAAAAACATTCTACCAATTTCTTGTGCAATGGCATTAGCAAGTACATGGCTCTTCTAGAAATACCTTGATTAATCCAAAGCTAGTAGGTGATTGCATTTGGTTTTTTTTCTTTATCCCTTGGCAAAGAACGTGAATAAAATCTAACAAGTCCTTTTCTTCCTCTAATTTTTCCAGATAATGATTTCTTCTATATGTTTCATCACTTTTCTCTAATTTTACTCTTTAGTATCTGGATGTCTTTCTGCAGAGCATTTTGATTATGACTCTCTGTTTTGAGTCACTGACAAATTTCAAATCCAAAACTATTATTTTTTCTTGGTTAGTGTTATTAATGAAAATGCTTAGTAACATCAGATCCCACACCAGTCCCAGGGGGAATGATAATCTGTTAATTTAACTGGTTTTTTTTCAGTCTAGCTCATTCTTTTTTCTCTTCTAGCAATTCTACATCTCTTTTACTCATTGTCCTGTTACTGTGTCTCTCCAGTTAAGTTAATCACTAGTTAAGGTGATAATCTCAGATGATTTATATAACCTGCTACATTTCTATGTGAAAATGAGTGTACTGATTGCTTTGTGGAAATGCAGTGGCTTGAAGAAACTGCTAACCAGAACTGTTTTCTCAAGTCATAGAAACCCTTGGTCCTTGGTTTTGCTTTGTCTACATTCTCTTTCTCCATCACCTCCCATATCATACTCATTTGACTTCTTTCAGTGTTCCAGAGGGCTCAATCCTGTCTTCTCAGTTCCTTTTTCCTGATCCTATTCACGCTTCTCTTCCAGGCAAACTTCAGATCTTGCCTTTTCTTTCTGAACCATGTAGCCTGTTCCTCTCTGGACAATTCCTTCGGTGGCGTTCTCTTCCTTCCACAGCTTCTCATCACTGGCAGGGGTGAGGAGAAAGGAAGGCAAGAAGAAGGTAGCAGAGCAGAAATTATAACTATAAAAAAAACACAGAGAAAAAATATTGGGGAAAACAAAAAACTTATTTATGTCAACAGACTTCTATGTCACAGAGTAACAAAATTTTCACTAAGTCTTTTTTCTGACATTCGTGATAGCTGAATTTGGTTCATGAGATGATAGATATACCTGAAGGCTGCATGTATTCAAGGCCCTTTAAGAATGTGATTAGCCCTTGTGGCAAAAGTATACTAGGACTATGATAAATTTATCATTTTTAGGTAATTTATAAAGAATAATAAGTGTTATAAAAATTCTGAAAAAATATTTTTCTGGTTATTTCTTAAGACTGTGAATCTTTGGCCTCTTGGATTTACACAGTGAAGAGGAAAAAAATGCCAATTGACAATTGTCTGCATATATATATATGCGCAATGCTTACATGTATAGGCACACATATATATATATATGCACATACATATACATACATATATATGTATATGAATCTATGATATTCCTAAACTAGTTACTCTGAAACAGTTAGCAAGTATAATGCTTATTTTCATGAGGTGTCACACAGCATTTACAGAACTAGATAAGAGGTTACTATATAATTTACAGTTCTGAAAGATTATGTGGCCAAAGAAAGAAAAGATCAACTACCATGTCTTTTTAAATTTAATTTATTTATATATTGAATATAGTCACACTATTAAAGCCCTGGCCTCTGTAAGGATGCTTTGAATAAGGGTACACGAAATGTAGTTCAAGTAAAGTCCCTATCAGTGAAATGTATGGGTATCAAGACACTTCAGAAATTGTGTCTCTTTTCTGCTACCAGTAATGCCATTCTAACAGTCAGGGAATTAGGTTGTTTTGTGCAATACAGGAGGTATCATTTTACTGTGTAATTCAGAATTCTAGTTTAAATACAACACTGTAGATGATCTGGTCTGTAGTTATCTTAAAAGAAACCTCCAAGGTAACCATCCCCTCTCCTTTTGTTACTGAAACAACAGCTGAAAACACCTGCACCTTCAGGGTTAAATAGAAAAGGAAGGCATTGTCAGTTGTAACCCCTTATTTTGAAACATATTTCACACAATGTTCTAACAGGAGGATTCTCCTGAACTTCAAGGCACTAAATGTGTTAACTCTAAACTTCCCAGAAACATACAAATGAAGGCTGCAGCTATAATTAGGAGAAGATTTCATGTATATGATTATGGCAATTTTGTGTTTCTGTTACATAGTCAATATATTTATTGTGGTTTCTTCTGAATTGAAACATCTGATTATCACTATATAAGTTAAAATAATTTTAGCCAATATAGAACTTTTGGAGGAATATCTGTATTCATTAGCAAGGGATGAAAGAGGGGACTGAACACATCACGCAATGGCACTGGACCACTGTAGTATGGTTGTACCATAGAAGTGTGAAACAAATGGAAGGTATGGAAACGTTTTGAACTTCCACTGAACTACAATCTGAAAGCCTTGGATTACAAATACATACGAAAATTCTGATTTTCAATAAACAAAACGTAACCATTTCCAAAGGGGGGAAAAAATGTAGAAAAGAAAGAGCATCCAATACACCCATGTTATAAAAAAAAGCACGGTTTCTTTGTTATTAAATAGAGGGTAATTCTTTCAACAGCATTTCAACCTTTTATTTATTACCAATGCCTGTGATCTCTGTGGAATAAAAGTTATATGTTCAAGCTAGAACAACAATATGAAATTTAAACCTGTAATTTTCTAAAACAATATTCACAGAGTCCTACTAATGCTGGACTCAGGCAAGTGCAGATATCCACCTAAGGAGAACATTTGTACTTTAACTGTTCTTTAGGTCTTTTCTCTTAAATTTGCTAATATTTTTCACCCTGAATTTTCTTTCCATTTAACTCCTCTACTAAAAACTAAAATTTATAATTGTGTAGTTTATAATCATGATACCACAGTATTTGTTATTACTGTAAAAGCTAGGATTTACTTTATAAGGTTTCCTGTCTAACATATATTTTCAGGATTGCAGATGTATTTTATGCTGTTCATGCTGATAAGATCTCTGGTTTGGGAAGAACCAGGCCAAAAAGCCAGTTTTCTTGATAAAGAAGGTACTTCTAAAGATGCTATTTCATTTTGATATATAGCCATACATGAAATAGAGAATTTTGGATATTCACAGAATTAGATAATAAAAATTGGTTAATTTTGATTTTATAAGTATTTAAGTAAATTTATATTCTGGACCTACCCTTACATTTGGAATATCACATCAATTTTTACTACTCGATCCCTAACCATTTCTTCAAAGTCTTCATTATTTTATTAGAATATTTATTATTATATTCATTGAAAGGCAGCTATTTAATATCAATTAGCATGTCTTCCAGCACAAAAGATGAAACCATCTTAAAAAAAAAGAAAACCACCCTACTTTTATTCGGTTGCAGTAATCTTAAAAAGAACTAGTTTCTTCCTCCAAATATATATCTGATACATTTGTAAAATGCTGAAAGAAAGAAACCAGTGTTTACTCTCTTCTTTTTTTTCTTTTCTCATTACATTTTTTTCTGAGGTAGTGTGAAAATTCAGGCTATGCAACATATATAATACAGTCAATTAATTCTAGAGAAGCCAAAAATTATATTGGTCATCTCTCCTTCTTCCCTTTTTGTAAGTAAAATCTCATTTTAAATCAAAACTTTCCATATTTTAAAGGTAGTGATTTAGTTTTCATATCAATATAGCATAATTCAGAATGCTTCTCAGCATTCTCATAGTGAATGCAGAAATATGTCTTGAGTTAGTCCATAAATGCCCTCTGGTGACTATCTCCAAAAATGCAAGCAATTTTTCCTTTGATATTGCTTTTTTCAATACCCAGTAAAGTAGTTCAGCCAACTAATGTTGAAATCATAACAGAAAATAAGGAAACAGTCATTTCAGAGTTCAAACTCCTATGCTTAGTAGGCTTTCTTTAAGTTCTGTTTCGTTTCTTAAGCCTGAGGTTTTAAGGGAAGCAATGGCAATACTAACCTGATCCAGCTCTTACTTCCCATGGTCTCAAAATTCTGTTATAAGACATATACGATAGGTAACTTTAGTGTATTTAAAGAAAAATCTAAAAAAAAAGTAAAGATGAAGCCTTCAGATCAAAGGGAAAGCAATTCTGAGAATTCCGAAATCAGAAAAATTGTCCCTAAAATAAACTTTAAAATATTTTGGAATTATAAAAAGGTTTATATAAAGGTCAGACTGGTAAACTGAACTGAAACTGATTTTTTTTAAAAATTAGGTCAACTCCAAAGTTATCTGCACACATTAGAGCCTATTAGTTTTTCTCTAAGTAATAAATTTCAGTATATAAGTCATTGTTCTTTAGGTTGTGAAAAAATTACTGATTTTTTTGCCATTTCAACACCTGTGCACAGTGAGCCATTAAATTAGGGCTTGTTCATATGGCAGTTTCAGTCTTCATCTCCTTGGGTTTATTGCTCTATAATGTAAATAAAGAACTGAAAATTTCACTTGAAAAGCCTGTAGAATCAATAGAAAACTCCAGCTTATAAATAATGCAGTGCATGCCATTTGATTTGCTCATGCAATTGGAAATTTTCCTCAGAATGTTTCCTTTAGTTGACATCCTGTTCAATTCTGTTTTAGAAATACCTCTGAGATGGTTGAACTAAGCTTTCCCAGTCTGAGAAGTCTGAAGATTCACAGAGTGAAGGCAATGACTCAGAACGGTCAGTAAAGAAAACTAAGAATTCTAGAACTTGGAAAGATAAGGGTAGTAGAATATGTCATTAGCCACGGAAATGAACCTGATGGCCTCGTAACAAGAAATATGATTTACCCTCTCACTTCCCACAAGTCACTGGGATGTTCAGTAGAATGAATAAGGCCAATAAGTATATAAGTTTCAAGCTCACATTAGAAACATTCTAACCAAATACTGCATGCTCTAATACAAAACAACAAAAAAATGAGGTTACTCTGTCTTGATTGAATATTTTCCCCTGGGAGCATTAGACATGTAATTTAGAACAATACAAAAGGCTTTAACTTTACTGAGACTAAAACAAGGTAGCCTGAGTGTGTCCAGACACATTCCAGCAATGAGTTCAGGGAATGATTTTGTAGCAGTTTTTTTGATCCAAAATTTCTGTATAGAAAGAAAATGTCAAATTTATAATAGTCTTAAACTCACTGCAATAACACAAACTACTGTGATAGAACAAATATATAAAGAAAACTTCACACCTTGCATTTAATTCTACATGGGGAATCTGGCCGAGAGCAAAAAAGTATTGTTTTTCTGTGAGTTAACAAAAAATGCTCATCTTTTACAATGCTCTGATAATATACCCAGAGAATAACAGCATGCAACAGTCACATTCAGTATGGATTTGATTTGCTACATTATCTCAAACACATCATTAAACAGTGAAAATCATGTCTTAATAGAGACATCCTATCTGTGTCAACAACTTAATCTTAAGAAAAATGTCTAATTTATACTACGTGTGGCAATATGCCAGACCATGGGGTTTCCTAAATTACAAGATTTACTATCCTCATAGTATTTCTAAAACCAAGAATGTCCAGACAACTAGCTTACTTCACCAAACATAAGTACTGTCGTGAGACAACACAGAAGGGAGCCATTGGTTCCAAAAACAGCAGTCCAAAAGTATATATATATATATATATATATAAAAATACTGTGCCTATACCACTATAAATTCAAGTGGAAACATAGATGGCGTATGCCAATTCTCACGGGTTTAGGATTTGGTTACATTACCAGAAGGGCTCAATAAGCCTTAGTATTGATTGAAAATAATAATAATATATCAGTGGTTTAAGTACCCCATGACTCTTCCTTGGACTAAGAAATAAAATTATTTTCTTTAGGGACATTGGAACAGGTTCAGTGTTTGTGGGAAGACAATTATAACAGGCAAGTAGGTAGGTAGAGAGATCTTTAAATCTTCCAAATGCCCATAAAAGTAGCCTCTGTAGCCATGGGTTTTACCACTGTCATCTTCATCTTTCCCCCAGTTTCTCACTTTTTAGCTAAATTTGCAAGTTTTCTCAATTTCTTTACAAGACATTCGTAGTTTCTATCATCTTTTTCTATGTTTTTATCACATCTCTACCTTAGTGTGATGCTGATGCTGTTAAATAATATTGCTTATTAGATATGACAGGTGGAATTAAAATGTTCCATGTAGACTGTAGCCCCTGGAAATGGTCAATAGCTTTATTTTTACATTGCATGTATTTTTTTTATGTTGCTGGTGGCATTGTTATAGACAAAGGAACCCTGCCCAGTATGAATACCATACTTTTATCAAGATGAATCTGGAATGCTTCCTAGGTTATACATCTGCTTGCTCCATCTAATTTACATATCAGAAGATATGCTGACCAGGGGCTATGGAGAGTAATTATATGTATTACAAGTTGTTAGGCTACTATTTCTACAACTGCCAAAGACTCATCACCACCACCCCCTAAATCTAAATAAGCTTCTGGTTAGCTGGCTGTCAAAAGCGAGTTACAGTGCTTGTGTGCCAGATACCACTAGCTGTACTGTGTTTACATGCTATCATGGACATATTGCAAGATGTGTCACGGGCTAAACGTTTTGCCACTGACTAGAGGACAACAGCTTTTAAACATACTAACTTTGCACTTAAGATTCTTTATCCTTTTGTAATATTTCCCATTTATTTATTTATTTATTATTTTACATAAGCTGTGTTTATCTTGTAAATGAGCTCTGGACAAAAGCACTGGTGGAGGCAGATTGAAACAGAGTTGCCTTTAAGGGACAGAGTCTCTTCTCACAGTAGGCTCTATAGTTGGTGCTACTGTCCAGCCCAAGCGTGCAGGGACAGTGTCAAGACAGCAAAACACCACCACATTTGTTTGTACTATGCTTCTTAAGTGATATGGCAAATTAATTGTAAGACCATCACTGGAGCAAGCCACCTAAGTTTTGCTGCTGTGAATGTGGCTTGATACATGTCCAACAATGAAGAGAAGAATTATTGAGTAGTATAATAGCTTGTACCTTAGTTTTCAAGAATTTTAAATTATTTGTCTGAATTTCAGCTATTGATTGGTACCTGCCAGTACTCAGGTCAATTACTAGAGAGGAAGGAGTTTTAGATGTTTCCCTGGAGAATCCAATACAAATCTTGCTTCTTCTTTGTTCATCCTCTCCCATCAGGAATGATGAAACATTAGTCCGGGTCTTTTATACACCCATAGAATAAGTGTATAATATGGTGTCAGATACAGAATGTTTAAAAGAAGATTAGCAGGGAACATGTAGTCCTAAATAAGTAGATGTATTGCTCAGCAGTGAATGCATTTAAGAGGCAGCCTGTCATTGTGAACACCTTGGTGCATCCTTTTAAACGTGCACTCGTGTATAAAGCTTTTGGCATCGATCTCAATTTGCACTGTATTCCATACTTGGTCAGAATTCTGCCTGCTACTGACTGAGAAATGTAAAATTGAAATTCCCTGACACAGGTTTTCAGAAATGTCCATTCTTTTCTAATGGAGATTCACTGGATAATTTTAGCATCAGCAGCTCAGTGAAAAGCATTGCTCTGTCTGCTCACCCAGCCAGGTGTTGTACACTGTCTTTGGAGTAGTAGGACACTAAAATTGTCCTTAACTGCCCTTTAAAGGGACAGGTAGGACATGTGGGATGTCCAGCAGAAATGCAGGAGACCTTTTGTGTCCACGCTCTTGAAGAGATCAGGGCAAAGTTTACCCCAGGTCTGGGTTCACATGGCAGCCTGCTGTTTGATTTGATATAGCTGTACCGAGATTTCTTTGCTTGTCACAAGTGCACGCTCAAAAAAGCACAGCTCTGGGAAAGAGTCTTCCTCAATGATGTGTTAATATAGGCTCATGTTCTAAACTTCTGCAACCACTTTTGAAAAAGTCTTTATCTTCAGAAACATTTATGTAAATCTTTCAAGTTAGTAGCTTTGGCTTGTACAAAGTGAATCGCAATAATAACCGTGACAAAAAGCCCCAGAACTATGATCTTGCATGAAACAGTAGCCAAGACTGAAACCTTTATTAGCAGTGATGAAAAATTTCATTCGTGTGAATTAGGCTATCATCTGCCTCTACCTGAACATGATGACTTTTACACAAAAAGCTTATGTTAGTTGTTTAGTACTATAAAATCTGTTTCATATCATGCAACTCATCTACCCTCTTCTTAACAGTTGTGAAACATGCATAGGCACCCCAAGAGAAGACAGCGTTATGTTTGATAATGAAAAAAGTTTTGAATGCCTAGGTCAAAAGATAACCAGGATAAATTCAACAATGAATTGATTTTATTATTTTTTTATTAACTTCAGCAGTCAGAAATCAGTACAGAGCTGTCAGACCCAAAGCTTTCCAAAAGTTCGGAGTCCTGATGACATGAGAAAGTAATTGAGACTGCACTGTACAGTAGGTATAGAATTACTTGTTTATTCTGTAAGTCACCACTCCTCTCTTTTTTTCTTATATAATCCTTTCTATATATACATGAAGTCATTATGGATCTGATCCTCCTGTCATTTATACTGGTGATGTGATATGACTGATTATGTTGTGAAAGAAAATAAGAGGACTCTACACAGTCTTTGGATCAAATGTAGCTATATAGCTCCCACAAAGGTTCTGTAACCTTTGGGTTCACAATGTTTTCCCCTTGATGTTTTTCCTTATTAAATATGGTCTTTAAAAATACATCAGTGTGACATCCAGCTTCCAACGTGGAATTTTATTTTAGAAGCAAAGAAATGTAAGCTTTAATTTCCTCTGCTAAAATGTCTTTGAATTTGAGTTAACCAAATGTTGGATGTTAACAGAGATCTATAAATTTAAAAAGCTACCAGTAATGTGGAAACGTGCTTGTAGTATTGCATCTAACAAGATTTTAGCTACTCTATTAGCTATTTCTATTTTATCAGCTATAATGAGAGATTATCAAATGTACTACCTACATTAAGAGCCGCCCAATATGAATAATTGTATTCATTAATCTTTGAATTGCACAATATTAAGCTAAAAAAATATTAAGATCTTTGTCTAGAAATGGAATTTGGTTTTACAGCTGACAAATACATTTTGATGGCTAAAGTGCCTGCACTTAAAAGGCTTTTTTCAGACTGTATAGATTTATTTTTGTTCTTCAATAAATAAAATGAAATAAAATAAAATAAAAACAAAGTAGCTACAAAAATTAGATAAAATGTTTCAGAGTTGTTTTCTGTGACCATGATTCTGTTCCATGTTTGTATTCCAGAGGCAACTTATTATGCATTATTTTACCATAATTCTTTCTTTTAACTTTTCTTTACAGAAGTTGTTCACAAAACTTAATAAGATTTAATGGAAATGATTCCTGAGTTACATTATAAAGTTCCACAACTGTATTTAACTAAATCCTCTTACCCGCCCCCCCCCGCCCCCCCCCAGCATTACAGATTTGGTAAGTATCGTCTCAGCAGTTTTAGAGAGATTTCTTCTTTAGTTTTGAGAGAGCAAATTGCTCACTATCCTTACTGTGATAAGAAATTGAATTGTACTGAACCTTTACAGGATATGTGTGTTAGTCCAAATAACTGAAGAGCTGTAAACACTCCTGATGACTTATTAAGTGCTTGTTTGGCATGTGTATGAAAGAGAGGAGTTGCACTAGAAAAATGCTTTTCTCATGACAGTGATATCTAAAATGTAATGTTGTTTATTTTAGTATAAAGTGATCAGTGTGCATTACAGGTGTAAAATATTTGTTGTTAAAAACATGCATTTACAGGTGTGCAATGTCCTAAGAACAAGTAGGGCAGAGACCATCCTGCAGGTGCAGACTATAATGTGAGTTGATTACCTTTCCTCCTTCTCCACTTCTTTTCCTTATCAAATCTTTGCAGTATCTCAATTCATATTAAGTATCATTTCTGTCTAAAGCATATAATACACTTTTAAAAATATATTTGTGTACCTACTTCTTCAATGACTAAGACATGATCACTTAAGAGAATTGAAAACTTCAATTCCAGTATTTTAGCAGTGTTAAAATACTAAGAAACATCTGGAAGAAGAGATAAAAAGAGATAAATGTTTAGCTTTGTTATGAGTAACACGCTAACATACGATTAGGTTTAATGGTTGTAACTTAACAAAACTGTTGTATGAAATATTTTGTTTAGCATTCATTAAAAACTGCTAATGTACTTGTGGTTTTTCATGGACTATATTTTTATGCATATTATTAGTGGAATACAAATATGCAAAAAAGCAAACAGTTTGGTGTTATAATGTGAAAAGAAATTTTACACCAATCTTAATTTTAATTTGTATGGGAACATTTTTACCACAAATTCCATATTTTAATAATACTATCCCAACTCTATTTTTTAAACTCATTTTGTCACTGTTTTGTAACAGAAACACTGTAAATATTATAGATGTGGTAAACTATTATACTTGTTTTCTTATAAATGAAATGATCTGTGCCAACACTGACAAAATGAATTAATGTGTTACTAAGGCAACAGTCACATTATATGCTTTCTCTTTCACAGTATGCGGTAGAGCATATGGTTTACTCCTAATGGAACACTAGCTTCTCATTAACATACCAGTAGCAATGTCAGAACTTACAAACCAGCATAACAGGGAAATAGAAAAACTTATAAATTAGACCCTTTCAGTATTATTGAGTAGGAAATAACTGATGTTGCAAGGTACAATATTTAGCTGATACAGTGCCCTTTTCTACATCTTTCCTTTCCAAAAATCCCAACTTTTCGTTGTTAGAAATACAAATATTGAGGTGCATTTCTTTTTCTACTTTAAAATGATTGACATTCTTATCATTTTTAAAGCCATGTTTCAGTATTTTTCTTTCTCATGCTGTGTTTTACATAAGCTTCCTTTTCTCTAGAACATATTAATACCAACAACAATTCAGGGGAAAATAAAATAATGCTCACTTCTATAAATGGATTATCCCTCCAGTAGGTACAGTGAAACAAATAGGGATTGTAAAATGAACCGCATAGCTTCCTTGGCCATTCAGGATCATGCAAAAGAAATGGATACACCAGACCGTTGCCTCATCCTGTGGGGACAAAATGATGTATCAGACCTTCACTGGAGTTGTTTGGTGTCAGCAACCATATTAAAACCAGTTTCCCTAACTGCAAATGTTAAAACTGATTTACACCCACTAAATACTGTAATAACAACAACAACAACAAAAGTATGCAATTGTGGTGCATCTCCTTCACTTTAGTATGCCTATCTTTACATCTCAACACAGCAGTAATACAGTTGGATGACCTGGTTGTAGGGGCTTGTCTGCTATCCAAGTCACTGCAGGGATAAAACTTGAACTGTGTAAGACAAGGTCAGTCCAGAGTTACACGGGGAACTGAAATCTGGAAACTACAATTTCAAAGATTTGATGCCACAAACTGCTGAATCTCCAGTCTCTTGGTAGGCTGCACAATGTACCAAGGGAAAGAAAGTGCCACATCTGAATGGATTCAGCATGACCACAATACTTTTACTGAAGGAGAAATTCTCATTTCAGAAGTAGCTCTATGTGATCCAGTGAAATTGTATTAGGTAACACTAGGAAGATCATCACAATCTTGCCCTCTCTTAATTTACTTTTAAAAACATAAATATAGATGGGGTTTAGAAGTTTAAGATTGTTATACTGTGCTCAGGGCATGAGAAAGTCTTGATTAAAAAAATCTACATGTCAAAAAGCCCTAAACATACATTTTCAGACTTGAACATATAAGGTAATGACAGACAGAAACTTTGCTCAGCTTAAGAATTTTCTCTTATTCATTCTTACTTAATATGTCATCCTCCTCTTCTTCCCCTTCCATTCTTATTCTTCCATATTATTTTTTTTCCTAATCCTGCAACATGTTCTTCTGCTGTTGGTGAGGTTTCTACAACTACCAGTTAAGGACTATGTAGTAAGACCTCAAGCCAAATCCATCTCTGCTCCTTAGGTTATTTAGCAAATAGTAACAATATCTACCACAGGCTGGGGCAGAGTGAGCCAGCAGTGCTTACAGGAAAAGCTCCAAAGTAAAAAAGCAAGAACTGTTTACATCCAGGTGTGGTTGGGCGTGTGTGTGTGTGTGTAAATAAACACAGTAAGGCATACTTTATTTGTGGAATCCTATTCTTTCATTGAGAGGAAGTCATCAACAAAAAAATGTAATTATCAGACTAGCTTAGCTTTTCTTTTTTCTAACTGTATTGTGTATCTGCACCTGAGTGAACCCTTATCTCACCTCGTCAAGTATACCTAAGCTGAGCATCAGTTTAACTTCAGTAACACAAACTGTTACTGCAATTAGTTCTATACTAATTCAGCAGTGATGTTTGTCCTGTATATATATCTTACTAACTAGGGGTAGTACATCCTTACCATTTGTAGAACATAAATAGCATCAGGAGGAGGAACCGTTACAAACCCTAACTTTATGAAACAGGAAGATAATTGCCCTAAGTACAAATTGGTTCTTAACTCTATTCTTTGCCAATCAACCTCTGCTAAAGAAGCACTCATTTCTACCATTCACCTTTGCACTCCAGCGTTATAGGAACCATATTGCCACTGAACAGTAGCACTGCTAACTCCTGCTGCTTCAATAAAAAAATAAAATGCAAAGGGTTGTGCATTATTTCAATGTAGACTTTGTCATTGCTTGATCTGGTCACTCCCTTGTTGGACCATACTGCTTCTACAGGGAGAAATCAGTGTTTGTGAAGAAGTTGCACAGTCATTTGTAATTACTTTACAATACAGTAGATGGTAATAAATGTCTCTGAATGAAGTTGCTGATTCAAAGAGATAATTAAAATGTATGTCTATCTGACCCCAGTTCCTGCCAGCTTTATGTAGCTACTATGCTGCCAGTATCTTGTTTTGTTTAGACAAAGAAACTCTATGTTGTATTAACAATAACATTTAAAACAATTGCTGAAATAAACATTTGCTCCAAACTGGAGCGTTACAGCACTCTTCTAATCCTGGTTAGGCCCATGTACTATGACAATGGTTTCTTTTTCCAGGAAAAACATTATTTCATTGAACTTCCATTGGTGTTAAGACTTTAAGACTTAGCCCAGGCCTCATGCAATTCTAGATACCCTCTTCAAGAGAGAAAATTAATTAGAGAGCAAAGGAAGCCAGCATGCTTATCATTTGATCAGGTCACTGACATAAGTGCTTCACACTTTTTTAAAGCCAAAAGCTGTCTTGTACACCTGCTCAGAGGTCTCATCAATTTTATTTGAGCAAAGCCAGTTCTTTTAAGCTTGTCCAGGGAAAAAGGTGGCAATTGTGATGGGGAGGGAAAAGGAGAGAAAGATGTGTTGCAAGCTCTTTATCTTGATCTGACTGTTTGTTTTTGCACTGATGTGTGTAATGAAACAAAGAGGATTTAATGTGGCAAACAGAAGCCTATTGGCACCCAGAGGGATCTCATTCTCTCTCTTACAAGTCTTTTTCGTTTCAGGTTGCAACATCTTCTTTTCAGCCTATCCACAAGGCCGAGTTTCTTACCTGGGGCGTAAATTTGTGAGGCATGAAGCTCTTTTGTTTTGACAGGTGCTCTTTGCCTCACACCAGCCTAGCATTGGCAGTGCTAATGCACTGAACAAACTTCAGATATGCTAATGACTGTAGTTACCAAAATTCTGTCTGTAATGAGTTTTATTAGCTTACTTCACTTTTAGTTCTTAGGATAAAGTGGTAAAAACAAATTGCAACAACAGAGGTCTGAGAAAGTTGGTTGCTTGTTATGCATGGCATGGATTTCTCCAGGTTCTGTAAAACCTCTGCAGTAATGGGAATATCATAAACTAGTAGGTGAGAACCAGATCACAATCTCTGGCACAGTATAGCTGCATGCAAGGTGTTTCAGATGTAAAGAAAATGTACAGAGGAAACTTAAAATAGCCTTTTGATTGTATGGTGTTTCACCTCTTCCAGAAAGGAACATCCTTTCTCTGTTGGCCAGCTGCCCTGAGCCTAACATGTTCTTTACGTGTTTTGATCCTTCGCTGGTGGATTAGAAGGTCATTATAATATCAGTAACAAATACTAACACATTTTTAAAATGAAAAATTGGACGTTCAGGCCTTGAAGTTGTGAAGTAATATCCTTGCCTATCCTTGCCTTGCCTTCCTTTCCCAGGACCCTCCATCACTTAGGTGCTTCCTAGGTGCATCATAGGTACAATCTGATGACTAAATTCTAAATATATACTATTTTGTCAGTTGTTCTTTTGTTGTTTAGAAAAGCCTGAAGGAACAAGGAATATTGGATATAGACAAAAGGTATGAAAAAAGAAGAGAGAACGCGCCAGTATTCTGTAGTTATAGAAATTAAATGCAAAGTACAATGCAGCAAAATCAATAGTAAACAATAGTTCAATTACAATTTATTTCATTGTTCTACTGATTTCAATCCAGTTTTAAAAGAATTACTTTCCCAGTGGCTTGACTTTTGTCTTTGTACTTTGAAAAAAAGAGAAATTACAGCTGTGGAACCTCATAAAACCAAGAATTCATCACTTCTCTAGAAGCTGTATAGATCTCAGTGTATCTGAACTGTCTATGACAGTTCAATAATTCTAGTAACTTGGACCTGTTGGCATCAAAGGTTCTTCTTTTTTCTCACCTCTGATTTTATCCTATGAGTAAACTTTGGAAAAAGTAGACATTTCATTGTCCCAGTAAGACACTGGCTAGAAAGGCATGTCTGTCATCTCCATTTCAAATAGCTATGAAAGAGTATGTCTGTCTTAATCTCATCATTTTGAATAAACTGGCTTGCCTGCTGTGATTAAAGCAATCACACAAATCCTAAGCCAGCCTAAAACCAGAGTGTAGTACTGCCTGTCAGGAATTGCAGGTTTTAAGCCTCAATTTTTTTTTTTTTTTTTGTAAAAGCAAACAGACTTTTCTATCTGTCTGAGAAACTTAACTGTGTTAACCTCTGGAAGGGTCACTTGATCCTTGAAAACATAATTCTGCATACACATCTGTTTGGATGGAAAATATATGATCAGTTTTATTTAGAGCTTCTGAGAGTTACATGCAGATGGAGACTCCTACAGGGAGAAAAGGGCCTTTATTAAGACTGTGAAATCTGGAAGGGGAATTTTGCCCAGGACTACCAGCACAGTACTTACCCATGTCTGAACTCTCAGGAGATATTTTAGTGTGGGCAGCTGCTTATCTTTCAAGGTTTCAGCCTGATGTTCCATGCTTACTTCTGTTAGGTACTTTGGAAGACTGAAGAGTTGAGCAAATCCTGAGATCTGACCTGTGATTCCAGAGTCTGGATATTGGTGATCTGTTTTTCAGTATAGTCATCAGGTTCTCTCACTGAACTGGGAGAGAGAAGAGAGGAAAGCCTTCCAACATTACCCTAGTTTTGTTATTTTCAGGTGGCTCTATTTGAAGCCATAGGTTTTTGTAACCTTGTATGGACAGAGGGACCTAAAGCCTTGCAATCCAGATTAAAATTTACATGAAAACATATGCAAAAAGGAGCATGGATATCTGTGACAATTTACTAAAAGTCAATAGAGAGAGACTGAGCTTACTGGCTTGTTGGTAAATGTCTGGAATACAGTGAAACGTGCCTCAAAGTGTGTCCACATTAAGCTTAGGATCACTGAAGTGCCTCAATGGCTTTCAGCTCCAACTTACTCTACTGCTGGTGAACCTTTCCTGGCTGTTAGACTGGTCACTAAATCAGGCTTTGGCCAGGACTACAATGGCTAAGAACTAACTGAAAAATAGCCCAGTGTTCACCAATATGTGTTTTGTTTACTTGCTTGCTTGCTTGCTTGGTTTTTTTTTTACAGCACTGAAACTCTTGGACGCAAGTCCTGCCACACTGGGGGATGTCTGAGGGCACAGCTGCGTTTCTTTGTAGGAGCTGAGAACCAGGGTCAGCAGAGCTGCAGCTTCATTCCACCATGTAGAATGTTTCCCCTTTTTCATTTCCTCCTCTACTCAACTATGAAACAGGAACATAAGGGCAGAAAAAGTACATCAGGGGAAGTCAATACTTGAAGTTTGTGGAACAGGGTTGTTCCATAGGTCTTATACAAAACAGCTTCCTACCCCTCACTGATGGGAGTTCTTTCTACAATGTCAATCAAAAGTTCTTGGACTTGATAGGAAAGATAACTAGGATGAGATTCTACAGTCTGTCTTGTGGAAGAAATTAGAGTGGCTATACATATGATTTCTCCTGGAATAAAAAAAATAATTGTCTTTATAAGCCCCATTCTTGTCCTTTGTTCCTGTTGTTTTCTGGATTTGTCAGTGAGAATCTGCCACCTTGTCTTTGCTGTTCCTGCGTACTACTTCCTTTCTGTTCCATCTTAACTCAGGCTAATGCACGGCTTTTGTTGAAGTCTTCACAGCAAGTTTGTCCTAGTTGTCTCACAATCTTTCCAGCTTTTTTAGTGTGCTACAAAACGTTACATTTTATTTGTCTAGTTATAATTGTTTGCTAATTGTTTGAAGGACTGTTCTATTCAACCCATATTCTTCTTGGAAAAATATAATCAACGTGTGAATCTATCACTACACAGTTTCTGGAGTGTAAACATTATAGCTATTCACATCAGGTGCAAAATCCACCTTGATTTCAAGTCTAACCTATGTTTTCCTGCTTTCACCCTTCAGCTTCTACTTCTAGGGGCTGCTGGTGCAAGACCTATGACTATAAGCTGTAATTGTGCCAAGCAGGGGAAGGCCACCTTGGCAGCAGAACTTTGCCTGCAAATTGTAGGAGATGAAATGAGAAGCTTGCAGCTCATGAGGCATCCTGCTGAAGGAAGGCATATTCTTTCCCCATCTTCCTTCAGACGTCTGAACTCTCAAGAATTTCACAAACAGGGAGAGATACAGAGAAGGCATTACATTTAGGATATATGCTTGTTTTCCAGAGATTTGTAATCTCCTACTTTTTATTAAGTAAAAAACATCCCTGGCTTAATAAAGCGAGGGCAAAACTTCTGCTACGAGGAAGTTTGATTATAGTGCTGATTTGGCTCTTTAGGGGTTAAATTGTAAGCCAGGGAGCTCACTTTTCAAGGAGATTCTAGGAGTTTAAGTGACAATGGGAGTTTGGACTTGCTGCTGGGATAGGAAGTTGGACGGCAAGGTTCAGCTCTTATGAGGGAATCTAAGAGCAAGCCAAGAGGCCAGAAGGTTAAAGGGCAGTGCTCAGGCTTCCCATCGGTTCCAGAGACTCCAAACATTCAGGCATTCAGTGGCTGGATTCCCTCATGACAATCAGATGAATGGCCAGTAGGGACACGGAACTAGAACTGATCCTGCTTTCACCTCAGTGTCACTTGTCACCAACCCTCATTCTTTTAAATGGAGGTAATAACTGAAAAATAATTCTACTAAGAGTCATAGGCAAGAAGAATCAAAGAGAAAAACAGAGTTTCTCAAATGTCTTTAAGCCTAATTCACTGTATTTTGAACTGCAAGCAGAAAGGTAGATAAAATCTGTGTATGCTCAGAGAGCTCTGACTCTATCTATCCTTCCCCATGTATGTGTTCAGTAAGGTGTATTTTGCACTAGATGTAGCTTTTTAGTGGATATAGCTTACTAGAGCTCCTTAGACGACGTAGCTTATAAGGGCTACTGAAGATCAGAGCATAAGCTTTAGTAAGGTACAGCAGTAAGACTGGAAGTTAGGAAAGATAGGAAGAGCTGATGCAGCAATCATTCCACAACAGAAAGACTGATTAATACCATAACATGTATTAATGACCCCAAACAGCTAGGCAATATCTATGGTCCTGTGCACTGTTTTTGGTTAGGATAAAAAAGTGTAATCTGAGTTCTGGTTTGTTACAAAGACCATGCGTAATTTTTCACTTCCCTTTCCATTGTAGATAACAGAAAGGTAAGAACATCTTTGCTCACAATTCTATGTGTTTCTCTGGCTGTCAGGTTTTTTTTCAATTCTTTCATTTTTGACAGCATTACACTACTTTTACTTCATTTAGGCTGTTTCTACGATGAGTAAAATAGCACTGTATTGCAATCTTTCCTCCTGGTCTCCTCACGATCTCTACACTATTTTGCTTTCAGTCTCTTGTGTTTGTTTTCAATCACTGTGCTGGTATATTTTACCCTCTGACTGGTTTTGCATGTTTCAAGAATTGGCTTTTATAAATTCTGTTTTCTGTTTTAGTAGAGGAGTGAAGGCTTTGTATCTAGACCCTACATGAGCACTAGTATGCTTCAAGAAAATTGTATGCAATATTTCTTACAACAGCATTTTAATCACAGTTTTTAGTGCAGACTAATTTACTATCCCCTGCATGTTTTCACTTCCTGGCTTGTTTACACTAATATACATATATAGTTTGTTACCTAACCGCACCAGAAAGTAAAAATTTGATCTCTGGTTTTCTTTTTTCAGCCCCCTAAAAGTGCACCGTGAAATCAATGAACAAATGAAAGATCTTAATCTGATGTTTTAGCCATGCTTGGAGGGGCTTCTATGCCAGGGTTTGACTGTCTTGCAAACAGCTTACTGCAAAGCTTGTAAAAATCTATTTTCAACTGTTTCTGATTGCATTTGCAGAAGACTATATGCATGCAACTTATATTCATAATCTCATATGCTGTGGCATATGAGAAATGCAAGTTTGACAACAGATATTGGTAACAAGGGATTTTTTTGTTCAATTGTTTTTTTGGCAGGAAGTGATGGAAGAAACATTGGGAAAAAAAAAGAAAAAAGCTGTAAACACCAGATCTATATAATGAATCTTTTAAACCAAAATACATGAAATTTAGCTCCCTAGGAGCTGAAGCAAAACATATATCAGACTAGTTACTATGATTCACAAAGAGCCATCTTGCCATTTAAGTACACTTTCAGCTACAGCAGCTGTTTTGATTCATAATCTGTGCTATAGCAAGGTTTATTTTAAAATACCAAGCAGGGGACAGGGCATTCAAACATCAATTACTTAACCGAAAGGATTCAAAACCTGAAGTGCTGGAAACTGAAATGAAACACATGGCAAATATTTTGCTTCCTGTCACACAAGGGATTCGATCCTGCAGGCTGCGTGAGTGCAAAGCTCCAGTTCGTCTGCAGTCAACAGGTGAAATTCTGACATTATTGCCGTCGACTGAAATCTTTCCTTCCCTTCCCCAGGACTGATTTGACCATAGAGATGTTCTCTGATGCAGGGTATGGTAAGGTCTCAGAATTTTTAATCTCTTGTCGTTTTAAGTTGGATTCCCTTGTAAATATAATCTTGTAAATTTACAAGACTAAAATACAGTCTTGTAAATATAAAATCATGTAATGCTACCCTTTGGAGGTGTTGGATGAATGACAAAGAATGTCATACCTTTGGTCTTGGGGAAGGAGTGTTGGAATATTTGCATTCGGCTCTTGCAGCTGTAACTGGAGCCAGTCCGCTTCACACCAGCTCTTCTTTGAGAATCTGCATTCAGTTCTTCATGCAACTTAGTTGCAGCCTATATGTGGCAGAGTAAAATTGAAAAAATAATTAATAGAACAATATATATATCCCTATATCCCCTCAATCCCTTTTCCAAATCAATATATATTTATCCGGGAAGGAAATACTAGCCAATGACTATTAGTTTCTTCCTCTGTTTGCTAGGACAGCACAAGTCAACCAAGCAAATAAGCCAACAGTCACTCAGCATGCAGGATCCTTTTGCCATGCCTTAGATCACTCACATGTGAGGATTGCCTGGATGAATGATTTGCAGGATCGGGCTCAGACAACACCTGGAATTGTCAAAGCATTCAGACATACAGATGGCTAAAAGGAACATGTACGTGGCGCTCAAATTATTTTGTTAATGGTGCCATCTCCTGGTAGCAATTTGCTAAGCTAATCTTTGCCCCTACAACCTTGTTAAATATTTATACTTTCTATTTTAATACCGTAACACTAAGGAGAGGTCAACAAAATATGTTAGATTGCCTTTCCTGCTAATTTTGGTTTTGTTATTTTATAAGGCATACTCAAATAGGAACCAAACTCTTATTAACAGTGGCACATTTTAGTACATAACTTGCAGGACATAGATCCAGTGCTTTTTGAAAAGATTTTATTTTTTCCCTTTCAGGTTGCTTTCACTTATTTCTTTCATAGGTATTGAACAATATAAAACCGAGTAAAGGTAGATGATACTCACAGAAGGAGATGGGTCTGCATACCAGTGCAGAACCTAAATCACCACATTTTGGGGAAGTAATGGTGCAGTTCAGAGTGGGTTCAAGAATGTTTGAAAAACAAAGAAAGGAACTGTACTCTGGAAGAGACTGATGGTATGTTAAGTCAGTAAGAAATATGTCTTCAGATTTTGAATGGGACTAATAATGTCTGAATGCCACGTTCAGAGCCTTGCAAGGGTTCACTTTTCCAGAGATCTAAGAAATCAAGTGCTGTTGAATTTGATAATACTAAGACATCACAGTGGAACAATTAAAGTATCCAAGTAATAGGTCTCATTACCTGATATTACACTGAGAAAAAAATGTTTTCCTGAACTTATGCAATAATTTCTTTCACTGATACAAAAGGATTAGTACCTTTGTATTGTGGCAAAGGTATTGTAAACTCATTTTATGGAGCTCTAGTTCTGGTTCTGTTCTGATTCTGCCACAGACTTTGTTGTTTCTGTGAAAAAAATGCTTAAACGAGATACACCTCAATGCTTTTTATCAACAGAAAGAACTTCTAACAGGATTGGTGGTGGTTCATCCTTCACAGGACTCCTGTAAATACCAGTAAAGTAAAGTTTGCAAACTGCTTGTATACTAGAAAGTTCAGAACCACACAGTAGCTAAACTAACTTGTATTACAGTTCCTGTAAATAGGTAAACTAGGTGGTGCTGAATTTGGCTTTTACTGTACTTAGCTGTATTACAGAAATTTCTGTAGAGTAACAGGGCAACTACCTTTGAGGAAACGAACATAGTCACTTGGGTGTATTGATAAGCTTCACTTAACAAGCGGGAATGGACGTGCACTCTTTGTAAGGACTTTGCTGCCTCAGATTCCACTTTGATGCAATATTTGGTTTTCTTCGTATTGCTATGCTTGGAAACGAGCACCAAATTTACTCTGCACTTGAACAGTGTTACCATACCCCAAAGTTTAATCAGCCAGCACCTCTGTCTTTTCCCAAGTGTGCCTCTTTGACTGGAGGAAAGCAGTCTTCTATTTTTGTTTGCCACCTATTTGCCCATATTTTTCCATGCTCGTCCTGTTGCTGTGTAGTATCTTCTCAATCTTGCCAGCTAAAAAGAAGAAGGTAAGATGCTAAAGATGCAAAGGTAATCCAGTACCAAACTGGCCCCTTCAGAACTGCAGCTGGTTTGCCCTGGCAAAGGTAAAGACCCTTTAGCAAAGAGGCTTTGTTGGAAATAGGTCTTATTCAATAAATACCTAAAGGAGCCCAACCACAGCCAGTTTTTGGGAAAGGTCACACATGAATCAAACAGGAAGATATTCCAGGGAAGGAGACTGTTTCCATTCACATGGTAATGTCTGACATGGAGACAAGCTGAAATGGTAGCAAGGGAAATAGGGAAAATGTTACCACAAGTAGTGTGTGGGCTACTACAGAACAATTTGCAAGGGGGTGGAGGTCTGAACTGCACATCTACTGGGGAAGGTCAAATTATGTAAATGGCAGAGTGCTTACTTGGGGAGCTCTAACAGTGGGTAGATGGAAGCTACACACTAAATTGCTCAGTAGAGTTGGTTATCTGGTTGTTTGTGCAAAAAACTTAGTTGAAGATAGACTTTAAAAACACAGAATTAGGAGGAGATTACAGTCAGAATGGTGAATAACAAAGCAAACTGCCAAAGTTTTCAATTTATACCAGGGGCCAGATACTGAAAGCGAAAAAGTGGTGGGACTGAACAGGAGGAATATCAAGAAGTATAAAGTAAGCAGGAAAAAGAAGTGTGAGAGCAACAATCAGTTCACATCAATTTTTGGGTGGTTTTATATCTTACCTTTCTTTTTGTATCCCCAAGCGTATCTCACTTCGCTGTGTTTTTAAACTTGTTTTTCCACTGTGCTTCTGTTTTTCAGAAAAAAAAAAATCACTTAGATGTAGAGAAAAAATATTGCATTTGTCTTCTGTGGATATAAGTAAACCAGATTAATTTTTACTCTTGTAAGTACATTTTTTTCTTTGACAAACTTCTAAAGAACTTTCAGGATCTTATTTGTATTCAAATCATTTAAAGATTTTTTTATGCAAGCTAACCTTACTTCGTAGAGACTCTGCACAACATCTTAATTGCCAATTAACAGGCTAATCATTTCAGTGACTGGATTTGAGTTATATACCTTACTATTATCTTATTGACTAATGCTTTTGAACTGAAAGTGGGGCATTCGGCACTCTTTTTATGCAGCAGTATTTTAAAATTTAGCTGGAACTGGCTGCCTGTAAGTAGCTTGGCAGCTCTGCACCGTGAACTCTGCTGACTAGAAGCTGCCAGCACTAGTCTGTATCGATTCCTAGCTGTTGGGCAGCTGCTTCTGTATTTAAAAAGAAGTTAACGTTTTGTTATGTAAATTGAAGGCAGAGGGGAACCTTATTGTTCTAAAACACAGGGTAATTAGCAGCAGTGGTGGAAACTGAACATTCTGACAGGAGGAGACTTAGTACCTATCTTATCAGGAATGACTGTGTTTTCACATTAAAAATGTTACAGTAGCTTGGCATATTACGTACTTCGTATATGCCTAAGGCTTTGTAGAAACGGAGCGATCGCTAATTAACGCCTTGTTAGGCACCCCGGTTAACGAGCTCGTCTGTGCAGAGCTCCCCGACGGCCAGCAGGTGGCAAGGCACACAAACCCACAGCGCTGCTGGGCTGGCGGCCACAGCACCGGGTGGCAGCTCCGCAGCGGGAAGCCCGAAACGACCGACATCAAAAGCCACCCCTCTACTGAGAGATGCCCTGCAGGATTTCCGCATTTTCAGTTTTCTTTAAGGATGAGTCCTTATGGAATACTACAGTTTAATAATAATTGCAGTGAATTGGAAATAACAAGTTGTTAATAAATATCTATGACAAAAAACCCCAAAAGTATGAAAAGATATCGGGAATGGAGTAAAATCACATGGTCCCTTATTTCACAGTTATCATGCAAATCAGACAACATAAGGTCTTGTTACTGGGTGCCTCAGAAAACTGGCAATATCCTAGCATTTTTGTCTTTGATCACTGCTTTGAGTTCAATCTAGGATGCTAATAGTTACCCACTTGGCTCAAAAGAGAGAGCTTTGGTTGTTTCAGGCACATGCACAATTGTCCACATCATAAAATGATGACAGCTACTTGGCAAAGTGATGTGAAAAGGCAGTCTATGGCTTTGTCTGAACAGGGAAGTTGTGCTACTTATGTAGATCTAGTTAAAGTGATATTATTGCTGGATCTAGTCATACTCGTGTACCTGTTTCTGTATGGGCAGGAATTTAACCTCTATAGCTAAAAGACATTTCTGTGCTCATATAAATATGACTGTTCTACAGGCTGTGCCAATATAATTTTATTGGTAAAAAGCCCCAGCTTAGCCAACAAAAGAGGACAAATATTGAGAGATAATTGGAGGAATAAATTAATAATTTTGTCACCCTTAAGGCTATGAATACATGAATAAGTCTGCACAAAACAAATTAGACATGAGTCTGTGGACCATGATTTCAAATATCTGTGATAGAGTTATTAAACATGAAAAATACTGCAGTATTTGTTATATTAGTCCTGCATGCTCTGCACTACCTAGCCTTCCCACTCTGTTTTCTCCTTCCTCAGAGCCAAGGATATTATTATCTTCATAGGTTGTCTGCTATGACAGTGGAAGAGCTAGTAGGCAGTCTTCTTCCTTTTGTCCAAAAGCTGCATGAGCCTCCTTTCAAGCAAAAGCATCTAGTAAATCTACAGTAACTCTGGAAACACTGGAGGTCTGTGAGATGCAAAAGGAACTGGGTGGATGCAAGGGCTTCTGCAAGGCCAAAAGGCCCCAAGGCTTTTAAAAGAAGACCGTGGAGTGTCCCTTGGCCCAGGCACTTGGCCTCAGCCACAAGATGCTTCCAGGGACAGCCAAGGTCAGCTTTGTCTGGAAGGCTGGGAAATGAGAAGCAGAAGAAATGACAGTCCTCATACAGTCAGGGATACCTCTACCTTCTTGATCAAAAGAGTAAATTATGTCAAGCAACCTTGCTTTTTTTTCATACAGCACTGTGAAGGATTTAAGTGCTATCACCCATTGGTGACACACTAATATATCTG
This sequence comes from Falco cherrug, assembly GCF_023634085.1. NCBI lineage: Eukaryota > Metazoa > Chordata > Aves > Falconiformes > Falconidae > Falco > Falco cherrug. Next base: position 59,186,865 of record NC_073703.1, read on the forward strand.
CGTGTGCATTCTTTATTACATTGAACTGCAATACTGGTTTCTCGATATTCATTGAGAGGTTGATCGTCCACATTTTGCATAGGGATAGGAGATGCACAGATGCGGTTTAATCTAACGTGCTATGAAACTATGTCCTACTTTGCCATAGTACTTTATTAGCAATGTGGTAAGAGATTTGTGCTGAATGAGGTCAGAAAGCCATAGATCTGCCATGGCTGCCTAGTGCCTGTAGTGAGGACTTCAAGGGCTGTGCCTTTACTCTGCAGCAAACACGTAGACACTGCGACCTCTGAGGCAACTGTGGTTGTAGCTGCAGGAACTCTGTACATTTACAAGCTCTTTAAATGTCCGATGAAAAGATTTATTTGTAAATGGATTGTAATTTCCATTTTATGCAATATATCCTTTCCCTTCTAAAGAACATCTCATCTAAGGGTGCATATTCTTTGGATGCACCCAAGTTGACCTGGAGAGGTGAGAACACATCACCTGGTATGCCTGCCTTTTCTTGGCTTTGAGTTCCAGATTACTGCTCTCTGTTCCCAAGTCATTCATTTACTTTCTTTGTCAGTTTGCCATCTACAAATGGAGTTAAATATAGAAATGTAATGGGGGGGCTGAGAGTACATTCCTGCATATTTTTGAATGCTCTATTTTCCAAGTCTCATTAATTCCATCAGAAAACTAAGATATAAGTTGGGATAAAGTCTGACTGTGAAGGTACTCTTGTTTTGAGACTGCTTTTGAGGATGATTTTTTTTAATGTGAACTTGTTTCGAGCAAGGCAGTTCAAGTTTTTAAACCTGTGTTACTGCAGCTGTGAAGCATGAACAGTGATATTTGCCTACTTTCTCACAGACAAGTAGCTAATAGCCATAAATCTTTCGAAAAGGTGAGAGTATTGCACATCTTAATAGTTGCAAAAAGGGGAACAGGACTCTAAATATCTAGCAGTTTTGCTTTGTGCTCTTTTCAGGGTCGAAGTACAGATTTATTATCCTAATCCTACCACTTTCTCTGAATTTTCTGCAATGTTGTGACCTTGAAAACTAACAGTCTGTGAAATTTTTCCTTCATGTTTTACCAAGCGCTGAGAATGAGAAGAGGTATTTTAATTTTAAATATATAATACTTTCTGATGACACTTCTCTTGTTCAACAGGAACTCTTCCAACTTTCCATTACTGTATATGCATATACAAACATATGCATTTTTTAGGTAAGGGAGGCTGTTTTCAGGGCACAATGAATATGAAAAGGCCATTATCAGACTCAAAGCAGTTAATCTTGAACTGGCCCATTTTCCAGATGGAACTTTGATGTGCAAAACTTCCCATTAAGGTTAAGTAAAGTCAAGTTCAGCCCAGAAACATAAAACGTGCTCCTTATTAAGAGCTCCTTATTTCCCTATGAAAGACCACAGTCATGATGTTTCTACTAGTAGGTCTTGTTCTGACTATTAGAGGTTTTCCAGTGTGAAGCCGTGAGCCAAATGCCTGCTCTAACTTTTCACCACTTTGTGCCATGAATATTCTTGACTGTACTTGATGTCGAACATACTTCCTTTTGGCAGATTAAAGAATAAGGCCTGTGGATATATACATTTTACATGCACATGGGTTTTTAACATCACTTTAATTATTGTTTTTATTAAGATTCCTGTTCGTAACACCTGCAGCGATCATCTGTGGTGAGCGCACGTGAAGATACAATGCCATGAGGAAAAGTGGCAGGGTTAGAAACCTCAGCAGTCCTTAATTACTCTTAGGACCTTAAATCCTATTTCAAAAGAAATCAGGAAGACTGAGACACCTAGAAATCCTCAAGGATTCAGGCTTGCAACTTATCATTCACTTTTGAGAAATGCAGTTCAGGACATGGACACATGATTTCTGGCAAACCTGGCCACGGTAGCGCAACACCCCCACTGTCCCTCCAGACACTTTTCTCAATGTCTCCCCATGGCAGAGCTGGTAGAATGGAGCATCACAGCCCTAATTCTCAATCAGGGAAAATTAAGAGAATAAGTGTGCTTAGAAGCCTTTGAGTGTCAGCTCGAGAAGTTGAAATGTTCTATTTTTGCTCTGTTATAAGGCCAGTAACAAACAGCTGGGGGCCAAGACAAAACCATCCTAAACTGCCGCAGCTGTTTACATGCTAAATGTGAGCCAGGTCCCTCAAGTAAAATTTTATTTTTTCTTAAGAATATGTCAGTACACTTTCCACTTATTAAATGTAGTGACCTAACTGCTCAAAATTAACTGAAGTTTTTGTATGCCTAAGTCAACAGAGGAACCAGAATAAACTACCTGCTTTTCAAAGGGTGGTTATTAGGACTTTCTGAAAAATCAGTCACCATTAAAAGAGTAAGAAGTTGTCAGCAATAAGTCACTATTCATTTTGGAAGTGATATCAGAAACTATTTAAGTTATAGTTGGCAAATGTATCATAAATTCATATTGGAAAATAGTTTGTCTGGATAGAAATACTTCAACGGGATCTGCCAATTTTTGTCAAATTTTGGCAGCACACATGTGCTTACAGATTTCAGTATTTGCCTTAAAGGCACGTTTTCATCGTGCCTGCTTTCCTTGTAGCTCTCCTGGCTGGCACGGTGCCTGGCAGACTGCAGAGTGGGGCCTTGGGCCCCCCAGTCTCACGGCGCAGACAGGCTCCCTAAGGTGCAGGACCTTAGTGCTTGGATGCCCAAGCAAAATGTTTTGTTTCATGGCACCTTTCAAACTAGCAACTCTTCAGTCTGAAACTTCAGCAGACTTTCCTTAAGTTCTTATTTGTGAATAGCTCATGGTCAAGTTTGTAGGTGTGCTTAGTAAGGCAGCAAAATAATTTACACTTTTTATAATCTATGCTTCCTGCCCCTCACTGAAGCAAAGCAAAGATTCAATAAGAAGCACAGACAAATATTAGCTCACCCAGTAGACCTTGATTTCAGCATTCACTTGCTCCAGTTGCTAGGAACAAGCTAAGGAAAAAGCAAGGTGAAACTGCATCCCATTCAGCTGTCAGATTTGTCACCACTGAAAAGTACCTGATCTACCAAGACAGTTCCTCTGGTTTACATTTGATTTGGTTGAGCTCTTTCCCCTCTGGCACATGCACAGCAAACCCCAGGAATATGAGCCTTTTGGTTCAGATGCCATAGGTCTGGCTGTGAGGTAGAAGGTGGTCAGTGCAGCATGTGGCTGGCTTCCTTTGTTGCTAGAATAAATTACAGCCTACTTCTCTGGGGGAAAAAAATAATAAAAATTAGTATATCTGGGAAAGTGGTAAGTTGAGCAAAGTTTGGGGTGCTGAACAGCTACATGGACAGGGCTCTGGTTTGTCAGCGTGAAGCAGCACTTCTCCAGCATCTCAATATTTTGGTAGACCTATCTGAATAATACTGCACTGTAGAGGAATTACGGAGGAATGAAGGCAGGTTAATTAACATTGATAATGTACAGCTGTGGGCTGGCTGTATTTCACATGGGGCGGTGGGTTGGCTGATGTGGATGAGGTACAGCTGTGGCTGGTTCCTGCTATGTAGTTAAATAGCTCTAAGGGGTACGGAGGAGGGGGATTGGAGGAAGGGAGATGTGGAAGAAGCAGAGGGAGGATGGAGCAGAGGCAAGAAGCAGGGTGGACTGGCCTGAAGCGGATGGTGAAACAGCATGGATAGTAGGTGAATTATTGAAATCTTGTGGGGGACTGGTGGCTGTGCCGGGGCAAGGTGTTGGACCTACTTATTGAAGTTAACCTGGTATGGAGCAGTAAAAGCCTTGTTGCAGCTTGCTAGTTTTGAGAGTGCTGTGACACTGTGCCATAATCCGTAACTACTCACTCCTGATCTTTTCCCTTATGTCTTGTGGACTGAAGTAGTATATGTGGCTTCACTTGTCTAGCAATTAACTCTTAAAATTTCCTTAGGAGTTTTCTTTTTTCTTTTTTCCCTAATTTCATGGGATGCTAAGTATCTGTTCCTGTTAGTCCAGTAAGGGTTTGGGGGTTTCTTTCCCATCTTATTAGCATTTTCCATGTCACCTCTGTGACTTCACTGTCCTGGACAAATTCAGCTGTGCAGAAGAGGTGTTGATTTCTCCAATAACATAAAATAACCTGGTCTGTTTAACCTCTCAAACTAAAAGACTGTTGTTGACACAATAGCCAGATGGTTATTGCCTTGCCATGAGGTCAGGACTTAACAACATTCTAACCACTGCAGAGGTGAGATTCTAGAGAGGCTTTTCAGTAGTGAGGTGGAGAGGGGAAGGGGGATGGAGGAGGAAGAAAAGAGGAAGGCAGAATATACAACTAGTTTTGAAGAGCTCCTGCTAAGCTGAGAGCAAGGAGGTCGGATGTAGTATCTGAGACGATGGGAGACAAGGCCTGCTGACAGGAATTCCCTCCCACCCTACGATGTAAAGGTGTGGGTGGGTGGTCACACATGGCCAAGCGGCTGCACGACAGTTGAGCTGTACAAGTTGCTCTAGCACATGCTTTTAGCTTGCCTTGTTTGCTGAGTTAGTTAAACTGCCTGGACAAGATGCTGGATAAAGCATATCTGAATGAATAAAGAAGATGGCAACCTAACATAAACCAGAAGTTCTAGCTTCCAAGTATGTTGGCTTCTTTGCGCTCCCCAGCTAAGTGAGCTTTGACACAACAAGCATGTCTACAGATGTATGTGTACACACCTGCTTATATACATGTGATATGCAGTAGCACAGCTGAAAAGGAAATGTCATCAACTGATCCTCAGGCTGGTATTTCCGTGCAACATATCCATTGCTGCTTTTCTTCTGTGATGCATGCGCAGGAACTGTCGGCCTAATGGAAAATTAAGGCCACGGAAACATTACTACAGAGCTGCCTACCGTTCCTTTTTCCTGAGTAAAATGAGCAAAGGAAAATCATGTAGGACAACACAATGCCGAATTTCTCCAGGACACTTTGATGCTGATGTATCAGGAAAAGCAAGTTTCCGTTCAGGCTTTGAGTTGGGAATCGGTGAATTCATCTGTCTGGCTGAACTGCACAGTTCAAATTTCACAGTGCAACAGTTTTGAACAGCAGCAGGGAAAACTTTTATTTATTATACTGGCTAATGGCAGATTATTTTTTGAAAAGCAATGGATATTTGCACAAGTTCCTTAAAGTGATGAAGCAAGCTGCAGTGCTCAAAAAAACCAAAAGACATGGGGAGAAATGAAAGTATAATATACCCCTTGTAATAAAACAATTGTTGCTTTGAAATAATGTTTAGTAGCTAGTCAAAGTTTCTCAGAGTAGTAATGTATTTTTACTTTTGCCTTTGTTGGCAAACAGTTTATCAAAAATGGTCTGTGAGATTAAATATGTTTATCAACACGGGCTTGTGCTTGGCAAACCCTTCTGCATGCTAAACATTCTCATGGCATAAATTAGCAGATGATGGGGTTCAGTGTAAGTACTCAATGTCCTTCCTTCACTAAAATTCGCACTGTCTCTAGTTTCATCATCCAGCTTCTTAGAGATCCTGTTGCAAGCTGCAAAGTAGTTTGCTCTCTCTTTTCATGTCCTGACTAGCGTCCATACTTGAGAACTGAGTACCAGTATGCGATCTGGTATTTTTGAGAATCTAACTGTGTTTAAAATTATCTTTGCTCAAGGGTTCGTACACTAACAGTAAATAAAACCAAGCCACTAATCAAATCCTGACTCACCTTGATCAATGTGAAAGCAGAGCTCAAAAGCTCTGTTACTTGTTAACATAGAGGAATGAGACAACAAAATTAATGCCCTTCAGTGAGGTCATGGCTCCTTCTGAACAGTCATGACATTGGCATCTGAACAAAGTCTATATGATTCTGATAATTTCCCTTGGTTTCCTTTTGGAAAATATAGTTAATTTGGCTTAGCTCCTGGAGGTGTTAAAGAACAGAATATAATCTGTATAATATCTGTGAGTACACCACTGCACCTTTAAGTGGCCTTCCTTTTAAATATACACATACTTCTACTGACAGAAATTTGATAATCAGCCTGAGTCTATTTTTATTTTACAGCTGATTGAAAAAGAAACAATGGCCAATAGTAAGCCAAATTTAATCTTGTAGAAATGTCCTGACTGAAAATATAGCTGTTACAGCATGGCAGAATAGTCAACACATTTGAACCCTGTCCAACCAGAGCTGTTTCAGGAAATGTTACAAGGTCAGTGTTATTGGAGAGCTTCCTTCAGGGTCCAACTGAAGTGGAAAAGGATTTCTTTTTTGGCAGTGAGAGCAGGGGAAAGAGGCAGGGAGAAGAGATTTGTAAGTAATTTTTCACAATACTTTAATTTTCTATAAAAAACAGGTGTGTTTTTTCTGTGAATAGGTGCTTTTTCTACATTTCTTCTACAGTACATGCTATCTGTCCAGTAGAGGTGCAAAATGCCTAAGAATTTTTGCTGGCTTTGGTCGTTATGTATCTGGCATAAATCCATTTTTTCCTTGAGGAAGAGCTTTGTCCAAAGGAAATTTATCTACTGAAAAGCCAGGATTTGATCAGTAGAGGTTTAACACATGTGGTTATTGGCTCTTACCATTGCATGCTTCTGCCTCTCATCCCATGCATCTTTTCTTTTTCAACTCAGTCCTCAGTACCTGTATGTCAACTGGTTTCTTTCAGAGGCAGCCCAGCATAGAATAATTTTCAGCTTGTCACTGAGTTACTCTGGCATGTGTTTTACAGTGCAGCCTGAACCCTCTTGTAGTTAAAGCTAAATGGGTTAGCGTTGGAACACTAAATAATTGTTAGAAATGAAAATGACTACCTTTAATGTTTTCAGGGGAAGGAGAGCAGGAGAGATCCGTATCACCTTGTCAGTTCAACGGAACTCAGTAGAAAAGCAGAAGTGGCACACTTCTCCATTAAATTAAAAAAGTAAATTCCCATTAATGTGTCCTTAACTTCCTCACTGCCCCGGTATGTTTCAAAACTGACTGAACTTGCAATATAAAAACAGTCCAAGCAAGTTCTTACCAAAAATATGTTATAGGCATGCAGGTTAGCTGGCAGCATTTCCCTGCCTACCCCCACATGGGCTTCTTAATGATGAACTAACTCATCTGCCTACTTTTGATGCCATTCCAGGGATATTTCAAACAAAAATCACACGATTTTTTTTAACAAGACTTTTATTGAAAACATACACAAAGTCAACAAGTTATTTAGCTTCTGAATGTACATATTGGAGAATATTCATATTAGAGAAGAATATTTTATGAAAAGAGGAAATATAACTGACATGCTGCAGTTTGTTACGAAGGCATTTAGGCTTAAGGGCAAGTTACACTGTCAATGCATGTGTCTATGTACACAAATAGGTGAACACATACACACAGGTTAGCTGATTTGAAACTGTACAGTGCTATGCAATTTTTTTTTTCTATTTTTCAACACTAAAAAAAGCTTTTATCCAAATGGTAGAAGTTGTTCACAGAACAGCAGTTATGATCTACTCTTCAAGAGTTTGCTTACAGTTACAACACTAACGATGCACACACACACAAAACAACCCAGATCTTCATGGGAAAGTTCTCTCTTACCAAAATGAGGCTCAAGTAAGAAAAACACTAGTTTGCAAAGGCACCGTGGAGACAGGCTTTAATACATTAAATACAACATGAATCATTCACAATAACAAGTTTAGTGTTTCTGGGAACTTTTGTAAATACAACACAGTTGGTCACACAAAAATGTTTCTGTTGATTTGTCTTGGCAACTCAGATACATCAACAGTGTAACAGCGTAACAGCTTTGTTCCCATCTGACAGAAAATAATGGCAGTTCTGCAAGGCAAACGCTAAACCTGACCGTATGTATTTATTAATTCCACAGTGTTTTGACAGATTATAGGGGATGCAACTTAAAGGATGCTGACACGCTCACTGAGGGCTTTCATTTCTGTTTCTTCTAGCTTGGTGTTTTCATTATGGTTAGCACTTGGACTGATAAGGTGCGCTGGATACTGCAGTCCATGTTCTCCTGAATACTGTTCCCATCGGGAGTCATCACTTTCATGGGTGATGTAACGTTCCCCCATTTTACATTCAAGTTCCCTTAAATCTAGCCAAGTTTGATAGTCCTGAAATAGAGTAGCAGTATTAGTTTTAAATTTCCTAAAATAAATGACATTCCCTTCTACTACTAATATGTGAAGTGCTATTAACTCAGCAGTCTAAAGGTCATGCATCCCTATTGCTCCAGAGTGGGAAAATCTTATAATTAATAAATATGAAATCTGCCTATAGAGATAGGCTTCATCTCTAGAGGATTTTTTGATACATTAATTTTATTAAACTGTCATAAATATAGTATGAAGATGTTACAGGCTGTTTTGCAGAATTCATGGATAGTGTACAGATTTCCATAATCTCTAAATAAGGCATGGTGGTAAAACAGTTCCTCATGCTTGATAATAATAAGAAGGAAGAAGAAACATCTTTAAATCATACACGTAAACCCCTGGGATCTGTATCAGTCAGTCAAGACATTTGCTCTGTCTCGGTATAATGCTGCAGGATATCAATTCAGCTTGGGCTAGAAAAATATCTGCTTTTCCAAACTTTGGCTATTACTGGTGTGCTCAAAGAGACATGTACATCTAAACATCAAGGTACTTTGGAACTCCACGTTGACAGTCAAAAGTAAGGCTGGAAACTGGTTTGGTTCTCGCGTTTAGGACATTGTGCTCTGCAGCCTCTGATCTGTCTAAAGTGTCTCACATTAATTTATTTCCACCCAAAGCATACATGAAGCTGCTATAATAAAGTCAATCCTAGCCCCAGGCAGACCAACCTCTGCTCATGATCCTGTATCCAGTTTTCTTTTTTCTTTCACCTTCTCTCAACCTAAGGCACAACCCTGGTCACTGAGCCAAAGCACCAGAAAGCCCGCGCACTGTGAGTGCATGAAATTCTTCATCCTTAGGATTTCACAAACTTTGGCCCACTTGTGGCCCAGGTATCCTCTCAGAAATCACATTTAAGTCTCGCTGCCCTGCACCACTGTTTGCTTTCCTTAGCCCACAAAGTTGGGCTCTTCCAGAAAGAGGACTCGCCTCATCTGTGCTGCTAGAGCTGCTGCTGTACTGCCTCACCTTAACTCACCTGCATTTGCTATTGCATGAGTGATAAAAGTGGATGCACGAAGGTGAAGGCTTCTGTCCCATCATATGAGACAACACGCATCCTTGCTGTGGGCCTTAGCCCACATTACCTCTCTGGTCCCCCAAGGCTTAGCCAAACGTATTCTGTGATGGCTCCCAGTGAGAGAAGCAGCCTTAGAAGCACCACCTTGGGGGGGGTGCCAGGATAACTGGGAGGAAGAAAGCAAGCCCAGGAGAAGGTGGGGTGTAGGGTTGGAGGTGGAAACCCTTTTCTTCATATACCAGCATATCACCCTCTACTTTGAGAAAAAGTTGTAACTGTAAGGTACTACAACATGAGTAGGACTCAGTTTTCAGTCTGGATAAAGATTCCTTTGGGATCGTGGATTATGCATCTGATCTGTGCCATGACTACCCTCTGTAAGAGTCGGTCTAAAGAGAATGATACCGTCTTAACATTGCTAACAGAGACCTGGAGATGGAATGTGGTCCTCATGAACATGGAGACGCAGAGACCCTGAAGGAGAACTACATGGTATGAGGAGTACTATGCTGCTCCCTGATACCTGGTGCTGGAAGGAACAACTACAATAAGGTTGCATAACAACTGTTGTTGTTACAACGAACCATGACATGCGTGACAATCTTGCTTGAGAAGGCAGAGACTGACAACAATCCATGGGCCAGAGGAGGAGCAATGTGTTTTGCTTGGCATAAGAGGACTCTTTAGCAGCCAGATTTTAGGAGATCTCCCTCACCAAGGATCATGATGATTGGAAGGACCGGCGTGATGCTGCCTGGACCTAGGACCATAGGGATGCCTTGGAACCCTGGTGGTAGTTATAATCCTCTTTCCTTTTTCTTTTTACTTTTCCTTTGCTTTCTGTCTTTTTACCTATCACATGCCACTTTACGGGCAAACAATAAAATTGTGCTGTTTAATTGAAGCATAACCCCTTGGCATGGTCGCCTTGATTTTTGTGCTTCGAGATCATAGTAAACAAACCATCACGAGTCCACTGGGTGGACAGTGACATTAAATTGGCATCATGGACAAGATCCTGAAAGACAGAGGGGTGCAGGTGGTGTGCAGTTTGTAACAGGGGAAGGATGTGTTGTTCTAGCTGCACCTGGCCTTACGCCCAGCTGGGTGAGAGGTGTCCAGAAAGCAAGGGGGTGACTGGGATTTTGTGCACACCACACACGCCCAGGACTTAGCACTCCAAATTCTGATTGAGGGCTCTGTCTATTGGGATCCAACTAAAAGAACTCAAAGTGCAAAAGGGGGAAAGTGCTAAAAAGGGGGGCTGCCCTTGTGTTAATGAGAATTTGCCTGCTCTGCTCAGGAAAGTGAACGGACAACCTTGTAGTAACTACAAGCTCCCTTCCCAAAGCAGATTTTTCGTCCCTTCAACCATTTGGGGAAGAAAAGGGTGACACAGCAGCGGCTGTGTGTAACTAAGTCTAGCCTCCCCGAAGTGGGTTTGGTCCCTTTGTAGTGAGAATGGCCGAAAAGGCTGATAAACAAATGAAAGATTGGGATGTGTTTTACACATTTCTGGCAAAGTATGGGGCTTGACCCTCTGTACCCGGAGAAGATTGGGCTCAAGCTAATTGGGCAAACTTGCAGAATGTAGTGGACCGAGTGACCTCTTTATAGACTGAAGCTAAAGTTAGATCAGGTAAGGGCAAATCTATAGTCTGTGCCATTTTAGGAGCTAGCCTAGTCACAGCAATCGAAGATCACCTTAGAAAATGTAGCAATGAAAACAAAATTATAGAATGACTTAGAACAACAATTAGAGAAAGGAAGGGAAGAAAACCGCTTGTTAAAAACCACTCTGAAGGCAGAATGCTCTAAAGACATTGAAGCCCTGAGTGTAATAGAGCTGGAAGTAGAGGAAAAGGGTATTAACCCAAAATACCCTCAGAAGGAGTTGGAGGAGGTAGAAAACCCTCAAGTGAGACCCTTAATTAAAACAGAATATACTTATCTGAATGAAGGCGATGATGATCCTCACATTACAACCAAAGAGATACCATATACTGCCACTGAGCTAGCCAAACTGAAAAGAGAGTATGGACGCCTTCCTAAAGAATCCAAAACAGAGTATGTTTGGCGCATATCCCTAACTGGGGGGGGGGGGGGGCACAAATGTGAATCCCTTGGGAGATCCCGCAGCCTGGTGTCCCAGCTTGGCCTCAGCCTGTCCCCTGGCGGGGGGTGGTGGGGTGGGCCCTGACTGCTCACTGCACCAACTCTGGGTTTAGGTCTTTAACTTGAAACGATTTGGCTGCTGCCAGGATAAAAAAAAATACCCTATGAAGGAGCAGAAGACAGTGGCTGATAGCATCTAAAAAATTGCTAACATTTCAGTTTTTAGTTGAAGATTTCAATTGAAGGTGGCTAACGTATTTTCCTGGCAAGCATACAACTTCACTAGCTCTTCTGCTGACTGTGAAGTGAAAGCCCATTCATTAGTTTTAGTCAGAAATGAATCGGGGTAGACTCCAAGCAATCATATAATGTAAATTAAATAAGGGCTCTTTTTATATACATCATGTTGTCAGTGGGCAAACAAAACATTTTTGTAGCATACTTTGAAACCAGAAATTAAAAAGCGAATCTATAGATAAATGGGTGAAGGAGTATGAGGTTCTCAGGATCTGAAAACATGTTCAGCTTTGTACAGCTGCTTCAATTCTACTGTGCTTAATGAAAATTTGTTACATACTTACAGCCTAAACACACAAGAAAAAACAGGGAATTTGTAGCAATACCTGTAACCACGGGTGGCTTAAGGTTTTGTCCACGCTGTAGCGCTTTCTCATTTTCACTTGCAACAAATTATTTATAAGATCAATAGCTGAAAAGATATAATATTGGAAAAATGTCAGTTTAAATATATTTGTTTCAAGTAGGACAGGCAGATAGACCGACATGTTAGTTGTAAAAAGAAGACAGTTATCCCTTCTTAGTCCAGCTTTCTACAAACTGCAGTTAATGCTGACGTCCCTGAAGGTACCCATGTGACCCTTCCTAATGGGATTACAACTGTTTTATTTAACAGTTGTTGGGTAGCTACCATAGCGTCTACCTCTGTGTGTTCACTTGCAGGCACACAGCAAAGGCTGAAGATGATTCTCACCCAGTTCCTGCTCAAATGAAAAAAATCTCATGTGAGGACTGCAGTATTCTCCAGGCACCACATAAAGGTGGTGGATATCTGTATATATGGAAATATGTATTTCTGTGGTTTTGAAGGAGTCAGTGATTCACCGAGGTTATAGGTATGTGTGCTATGATGCACGAAGGGAAAAGGCCCATGAGTCAATGACCAGTGCATGGAACTGCACTAAGTGACCCATTTGGAAAAATCTCTGGGATGAGATTGCTGACCTTTGAATACATCTGCTAAAACCATTTACAAACAAACAAACAAACTAAACCCCCCCAAACCAACTGAGGGTATCATGAAAGGTTAAATTCTGTTCTAGGTGGTGCTAAATGTTCAGCATGTGTTCTGGGGGAAGCTTTTTGTTGCAGAGTAACCGGCTGGCCACAAGTAGTTACTTTCCCATTTCACCGCAATATCCCTTGGCTTGTCCCAAGTATGCTGGTTTACATCTTTATTTCTTTGTTTATATCATGGTGACAGGGAAAGATGGCCTTGAAAGCAGCACAGAAATGTGGCATCACTGAGGGGAATTGGATCTGAAACAGGTCAGACGGACACTGTTGCTGGCTGGGTATTGAAGGTGCTGAATAGTTACCTTGTTTGTTTTAAAAGCAGGAGATGGGGCAGAATTCTTTAAACTGGTACATCTCTGAGGTTGTATTTTGTGCCACAGTACAGAAAAGCTTTTCTTTTTTAACAGAGGACTACTCCCCCGAGGCTCAGTTTGCCAGCTAGAGCTTTCTGTGTGTTTCTGCCATGGGGCAGAGCACAGTGTCCAGGGAAATGGGAATGTATATGGCAACCTATCTGGATGTATACAGTAATTTGAAGACAAAGATATTCTTAGCAATAGCAGCCTATCACTAAAATATTTCCAACTTCCTGGTGCTAAATATTGTCTGGCAAATCGAAGCAATTGTGCAAAGAGATAAAATACATCTCAAGATTTCTGACAAAGGTGGCATTGCCAGAGGTTCTGAGCCATGCTTTTCCTGGCACAGATCATCCTAATTTTACTTTTTCTATTGTAGACAAACAGATTTTTAGCTACTGTCTCTTTTAGTGCACAGTACAGTTCATGTTAAGTACTCCAACTCATGTTTATTTTGTTCCCCCTCAAAATGTGGGATCAGAAAGCCAGTGGATAGCCAACAGGGCCACTACTGATAGGTGGTAGAACTCTGAAAACTCATTAGTTTTCCAAAATAGTGGGGTTAATTTTTTCCTCTTTATTGGTAAGAGAAGGTCTCAGGCTCCAAGCTATAAGGAAGAGACAGGAAAGTCAGTCATATGTCACAGTTTGGTTCTAGAGTGACTTCTGATATAACCTGGGAAAAAGTAGTAGTCATTGTTTTTATCTGGTGCTTGGAAGGGGAGAACAGTCCTTGCCGATACCCAGATTTACTGCAGTGGGTAAACATCAGCAGCTTCTGCAATGCTATCACCTTACCCTTAAATTCAGCAGAATTACAATACAACTTCAGTCTGCCTTTTAATATATAAGCCAGCACTGAATGTGAATTTAATAGGGTTCCCATTTGTTTATTATCTTCAGCAGTATTCAGGTGTATATGATCTTCAGAGATAATTTTTCATCATCTACTATGAATCCCAGTTTGGCAAATAGGTCATGGACTTGATGAAACAGTTGATTTCCTGGGAACTGATTTCAATCAGCCAGCTGTTGAGATATAACTGCATCTTTCCCAAGATGTGCCTCAGTAACTGCCAAGTACCTGCTGAATGCTCTTCCTGCCATGCCATATTGATAATCCCTCTATGCATCTTCTGTCCAACCCACTGGAAGCAGATAGTCCTATGAGGCTTACAAGTGACAGAATGATACACAGCTATACAGCCTCCTTTGCCCCTTTTTGTCCTTCAGGACAACGACGTACTATGTGTAATAACATATTTCTTTGCATTCCTGGGGAAATTGCCAATGGCTTGTTGAACTGACCAGAAAAGCATCGGTCTAGAAGAAGGACAGGGGAGGAAATGAAGACAAAAGTGAAAAGGCAGCCTCACCGGATGGTTAGGATTGTCAGTATTGAGCAATGATTTGTTCTTGAGAACGGTTTACACAGATACTCTGCTTGTTTCAACACTGGAATATTGCTGTCTCTCTAACAAGTTTTGGTGTTTATTTTTAGTTCTTTTTCTAGGGTTCTTTTCACCAGGAAAGTTTTGAGTATCAGTTGCCTCTTAGTGACAAATAAGCACCAATACAACGTGACTGTTGTTGAAGACTTAGGGCCCAAACTATCCAATACAATTCCATTTGCTTTAATACTCAAAGTCTTCAAATATAGGTGAAGAAAGAGATCAAACATGAGCTTCAACAGCAAAAGGCATTTTCTATTTTTTACCTGGAAATCATGCAATCCAAAAAAAGCCACTTCTCAAGCATAAGAGTTCTGAGCCAAGATGCAAGCAATGTGTACTGCCAAGGCAACAAAAGGACAGTGCTGTGTAAAGGAAAGCAGGAGCTAGGGAGTTCAATACAGACAGGCTGAGTGCTGGAACTGAAGGATTAAAGTATTTCCTTAGGGATCTGGAAGTCTGTTAGTGAGGAAACTCTGAATTGAACTAGTGTTAAATGGTAGAGGTACAGACATTGCCAGGTTCTGTGGGGCTATTTAAAGGAAATGAGAAAAGATCCTGGTTATTCTCTCTGTCTCAGCTTACAAAAAGACATCCTGTCCTGATAGTGTCCTGACAACCACTATCTAACATAGTTTGGTCTGGCTACTGTTCACGAAAGATGTACAAACAGTAAGATTCATGTTGACTCAATTTCTGAATTTTTTTTAAAAAATCCTCATATGATTAATAGTTTGATGATTGCATTTTGAGTTGTACTGCTTAAAAAGACTGGAGATAAAAATTTGGAAGGTATTAACATTTAGTTTAGACATATAACTCAAGCAGGTTATATGACGTACGTATAAAGCAAGATTCTGGGGCATCAGCTGTTAAAAAAATTGAATTTTCTGTCCAGAAAAATAAAGCAGTTTTGAGGAGGGGGTAGCAAGTACACTGTATTTTAAAGTAAATCTTATGAATTTTTACTAGAGACTGATTTTTTTAAAAAATCAGGTTTTAAAGTAATCCTTGTCAGATATATGTTAAATCATGACACATTTTAGGAGCTTTATGAAGTCTGATGATACTCCTCTGTAAAATCAGTAATTCAATAAATGCAGTATTAAGAAAGACCACATATGGTCTTGCACATCATCTATGGCAGGGGTCCTCAAACTACGGCCCGCGGGCTGGATAAAGCCCCCCAGGGTCCTCAATCCAGCCCCTGGTATTTACAGAACCCCCCAGCCTCCTCCCCCCGCTGAGGGGTTGGGGGGGAAACCAAGCAGCCGCAGATGACTGCCTGCCACTTCATCCGCGTGCCGGGCCCCTGGTTAAAAATTTTGAGGAGCCCTGATCTATGGGAATCCAACAGGTTATCACCATGGAAGCAACCTGCGTGAAAGTTCTGAGAGCATTATGGTACTGCTTTTTCTAAGTGTTTTATGGGCTCCTGTTTACTTCCCATGATTTAAGGATAGCATAAGCAGCCAGCTGAGGCTTATCAAGTTCCAGGAGCTGGAGACATTGTTAAATGGGATAAACTAGCCAACTGCTCCAGGAACACTTAGACAGGTGATCATTCATTAGAATCCCCAACGAGAAGATTCAAATGCAACTTTAAAAACCTGTATGTCCCCTTGATTTTAGGAAAGATTGCTCTTTTAGTTGCATTTTACTGGAAAGAACCTCTGGAGTCAGGAGGTTCATGTTTCCAAACTGCTTAAGGCAGTTTATTAGTATGGCAAAAAATTAATTGTAGTAATGGCACAGTAAAAATTTTCACTCCAAGAATCAAATTAACAATCATTACTACAGTTTTCATAGGAATGACTGCTTTAACTCAATTAGGGTGTGACCCACGCATTAACACGAAAGTATCTAAAAACCCTATTATGAGCCTACCATTTATTTAGTCCTATCATAAAACACCTTGCCTTTTCAGATAAGGTATAACAAAGAAATCACCTTAAGAATATCAAGAAAAGCAGTCTTAAATTAACAATAAATTTATACTTGGTCCAGAATTTTTAAAGTACATCCACAATATTAGCTACTCTCACAGCTATCACTTGTAAAAAAACCTAAGCTGCTGCCAATAACGTACCTTAGGACTTCCTTGGCCCTGGACTTTTCTCAGTATAGCGCTATTGATTAGCAGTATAATTTTTCCATATACATAAACCCCTTCCCTACTGCTGGTCAATACAGCTTTGTTAACAAAAGTTCTAGTGTGCATGCAGTTATTTTGGCAAAAAGTAATCCTCAGCTGGCAGAGTTTATTATTTCAGGAACATGGATTCAGCTGTACTATCAAAAGAAATCATTGGCAATTATAAGCTGCACCTCTGCAAGAGAGGTTTTCTAATACCAATCCTAGCAAACATCTAAGTAGAGCCAAGACCTTAGTTTAAACAGCTAGTTAAACATTTACGGAGGTAGAGACCATCTTTGAGCTATAACACACATTTGACCTCCTCATACTTAATGCTCACTCATGTGACTTTCTCATTAAAGTGTGAAACAGAGTTTCTATTCACATTATGCTGAAACATGTCTAAATAAATACTGGCTTGAAGGCGGCTGTGGTATTTATTTCTGAGTCAAAGGCAGTGTAAGAGGCACACCATGATCAAATTTAATGCATGGAAAAAATTGCATTGTTTCTTCCAAAATTATTCAGTAGTATGAATCCTGTGAAGCACCTAATCAACAGTGTGCACATCACATAGCTCATCAGGCTAGTAGTAATAGCTGTATTGTCGATAGCTGATGAAAAAAGAATTAGGAGTACAATGATTTATGAAAGTTCCGCAATAGAACGAAACACATCATGAATAATCCAAAGCTTGACATAGCATGTTCTAGGACAATGCAGTCCAAAAGAACAGCCACCACAGCAAAGACACACTACATAAAATACACTTAAAAGGCAGAGAGACAAAACCCTTAGGGGAGTTCTGTCTTTATATTTAGCAGTATTTATTTTTTGTAGCCTGTAGCTGAGTCAAAATAAATTTTTTGAGATGATGCAGATTTGGTGGACTGAAAGGTTAACGTTGGAAAAGAACAGTATTGCTGTTGAAAATAGGCTCCATGTTTGACCGATGTGAAAATTAAAGCTGTAAAATAGGAAAGAATTCTGCAAGTAGATTCCCGTGTATGAATATCTAGCAAAATTCCACGATGAAGTCTGAATTAAAGTCAAACTACCCTACAGCAAGTGAATTAGGAAAAGTAAGCTGGCTTGACAATCATTGAAGACAAAGCAGAAATAGCAGGTTGGGCAATGGAATGTTGAGTGGCTGTGACAAAACCTGATTTTCTACAAAATACTCCAAATTTAGCACAGAAACTACCTCTCAACAGTAACATCTTACAATTCTATTTATGCATACAAACACAGACTCAGCATTTGGGGAGTACACTTTTAAAGGAGAGAAGCTACTGGAAAAAGGTGGGAAGACACAGCCCTTAGTGGGTGTGGAATCAGAATTCCCCATGGAGGAATCTGTGAGGTTGTGCGTGTATGTGTATGCACACAATCTCTGACAAACCTTAAAATGCAAAGCGACTGGGTTTGGTGATGCTAGAGAAGGGATTTTGTGCATGAGGGCTAAGCTTTGGGAAATGTTGCTCGCAGAAATGTTGGGAATGGATAATCAGTTGTGAGAAAACACATTTCTGAGCGCTACAAAACTGAAAGGTCTTAGATTTTATAGGTTAAGTTTTAATGGAGGAAGAGGACAGAAAGCATTACACACAAAAAAAGCTAGAATTTCTCAGCAGGAGGAGTTGATGAGATTCATCCAGCTGCTATGACATCAGACAGATGGAGACTATGGAAAGAAAAGAGCCATAGCCAGTGACTAGACCACATTCCTGAGTGGCAGAGAAGACAGAACTGTTGACAGGGACTGAATGACATCAGACGCTCAAAAATATCACCCTCAAATGGATTCTGCCTTCTTTCTTGCCTTGTGACTGTAGACTCTTATTTTACAAATTGCTAGAAAATGCTACAGAAAAACTAATTCTCAAGAAAACAAACATCTTATATCCATGACGCACTTTTTCTCCAACATACAATTTCTTCCCATATCTTTTTTCTCTGAACTTGCTAGACTGTATTATTTATATAAGCAGTTTAAATTGTTATGGGTCATGTGGTTTTACAAATCTATTGCCCCATCAGTGTAGTTTAGAATTTTAAAAGCCAATTGAATTTTACCTTAAAACCAATAATTGAATGAGGAACAGAGAATGGGAACATTTAGGTTACTTTACCACTGTTGCCGCTTTTTCAGACGCAGTCTATAGGTATGACCTATCTCATTATGGTTTTTCCTTTTAAAATTTTGCTACCCTTCGCATTCCAGCTTAGAGATTAACATGCTGTTGTTTGGCAATAACAGAAAAAGCATCTACTGAGCATTAAATCCAAAGTGGTGATAAAGACAGCATCATTCACTATAATTTGTTAACTACCCATTACATACAAAGAAATACCTGATTTTGCTAAAAAGTAAAATATCTGAGCTTTTAAGTTCTCTCTGTTTATGGTAAAAATAGAAGTAAACATGACAATAAATAAGCTCAGCTATTCTTAAAATTTTTATGTGAGTATTGGTCTGAAAAGAGTGCTGAAATAACTACAGCTGCAAGAAGTTTTACATCCAATTTGGCTTTCTGAGCCACAGTAATAGTCATAAGCAAGAAACAAAAGGTCTGAGTACTGTTCTGCTTTCCTCAGTGTTGATTTTTGCAATAGGCAGGCAAAAATTCCTAACATTGCTTTGTTAAGCTATTCTGCAAGAAATCATAGGCCCTTTAATAAAGCTGTTGTTGCACAGGCACTGGCAATACACTTGGCTGATGATCACTTCCCTTACTCTAAACTGAAAACCGCCTAACAACGTAAAAACCCCACAACTTTCGAAACATTTACACTTCCACTAAAGTACATACACAAAATTTGAAGCAAATGAGTTCTTGCGGTTTTAGCAGCAGCTAGCTCAGGTATATCGGCTGCCTAAGTTGGTGATCCTAACCTGGTACAGTCACAAATCGACGCCCCTCATCCCATCTATTGTTTCAGGGTGTCTGTCTTATCTGCCATCACTTGCTTTGTGCATCAAGCAGGACTGATATAGACAGCAATAGGTTTGAATAAACATTTCTTTTTCTTTTTTTAAGCTCAAATTGGTATGTCATTGCTTCTACTACTACTCACTGTTCTACAACAGTGTTCCTAGGATTATCATACTATGAACATTCATAGCAACGGACACTGACATATTTCAGCAGTAAAAAAAGAAGAAACAGTCATGCACAGTACATTTTATATGGCCAGAGAACCTGAACATTTTTATTGGCATGCGTAAATCAAGAGTTAATATTGATTATCTTAGATGGTAGACTAGCTCTTCTAAGTTCACTGAATTCTCAGTTTCTGCCTGCTCCTACTGAAGCATTTAATACAGTCTCTTGATGAAGGTACCACTTTTAAAATCTAGCTGTAATGTACAATTCATAGAGTCTGCTCTTAAAGAGTGCTTGGGCCCAGCACTGCCTTTTGGACATACGAGAAGAAAGCAGTAAGTACTGGAGAAAGAAAGAAGAATATTTACATTAGTTTTACTTATGCTAACCTTTTGACAAATGGCTCCTAGTTTTCAAATTCACACAGCATAACACTTTAAAAAGATCTTTCTTACCTGTGTTAAAAATAATATTTATTTTGCAATTATTTTATCTATTGCAGCGGTGCTTGTCTAACCAATTTTGGTTTCAATTTTTTAATGCTATGGCAGTGCTTCTGTGGAGACTGTGGGTGTTTATTATGTTAAAGTTCTCTTAAACAGTTGCGTGAGTTTTCAAATGTCAGTAATTAAATTGGACTAACTGCTGGATCTTCAATTTTTTTTTCTTTCTTACAAGTGAAAATCACTTAAAGAATTCTGTTTTAATTTTCAAACAAAGAATAATTGTTCTGGCAAGAAAATATGTCTTGTAGATCCTTCAAGAGAAACAGCCATTTCAATCATACCAGCTTGAAAGAGATGCTGATCAATATTTATTTACAAAGACCTTGCCAGATTCTGTGGCAGCATGACATTCCACACTGTGATCTAACCCTCTTACAAGCTTCAGTGGAAGAACTAATTGATGATAATTGCTGTCCTCTTGGGAGAATTATTGCTACAATACAAATTCCAGGAAACAGTTAAAGAAATCTCTTATGCCTTTAAATCTATTATGGGTCGTTTCTATATTTATATGAATATGAAAAAATATAAAAAGTGGTCAGTCACTTTTGTTAAAACTTCTGTTGAAAAATGTTCAATGTTTAAGAATAATTGACAAACAGAATAATGGAAAAGATATGGAATGCAAACACCCAATTCATTAGCTTAACCTGTTTCAGAAGCTGGAAGAGCATATGACAAGCTAAATGAAGACTTCCAAGTGCATAAATGTAACCTGTTGGGATTGAAACTAATTCTGCTCTGAATTTTATAGATTTGTAGCATTTAAGTGTAGAGAAATTTATGAGCCCCAGTGTACTTTATCTTAAAATGAGCTTCGTGTTACCATAGTTTACATTTAACTACATATACCTTTTCAAATTGTTTTTATTTGCAATATTGAGTAAGCAACTTCATAATATCTTTAAAATTATCTGTGTTTTCCCCCCTAATGCTTCAATCATTTGTAGCATCAGCTATCATGGCACTGTTCACTGTTCAGAACTGTAATCCAGACTCGATGTGTTAGGACACCGGGTCCACACAGATTTGCATTTTAACCACGCTGTAGGGTCACAGATCACAGGAACTGGACGGAGCCAGCGGGCCCACCAACCTGCCCTCCCGTGACCTGCACAGGGCTCTGCACCAAGGTAGCTGACAGAACATGGTTCCTTTATTTTCCCCAGGTAATGTGGAATTTGAGTCCAACTCTGAGCTCTAAAATTCAGCATTATCAAGTAATACCTGAACAGAGATCTAGACTCCAAGTCCCTGTGTTAAAACATCATGGATTTGTTCAGATTTTTTCCAGGTTTTTGTTTAGCACAACAGAGTGGCTCATCAGCTAGCAATTCAAAATTCAGAATAACATGACAATGTATAAGCAGATTTTCATTTAGTGATTTGTTAAAGTGTGTTCTTTCCCTCCTTTCTGCACACTTGCAGCCTGGTATGCATTAACTCTTAATGAAGGCTGTGATTCTCTAAAAGGAGATACAACACCCCAGTAGGTGCATTTTCTGTAGGTACTCTACTGAATCTTCACCTCTGAATGCAGAAATTGATCTTCTATCTACCACGGTAGAAACTTGTGGGAGACAATTTCTTGCAGCCTCTCCTGTGTTGATTGCTGTTTGCTTGTCTCTAGCGCCAGATAAGGCATTGCTGCCAATAGATTCTGTCAGCTTACATATCAGAAGTGCGTGCAAGTTCAGGAGGACTTCAGTGTGTAATTGTGCAGATTTATAGTTCCGCCTCTCCCTGCAACAGATCTCATCAAACTTCATCTGCCACCGAGATAAAACAAAAGACAATGCTCTCAAAGCATTTTTCAGCTGAGAATCTCACATGGCTAGAATACATCTTATCCTTGGCTAGAATATATCTTATCCTAAGCAGCAGGCACAATCCTCTAAGCTACGCTTAATGTGTAAGTTAAATATGTCACCTGAAACCCAGAAAAACTCTACTGTAAATAATGGAAACTGTAAATGCTAATATATTAATTCAATTTGGTACACATTCAAATTCGGAAAAAAAAGATTAGAATTTGTTGTTTATAATGTTTCCTTTGATTTAAGACTTACGAAGCAATCTTGCGAAACATTAAGGACAAAGATAATGATTGAAGAAAACACAAATTCCCAAAGAAAATCAAGTGGCCTGAAAATGCTATGTATAAGAAAACATTTGTGAAGCCAGAACTGATATATTTATTAAGTGCCCTACTTGGTTGCATTTAGAGACATCTTTAATTTACCTTCTTTAAAAATGTTCATAGTGAATTATTCACATTGTTCTTTTATTATCAAAAGTCTTTGATGCCATTGACCAGAACTCTAGTTTCAAAAGTCTCATTGGTTACCTCCAAGCCTCCCCCCCGCAGAAAGATTCTTCTGTTACACTTTCTCACACTGTTCTTGAAACCTCATCTGCTTGGAATTGTTCAATCTTTTTTATCTTCTCTACAGCAAGACTATCAGGGTACAGCATCCTACTGAATGGAAACTCAATTAGTGGCACAAGGAAAACGAGAAAAAGACCGCAGAGCACTAGAGCTGAAAGAAGAGGTACAGAAGTGAATATAAGAAACACTGGTTCCAGCAGCAGAGGTTCCCCACAAAATTCTACAGCAGCCCCATCTGTAGGTGGCTATGGGCCTCCTTCAACACCTCCTGGAGAGTTCCCATACCAGAGGATTATGCCATACGGAGTCTACATGCCTTGCAGGAAACACCTAAAGCAGCTGATAGCACAGAACAGAGATGGTACCTTGAAATTTCAAATCTTTTTTTTCCCAGTGGTATGTACAGGGTGTGTGGGTGTGTGTGAAACACAAAAGCAAAATTCAAGTACTCTCGTTTAGCATTTATATAAAACCAGCCCCAAATAGGTATTACCTTCATGAGAAATTTCTTTCCATGGATTGGGTGGATACATGAAAGCGGCATTCTGGATTTGGTCATGTATGTCTTCGTCTTCATTGAATGGAAAGGTACCACTGAGGCTTACATAAATGATGACACCCACAGACCACATGTCCAGAGATCTGTTATAGCCTTTGTTTCTCAGCACTTCTGGAGCAAGGTAGGCTGGTGTTCCTACAACTGAACGCCTAAATGATTTCTCTCCAATGATTCGGGCAAAGCCAAAATCACAAAGTTTTACCTGTTTAAAGAAAAATGCTACAGTAAAACAGACGTTATTTTTATTATCATACATGTAGCTGAGGAACTTTTATCATGGTTTAGTTGCAAGATGCATCTCTACTGTTCCTTCAAGGATATTGTTTCTTTAAACTCCTCTTTGAGAGGAATACCCTTATTCCACCAAGACATCAGACCAGACTACCAGTCCATTTCACCTCCTTTATTCCTTCACTCCATGAATAAATCACAGTAAAACCAGTAACACAGGACAGCTTAGAGTGAAAGAAATATGGGTTTAGATAGGCCTAATAGCTCAGGCTCTGGTGAAAGTAGTAATATAAAGTAATACTTATTCATTCATAGCATAAGAACACAGCAAACAGAAAAATTGGTTTACCTATGTTTTTTTCCTAAATCAAGCAAGTCGACAAAATTTAGCTTGAACTTCCACTTCTATTTTATTGTGGACCCAGTTACACCCTGCCCTTCTGCAAACTTGTCTGATTTCTTCAGATGTAGCTGCTTAAAAATTCTCACTTAAGGCCTCGGTATAGATCCTTCCTTTCCAATTATTGATATTATTTACAAATTATCAATAGTGCTGCTTTTGAATATGGACAGTTGGAGGAGATTATAGATGAACTCTGCAGATCAAAGCTAATAGGAACTTACAAATACCTTTTAATGAGAAATACAACAATGACCAGAAAGTATGTTTAAATGTTCTGTAATCTAGCTGGTATTTAAATTCATAAAACTAAAAAGCTAAAAATTCTTCATGAGCTCTACCCTAACTTTCAGAAAAATAAGTGTCTTTCCAGTCACTGCTTGCAAATTGTCACTTATCTGGACCAAATCAAGCAGAAAAGTAACTTGTCCTGTAGTGGTGAGCAAATTAGAGACAATCTCAGAAGTAGTTACATCACACTTGAAAATCTAGTTGAATTATTTCAGGCAAATGACAAGAGACAAGGATTTTCAAATATGTCATCTTTGGAAATTTTTTTGAGTAAGTGAACAGGTTTTTTTCATATCTAAAAATTCTGTGTAGTTTCTGAAGGAGATACAGACAGGTCACTAATCTTTTTTGTTTGGTCATAAAATAATCACTGCTGACATTTTTCATGTGAACAATTTATCTTAAGAGAGGGCATTTTCTACTTGCCTGTGGGAAAGGATCAGCTGATGCCAATAACACATTTTCTGGCTTGAGGTCACAATGAACAATATTTTTGAAATGAAGATGTCTTAAAGCAACAAGGATCTGTGAAGAAATAAATCAGAAAGAAATTCAGTTTTAAATGCCATACCTTTTTTTGGATTGTTTTATATTGTTTGGACAATATCAGTGATCAGAAAAGCAAGGCTTGGTGTAGGGAGAAACAATACAACAAGAATGTACCTTTTACAAGAATGTCTACAATGGAAAAAAAAAAAGTAAAAATTTCAGCTATTATTTGCTGTGCCTCAAGTTTTCTTGATGTTTCACTGCATGGAACATAATTTTTCCCTCCCCAAAGACTTTATATTCTAAACATTTTTAAAAACTGGGTTCTAGGTACTTGTTTACATTTTTTTGGTGTGATATATTTGGATGCAGAAACATTTGCAAAATAACCTTCCACATCTAAATTCACTCAAAAAATTTCACAGAAATAGTACTGATTAAAATTAAGCTTTTTCTTGAGGAAAGAAAGCATAGGGAATGTTGCATGTATTTCTATTTCATTACACACAAAAAAATACGGCAACAGTGTGTAACAGATATCCATCCTATTCCTGCGGCTTTAACTCCATTCCTTGCGCCCGGTCAGGGGCTGGCAGAATTTCCCACTATTTTAGAGCAGGGAATGGTGAGGAGGCTGAATTAACCTGGGAAGGCAAGAAATCAGACAGGCTGGTGGCAGTTTTGCCCATGAATGTCTGAAAACCAGGAACCTCCTACGTTCTACCCCAAATAATGAACTCCCACCATACCACTGTTGTTCTTGCTCCTTTCTTTTCCCTGACCGCTGAAACACAGGCTGCTCTAACTCTGAGGTGGCTCACTACTCAATTGCGTATCTAAATTTAAACCAGTATTATGGGCAGCCAAAGCAGCAGTATGATAATATAGCAACAGGTAGAATAAAAAAAAAAATCCCCAGATCACACTGTTAACAGAAAGCCATACAGGAAACCAGACTCATGTAGTCACAAGTAGTTCTGAGATCCAATCTCAGCATGGGAAATACACACAAAAGTGCACAGTACGAACTGCAATGGTTCGGCACAGGGCCATTCAAGAGGCTCAAATTTCTTAGGTCTTGTACAGTTTGTTGTTAGTGATCTGCATCCTTTTCTTTGCTTAATTTTTCAAGCATATGAGTGTAGAGGAATGAAGCTGGGTTAATTATCATTGATAACATACAGCTGTGGGCTGGCTTCAGGGGTGGTGGGTTGGCCGATTTAGATAAGGTGCAGCTGTGGCTGTTCTGTGAAGAGGTTGGGCAGCCGAGGAAGAGAGGGGAGGAAGAAGCAGAGAGAAGAGAGAGAGAGAGAGAGAGAGAGAGCGCACGCGTGTGCCCTGGGTGAGGAGAGACGAGGAGAAGGCAGCGGAGGGACTGACATGAAGGGTGTGTTGGTATGAGATGGTAAAAGACTTTGTTGCAGCCGACTAGTTTGGAGAGTGCTGTGACAGATGAGAAACTGTAGTTCGATGGCCCTTCCATCCAGCAGCCAGACAGCTTTACATGTGTCTAGTTCTAGGTCCTCTTAATGGACACAAAGCTGTCTTACCATCCCCGATACTACAATTCAGGCTTTCATAAATCAAAAGGTAAATTATGCCAAAAGCAAAATATAAGAAACAGTGATAATAATTGACCTCAAATCTCTTTCTGGGTCTATAATTAATTTCTTACCTGAGTAATTAAAAACTTTGTTATTCTCTCTGGCAATCTGCCCTTTTCACTTGATAAGATCATCTCCAGCATGTCTCCATGGAGTTTTTCCATAACAACAAACACTCTTTCTGGCGTCTCAAACATACACTCCAGATTTACAACCCCAGGATGATGAAGATTCTATTAAAGATAAATATAGCACCAGTTTTCCCAACATGATCATTAGGTTTTATCATTACATAGACAGTCTTCAGACCCCCCTAAAGCAGACAGTGTTTCAGTATTTCGTAATTTAAAGTGTGTGCCTAACCTGTAGGCAATAGGCATGAAATGCCTAGGGACAGTACAGGAGAATTAATTAATTTCCAACTAGTGTAACAAACATACATTTCCCTTATTGTGTCTGGTGTTTAAAACTGCAGAAATTGTAATTCCTAGCATGACACTGCCAATACATTTGGTCTTGGCTGTTTATACAGGTTAAGCAGTGAAAATACCGCTGTTTTTGCAAAAATACTAGTGATTAACAATTAAAATAATTATATTATCTGGTATTTATAGAATGCACAAATGAAGTTAATACAGTAAAAAAGAACAGAAAAATACCTGTAAAATCGCAACTTCATTACGAAGTTGACTTTCCTGTTTAGTTGGAAACCTTAGTTTGTCAATTATTTTAATGGCAACGTCTCTTCCTGTTTTGCGATGCTTTCCTGCATTAAAAAAAGAAAAGGCCTCTATGAATTAACATGATTAAAAGTGTTCCACTTTCACTGGGTTGTACAAATGGCCACAACCAAGTAATCCTCAGAGCACTTTTGCAGCAAATTCAATCACTAAGAATTTACTCTCATTTCCCTTCTTTCTACCCTTTGACAAGAGAACTTTTCTTCATCACCTGACAAAGCTGTTTAAACACGTAAGAAACATATGCATACGAGAAAGTCAGCTCTGCATTTCAACAATATACATGCAAGGTTAACTTCCTCAGACAGCTACATATATGCTCATATACTATATATATGTTCATATACTTAAGCTGCATTCTCTGCAGCTGGCAGATTGCAGGCTTATTTGGTAGTAGCTCCAGACTAGTAAATAATAAAAGAAGTGATTGCCTTTAGGCAGGTAAGTGCATGTCCCAGGTTTATCAGAGGGCCACAGATTTTTTTCAGTGAGAAATTTGTTGTTAGGTCTCACTTCACACGATCTCAAACAACAGCTGTACCTCAATACACCCCAAAAAACTGCTCAGACAAAGGAGGAAAAAGAGAGGAAAGATGGATAAGAAAATGAAAAAGAGAAACAATTCTAACTACGTAAAAATAAAGCAAAGAAATCTCACAAAAACATGCCAAAAAAAAAAAAAAGCAGAAAG
Source organism: Falco cherrug (assembly GCF_023634085.1). Classification (NCBI taxonomy): domain Eukaryota; kingdom Metazoa; phylum Chordata; class Aves; order Falconiformes; family Falconidae; genus Falco; species Falco cherrug. The sequence goes on from NC_073703.1 coordinate 59,214,423, forward strand.
ATTTTTGGAAAAAAAAATGTTTTTTCCATTATAATTCTCTAAAAGAACAGTTTTCTGCACTTCAGGGTTTTCTTTACTGGAATTTATTAGAGAATATGAAGTTATTAATACACACTGACCCACTATGGGGTAGAAAACATCAAATTACAAAAAGACTTTGTCAACAAAAAAGTTTCATTGTTCAATGAGTACTGCTTATATAAAACAATGAGCAGCTAGTTTCTGAAACAAAACATTTCAGAATCCAAATACTTCCACCATTCAAGAAATTTTCTATTTTAAGATCTTAAGTATAATTGTACAACACACCAAAGCCTTACCTCCATAAACAATTCCAAACTGTCCTGATCCCAACACCTCATCTGGGAAGATCTGGTATACGGTGCTAATGTCCTGTTTATGAAGACATAACAAATATTAAGCCCTGAGATATGGAAACAAAATTTGTATTTAGTTTGATTTTTCTAGTGGGAAGTAGCATACATTTAGTATAGTACATTTCAAAATATATTATCTACCAAAAACGTTCATGCAGGTTTTCTTAAAAGCCACACTAATGGGCTGTAAAAGCTGCTGAACCTTCAGTAGTTTTCAGCCGCTGCCACCTTCCAGGCAAGTAGCCCACAGCATGCAGCATTATACTTGAACTTTGTGAACTCTGAAGACAAAAGTACATACGGAAATAAAGAAGGTCTTGTTAGCACCATTCTACCCAGATCTCCCAGGATCCCAGATCTAGGAATTACCTCTGGGTTTTATGAAAAAGAAGAAATTACAAATTCAAAATACTGACATGGCTCATGTCAGCCATGGAAATGTAAGTGGTTTCTTAGTTTATGGAAAGTTTTCTGAGTATCATCGGTTCTGGGCTTCAGCTTTTTGTGTTGGTCCACTGAGAAGGGTGAAATATTCCATCCGTGCCAGAGAGGGAGTCTCACATCTCACTGTTTGTTATTGCCTGAACACAGGCTAAAGCACAAGCTGTTAGTAGATTCATTTGGAGACTCAACCTCAAATCTCAGAGCTCAGCTTCACTTTCCTGATATTTAACCAGCAACACATGCAATGAAGACTAAAAGAATGCCAGGGAGTTACTAATAAAGGCTGTCTTGCTTCTTCTTAGGAAACAAATGGACACATCCCTAGCAGGCAATCTTTTTCTGGCAAACACCAGAGCTGCCCCAGAGCTTCACTTGGCTGCAGGGAGTCCTATTTATTTCCACTGCCCATGAAACAGAAAATCAGCAGTGTGACTATTTACCTTGACCACATGTCCTGTGTCTTAACAGTCCTAGTGTAAAAGAAATGATAATTCTTTATGTATGGAAGTAACAACATACGTAACTCTTCCTTTGGATAGTTTTTCATCTTTGTACAACAGAGAATATCTGATCTCTCAGTGATGACAAGAAACTGTATATTTATGAAAGCTTGTGATTAGCTTTACGAAGTTCAGCTGACAAATGCCATGATCTAATAACTTCTATGGCTCACTTTTCCTTTTAGTAAATACCACTCTGCAATGATTCATAGTTAAATTCTGTGTTAAGTGAAATTACCCATGTGTAATTCTTGCATCTCAAGAAAAGGTGCCACAAAGATGATTCTTCTCGAAAGTTAGCAAAGCTGATTGTTAATTTCTACAGAGTAAGCGAAAAATGGCTGATGATCTAACATTCCTCTTTGCAAAACAGATCAATGACTTTGCAAGCTTAACCATAGCAGGTCTAGCCCCAACATCCAGAGAACACTCACCACATTTTCTTGAACTTGGCAGTTTGACACAGAAATACTGATGGATATATCCCCTGGGGAAGAAAGTAAAATATACTTTAGATTGCTGTGCTTTCAGTTCAAACATGTAGTAATAGGAAATGACATTTACATTACATCAATATCTACTGACAGCTCTAGAAATTGGACCAATTAGGTCAGCTGGTTCATCTACCAGCCAATATAAAATTACATCAGCCCACAAATATGTGACTGGAACAACAGTTCTGCAATGTCTGGAAAAGAATAGAATTATACATTTAATTATTAATTTTTGATAGCAGAATCTTGTAATTCCCATTTATAAGCTTCTTACTGTTTTCTTCAATTCTATTTTGGGGCTTTACACTTCATGCAAGTAACATAACTGCAACTAGAGTACACTTTTTATTAGTGGATTTAATAGGTATTTTTATTTATAGCATCACCTACAATGTATTTGATGCTATTCAGATGAAGGCAAATATGCATTCACATTGGTCTGCATACCGTTAAAAATAACATACATTTCAACTGGGCAGAGACACTATTAAAACAGATAATGGAAACAAAACCTTGCACTTGTGCTTTAATACAACAAACATCACATCTAACCTCTACAAATTCAGAGCTTAGGATGTTGCCTTCTGTCTCCTACCTCTGCCCAGAACCCTGTGCTGACTTTTCATTTTCGTAGTATGGATTTCAGTCTCATCAGAACCATTGTCCTCTACTATAAAGCCTCTATTGCACACTGAAGACACTCACTACTACCCACCAGCACCTCTCCTAGTTGCAGTAAGTAGCACAACTAACTTCTGCCCTGTATGGCTTATTTTCTTGTCATTTCCTTAGGAATAGACTGGTTTGGGAATGGAAAGTTTCAGTTAAGTAGAGGCTTTTTATCATTGCCAATTCATTTTCGAATGTATGCACTGCTTTGTCTTTACATGAAAAAAAGCACGGACAAAAACATGGACAATTCTTACACTTTCAGCACAAGACAGAAAGTTGCTGTCATTCTCATTTCCCACAGGAATTTATTCTAAAAGTCTCAGACGACCTTAATTTTCACCAAAAAAACCCCCTGAAGATAACTAAAAAGTTGTAAAGAAAATTTTCCACCTCCCCAAGAGGGAGAGAAGACAGCTGTCATTCCCAGTCCAGCATTTTAGGTGATTTATTTAGCTATGCTAGGCTCAAACCAGGGGCACTAGGCAACTAGCCTGATTGAAATGACATCCAGAATTTGACACTATTTTATGCAGGAACCCAGTCGAGAAAGCAAAGAATGTTGCTGATCTAATCTGATATGTAAACTGTTGTGCCTGGAGATGTAATGCCACTGCCTGTTGTATTACTTGGTTTCTGAAGGGCTTGCAGTCTCATTAGCCTTTCACACTGCATTAACAGCATCCAGATGTCAAGTGCTAAAACGGGTGTATACTGCAACAAAAGGCCTAATCCAAATTTTGTAGACATATCCAAATCTGCTTTATGTTGACTAGGCTGAGGACAAGTAGCAGAGCAACCACAGCAGCACATGCCTAGTAGTGGGGAACTGTTTGCTCTCTGCTACTTTGTTATCCGTATCTGAGCTAGATTTAAACAAGTTTCACTTTTCATTTACATAAGCTGTCATCTTTGCGACAGAATTACCCAGAAGTATGTAAATTGGAAGCAAAGATACATCCAGTCCTTTTGGTCCTGGGTAATATCTACGCCTTGTGCCTAGAACAGCTGTTAGTCACATTTGAGCTCGTTTCATCTCGGCATGGGACATTTGTGGCACTTGTACAGCCAAATGTGGTGAAAGGGTGTCTATCATCTATGCTGCAGTGACCTAAAGAGTGAAGATCTGCTTCTGCAGACAGCTAGAAACATAAATTACGGCATGATGGGAACAATCAGCTCCCAACTGGAGCTCAGAAAACTTCATGCCTCTGCACAAGGAGGCAATTACTCACATCAGCAAAACAAATGTGGATTGAGATGTCTTACTAACGTAACAACTGTTTGCTCGGTAACAAATCTGCATCTTATATATTAATCCAGATGTCCTAGTATAAACTGGAAACACATGGATGAGAAACTGTGGTGCTTAAAATAATAGGCAGACAGGTGATAAGCTATGACAGCATGACAGAATAGCCTTTACTAGCTGTGCAATACTTCCATTCAGTGTGTGCAGAATATTAAGCAATGTAATTTCTGATATGACTCTACTTATCTGAAATGGAGGAAATGAATAAACTTACTGTGCAGGCTGGGTCCTGACCCACTTGATGCCCCTTTAGGGATGACGGGCATCAGGGCATGCTGTATTGCCATTTCCCACATTCGTGCCACATCAATGCCAATACCACTGCTGATAACACTGTTATTCAGTGGAACACTTGAGAGGTTTTCTATGTTTTCTCCAACATAATAGACTATATTTGCTGTGCTTATTTCAAAACAATGAGGATTGGCTCCTTGAGGCAGCAAAGTGAAAGTTTTTGCAGGTTCCAGAGATAAGATTTCAGACAATGGGATTTCCTAAAATGAAAAAAATGGTTTACTTTCTACATAAAATATCATCAACATGTAAAACTAAAGTATGAACTTTATTTAACTAATCTATGACATTAGCTGTTGCTTTTAACCACATGCTTCTCGCGCAAACAAAAAGGCTCTTGTAACCTGAAACTCCATGATACAGAGGGCTGTTGATAGTAAAATACTTAATCTTTCTTTCCAAGGCCATGTAGAACTTTAATTATTTAATTAAACTTATCAAAGAGAGCAGTGAGGTTCCATCAGAAAAGAGCAGGGCCATCCATATATCAACAGAACTCCACTACAGAATTAAACCCTATTGGCTCTTTATTGAATAAAATTGATTTGCAATAAATTATTTGCAGAATAAACCTATTCAAAATTAAGATTTCAAATCCACCTTTCACACAGGCATAAACTTGATTGTTTCACCCTGAACAACACTGAGAGTATGTTTCACTGACATATTTCCCTGAGATGAGGTCATATGAAAAAAATACTTTCCATTATTAAAACTTACTGCAGTAATGGCCAAGGAGTTTAACTGCCTCAGCTAAAAGGATAAGAGCATTAAAACAATCTTTTACAATCAAGACCACAGCATAATGTCCAAGGGACAGAATCAAAATTATACATATTCTACACAATTGTTTGGAAAGAATTGTCTTATGAATGGCAGAAAGTCAGATGAGTTTCTTGGCAGAATTTGTTACCAGTACTGAACTGGCCTTGTAAAAAAACCTTTCCACTTCCACAACATGCATTTTACAGGTCCTTTCTGATCTGAGAGTAGTTTGTGAAAGGCAAAATACACAGACAGCTTATAATGAAAACAAACATAGATCAAATTTATACTAGTAGTGTACTTTTAGTAAGTATCTATTAATCCAGCAATTTAGTCATATTCTGATGGTACAAAAAGAGATTGAAAAGTATTCCTTACTTTGTAATATTTACTTCCAGTATCATTTTGGAAAAGTGTAATGCATTTGCTGTCCAGTCTCCAGTAGTGCCGTTTCCTCTGCAATGAAAAACAAGGGAAAATTCTTTCTAGCTTTTTCCAAGTAAATCAACGAAATGTTCATTTCTCAAAAGCATCACTTCCGAAATGTTTCACTTAAGTTTGAAGAGAGGAATTGTGAATGATAAAGATTAATTTGCTATAACAAGGCTTTTATGAGGACTTAAGAGTTTAGGATTTACAGGGCCACCCTCTGTTGTTTCAGTAAGAACCCAGCTCTGTTCAAACTGTCTGAGTTTTAAAAATTTAAAATGTCACTCCAATGTCTGCATTACATTCAGCCCAATTTGCTACAGGTACGCTGCTAAAATAATTAAACCTCACTTTGTACCAGTTACAACACCCCAGCTCACTTCAGAAGGCCACATACTGAAGTCTTTATTCCTGTTTTAGCAGGTCAGAATGGAAGTAACTTTTTTCTGCGCTAAATCTCTTTTACAAAAATCTCTATTAACCTAGCAGTAATACATCTAGAAGACTGCAGCTGGAAGTTAAAGCTACTTTCCAGAATCCCTAAGGTATTATTTTTTACTTCCTTCAGAATGTCTTTACATTTGGCTGCTTATGATGATGTCACTGACATATACAGATATTTTCTGTGTGTTTTAACTGTGTCCTGTTTTTCACAAGCAGTGCAGTTCTCAGTTGTGACATAAGTCAGGACTTTAGGCATCACAAATATTACAAAAAATGCCTTACATGAGTGACTGTAAATTACTGAATTATTCTTAGGACTTGATTCTGTACTACCATATAGTATGTACAGTAAGACAGTTCTTAACATTTCTTACCAGTGAGTCCTTGCTTGTATAGTGAACCATCCAACCCTCCTTCATTACTGTGCTACTTCTCCTTTTTGTGTGCTTCACAGACTGTACCACTCTCATTAATGGAATATTGTTGCTGGTTGAAGGGCTTAAGAAGAAATCAATACAGGCTTTTAAAAAGAAGATAACTTTGGACACAGAAAAAAAATCTTTTTAAGTCAGAATATATCTCTCTACATATATCTATATCTACCTGATATCTATGTTTGCATTTATCATCATTACGCACACATGCGTGCACGCTCTCTCTGCCCCCGTCTCTCTCCCTGAAATATTCCTAAGGGTGAGCAAAGAAGATGGGCAGTTGACTAGGGCCCCAGCTAGGGTGTGGGAGCCGTAGCTCAGGCCTGTGCTATGCATGATTCACAACAGCACTTTATCTTGAATCTCTCATCACCTAAGTAATGGCCCATCAGATTGCTGCCCTATGATCTTTCTTGGGTTTAAACACAAAATGGAGTGATGATGGTTTACAGAGTAGAAAATGTGTCAGCTGCCTAGCTGTGCACACCCTGACAGGGCACACCAGAGAATCTGCTGGAACCTCTTGGAGAAAGAGGTTTAAGCTAACACATTTTACCCTCAAAGACCTAGAGTGAAGTCCCATTGCCTCGCATGCTGGGGTACGCACGTTGAAACTTTCCATGACTCAGCTGACACGCAGTAAGCTGGGAAGGCATGGGAACCTGACAGCATCCCTGATAGCACCATCAGATAAAATCTGGAATATCTAGTTGGAGAGGTGTAAGAATTAACCAAAGCTCACCTTCCCGCTTTCCTTGCTCTTAGCATTAACCATTCCTAAAGCAGATTCTGTCTCATGGAATATGGACTCATAATCTGCTCCAGTCCCAAAGCTAAATGCTTAGTTATTTCTGATAGAACTGTAAAGCCAGATGCAGCACTGTACATGAAAACACAGCACAGACAGCTCATGTGTTCTGCTGTGCTGGCAAAGCCATTGGTGCAACAACTCCAACAAAAAAAGGGCAGAAACTGCCCAAGAGAAGAATATTATCTTAAGTTTCCACAGTTGTTGTGACTGTGGATGTCTGCAGATGGCCCTGCTTCACTGTAATGCATCCTGGAAATAAGAAACATCTTGCAAATTGTCAGTTTCCAATCAAAATGCAAAAAGCGTTCCTGTCTTGAACTTTCATTAAGACTAACATAGACTTAACATCTCTTATGCCTAAAAATGATCAAAGGAGTTGCAGTTCCTATTTAACTATTCTATTCTGTACTGGAAAGAGGAATACTTTTTTATTTGCCTTTTATAGATCACTTAAGAATAATCCATGGATATGGAGACTACCCTTAGAAATAACCAGGGGAAGGTATTACAGGAAATACAGAGATGTCCCTCAACTCAAGTATAACACATATACCTTGGTTATCAGTGGCTTTATTAGTTATAATTGCATATTTATATTTTGGAAACCTGCAAGGCTATCCATTTAATACAACTTGGACATTCAAAATGTTATATGACACTGATTTTGTGATATAAGCACAGGCTTACATTCCAATGATACAAGGTGTCTATAAACAGCATCTATGCAGATGAATATGACAGCAGGAAAAACTGTTCACTGCTGCAGGAGGTAAAACTGTACTGTTGAAGTGGATTGACTGCGTTCTATTAGTGCAACAGGTGCATGTTACTAACAGAGATGTAAGGGGAAGGTGTTACTGAAACAGTCTCCTAGTAAGCAAAATAAAAGAGGAAACTGCAAGTCAAACCGGGACCTGTGAAAGAAAATTATTCTGTAATTCTTCAAAGTACAGATCCTTTGCATCAGGGAAATTACAGCTGAAAGAATCTTAATTAATTTTAGGTTCCTGACAATGAATAATCCCTACTTTTTCCCCTACTGTTCTGTACAGTTCCAATAACTGAATATTTTCTTCTCTCCAGACATTTCTGAGGTATGTTGCACAACTCAATTGCTATTTTTCTTCCTGATTAGTCATTTCAAACCTCTAATCTATTTTATAACTTGCATCAAACTACTACTTCAAGTTTGCCAAACTTTCCTTCTTTCTAAAGGTATCTAAGAATGCAAATAATTCATCTAGAGCCGATTATACCACTGCCACTTACACATTTTTTTAGGTATCTTTATTTTTGTTCAATTTTTTTGTTTGTTTGTTTTTGTTCATTTTGACCAGGTACGGCACTATGAGGAAAAAAATGCTTTGGAAAATAAAATAAAAAAAAAAAAGTTATTGTTCTTTACTGTTCATGTGCAAATAGTTTCACATCATTTTCATAAGACAATTACTTGTGCAACTTTCAGTTGCTACTTCAACTTGACAATAATTTTTAAGCTTCTCTTAAATTCCTAATGCATATATTCAGTGGAGCAATCTCATTGCAATTTCAGAACCACCACATATGACTAGCCCTGTCCACCCTCAATGAGTGAGAATAGCGTCCATGTAGATTCCCCCCTTCAGCTCTAGGGAGGACACTTACAAATAAACCCAAAAGAAGATGGAAGGCACACTCGCCCCAGCTCACCTGATCATCCTGTTAGACTCATCGTGATCTGGATCAGCATCCTGCATTTCCCCATTGTCACTATGGCATCCTGTCATTGACATCTCAGAATCATGAGCTATAGATTCTTCCATGTCATCTATAAAACCGCTGTTTCTTTCACTGTCATTGTCGTCACTCCCTTCTTCCATGACCACATCAGACTCAGCCCCAGGACTAAGAAGATCTGGAATATCGTTTCCAACGTTATTGTCTGAAAACATACAACACTCCAATCACAACATCCTGACACATTTTGAGCTTCAGAAAAACTCAGGTTCTCTTTGGAACTCTAACGTTAGTCATTAGTCTATGTGTACTGGTGAAGCACGGGTTGTAGCTAGTCATTTAGTAAATCATTACAGAAAACTGGAAATGTATCAAACCAAAATACAACTTTCTATTAAAGAATGCCAAAGTCAAACCAGAATTTCTTATCCATGGACTTCTATCAAACATTCTATACTCATGAGCTTTATTGCTGAGATCTTCTGGCAGATTTTCAATACAGCTTGAATGTTGTATACTGGCTTGATGGCTGTTGGCAGGTTACAGCTGCAAACTGAGGCTAGAAGAGCAGTAACTTCAAAACTAGGAATTTTGTAATATGATGATGACATGTTGATCAACTATTGAAATAACTCCCAAGAAAATTGCTTATAATGTGAACCACATTTTTTGGGAAAAAAAGATTACTTCCTTTTCACCAGTGTTCTCTGTGGAGGCTGCACAACATGGCACAGTAATCCATACTATTGAAATAACGCTCCCTGCCTTCAGGAAAGAAATATTATATAAGCATCAAAAAACCCAGTGTGAGATAGTACAGCAAAAATATGAAGACTTAGGATTTACTTATTTGACTACAGCACAGTATTAATAGTATTTTCCAGTTAATATTTAAATTATGTTAAACTTTCCAGTTTCCAGATTAGATATGTCTAAGCAAGATGAAAGTAGGAAATAACTTTTTTTTTCTATTGTTGCTTGTGAATGGATTTATCTGGAAGACAGAAAGGAAGAGAAAAATTTAGACTTATTTACCTAAGAATTTACATTACAAAACTAAATAAACAAAACCCCAAACTGAAAAAATACCCCCAACCAGCAAAACAAAGTCATTTTGTTGAAACTCAACCTGCTGCTATACAGGCTGTGATGTAACATGTCAAAATCTTCTGTCTTGCCAGATAGTAAAGACAGCACTATTTTTTATGGGATGATTGCAGTGTTTCAGAGCTTTGAAGTAAGGTTAAAACCACATGGAAGACACTAAATATTCTCGCCAAGAAACTTTTGCCTAATTGTGTGGAGGAAGGTCCTTGACAGTCAATGCAGACAATGCTCCAAAATAAAAAGCACACAGATCTCGGAGTTGATGGCATTTTACTCAAGTTGGAAGCGCACAGCTGAAAGGTTTGTTTCCATGTACAGTAGGCTTAAAATATTTGGATATGTTACCCATGTGTCATTAAGAGACACATTATACTTCATCTGTAGCAGAAACAGTCATCCAGTCATGAATGACACTTTACAGTGCAAGGCTCTCTCTTTGCTACTCCTACAACAATTTTTTAATCTCTATTTTTAATAAACCCACAATCAGTTAAAAATAACCTCCTACATTTAGTATATAAAGTGTTTATTAATGAGACCATACTCGGAATTCTATTGCTTCAGCTCTTCCTTCACTTACTATTTTGGGGAAGATGTATCACACAGCAGATGGACAAAGTGACAGATACTGTATTTCATTTATTAAGTTTGAAAATACTGTGAAACAAATTACTGTAAAAATATAAATGAGATTTCCTTTGATAATCCTAAGGATCCTATATCAGTCATTTAGGACACAATTAAGAGCTCTACTTTTGACACTTTGGATACCATACTACGGATATTATTTGGTGGGGAAAAGCCAAATTCTATAAATTTTAAGATGGAGAGCTTCAAGGAGTACACTTGGAGTACGTGTTTTCACCCCCAGTGGCTTTGCACAAGCTTACCTCACTCAGCTCTTCCCCAAACCATCACATCCCATCAGCCCAGCATCAGATTTGTGTGTAGGAGTGAAGCCAACACCAGCAGTGTGCTGCTTGTGGGGCAAAGGCAGGGAGGGGGCACAGAGGTGTGTTGGAGGGGTGAAATACAGCTGCCTCAGGGGGGAAGAGGGAACTTCAAGAGGTAATTCAGAAACAAATGTAAATTTTGTTCTTTTAGCCCAGCTGTCCAGAAACAAGGCTTGCCTTCTTGTCTTCTCTTAGCACTTTTGACAAACCCTGTTCTGCACTTCTTTCTAAAACTGCACCTATGCAGGAAAAAAATTATCATTTATAAGTGGATGTAGTTACTTTCTCTGACTGTAATTTCAGGTAGAACTCTATACTGTTATCAACTGAATTAACATATCATGGTGTATGTTTAGCTCTTGGATTTGAGAATCAAGCCATAAACTGCCATAAGCATCATTCTTTGCATCCATGAAGGAAGTTATCTTATGGAATGGTTAATGGTTAAGTGAGGCATAAATGATGTAAAGATTAAAAAAATAAAAAATAAAAATAATAGTGACTCCAAGAGTCCAGTTTGAGGTGCATCAGAGAGGACATGCAGTAGGAGCGCAACATTAACCTTCCAGAAAATCCTGCACCTTAACACGTTTCAAGTTGGATACTCAGCACCTGAAATACTTTTGCCTACACTAAATGCCATTAAATGAAAAACTTTGTAGTAATACAGTCACACTACTATGAAAAAATTTAACGTTGCTAATTTTGGAAATTATTAGAAAAGATATCATTGATTTAAAGTTTGATAAAGAGTACTTAATAAAGCAATACTTTATTAACCTCAGAAGCGGTTTACGCTGAGAACTTCACATGGTAATATGCATTAGAAACTGAACACTTCACCACGTTTCTTATTCCCTTATCACATAGAAAAGTGACATTTTCAAGGCAATCAACAACTCATCTATAACCACCCTTTTTTTCTCCAGTACCGTCTGTCAAGCCTACCCATACATTCCTATACTTGACACAGAACCGACAGCACGTGTGGGAATATCGGCAGATATGCAAGTCTTTATTTCTGGCAACTGATATGAGGAGCTTTACACCAACGGCAAGAGGTGGAATTTTTTCCTGGAGGGCACTCCCAGTTCTCCCAGGTATGCTTTTCCTTCCCAGGAAGATTATCCTAAAAGAAACACTTTTTTCCCCTCCCAGATGAAAAAGCAGTTTTGTGCTTGTACCTGACAGGTGAACGCCAACTTCTCACGCGTGTGGCCTTTTGCTTTACTATGGCATTCTGCATTCACCAGGCCACCATCAACTGGCTTTTGCTGCTGCCACCACCTGTGTGGCACAGCTGAGCTTGTCTGTCAGTGTCACTTATGTGGAAGACACACACTCCCAGCTGATGGTGTATGAGCAACTTGTAGGGTTCCTTCCACGCTTCATCTTCAATGTGCAACAGAAATATTGTGGAGGAAAGGCTGCTCCCGAGCAATGGAAAAACATGTCTTTGTGCACGTCTCAGTTTTCCATTTCTCTTTTATTTAACTGATGGTTCAAACAATGACAGAAACAATTGTTAAGGCAACTTACCTCCATTAATGGCAACTTCCCCCAGGCAGTTATTTGGCACTTTAGGAGCACAGCGTTTGTGACAGTTGAACCTACAGTCTGTTAAGAAAAAAAGGGGGACAGTAAAATTATTTCTCTTTTTCAGGGACACAATTATCTTTTTTTCCTGCTATCCAGCCTACAAATGTCAAGCCCTAACATGTCACTAATACAAAGCTAACGTGTCCAGAGAGCATTCGTTAGCCTGGCTGCGTGCCAGCTGCCAGTGGTCAGGACAGGACCAAGATGCTACAAGCGTGTTTCCCTGAGGGGAAAGGAAAGCATTACACAGCTGGGTGAAGGCACTAGCTGCAGCCAAAGTGTGTGCTCAACTCATCCAGGGGAGTGATGGAGAGACCTGAGTGCTTGGCTGCAAAGCCAGAGCTACTCTTCCAGTGAAAGAAGCCGATCAGGCTGCAGTATAAACACTGCAGTTTAAGAGATTGACTAGATATCAAACACTGATGACTGAAAATTGAAACAGCAGAACCCTAGCCAACCACTGTAAGTAAGAAAGTGTTTGTTCTTTACATCTCAAAGTGACTTCTAGACAGCTTTCAGCAGAGGGTTCCTTCAATACCTTCCTTATTTTCCAGATGTTTTTATATACCTTTACTTTTTTCATGTGTAAGTAGCACTGTATCAGATGTCATCTTAACTGTTTTCTTTTGGCTTAGGAACACATTTGACTTAAACTAAGAGCTGTAACTTATTAACACACCTGGAAAAGCAAAGAGGCAGGCAGGAAGAAATATACTAAGGTTGTCTGTGTCACTGTAATTATTTAGCTTCAGATTGATCCAAAAACCAACTGAGGTACAGCAGTGCCAAACTGTAGGTAAATATTTTTTAAAAAACTCAGGTTAATATTTGCTTATGTCACTGGGATTCAGAATGAACTGAAAGAGGCAATGCCTTCACAGAGATTTTGCTTTAGTTAAATCACATCAGAATCACATCTTAAATTAAATGAATGCAACTCAAAAATTTTGCAGGGTGTTAGTTCAAAGAAGCAACACAAAGTATACTGATTAATTCCATGACAGTTACTGTTTACTGTAATAGAAGGAAGGTGAGTTTAAGGACTTTGGATGCTAGCCAACATTATCTAACACCATAGCATGCAGAATGCTTTGTATTTACAGGCACTCTAGTTGGCTAAGGTGAACCAGCAATCTAGGCGACAATCCAAGGGGCTTGATTCACTTCAGCACCTACTAAGGCACAACACCACGACACTTGAGAGCACATTAGTCACACTGAAAGATTGTGGTTTTAAATTCTCATATAAGCTCATCTTATTTTACTTCCAGCTCCCCCAAACCCCTGAACTGCTAGGACTTAGGCACGTGCTTCAATTCAAGCACAAGACTATAGATTGAAAACAATGAAAATAAGAATGCAGTCCTTTGTGTTAACTCTGTGAGCACACACTTACCTAGTGCCAAATACAAGGTAATTTACACCTGAATGAAAAAGATGTGAGCTACTGCAGATATACCACAGGGTAAGAATGAACAGCCATGCAGCCAGCTCCTGCAGAACAGCAATTACTGTAATTTTGACTCCAGCTTAATCCAACATAATTGTACATGTAGCTACACCCAGACAGTTTAGTGAGGAAATCATGAGTAAGACTACGTAGTAACTACTCAAATGCAAATTTAATAATATTATTATGCTTAGCTTTTACGTTCCTAAAGGGCGTTTACTTACCTTTGCACTGCAAACCCTGTCTAAAAAGCCCTTTGAGAAGCTTCTTACAGTACTGGCAAACTGTTGGCCGTGTGTAAGAGTGGATGACAAAAGTGTGAGGCACTTTAACCTTGGACAGTAAGATCTTGTCTAGCTGAATAGGTCGTCCAATGTAGGACTGTGAATTTGATCTCTTCTCTCGCCCAGTGAACGATTCCGATGGTGTCTTTTGCTACGAAATATATAAAAAGAACATTCGAAATAACCCATGATGTATTTATTCACTTTTAAAAGAATATCGTATTCACGTATTCATTCCACTCAAGAACAGTAAGTCGCATGTTGTAAAATGAGCTTTAAAGCACTAATAGAACATGCAACATAGCCCTCAGACTGCTTTTCAGAAATTTGAAAGGTATCAAACAATATTTTTGCCAACACTACTGTCATATTTCCACATTGTGACTGAAACAGTTGTTCATTAAAAAAAAACATATTTCTTAATCAAAATACTCAGTAAAAATGTCTCTGAAAAGCAAAAATACAAGCTATTTTTACCTGTCTTATTTTCTGTTTTATATCAAAGGTAACTTTGAGAGGTTCTATTTTTTGTAGAAACATTAAGAAAATTATTTCCTTATTCTATGTGCATGCAGGTTTTTGATAGAAAACAGATCAGTGTTTTCCATCTGCTTTATTTATCATTTTTGCTATCACTAACCTTACCACATTTAGATTATGCACAATAGATCACTATAGGTAAGAAATAAATGCATATATATAAATATGTATGAAGTGAAATACAGTCTAACATATGGAATCAAAAGGATTCCTGAAAGAAATGAGTTAAATTATTTTCTCTACTAAGTTACCATATTTATATCTGAATGAATTATCCCAGAAAACGACTGACCCAGAAAACTGCCTTCTCCTAAGAAATGCCCTTGAGAAACAACCAAACTACACCCACAGTTAACATGGAAAGGAGAAAAAAAGAAGGTGACAAGATGCAGCTTGATCATTTAAAACTCAGCATCTTCGTACCATCACCTGCAAATAATCTGATAACTGAAGGCTAGAAAATGAGTCATTCCCAGCAAGCCTGCACTGTTCAAAAAGTTGTAGTAGCTAAAGCTTCAGACTGGCCTAACTCAAAAACCAGGTTTCTTTCAAACTAATAATGTTTCTCCTGAGAAGTCTGACTGATTATTATTTCCTGGTCACCAAAATACAGTTCTGTATGCTTCTGTCTGAGCATCTTGGAGTAAAGAGGAAAGTCATTTTGATGGCAGAACCACCTAAGGAATTCCTGGCTTTGCCTTCACAGTGTATTTGCCATGGAGAAAAAAAGTGTCTTCCTTCCAAAGATAAGCTAGGTTTCTTACTGTGAAGATCAATTCTTTTGGTTGTATGGTAGAACTGTCCTTCCAAAGAAGCACGTGCAAGGGATTAGCTGAACACAGAGCTGTCCTGTTAACTGACAATGCCCACATCACATGCTTATCCACTGCTGCTTATGAAAAAAACCCAAACTAGCATCAGTTTACAATGAAATGTATTTAATATTTGTAGTTAGCAATACTGTCTGCCTAGTATTTCCAAGGCAGACTGCATTAGGTCTTATGAAGTCAACACAGGACTTTGAAAGGGAGGGCAGAAGCCCAGCGGGAAGGAAGAAGGAGCCCACATGCACAGCATGAACTGCACGGCTCAGCTTGCGCAAACCACCTGCAAGTGGCAGCCCTCAGTACTCACAGACAGGACAGTGCTCACAAGAGGAACCAGAAATAGAGATGTGGTCCTCTCAGTCTGGTGTGTAGAATAGGGACAGTTCTGGCCCTGACTGACGCTACATCAGCCCTAGTACAGTGCCTTACAAGTTACACCCTCCACCCTATGCTATGGTCTGGCACCGAGCTCTGAATTTTCTCTTCAGTGCTCACAACAAGAACAGTTATGCGTGTGACGTACCACATTTTAATATAAGTATTTTCTTTTGGGAAAAAAAAATTATTTAACAGTTTGCCTTAATTCTAATCACTACTCAAAAGGCATTAGTCAGGGCAGGGACACCTTCCACTACACCAGGTTGCTCCCAGCCCCATCCAACCTGGCCTTGAGCACTGCCAGGGATGGGGCATCCACAGCTGCTCTGGGCAACCTGTGCCAGTGTCTCACCACCCTTACAGTAGAGATTCTTACTCTTCACTTACAAGTGATCCAAGTATCTCATACCGTTATGATCTCTCTTACAACCCTGTCTAATATCACCTAAACTAAACCTGCTCTCTATTGTTATTCTTTGTCTTCATTTTCCAAACTATTGCCAAATCAAAAATTATTTTGGCAACTGGATACTGCTAAAAGCTTTTTTTAAAAGTCCAAATTACTTTCATCTAGTTAACCCCATGTTCAAAGGATTTTAGAAAGCTGGTTTAGTTGTCTTCCTCAGCAAATGCTTTGCAGTTTTGAGAAACTTCGGTAGTGTTGCTGAAACGTACTGAGACTAATCTTAGGCACTTACATGATTAACAGAGAGAGACAGGCTTTCCCTGCAGCTCTGGCTCTGACCTCTGAGATGTGCTGCCTAGATAATGTCTGATCAAATTTCAGGTGTGGGACAAGTTATTTGCTGTATTCTTTGCTTTTTCAGTCTGATGGCAAGTTTTCCAGTTTTAATGTGCCAGTATATGCTTCTGGATGGTTCTGAGAAAATGTCAGATTGGCCAAGGAGTGAATTCTAGATGCTGTACATAGAGTCAATCCTTTCTGAAAGATTAACTGCAACAGTCACTCACCATACCGTCAGCTTTGATCAAATACTGAGTTACCATTGATAAACCTTTTGTCCTGTTTATTAATCTTTTCATATATATATATATTCTCAAAGTTCGTATCAGTCAATGCACAGTTATAGTTTTTTAAATATTTACTTTGATTCTCACTTCACATGGCTGCCAAGTAATGTTAGAGAATAGGCGATTACCTACATTTATGCTAGTAATTTAGAAGTGTTCTCTACAGTTCAAGAGGTAATGGATAATAAAAGGTAAAACATTGGAAGACCTACTGCAGGATATCAATCCTCTAGAATGGTCCCCACTTCAATTTTTTAACATGATTTTAATATTGAAACTTCTGTTTATATTTCTGTTGACAATAATAGACTGAGACTGCATAGCAAGCTCAGTAACAAATGAACACAACTACTTCAGCACCTTCACCTCAAAACGAGTGAGACTAAACAGATAGGCCTAAACTCACTGTAACAAATTATTTGCAGGCAATATTTGTCAGCTTTTTCTATTTACAGTCCAATTTACAGAAAAAGTAGCTCAGCTTTTCTTTGCCATGCTGCAAGCACTGGGCTGCTATGCAACAGCAGTGTTGCACACCGTGTAACGCACTGGCAATTCCTAATTTAGTGTCTTCAAGTCAAGTGAGAGGTACAGCTAACTTTCACTTTGTCCCATACTAGAAAAGACGACAGCAGTCATGGATCTGGTCTCTTTCCCGCATGCTGAGGCCAGATGTGACTGACTGGTACTCCTTCCCTCTTCCAGCCAGAAGCAAAGTGACCCTTGGCTCCTGCTCAGGGGTAGCAAGGGAAGGGAAGATGGTGACAGAGAACTCACAGCAGCAGCAACCAGAGCATCACTGCACACCCCTCTGATGGCTGATTGATTAGGAGGAGGAATACCTTCTCCCTCTTGTCAACGATGAGCTCCTCCTCCCATATCTTCCCAAGCTTCTGTCAATATCCCTCAACTCTAACCTCCTGCACTCCCAGCACCAGACAGATGCTACAATTTATAAAGCCCCTGAAAAAAAGGAAACCAGGAACTATCCCATTTTCACTGCAAAAGCAATCTCTTCCACAAGGCACCTTCTTCTTTGGCTGGTGTGCCTGGTTTGTTAGAAAGATAAATTAGTTTTTCCTGGTCATCAGCCAGACTACTGACTCAGCAAATCTGGAACCTTCCCAGGAAATGATTGCTTAGCTGGATTACACCATGGAAACAGCCTGTGCAGCTCCAAACACTAAACAGCCCTTTAGAACAATCATCCCAGTGAGGTAATCATATTTAACAGCTCAGAATATGATTTTCTGAGTGACAACAAACAGAAAGAAACATGTGCAGGTATTTAACTGTACAGACACCCAACCGAGCCAGTGACACTGATCACAGCCAGACTTCAGTTCAGTTATGCCTTAAACTATGAGAATATCTAATAGAATCCAGTGTTTGTTTACTCTATTATTTTGACAAAAGTTGTTTTGTGGTTTGTTTTTTTAATTCCAAGAAGGGAGAGATGCCAAGCTTCTTCCCAACGTAGGGCATTCTGCATGACTCATTAGCTGAAGCCCTATTAAAATTAATAGGCAAGGCTAATAAAGAGTCATACAGCCTTCTTCAACTTCCTCAAATTTTTGGAATATACTGAAGCTACTCATGGTTTATCTGGTGAGCTTTGTTAAAAGCTATTCAGGGGCACAACAACTTGCCTACAGTAGCTGGAAGCACAAAGTCATTGCATAGAACCTTGTCATTGCAGAAAGAGCCAGTCCTCCATGTAACTGCTACCCCAAAGGTAAAAATACCTCAGCAGATTTTTCCTGTATTTTTTACCTTGTCCAAATCCATTACAAAATACAATTAAGAAACTGAAATAAATACTGATTCCCTGCCAATGGGTTCAGCTGTTCTTAATACCTGGGTGAGTCTGACTGCCTTCTAGCACCATGTCTGTCCCTCCCAGGCACAGAATCAAAGAAACTTCAGGGAGATGCAGAAGGGATTAATGGGAAGCAATACAAGCTGACCACCTGGACGCAGAGTTGGCCTTTTGGGAACAAAGACAGGGACCAGCAATTCAGCTGCACAGGCTAGCCTAAACCACAAAACAGACTGCTATTTGCCTGACTTAAAAGTTTTCAACAGTCTCACTAAAAATGTCCCAAGGATTCTGACAGAACTTTACTGAAGAGCTTCATGTTCTAAAAGAGTCAGAAAATACTTCAGTTTTGACTTTGATCATCTTTCTTTAATTATGCTTGCGGAAACATGTCCAAATCAGCAACCTTCCCTCCGAAGAGAACAGGCTACACATCCTATACTCTCCTAAATATATAATTTTCCAAAACAGTTCACAAAAGTGCTAGCTTTTTCAAGGTCAATATCTAAAAAGTGTTGTGACATTATTCCTGTACTTTACACCGAGATATTAAATCAAACCCAGCACAGGTATTCCTACAATTTTGAAATGTTTGCACTAACAAAAGAAACAAACTGTCACGAGCTAGTTTTTTATATTTACTTGGATAACTGAGAAAAGCGATGTGTATTTCTAAAAAGCGAACAGCAATAGCTGTCTGTGTGAAGGTTCGTTTTCAGCACTGAAGCATACTTGTTGAACCATGCATTTCCTTCCTATACCGAAGGCAAAGGATAAAACCTTAATATGTTCATACACAATTTCTTCATAGGAAGCTACTGTCAAACGAGGTGCTACATATCTATGTAACCACAGGAGCTACCATGTCTTTAATGCAATGCTAATGTTGACTTTCTTTTACAAATTAAACTATGTGGCTATAATTGCGTGAATTCAGGGGGAAAAAATCTTCAGTTAAATATACTGAAATACTACACTTAGACTGCAATCAACTGTGTTGTCTTTTGATGCTCCTTGCACTCTTTAAGTCAAGTGTATGATTTAATCCTACAAGCACCATAGTTGATACCTATGGTCTGAAAAACACTTCAGTGTCACATGTGTATACACATCAAAGAACTGACTTCAGTACAAGCTGTTAATATCAAACTATCCACAGATGGAAATTAGTATGTACCCTGTTCCTCCACTCAGACACCAGCAAACAGAGGTTTGCATGCTCTATCTGTAACCTGCCACATTTTGTAAAGTAACAAGAGAAGATTACTGGGTTTCAGCACTCATTGTGTGACTATGCTGACTTCTCAGAGTTGGGGATTTCCCAAAACAAAAGCCCTTTGTTGACAAAGGATTGCTAGTGCCAGCAGGCATAGTAGGGTTTATATAGCACACAGCCTTTTTTCCTGCATTTTACCAACGAAAGTTCCTTCAAAAATACTAGTTTTAGTCTGACCTTCTATTATGTGCTTCATAATTTTAAGTATAATAATTTTAAGTAATAATTTTCATGTAAGTCTCTTGCACTACTAGAATGCCCACATCATAAGCCAGGCTCAGCAGCTTAGTTGTGCCAACTGCACAGAACTAGTAAAACAGGGGGAGGAAAATGGCACATACCATGATTCAAAGACAAAGGCTTTCAGAGAATCTGCACAATTCTGGTTCACCCTATCACATACAAATATTGCCTTCCCCCCTGTCTGTGCAAATGTGTCCCACATGACACTGCCTCCCGATCATCCTTACTGAATCGGGGAAAACCAGCAGGTCTTTGGGCTTAACCACAGCCACTGGTTTGGAACAAGTTTTGCCTTTGGACAGAAGAGGTCCAGACAAACCAGCCTGGCCTGGCTTGTCTAAAGAGAGGAAATTTGGGGGCAGTAGGATGTTATCAGTGCAGGAAAACAAGTTTATATATTAGAAGGGAAAGCACCACTGAACGTCTTAAGGCCAAATAAGTGGAGATAAAAGGTTGTGCTGATTGCCTCTGTTCCTCAAAATACAAATTGCACTTTGGGATCTTGTACCATTTCACAAGACCCAGCATTAACATGAATGTTGTTTCAGAGATACTATAAAAACGTGAAATGTGCGCTGCAGGGTTTGCCACTTTCTTGTATTTTCAATAGGTGCAAACTCTTATGTTAGTACTTAGAAACTACAAGAACTCAGCTCTAGAGTGTATGTTTGCTTAGGCATACCGTACACTACTAAAAAAAGATTCCTACTGTCACAGTCACAGAGCATCTACAAATCCTCAGTTTAAGCCACAGTGACTTATATGAAGGATCACAAGCTGACAGCTATTATTACTGTATGTCATCCCTAAAGACAATAGGGGATTTAAGAACAAGTGGCAATTACCTGAGCACAAGAACAACCTGAACCTCTCTCCAATTCCAAGTTGAAGAACCAAATACCAATGAAACCTCTCTGAGTGATCCCAAACAAGTTGCATTCAAAAAGTCAGCAGACGTGTCACATATGACATTTCAGAACATGTACATCTTAAGCTGTTTGCCTTTTTTCTTCTACTTGTCTTCTTAGATATTTGAAAAATATTAGGTGCACAATTGATGCAGTATTTAATGTTTTCTTAAATATACATATTTTAAATTGGCTTGATCATCTTTTAGATCTCATCTAGCTGTAATGAACTTCTGAAACAATCATATTGGGGCAAATTAAGTCAGAAAAGCTCTAATGTAGTTTGAGTTAGTCACAGGAAATTCAGCCCTACAGTATTTAGTGCATGGCAGCTAGTACAGGGGCTACTATTATTTTATGGCACAGCAGTGTGTAAGGTAGGCGATCAAATTTACTTTCTGTATCTTAGTTTTTTAACTCAGAGTTCAGTTATCTTTGGATGTCACAGAAATGCAATGTTAAGAAAAAAGGGAACTATATTTTAAATAGTTTTGGTTTATTATTTTTTTTTATCTTTAGTATGTTTTAGCATTTTAAATAATTGTACAAAAGCAAGAAAACTAAAAAAAGATACCTAAACCATTGTGGAATTAACTGAAATTGCTATTTAAATATTTAACTTTCAGTGTCAGATTCACTGAGCTCTTGATTCTCAGTTCTGTTCAGTGTATGACCCCAGGTTCACCTGGTGAATCTGGCACTAAATCAATGTAAACATTACTTAGGATTGGTTTAGTTCATGGCCTACATTTTACACTTTCATTAATTTAAAAAAATATCTAGATTTTGAACCCCCAAAAACTGCCAGGAGCACTCTCCAAAGCAGCACAGAATTTTTTATTAAACAAATGAGCCCACTGAAAATAAGTTCCCATAAGACAGAGAGGAATGTGCAGTATACATTGCTGGAGCATGGAAGGATAACTTGGGAGTGACAAGAATACGTCAAAACTGTGAGTGGTATTAATTCACAGCTAACTTGAGTGTCTTTCTTCAAGAGGAAATAATAATTTTGCCTCTGAGGATCTTCGGTCTAATGAACTCTACTCTAGCCATTAGAAAATGTCAACTAATTACAACTGGCTTCAGGCATGAAGCTGCCCTGAGCTGCAACACTCTAGCTCTTCTTTAACCCTTCCCTCAAGGGCCCCTTTTTTCCACTCCAGTGAGCTGGGGAGGCATACGAGGCTCTATAGGGTCTGGAACTGGGAAAAGGAGACGTGTCTTCTGTCTGAGTGGGGAAAACAAAGGTTTCATAGAGAGAATTTTTGAGTCACTGGAAATGAGGACTCCTTATTTCAGTGGAGTCAGAGAGCAGCTGTATTTAGAGCCGGGTACAAGGAACAAAAGAAGAAATGGCCACCTACAACTCAAGCCAATTCCCTCCCAGAGAACCTACTCTTCTAGTTCTGCAAAATCACTCTTCCGCGTATTGCTAAAAGGCCTCCAGCCACCTCTGCTTTTAAAAAATCTACAGAGGCAGGCAACACCTGATGCTTTGTATTCTGTCAGTGAAACATAAATAGTCTTTTTAAATTAAAATTATTTTAATTTTAAATTATTTAGTAAAAAATAATTCCTGATTCTTCATCAAAAAGCAAAGATAATATGTAAGTAATTCTGTAATATTCTACTTACCTGTGCCCCGTGAGACACAGTATTCCTATTTTAAATGCAAAGCTCTGCTAGGCTTTTTCTGAGAAATCACTTCCAATGTCTCTATAAATTACCTTAACATATCAACATTCATTGCTTCTAGAAGAAAAAATAAAGCTTACCAAAATAATGGAAACATATACAAAAATAAATGGAAATGAAATTCTATTGTGCCATATAAATGTGTTTTAAAGTGGAAACATAGATGGTTAACACATTTTCTATTTAAAAAAGAAACACAATTTTGGTTTTCCTCCAAATACCTTTCCCCCCCCTCTCTCCCCTACTTTTAATTACTGTTACTTCAGGGTAACCCATCAGCATCTAGATTGATAGATTCATCATTTTTCAGATAGCACATACTTAGAATAAAATTATCTCAGCTATTACAAACCTCCTGTTCTATGTATATTTATTTGCATTGTTTTATGGGTATTCTGTGGAGTTGTAATTCTGGGGCACACTACAATAAGAATATATGTGTTTTAGGAAGAAATAAAGTTATTTCTTTTTAAGAGATAGATGTATGTCCATGATAATCTTCATTTCAGCTAACAAAATATTCCTCAAACTAACTATGTAGTATTTCTAGAAAGGAAAATATTTGCAAAGCCTGCTTTTCTCTGGCTGCATCTCAAATACATGCTGCAAGGGAAAGATACCTACATTTCATAGTTCCAAAAACTTGAAACATGAAACAAACTTCCTTGGAAAATCCATATTGAAAGCCATAGAGTACAACCTTTGACATAAAGTACCCCCCCAAAAAAAAAAATTTTCTCATTTAGACTTGATACTCTTCTTACATATAGCTGTAACTTAGTTGTACACCATTCATGTTTATTTCCATGTAAATACAGAATCCTTGACTGTTTATTTTTTTAATGCAACCACATTATGAAAAAAGCTAGTACACAGTATTTTGGTATTAGAAGTTTATTGCTGGTGAGCACTTAAAGGTCAGGTTTTTTCAGCTTAAAATAAAATGCTTATTTTCTACATTAATCCAGCAAATTCCGAGTGTTTTGAAATTGAAGTTAAAATTTTCTTCCATTATGTTACTACCACTAAAAAAGGGCTTCAGTCCAACCAATGACGTCTATCATGCCTAAGAAATGAAAAAGCCAGTTTTGTATCAAAATATTTTAATGTTAGCTAATTTTACTGTTTAGTATAAGAATTATGACCTTCACTTTGGAATCTGGACTTTGGGAGTTTTGCACTGGTTATACTTTTTCTAGAAGAAAAACAAATGCTTTTGAGCTCTGAAGATTATAGTATGCTTCTCTGATTAAATTCCTGCATTTTTTCACATTGACACTGATAATCATAAAAAAGGATGTTCCTCATAGTATGATAAGGAGTAAATTCAGTACATACCTCATAGCCAGGGATGACAGGAGACTGAGACAGCAAGTTGGAAATAAGAAAAAAACAGAACAAAGAAATAAGGGGGAGAGAAAGACAGAAAATAATGTTACTTTAGAAGCTAGCATGAATGTGGGATTATTTTATACTCTCATTCTATTTTATAGAATGGAATGCAAAAGAATTGCATTTGAGCTATGACAGGTAAAAAACTGTGTTACATAGCATCCTCCTAGTTCTACTTATTTTTAACATTTCTGATGATGAGTTTTACACTACACTAAAGAATAAATAAATATAAAAAGATATTGCCCAGATTTTATTCTTTGGAGGCAGATTTTTAAAGCTGTACTCAAATACAGTCCCCAGTCAATTTTCAGCTCAAATGAAATGCTTTATTGTCTAATGAAAACATTTATACCCAAACTGAAACCGTGTCTGTGTGTGGTAGTTCCATATGAAAGGATAATTAAAGTACCCTTTGCAGGATTCCACATTATCCAGCTCAAAGATTATTCAAATGCCACAACTTTGTAAGTTAGGGCATAACTTCTTCATAAGTGTCATTTTTTCCAGAAGCCAGACTTAAAAGCTAAATTTAACAATGTGAGCTAAGGAGTTGGCTTCTTTCTGGTTCACAAATCAACAAAAAGGTTGTGAAATCATAACTTATTTAACAATGCCATCTATGAAAGATTTCCAGGAACTCCTTCTCTCTCAGCTGCTCTGACTCTATGTAGTAAATAGGTGTAAAAATAACATTTATTGTAGTCCTATTTGAAGAACTGACAAGATACCTGATTAAATTCAGTGGTCCCAAACAGAGGTTAAATTTTGTCACCAGTGATTCAAGTGCAACATCAACACTAACAACAGAGGATAGATTTCATGAACAAGGATGATGCTTCTTAGTATCTTCACACAGACGGCGGAAAAATGAAACACATTCCAAAGTGCATGCTCCAATTGGTACCACAGTATGAACTGCCATAAAACTTATCTCACAAGTACTGCAGAAGAATAGAGTCCAAAGGACAGACAGATCTGATACAGAACTGACAAAGCTTATGCTTTGGGGGAAAAAAATGAAATATATTCAATGCAAAAAATCCAAACCAAAACAAAAAAACATACAGAAACCATATGTGGGAGCACTTCTAAAAATCTGGTACACAATACTGTGATTTCCTGAAATAAAAATGAAATTGGAAAGCTATTTCTTTTCTCTAGGTTAATGCCCATCCCTGTACATACTGTAAACATATTTGCTTTGTTCATGCATGTGTACGTGTGCATGTGATGTTCTGAATCATCAGCATGGGCACACTGATGACGACAAGTTCTTAGAGGTACAGCCTGCAGTATATATGAAACTTACTGTATTTCTTCACTGGCAATTTTAATATTTTCAACAGTTTTAAAATATGTAGCTTTGCAAAACAAGTATTTCATATAAGAATGTATCAGCAAATAACACAGCCATATAATTTAAAATGTTTTCAAACTAAAATTATTTGTTATCTTGTAACTGTAGAGTGTAGTGAATATTTATACAGATTATACCAGGACACTCATACAATTTTTTTAACTAAAATTCCAGAAAGAATTCAGAATCAGGGCCAGCCTTCCTCAAAATTTTCTGTCTTGTTCTGAATAAGTCAGCATTTCTGAAACAACCTACCAAGAATTATGAATAATCTATAAAGATTTGTTGCTGCCTTTTTTGCAGAACTTAAGCACCTTACTCATTTATGCAGCTTTTCAATTAAAAATACAGATTCATAATGTTAACTTTAATTTCCAAGTAGCTTTAGGCTAATGATAATCAGTAGCATAAGTACATAATTATGGTTCGTAGATGGTACTGCATATAACACCAGGTCTATGTAATTTGCAATAGTGTCCTTTTAGTATGTCAAGTTTAATAAGTTTAATACTCTAATTGAGAGGAAAACATGATAATTGTTGTGTGTACTTATAAATTCTTTCCTCTCTTTTAAACCTTCAGGTTTTCAAAACTTTCACTTAGGAGTGGATTCATTTACACACAGAGTAAATTCTTAACTATTCAAGTATATTATGACTGTGAGTGTTAAAAGGAACAAATATGCCAAAGATAAAAAATGCATATCATTTTAATTTACTCCAGTCTTGACACTTTTTGCTCAGAAGAGTTATTTTCATGATGGAAAACTACTATATTAATGCATATACAAGCGTACCATATATTTACATGTGCCTGTGTGCATAGTGTACATCTATATATACATCTACACACACATATACATACATTCAGCACAAAGGTGCATTTAAGGAAATAATGGAGATTTCCCCTGCTTTTTTCTGAACGCCAGAAGTATGCCAAATATGCAAGCTCCAAGTAATTCACTATATATAACTCACAGCCTTTCTGTGACAGATGCTCAGTTTAATACTGTAGTATTTGGGTCACTGCTGTCCAAAGCCAAATCCTTCCTATATCATAAACCAACGGATAAAAAATGGTCTGACACAGAAGAAATTCAACTGCTAGTTCCAGAGAAGACATCCTCCAAGATGCAACTACTCACATTAGCATGGCTGGCAGTTTTAGACCTTTAAAATAACCTAGCTCTTGACAAAGTGAGGAGACTCCTGGGATCGTCAAAAGTGACGCACACCTTAAATCCACATACCTTAAGCTGGTGACCTCCCTTTTACGTCAAGATGCCTTTTCTCACAGCAACATTTTATAATTTACATACCACCACCCTCTGTAGTCTATAACAAGCAAAATCAGATCTTACAGCACTAAATGTTATTGTTTGTTATCAGCAACACCCATACCAGAAGGGCTTCATCCGACGTGCTGGGTGAGGGTTCTGCAGAAACTGTCCGGACACTGCTGAGTCCTGTGAGGGACACGTTTGACAGGCGCCTCTTTCGTACACCACTGCAGTTGTTAGGGATTTTAAATGCACATCTCTTATGGTAATTTAGACCACATCCTGAAAAGAGAAATTTAAAACTATCTGATTACAGTTTATTGCTGGGAAAAGCAAAGGGGTTGGTTTTTTCCCCCCAAACCAACAAGAATTCAAAACCACCACCCTTATTTTTGATAAAACTTTTTTCCTCTACTCTGCTGGTTTAGCTTCTATATTCTACAAAATTTTAGAGAGATAATGTTATAAGCTCTGAACAGTTACATCTATAACCAGTATTTTTTCATTGATTTTTTCAAAAAGCTATGGACTCAAAGTGCAGGGAATTTCTGTGATCGGCATTTGGGAGGTAAGGAAGTCTTTCACTGCAAATGGTATATTCCATTGGATACAGCCTGCCAAGAGTCAAATAGTTGTGGCAAAATGAGAAAAGATAGCTATTACAGCCTCATGTGGACTGGCAGTAATTTCAGTTAAATGATCTGAATTAACGTGATATAGAATTAGATACAGGCTCAGGCTCATAAGGGAAACATAAGACACAGAAACTTTTCTTAGCAATTTTTGTACTCCAGGTTACAGAGCCATAACCTAGGAGGCCTCAGAGCAGTCAAAAGGATTAATTCTTTAATCAGTTAATTATCTTGATAGTTCTCACTGTCTCTACCTACTGTAATTTTTTTCTGATGCCTAACCAATTTAACAGCAGCATCACAGACAACATACCTAAGTGGAATGGACAGGTCTCTTCCCGAGACTGAAAAACCACCTCTCAGTGCAACTTACCTTCACATTTGAGCCCCTGACGCACAAGTCCCCACAGCATTTCTCCGCAGTGGTCACAAAAGGCTGGTGCTCGATACGAATGAACAAAAAGAGCATGAGGCCGGATCTGAAAGTCTTCAAATGTAGCAGAAGCTGTAACAAGAAGGTGATTCCCAAAATCAGTTAAAATTAGTAAAATAACTAACATGCTTCATTTATGTGGCACCTCATCACAGAACAAAGCCAGACTCCTTTTGGTCACTATGATGATGAGCTTTGAATTTTGTACTGGTTGTTATACTGTACTTTGAAGATAAAAGGATTGATGGTATACCTTCATATTACAATGACCACAGGGAAAAAGAATAAAGCTGCTTTTTGAGAATATTTTCCCAATAAAATACAGGAGGACAAGAACATATCAAACATTTAAGAGAAACTGCCAGGGTTCAATCAAATGTTGGAATTTTTTCAAAGTACCCTTTTACAGAGTTGACTCACCACACTTGAAGTTACACATACATGAGATAAAGTGAGAACATCCAGTAAAAAAACTTTTTTTTTTTTGACAAGTAAAGGAAAACATATCAAAAGCAGGCCATTTCAGCTGACTATTTGGTATATCTGGTTCAGCAGCCTATGTTGGTCTCCGTGAACTGATAGCTCAACTTGAAAACATGTTTAAATGCTAGTTTAAAAAGAAAGCATGTAATTAATTATACACCCAATCATCAATAAAAACAAAAACCTTGCAGAGCAGTCTGGAAGACTGCTGCACATTTCCTGAAGTACCAGTCCTTCCAAAGTGATGTGAGTCTGCAACTAGCGTAACAGTTTCAAAAGTTATAGGGGATACTTAAAGCCACTAGTGTAAACCGTAAAAATAAGGAATGACAATGTTTTAAGAACTATTTAGTATACAGAGGCAGCCAGTACCACAATACTTTTGAAAACATACTTTAATGAAATATTTTCCCTTATTAAATATGTCAAACATCTATTAGATAGTCTAATGGAAAATAGTATCTGTCAAACATTAAACATTAAGCACATATACAAGCATTCAATCTCATTCAGACTGCCGTTTAGACAGGCAATTTAAGTGTGTGCTTACTCTTCACAGATATCAGTATGAATGAGCAAGTATGTAGCCACTTAATAGAAATGCTTTGTTTCTCAACAGAAATACATTCCTGACTTGCAATTGAGAGGAAAAAACCCAACTTTTTTTTTTTTTATGGTTCAGTTGAAATGAATTCCTAGATGATCCAAACACCCTTAGTCCCTTGTTTGTTCCTTGTGTATTAATGAAGAGGACCAAAAATGCACATACCAGTCAAGAAAAGGTTTTTAACTAATTAGAGGGGAGCACCAATAAAGACTTGGACCCAGTTTCCTTCTCTGCACAAAACTGCTGCTCTTAGGAAAAACTTTTCCAAAAGCGTCCACAGAAAAATATGTTTCTAGTCTCAATCAGCCTAGGGATCTTTTAACAGAAGTATTTGGAATGCCATCACAAAAGCAAAATCCAATGACTTCAATGATAACAAAGCTTCTTTTTTATTATTTTTATTATATTTTTATTGATTTTATTGAAACAATCCAAATCACCCAACATTTTGCTTAATTCAGTATTTCATTTTCTTTTCACAGAATTATTCTGTTCCTAGCTTTCATAAGAAGTCATGTTAAAAAGCTTACTTAATCCATACAATTAGGATTGCACAGAACAGTCTGATGTTAAAACATTCAGAGTCTGAAATAAAACGTTTTAATATTTATTTAACAATGCTAGGCCAGGTGTTTTTTTCAGTCCCAAGGGCTTCCAAACACATAAGGATACTTGTTCAAGTAAATTATTTTTCTATTTTTTTCCAGGCTACAGTGGTTCAGGTTCACTCCTTAGGCACTGCTCACTCTGTAATGGCAATGCTCTCCTTGGTATAGCAGAAAACACAACTCATCAGAATGTATTTTAGATGCTGAACAGAATTCTTGTGATTTTATTTTGTCTAGGACTTCAGTCAACCACTTTTTCTGCGCATACAGCCAGCTGTTTTTCTGCAGTTCCAACCGAATCAAAGAATATATTGGAAGGATCAAACTTCAAAATATATTTTGATGTTATTTAAAATATAAAAATACGTATTTATTCTTCACTTGTACAAATGGAAAAAACCTACAGGCATATTGACTTTCCCATTTAATTCCATATTGAAGACATATCACAGGAGCCAGGACAACATCTCCCCAGTAGATCATTCGTTTGTGGAGTCTAAGAAGGATTCATTTTTATGGGCCTCTATATCACCAGCATACATCCCCCAGGAGAAAAAGTTGCCACAGACAACACAGACCTCCATGGTCCTACCATGCGTGGATGCCAATTGACTTATGATAGCCCGGCAGCCAGATGAGACCAAATTATAGATGAAAACCATACTGAACCTAAAGAAAAGTTGGACTGGAGAAGGAAGAGCAAGAAAAACACTGTCAGAAGTTCACAGCCATGCTGTAACCCCTCTGCATAGAAAATACACACTAGCATCTGTGCTGGCCAGTCTACAGCTTAGGAGTTGGATTCTCCACTGTTGTCTCATATGGAAACAGCTGACAGGGATATGTTCTGTCATCTGTTCTCCTACACACAGACTACAAAGCAGTCATTTTAGACTGGGCAACGCACACCTTCCTCTCCTCTCGCTCTGTCTATGAAACTGTGATAAACAGGTGAAGATGTAGTCGTAAGTACTTTGGAAACTCGAGCCACACTGCTTGCTACAACACACCTCCTCAGCAATACAGACCAATTCAGTTTCATCCTAAGCTCACAGCCTCAGCCCTTCTGTTCAGGACTTTTGATTCTGGATTTGATTGATGTTCTGGATAGATACGCATAGCGCAACTACTTACAGCTTTATGAAGAATATTGCGATTAACACCTCTTCTTCTTCACCTAACAAAATGATCATGGAAAAGCTATGTACTGGGGAGCCTTCTCAGGGTTATGCACCAAAACTGGAACACCATGCCCTATCAGCTTCCAACAGAACTGCAACGTACACTTTGTTATAGTCTCTCTAGTTTCAATATGCATATAACATATATAAACCCAAAAAGCTTACTAGAACAAGATACTCAGTGAGCGTGCATTTCTCCCCAAGGTAGAAAACAAGGAAGACCCTACTGTAAGACCCTCTGACATGGCAGCCATCAATTTTGATTACATCTCTAAAATTTGTATATATGTTAACTTTTTGTTTCTAAAAATACACTTTCCTGAGGTTGCTTCTAAAAAGCATACAAGCAATAATCAAAGCACAATTAAAAGAAGAGTGATGTGTAAAATATAAATCCTTTGCTAGATTGAGATTTACACTATTTAAGTATGTATGTAAATTCCTTGAATACCTACTTAAAGTTATGTATGTATTTAAATTGTATTTTGAGAAATGATGCTTGCTAAATTGGAAGATTGGAAAGTTTTGCATATATTTACTGGGTGTTTTTTCAAATAGCAAAAGCAGTAGAAACACCACTGAGCTTAATAATTTACGTAATGAATTAAAGATATTTTAATATATCTTTATATTAAAATACCAGTTTTTGAGAAAAGTAAATATCAATATCTCTGTAGAAGCAAATCTGAAATGAAAACCTCCCACAAGCAGTTTTGCCTAAGGGACTTGATCGTTCAGTGCTTTTCCACTGTCCTGAATTCAGTTCCATCTGAAGCTGTCAAGTGGATGGAAACTATTTTGCTTTTGTGAGTGTCATTCTCCCAATGAGATACTAAATAAATACTACACTTAGCAGTAATAATGCAATTTTAGGGAGGCAGAAATCAAATGTGAATAAATCTCCCATAGTACCGAAGTTGTTGTACCAGTTATTATAAACACACATGCAGTATTACATATTTAGTTTTTTCATTTAAATGTCTTTGAATGTAAATATCCTTAAAATATCTTGTACAGCACACATTGCAAAACAGACATTACTAATTTCCAAAGAAATTGCCTTTCAATGAAGCTTAAATTTTGCCTGTTTAATTGATTACTGAATTAACACTGGGGTTTTTTTCCCCTTGACAGAAAAGTAAATTATCTGTGCTCAGTTATGGCTCGATTTAAATAGCTCTGTGGCAGGTTAGGCTATCATTTTCATGGTGAACTCACCCTCCCACATCCACTATAACACGAAGTATGTACTGGAATTAAAATTCATCAGGGACGAGTTGACTGGCAAAACTGTTCACCTCTCATGAACTTTGAGAACATCTGAACTGTATTTCTGTGACCATAAGGGAGCAGGAACTAGCACTGAAGAGCCTGTCTGAACTGAAAGATCCTGAAAGTCATGCTTAGAAGCTCCAGAAACCAAAGACAAAGCATGGAAAGGCAGGAAACAGTTTTAGGGAACAGTGAAGGATTTTTGGATCCTACCTTTGTACAGTGTTCTGGGGCTGGAATACAAAGGTGTGTAAACCAGCATCCCACTAATCACTTCTGGAAGACTTACTCAACAGCTTAAAGACACTCTTACACACTACCCATAGAGCAGGTCAGAAGAAATTGAACTTAACAACAACCTACTAGATGAGGAACACCAGTCTGTTGGTTTAAAAGGTAACTGAGGCAAGTTCTAGGGTGCTTCCAGCATTATCAAAAAAAAAGATACCAATGGTAAAGATAAGCAATGATAAATACTGTTCTTATTCAATATTTCAACACTCCTGGCTGAACAATTTGAATTTATCATATCATTTTATATAATGATGTATTTAAAAAGCCGTATCATTTTATACTGTCATGATAAATACTCACAAATAAAAGGCAGGGAGGAAAACTGCATTTTATTTTAAAAAAGCTTTACACTTGGCAAGTACTGCAGAATACAGCAATAAGAATACAAAACCTCAGTCTTTCCCCTTCTTTTGAAATTGTTTTGGCAATGTGCCACTGTTGAAAGGTATGGAAGTGTTCTGGGTTTTAATTTTTAAGGTCAAAATAGTGTTTTTCTAGGCTTCAGATTTATGTCTTGTCATCAGGTTCTGCAGACAGAATTCTGTTTTCCTGTCTCGTGAAATGATGTTATTTCAGATCACTATTCACTGAAACTAGTGTGTCTTTAGAACTTGATCTGGAAGAATTATGTTAACTAGCAAGTTACATAAATCTTTTAACCTGTAGAAAAACGGATAATTCATATTTCTTGTTCTGCCAGCTGTACGGCACAGTTGACTTTTTGTGGCTAAACCTTGCACTGCTTAAATTTTCAGAGGATGCAATTCCAGCAGCAGTTATATATGAATTGTGTTGTTCTTCTAAGCTTCTTTCATAATCTTGTAATTCATAACTTTTTAAAATTACACATCTAGAAAGGCTTTCATATAGCTACTAACACCCACAGTTTTAACTTTCAGAATACTGGTATTTACTGAAAAAATAAAATTCCTCCGATAAAACATATGAAATTTTTTTTCTAAATTACATGGACATCTTATTAACAACGAAGCTTCTCTAATGTCAGACTATCCTTTTGCTTTGACAGAGCACTGACGCTGTGAAGGCTATTTTCTGGCTGTATGTAAAATTGTGCAGCAAAAAAGAAGAGGCTCCAAATATGCCATAACCATATCCTGAAAAACGTACTACTCTGCAAAAAAGTTTACAATATTACATTCTTAATATGATACCATTACACTGTTAACTCTCAGGCTAACTTGTCATCATCTATTTAAGCATTCCTAGTATCACCAAAACATAGACATTGAAACTACAACCGTTTTGACAAGACCATTTCATCAAGTCTGTTAATGACTTGGCTGTTAATGGCTGGTACTCCTTGTTCTGGGCTCAGGAGCAGATCTATCATTCAGCACGGCTGGAAATGAGAATAGGAAGCCACTGCAACTCACAGAGGCAAGGTCCTGCTTCAGGAACAGTTAAATGATTTACTGGTCATTTTGAGTTCCAAGACTAAAAGGGCTTTGAACTATTACCAGAGGTGAGATGCTGATATTATGAGCAACAGAACCTCATGTAATGGGAGCTGTATCTAGTGTCCATGTCTCTCATAGCAGAAGAGACCATCAACCTCATGATCAGCAGTACCTTGCAGCTATGAAAAGCAGACGTTCTCCTGCTACCCTCTCCCATTTGGAATGCCCTCGAGTGCAACGTATTCCAGTGACTTGCTGCAGTAACCGAGTCCTTCCCTACAAGAACTGCTGGCATTCACCACTTAAAAAATACATACATCATACTATTATACATTATGAAATTTTAAGCACTGATTAAACCATAACAGCTAATGATTGTACATATGATTTCACTGAGATAACAGAAAGGAAAGCAGTTTATTCTTTTCAATGTTCTACTGTGGCAATCAAAGATAGTCTGAGTTTTCACATTTCCACCAAAGTCAGAAGAGCTATGGCAGTTCATACACATCAAAGACTTCAACTCTGATTTCCATCCTGAAATCTGATTTAAAAATTAAACTAAGATTATCAGGACCCTAATACAGGATAGAAGTGATAACTTCCTAAAACCTAGACATGTATAGATTTATAATCACTCTGTTTCTGTATTAGTTCTGCTCTGAAATAGGGAAACTTTTACATGGAAATTGGGATCTAATGAGCTTTTTGGATATGTATGTAAGTACTTCAGCACTTTAAATTCTACATGCAGGGAAAACCTTCTAATCCAATAAGTTTCATTTTCTTTTCCTTACCTATTGTTGCTTTATCCCAATGTTTTAGGTGAAAACCAGCTTAAACTATGAATGCTAACAGTTGGTATTCAGGTAATTAGCTGTAGGAGGTGGGGATGGAGGGGAACATAAACTTTCAGAATTGAATTTTGAACTCTCAAGCAGAAGCATGCTACTTGCTAACTGCAACTGGTACAGGATAGCTGCAACTTTTTATAATACTCAGACTAAGCAAAAGCGGCACGGCCTCAGTCCTGCAGTGACAGAAAGAAACTCAACCACCAGCCACAAGGCTGATCACATGTTGTGCTTCTGGACATGGACCATTTAGTTTGGGGGTCCAGAAGGACCAGGAGGTGGAAAAGAAAGGTCCCTAAAAAGAAGCAGTCATCTCAGAAAGAATTGGGGCTGGAAAGACAAAAGTGAAGATACTGCTTAGATGTAAAATGCTGGAAGTGAGTGAAGACCCCAGGGATTGGGGAGATGGAGGCCAGGAGACGTCCCTGCATTTTGGTCATTGATGCCCAAGGCTAGTAGCTGCAAGCAGTGGCACAGCAAGAACAAATACAATTTTGTGCCCAGCTTTCCCTGGCCAGCAGCCACCTCCGTACCGGGAGGGGCAGTGGGCAGCTAGTAAGTGTGAGGCTGGGAAGGGAGCAAATAAGCCACTGTGGGATGCATCCAAGTCAGGTAAAAGCTCTGATCTCCTTGGTTCTTAAATAAATCTCGGTATCCAGATTCACTACGGGCTACGGTTTACATTGTCTCACCCGCAACATGAGATTTAAGCAACAAACTGCAGGAGATAATAAACTATTTGCAATCGTTTGTCCAGTTCTAGTTCAGACTTCTAAGGAGAGTTTTAATAGAACATTAACATTTATAAGCCAACATGCTTCATTCAGCTGTACATTCTTAAGTCTTAAAAAGTTCAATTTAATGTACTTCGATTCATTTGAGAATGATTCCACAGTTTCAAAGCCATAAACTAAACAGCACAGTAGGTTTTAAATCCACTTGAAATCTCAGCATAGAATTCTTTACGAATTTACCCATTTTTCACTTAAGTGGAAAAACCAGCAATATCTTAGTTCATGGATTCAGGCCCTGTTAATCACAAAATTACACTGCAGAGGTATTAATTAAAAACAAAATTAAATACCCTGCAAGTTTACTGGAGCTACTGGTGCAGCGTTCAGCGTTAACTCTTGACTACTGGCAATAACGAGCAGCTCCAAATTAAAAATAAAGCCTCTTGCTCCTTTTCTATGCTCAGGCTGACTGAAATTGTTATCAAAGTAAACGCCACAGATCTTTTAGGTCTTTATTTCCTCTGACTTTATTTTGTAAGTTCTTCACGGTTCTTTTCCAAGGCTTCTGAAAAAATCAAGTAATAAATTACATGGTCATTGTCAGAATTATATATCTCAAAAAGAAGAGATGCTGAAAAAGAATTAGTAGCACTTGAAAAACTTACCTAATTCCTTCAATTTTCTTTCATAGAAGGTTAAGAAAATGGTTTGTTGCACAGTGAAAAAATGTTAATGGCTAAAAGTACATATGGTGAATAAATGCTGGTGGCTAAAAGTGTAAGTATAATGGAACTAAAAATATAATCTTATGCTGAACTCAGTAAGGAACCTCCATGTACATCAAACTGTTTTTAATGCTCTTTAATGTTAACTATCTGCAAAACTTTAGATAACCTTTAAAATTACCCTAATGATTTATAAATATATATCATTATCTACAGAATATACCCAGATGGAGTTTTTTGCATGGTATTGGATGTCCATGGGCCCTGAGGGGATGCACCCAGAAGTAGTGAGGGATCTGGCTGATGTCATTGTGAGGTCACTATCAACAATCTTTGAACAATCACAGCGACCAGGAGTGTCCAAAAACTGGAGGAAAGCAAATGTCACTTTTAAGAAGGGTGAGGAGGAAGACCCAGGGAACTACAGGCAAGTCAGCCTCACCTTGAGCCCCAGGAAGGTGATGAAACAACTAATCCTGGAAATATATGACTAATTCTGGAATATGCTTTAGTGTCTGACTAATAATGTTTGCTTCAGGTCTCAGATCTTTAATATGGGACCATCTGAAACAAGGAACAGAAGCAAGACTATATATAACCACTGCATTTTCTCAGCACCACCACCACACCCCTTTAATCTTTCCAGGATAACACTTGAAAAGGGAGAAAGGAACCTAAAAATGCTAAGGAAATGCACAATTTGTTCA
Source organism: Falco cherrug (assembly GCF_023634085.1). NCBI lineage: Eukaryota > Metazoa > Chordata > Aves > Falconiformes > Falconidae > Falco > Falco cherrug. The sequence continues at coordinate 59,251,205 of NC_073703.1, forward strand.
TGAAGTGCTATAGTTGACATAACCTGGAAGAAATAAATTAATTATTGCTTTGAACTGTGGTTAATTTTTTAATGAATTACAACAATTCAAGAATGACTCATGGAAACCTCTCCAGTGCCTGGCCAGGTATATCTGAAGGCCAAAAAGATAAGCAAAATGTTTACAGATTATATCAATGCTTCACTGAAGATAACAATAGTGTTCTACTGACAATAAGTTTACCCAGGATTTCACACTTACACATAAATGGGATTGAAATTAACATTGGGAAATGGTCATACTAATATACCTCACTTGACAGCCTGTGTTTGGTTTCTGTAAGACCGACCCCAAAAGAAGTACAGTAAGAGAGAACTGATGGATGAGACAAACCACTGGAGGCATGGAAGAGACTTCCATATAAGGAGAGATTAAAAAACTGGAATTGTTTCATTTGGAGAGGAAATGAGTTAAGAGTTTACCGGATTCAAGAGGAGGAAGCCAAAAAACCAAACCAGGAAACAAACATACCCACTGTGTCATAACCTTCCGCACCAACAAACTAGAGCGATAGGAGTCTTCATGTCCTAAACAGCAGACAAGCTCTCCAAAGTTCTTTTTGGCAACAAGTCACACCTTACCTAGATTAAGGAAACATTCTTAGGACCCCTTTAAGAGCCTGAGTGAGCCAGGTTTCATTGGAATGACAGTGTCTCCAGGCTTGAGTCACACTACCATATGGATATAAAAACCAGCAGTTTGCAACCTGCGGCCGTTCCTGACTCTCTTCCTCCTTAGTTTCCATTTCAAGTTGTTATAGTCCCCAAAGGAAGGATGTTTGTTTGTTTGTGCTTAGTCCTGTTTTAGCTACAAACCTCAAGCACTTCCTAAGAGAAGATATGTATCTTACCACAAAGGGCTGCAAACATCATGCATCGGAAATAACCATGAGACTGTGTATTGCTATTTACTCTTTCAAAATACCAAAGCCAGCAGTCAGCCAATGAAAGTAAAATTCAGTAAGTGTAACAGTGATATTTAAAGATGTATTTTTTACACAAGCCACATTTAATGTGAAACCTACTGGAGCCATAAGATATTGATACCATGAATTCAGAGTCTGAGAAAGCAGAGAGATTCTCCACAAAGTACATTTTTTGCCTGACATATATCTAAGTAGTGTAGAATACACTGTTGACATGTTAACAACACAACTTGTCTGATGGGCAAGTTATTCCAAGTGGGTTACCTCTTATTTTGCACTATGTTCCCCTCTGAAATATTTACAGCTACTGTGAGTCCATTCAAGACTCACTACTATCAGTTAACAAATACACTGATATAAATGTTTGGTCAAGCAGGTATTGGTTATAGAAACTGTCAAACAATGTATCACAAGGCTTGTTCTCTGCTACATGTTGTAGCTAATGAAAATGAAGTGGCAGAGGTAGTTATTGTATGAAAAGGGGATACACTATGGTAAGGAAAAGAGAAATCTTCATGTTTTGGCAGTTTTATGGTTAGAATCTCTGTTAGTAGCAGAAACAACTGAAAGAATTTGAAAAACTGAGAAAAGGAGAAAGAAAATGTAATTCAAGTTTTATTAATCACATACTCAAAAATAGACAATTTAATTTTTTAAAAGGGTGAACCCTTTTTTTTTCTAATACACAGCTTCAAGTGAACCTATAGCAGTGGTCTCCAAGGAGAGGTGTGTCACACACCTGGGTGTGCAGAAGCCAATCCATTAGGGTGCAGAAAGACAATATTAGAACTTCAGCAACACATGTAAGTTATAAATAAATAAATATATATTGGGGGTGTACGCTCCAAAATTTTTAGTGATGGGCCACACAAAAAAATTTTGAGATTAATCTATAGGACTTTGCCACTCTAAGAAAAGTTTAAGTGCTATTAAAGATGCATCCTGTGAAATAATTTATAGCCATGTCCAAATTTCACACACCACAGAGTAAGGAAAGACTAAGTGGATTAAACAGATTTATAAAACACTAAAAGAGAGTTGATTGATCCTTTGAAGGAAATACATCTTTTGAGAAAGGATCAGATGAAGTGGGAGATGCTGAAGTATAATACTTGAATAATTTATTGAGTTACTGTTACTCAGTGGGTTGTGTTAAACTCAGTCAAAATGATAATATCTAAAACCTTTTAAAGAAGGGTAAATGTGATATGTATCATATTAAGAAAACTGAATAAAAATTGGTAAGAAAGGAGAAAAAATACCTCACCCAACTGATAATAAGATATTTTAAGGAAAATAAAGGTTTTTTTAAGTCCAGAGATTTTAACTTGTATATAACATAACATAAAATGAACATCAATAATTAATTAGATCTACTTTAGAAGGTGACAGGTGCTTTGCTTTAATGGATTAACCACAATGAATCTAACTGTAATAAGCTGTAATCAACTTCAATCCAGCCTTTCTTGGAAAGCTGGCTATACAACTTAATGATGCATAACAATTAAAAGTTATGTAATTGCTTATTCTACCTTAATCATAACAACACAGGAAATTCACAGGCATTGAGGTTACCTGTGTTAAACTGATGTACTTGAAAAATGTTTATTTTCAGTGAAATCTTGTGATAAGAGTACAAAAGCTTAAGAACAACTGGATCAGACCACAGTCTGCTAAGCCTGGAATCCTGCCTTTCAAAGAGGAGTTCCCAAAGCAGCAGCAGCAGCATCTGGTGGTATTGTCCCAGACCTCAGATGCCCCTGCTTTGCAGCAAAAGCATTCTCTGAAGCAGAGAGGAGGTGACAAAGACAGATGACACAAGGCAAATGACATTACAAGTGCCTTCTGTTTTCTGTCTCTTCCTTTCCTCAGAATTCCAAGACTTGTATTTGCTTTTCTTGACTTGCACTGAGCACTAATATGACATGTTATAAACTTGAACTTCTCAATTTTTGCTAGTATCAGCTACCTCAAAGCCCATTGTTCCATACATTTAAGAAAAAAAAAATAATCAAGAAATTCCCCTGACACTTTATACCGAGCTACACTGAATTTCATCTGGGGTGACACTTGTGCTTTACTCTTCATGCCTACCAGATCATTTATGAATGTATTTAACAGCACAGACCTAAGAACCTCTGCTAGTGACTTGCCTCCACTGTGAAAACAGCATGTTTTTCTACCCTTTGTTTCCTAAGTTATAAACAGTTATTTATCCATTTCAGCATCTATCCTCTTCTTTCATGAAAGAAGAGTTTCTTCACGAGCCTTTGGAAAAGAAAGTGTTTGTATGACTTCTGGAAGACCAAGTATGCTATCTCAACTGAACACAAAACTTGACATTTTCATTAAACAGCACACAAATAAATTGAAAATATATTATCTCTGAAAATTGGACAACTAAAGGTGTACAGTGTAGGAAGTCTGATCTATTAACTTACAGAGGAACAGTGACCTCTCATGAAAAGGACCTGTCCTGAGAGAAGGATTTTGTGTTCATCCTCTCTACCAATACTATTTTTTCCAACATTTAGTTTAATTTTTTAATAAATACAAGATGACATTGTTTATTATTACCAACTAATCAAGATTTTAAAATGGCATCTAGAATCTTGACATAAGCAGGAAATTATTAAGAGTTCAAAAAGCTTACTTAAAAACGTAAAGATTATTTTGTTCCTATGAAGAAATACATGGCTAGCAATACACTTGCAAATCACGTTCACAAAATCTTGCAATTATTTCATGTTTTCTGCTGCTGAAATAATCATTAAATACTAACAACATACAGAAAAGTCCATGCAGAAGAACAACTAGCATGACCAATATTGCTGTAAGAGCGCTAGAAGCAAAGCTGACACATTTAACTGCTTCTCTACCAACATTTGCCTGTTGCATATCATTTACACAGCATGTACTGTTGATGATGCTGCCAGAGAACATAAGGAAGTGATGTTGACAGGAGATCTACTTTTTTCATCCTACTTTTACCTACTTCCTCCTGCAGCAGAAAGAAAAGAATGGTAAGGCAAGACAGGAGGGGGAGTTCTGAAAGATTCTGCTGATGCAGAAAAAATACAAATTTTGAAGTCTGTATCCAGAAGGTAACAACTATAACATATATGAGCTGAAGAAAAGACAATGAGGTAAAACAAAGAAAGAAGGAAAGAACCTTTCAGTCTTAGCAAACACAAGTCATCTATCTGAAATTCATGATCCCAGAACAATGTAGGCCAACACTGAAGGATACAAAGTCAATCCACTTTAACCTGATCAGTAATGAGCCTTACCTCTAAAGACATAAGAAAAAAAAGATGACAGCTGCAGACAATTAAAAGGACATAGAAGAAGAATAATCTAAAAGATACCATCTTAGACAGGACAGAGAAAAGACAGTTGTATTTCTCAAAAACACCAGAAAAATAGTGTGTTAACATAGATAGCCATAAAGGCACCAAAAGAAGGATGCTTTTCAATCACAACGAAACAAAATCACAAACTGTGACCAAGTACATAAGTACTATAAAATGATGTCCAAAGATATAACATCATAATGTTCATCTCAAGGAAGTGGCAGTCAAACAAAAATTACAATCCAGTTGTTGATACACAGCATGTACTATAATGGTATCGTTATCCACAGCTTTTATTCAGTTCAATGTATTTTATCCTATACAAGACCATATAATATTGAATCCAAATAAAATGTCTGCATTGCACAATCAGGTGGTGTAACACCTATGTGATATTAAAACAGAAACAGCTTCTTCACAAAAGCATTGGATCAATTCCTGCCCTCATCAGCTCAGCAAGGAAACATAAAATCACTGCTATTTGACTTTCTTGCTACAGGAATCCTGCCAGATTGAGCACAAGTGCTCACAGCAAGCAGATGAAGTACGTTACACTAATTCACACAAGATGCTGATGTTTCATCATCTGCCTTCCAGCACTGGGCAAAAACTTCTTACACCCCTATGTAATTTTGCTCCAGTAAAACTAGACAGATTTTTTATAATCAAACTCATATTAAAACTGTAAATATAAAATTGTTTTTTGCTGTATATAACATGAAAAGACAACAAGTTTACACAGCAGTTTTTAATAAACTTTGATGAACAAGATATAGTGTAGGACATAAACTAGGCTGCCAAGAATGTAAGTCTGAAGGCATCTAAAGTAACTGTTTCCTTGAAATCCTCAAAAAACAGGGTGCCCAAAGAATCTGAGTAGAGAAGTACAGAGCCGCAGCAACTCTCATTTGTCAGCTTGTTCTATAGAGTCTGTAAATGGTAAATATAGTTCATCGCAAAAAGGTCACAAATTCACAGACAAAGTGGTGGTGGCTGTACCTACAGACAGCTTGAAACAGTAACGTCAACGCACCCTTCATTTTAGAAAGAGGTTAACTTATCTACAACCCAGATCTCATGTAATAACTAATGTAAAAGCTTCTAAGTATTTAACTTCTCAAGAAAGAAAGGATATGAAGGACTGTACCTCTCAATCATTATTATCTCTTTATTGGTATTAATGGCAATAATAAATAAAACATTTTTAAAGGCTAGTCAGAAGAATACCAAAGAGCTTCAAAAACTAGGAGTTAAGCTTAAAGAAGTGAGTTTATCAGAGCAAGCACATTCCATTCTGCTCAAATCTACTGTGAATTTTACATTATGTTATCTTGGCGATTTGCATTTGCATCCTTTGTTTCATAAGTGGAACATGAAAGCAACTTCTTCATAGGTCCAGTCGAAGTTTGCAGCAGCTACTACTTAATCACATCAAGACTGAAGAACACTTTTCAGCTTAAGCTCACCTCACATAAATGTACTTCCTTTTCTTGAGCAAACAGTAAGATTGCACTTTAAGGAGAGAGACCTACAAAGATACAACTTCTGGTTTCTCTTCCTTTCAGTGTTTATGAATGACTGACTGCTCATTTACAGCCATCTCTGATCATAGCTTTGACTGCAGCTTCTATACCTTGCTTCCTGGTTTGGGCTGCCTACTAATTTTTTGAGAGTATTCTAATCAAAAGGACCCCTTCCTACAAATATAACATGATAACATCCTTTCTCCAAAGATTTGGATCCTTTTTTGGTCTGAACTGCAATTTAACTAGGTGTCGGATTCAACGAACACATTAATGGAGACTTCCACAGCACTAGTAAAGGACTTTCCTCTCTTGTGCATCAGGAGACCAGAAGTTTTCTAACATTTTGAAGACGAAATGAAATAGAAAGCTCACAGCTAAGAATTCTAACAGCAACATGGCAAGCAATATATTACTGACAGAATGGTATTAGTGATACTGGTCAATGAATGCCCTGGAGTGCAGCCTAATGGACCAGCAGGGTTCAACATACAAATTTGTGGGTTTCATACACTTCTGAAGTGCCCCCATACCTCCTATACAAACGCTATCAGAATACCATGTAGTCAACTTAAATAAAGTGTTAAAACAGGTATTTTAAAAAATACGTAAAATGAAAGGAAGAAAACAATATAAGAGGTAAAAATAAAACTATTTATGAGGGCCACTAACGTTCATAATGAAAGTTCTCTTTTCCTCTTTCAATGTGCAGCTGACTGTATCTGTAACTCGACGTAGCCTTTTGCCTCCACTTTGATCATAATGCCCGACCTTTCACTTCCAAAAAGCCAGAATCTATATGGGCACTGAACAACAATTTATCTGGCTGGCTGCAATAACCTGTGCTTATGTCCTGTGGACCAGCCAGCAGACAGACACAGAACATCTGTTCAGCGAGTTATGTGATTCTTACACTCCACTAAAATCCTACTGAATAATGCACCAATGCAAAATACAAGCAATAATGTTCATTATGAATATCAAAGCACAGCAGGTGCTGCATTCAGAGCTGATTAAATTTCTTGTGTTTCACCAAAAACCTCTAGCTCTACCACAAACTGTGTCGGTTATACTGTATGATGTCCACAGGTACAATTTTTTTTTCCTGAAATGGGCTAAAGTGCTTCAGCTACAATGAGCAACTCCTCTCAAATATATATTTTTCTAGATAAATTCTCCTATATTTCAAGGACCTGTAATGTAAGCTCTAAACTAGAAAATGATCATATTTATTATTCCTTAAACTGCCAAGAACATAAGTACAATAAGAAAAGGAAATTAATCACAGGTTGTCCAACCTTTATAAAAGACCTTGTAACGAAGTCAGCTACAGTGAAAATTAGAAAATGCATAGTGTTAGGGTATGAACTCAGTGTATAAACCCATAGCACTAGGGCTGACAGTTCAGCTTTCTCTACCCTGATGGTTTATTGACATGTACAATAAAAAAATGAATGCAGTGGATCAGTATGGCTCTCAACATCAGATACCAATGCCTCAGGGGACGTTTACCCACAGCAAACGAGTTTTCAGCAACAAAGCTGTAGCAGTAAAACTATGTTTTACTGCCTCTTTCAGACACACCATTCAAAAACAATTGCCATAATATACCTTGAATTTACAGAACTTCAGAAAGTATGTTCTGTTTAATATTTGTAATGTAAGCTAGAAATCAAATACTTCAATCAGTTCAACAAAAGCATCTGATTGTATTTCTTCTGTCCTTCCCACAGCTCAAGTGCAAAGTGCTCAATACTCTCCACTGTAGTGGTCAAGGCCAATCTCTCCTGTTTTCAGAGAGTTTTTTCCTCCTTTCAAAACACATTTTCAAGGCATATCCAGATTATGAAGTATCATGAAAAAAATTCTTATGGTCCCATATTTAGGTGTGGGTTGTTGTTTTTTTTAAAAAATAAAGCAGAGATAACCCATCTTCAGCTACTTTGTGATACACTATTGCCAAAATTTATAATACTTTGAAACTATGTCTGAATATATTTCCATTAAAAACTGCCAGCACTATTTCAAATACCTCCCTGAACACTAGACTATTTCCACAGTTCTTTCTCTTCTCCAGTGTTGCTGAACTGGGAATACTTTCCTCCCTTCCATGACACAGGAATTTCAACACTGCGGAAATTAATTGCTGCATTTAGTTAGGGCTCATTTGTGGGAAGACACTGGTGCTCTTGCGTGTTTATGGAGAAAATGTATTTAATTTCTCATATAACTTCAGATATCTGACTGAAGGTGAGTGTAAACAATCATCAGTCAGGCCATGGTGTATTATGAGTTTCATTTGCTGCCTTTTGCATTTAGAGAGAAAGCAAGTCTTCCAAGCACAGTGTTGTCTAGTGAAAAACACTAAACTGGTAGTAGATTAACCATTTAGTTAGAAGATTCTAACTAAATCCAGCAATTTCCGCAATGTTAAAATTCACGTGCAACTCGGGGAGGAAACCATTCCCAGTCCTATAATATTCTAATATTGGAACAGGTACTGTGGCTGCATGGCTGATCTTTTGCTATAGTGGTACAGACCACCAACCAGGATGAAGAGGCAGATGGAACATTCTACAGGCAGCTGGGAGAAGCGTCACGATCACTAGCCCTTGTTCTCACAGAAGACTTCAACTTACCGTGTGTCTGTTGGAAATACAACACAGTGGAGAATCAGCAGTCTAGGAGGCTCCTGGAGTGTGTGGAAGATAACTCCCTGACGCAGCTGGTCAGTGAGCCAGCCAGGCGAGATGCCCCACTGGACATGCTGTTTACAAACAGGGAAGAACTGGTGGGTGGTGGCGTGGCTGGAGGGCGCCTTGGGCATAGCGATCACAAGATGGTAAGAGTTTTCAGTTTTCAGAGGAGTAAGGAGGAGAGTCAGCAGAACCTCTACCTTGGGCTTCCAGAGGGTCAACAACTTTGGCCTGTTTAAGAGCCTGGTTGAGAGAGTCCCTTGGAAGACAGTCCTGAGGGGCCAAGGGGTCCAGGAAGGCTAATGGAGCCCAGCTTTCCTTGGGATGGCTGAACACCTGCCTGCCGATGGAAAGTAGTGAATTAATTCCTTGTTTTGCTTTGCTTGCATGTGGGGCTTTTGCTTTATCCATTAAACTGTCTTTATCTCAACCCACGAGTTTTCTCACTTTTACTCTTCTGATTCTCTCCCCATCCCATTGTGGGGAGAGTGAGTGAGCGGCAGTGTGGGGCCTGGTTGCTGGCCAGGGTTAAACCATGACTTATTCAGAGGACCTAGAAATGTATTTTGATGATCTGTGGTGATATGATGGCTTGATAAATGTTAACTGAAGTCATCCTTACAAAAACAATTTTTGGAATGAAGATGTTGAAGAACTGTTGTTAAAGGATATTAATTCTCTTTCTCAGTTTTGTTTCTTAAAATATAACAGGAGTGAAAGACATAATTAATACCCTACATAAGTCAGATTTCTTATGTGGCCATGCCCACCACAGTAGAATAGTTCAAGAGCAGAGCACTGACTCACACAAGAACTCGGGCAATGGAAGCAAAAAGCGAAGGTGAAAAAGAACAACTAATATTCACACATGTTACAACACAGACTGACTTAAAGCATCTAAGGTGCATGCTTGTAATCTCTTTTCAGTCCCATTTCACCATATGGCGCTATAATGATTTCCACAAGATTAAGAGAGAATACCATTTGATTAAATATGAAGGAACAGTAAGCTTCACCTTCTTAACTAAAGCAGCACAAGGAAGGCAAGGGAAAATGTCGTCCTGTTGCTGAATGGGACAGGCTTCCTGGTGACAAAGGCTATGGAAAAGGCCAAGGTACTCCATGCCTCACCTCAGTCTTTACTGGCAACTCCAGCCTTCAGAAATCCCAGATCCTTGAAACCAGAGGGAAAGTCTGAAGCAAGTAAGATTCACCTCCAGCAAAGCAGAACCAGATTAAGGAACATTTAAGCAAAGTGGACATACATAAATCCACGGGGCCTGACAGCTGGTCTGTAAGTGCTGACCAATGTCATCATGTGGTCACTCTTGAGTACTGTATAGTGTCCAGTTCTGGCCTCTTTAGTCCAAAAAAAACCACAGACTTAATCTAAATAATAAACTAATCTAAATCATAACCTAAAAATAAATTATTTGCCATCTTTTGCACAGGGTCAGAGCACATTTCTGGTATGCACCAAACATATTGGATGAACATTATGTGAACTTGATTATTTGATAGCATTATCACTACTTAGGGCTACATTTTTTTTTAAGTACTCTGTACTGTTCTAAATCTATTGCCTCTGATGCTACTTTTAAAAAGTGCTTTTAAAAAGAATACTCAGTCAGCTTTGCTGATATAAAATACTATAAATAGACATTTATTTACATAAGAACTAAATAAAAATTTTTCATTGCTAAGGAAGGAAAGGCCCAAGGAAGACTTTCCAGTCTTTTGGCAAAGAGGAGAAAAATTATTAATTCAATTGTTCAATAAAAACCATGAAAACAAAGTCATAGTCTTTGGACCATATGGAATTAAGAAACCAGTATACCTTGCCAGAAGAGTCTTAAGATTCCTCAACCTTTACTTGTAAGTAAAAAAAGGCACTTCATTCTATTCAGGACATGAGCGATGGCTGTAGTTAAGATGACAGAAATTAGGCACCCTCAAAATAACATGTGAAACTGCTTTTAGCCATGGACTGGTGGTTGGTCAAAGAGATAGTAATACTTCTTCCTTATATTTCCCAGAAGTAGCTTCAGATATACTGGGGGGTGGGCAGGGGGAGAAGGAGAGGAGGGGAAGTGGGAGGGATGTGGACAGGACACAAAAAACCCAACCCAAGCCAAGCCAAGAGAAAGAAAGAAACTAGTTTTATTACTAACTACAGCCTATAGGATGATAAAATTGAAACAAAAATTATTCTCAGAGATTAGAACTACTAATTGATTTCAGTGAATACAAATTAATGAAATCAAGAATTCAAGACTCAGAAATGCTATGACTATGCAGGTATGATCACACTACTTCCTATAGAACTGTGAAACTATGCAAAAAATTGCAATATACTTAGTTCTTAATACATCATAATCTTACATGTGTTTTGCACTGCAAGTTTATTCAAGATACATTTTTCTTAATCTATTAATTTCCTCCATTAGAATGACCTTCTAAAATATTTGGATTCCTCTAAAGTTTTATCTTTATTTTTTCAGCACATGACGACACAGTTGCACAACCCATCATACTACAGTTGCTCAATAATACAGTCAGTGAATTGCAAAAGGGAAACAGTCCATCACAGAAATGACATAAATCAACAACAAGGTAATAAACAAATTTCTTTCATGAGTTCATCATAAATAAAACTACATAAAATGATACAGCTGACCAATAGTGTTAACAACTGCATTAACAGAATTACTAGGAAAAGTATAATAGTACACTTTAGTGATTTGCCTTTAGCTAAAATTTGTCAGTAGAACACAGTAAAACAAAGTACAACAATACTTTGTGATACTAAAAATTCCAAGGCTTCAGCCAGCAATGTATACTCCAAGCTGGAGCATGAGAGGAAAAAAATAGATGGATCTTGGGCAATTGTCGCTACCACCCACATTTTCACACAGTGCTGGTTTAATAGCCTTCATCTAAATATTGCAGAGATGCTTATGCTTGACCACTTTCGTGGAGAGATGCTTCACGTAAAAAAATAAAACTATAAATTCCCTAATGTTCTTAAACAATGTTTAATGTTCTTAAATAATGTTCTTATCACTTGCAAGTACTGCATAAAGTGCTGCTCTTGAAGATTTAAACAGCTACTTGCTTAATTTTGGTGAACTGGAAGATATGTGGTCTCCATTTCAAAAGCACACAAACAATACATCAAGTGAAGTACTAAATTCCTTGCTGATTTTTTTCCCATTGCATCTGATTTACCAATCTGGAGTGATTAATTTTTGTAGGAAATATGAAATAGAGGTTACTGGAACCTTTTCAAAAGGGAAAAATTTGTTTCCTGATATGGAAAAGATGAATGATGACTTACAGGAATGACTTTCATTATCCTTTATTGTACTTCTTACTATCCTAATCAAAGAGTATGGAATAGGATCCTATACAAGAAAACTGTATTTAAATGCTTAGTTGGTTTAGATAATGTGACCTAACGCTTACCTCCACACTTCTCAGCATCCATTAGGACTTTGGCTTTCTCTTCACTAATCCTACATTCTTCTATAGATTCAATTTCTACTTTATATGACATACATGTCTCCCTATTTTTAAACATCTTTCCAGATTGCTCTAACTGCATATTCCAACTGCAAATACAAAGCCCTTCAGCCATCTTCTAGGTTTTATTTATCAAATACAACCTTCACATCTTTACAAGTCCATACCCTTGTAAACTTTGCACTATTCCTAGTCACATACCTCATCCCTTCTTACATCTAAGCTTTTGACAAGTCCTATTGACACCTGATGGCATCCCCAGATGTCCTCAATGTTCCAGTCAAGATGATATGTGCTTATTTCCTACTTCAGTTAGAGTAAACCGCTCCTTATGGCCACTCTGCTGGCTAAATATGCTCCTTAAATCCATTTGTCATTTCATTACCTCCAAAATGTTGGACTTTGACCTCATGGTTCACTCATACTTTTCTTACACCCCTTCACCTGCTAGTCACCTTCAGACTATAACTTTCATTCTCTGGCTTTGCATGGACTTACATAATCAACTTGTCTCCTCTGACTTTTGTATTTCCTAGGCCTAAATAGTTATTTCTTTTGCTCCACCTTTTCAGCTTCCATACCATCATTTATACCTGTCACATAACCAATAGTCCTGTACAAGAAGCATCCAGAACTCCTCTTGGACAGCCATCCATAAAAAAATATATATTTCTATAATTTTATTTGCTTCCCTACCTAGTAGTTAATTTTTTTTCTTCCTTTCCTTTTCTAATTTTAAAAATAAATCATGTAAAGAGTCAGAGCAGTCCTGGCAGGCACTGTTATGCAGGGCTCTGAAAAAGCAGTTATTCCTATTTCCAGTGGACATTTTCATGGCACTTCATACAACATAAAAGCCAAACCTCCTTACTTTGAAAGGATCCAGGTCACTGTTAGGAAGAATGGTCTTGAGAATTCCTCTCCACAGGTAAGTATGAACTGACTGCATCAACTAACAGAAAAATTTAGACTCTATTCAATTAAATATTAAACTGTTGATACTTTATGCGAGATACGTGAAGATCAATTCTAATTTTCAACATACTTTGTTAATTAAGTAAATGTTAAAAAATCTATTGCATTTTGTTGTTAATTGCTATATTTCATTTTTACTGTGCTTCTTTGAAAAGGGTTAGGCAGCCATACAGGATGATGTTTTCCTCTAAAACCGCAGAATATACATTATTTCAAATTTTTGTTTGTTTATTAATATTAACCTGTTGTTAAATAGTAATATGGACAAAATAAGGTTGTTTAAAAGTATACAATGGAACAGGAAGAAAAAAAATAATTAATAGGTATAATATGCCTATATAAACCTGAGAAAGATTTTAACCCAGCATAGGTGAAAGTCCATGCAAATAAAATTTCCTTTCTCTTGAATCCTAATTAGAACAAAAATACTGTGGATGTTTCTGGCTGCAAAAGCATGACAGTACTTTTCATTGTTTTTTAGTTACCTGATAAGACAACTTCAACTAGGTCTCCTTCTTGGATATCTGCAGCTGATTTCACTAACTGGAGAATGTTCTCAGAGGTAGGGTCATGGCGGAAGAGCAGAATTTTGTCGTACATTCCATAGAAACCACATTCGGGAAACTGCAAATACAAACCCGTAAGAATTTACTACAGTGTAAAACACATAACTGTAAAATACAATTAATATAACATTAATTTTTGAGGAAAGATTGGACCATTCCTCAGATGAGTATCAAATAGAATATGTATTTTTTCATATATGACATTATTCATCACTATATTCTGAAAAGGGCTTTTCCCCCAGGCAAGTCAGTCGTTTGCTTTTCTCCTCCTCTGTAAGCAATGTGATATCCACTAGGAATGCATTTGTTTCTCTTGCATTTCCATAGCCACTGCTGATAACTTTTTCAAAGACAAGTTCCTGTGCCAGGTGATCTAATTAGACACTCCTGGTGCAGGTGTTTGGTCTATGTGACCTATGGAGGTCCCGTCCAGCCTATATTATTCCATGATCTCTCTCCAGATTACTGCCAAAAAGATGCCTTGAGGCCAGAAGAAATATTTTTCAGCTCTGCCTAAGATGTAACCCCTAAAAGAGAACTCATTAGGAAATACCTATGTCTTGAGACTAAAGTTACTAGGCACATACTAACTTAAGGTACTAGACACATAAAACAACATTCTCAAATTTAATAATAATCATTTATTTCAATGCAGAGAAAGTGGAGCTTTGAAAAGGGATTAAATCCTGTTGAAACTAAAAAAAAAAAAAAAAATCAAAAAAACCCATAGAGGTTATAACTAAGCAACATTTTTTCCCAGTTCTTTTTTTGCTGCAGCACAAAAATGTGAGTTAATTTTTTTCACATTCCCAGTTTAAAGAACTAAGATATTGTTTTGAAAACACTGCCAAGAAACCATTTTTCTTAAACAAAAGATTCAACTCAATTTTACGTGACTGAACTACTCTATGTATTATTCGGGAGTTTTATCAACACGCTGTGAAAAAAATCACAATAAGCATAGCACAAGAGATAAACTGGCAGGTTTTGAGGTTATAATTACTTTGAAAAGAATGCAGCACATAAGGAAGCCAACAAAAAGTACTTTAAAACAATATATTCATTACTGATTTCTAGAAGCTTCAGAACCTATCCAAGTATCCCAAGAAAGTTATACTTGCTTTTTTTTTTTAAGCTTTAAAGCATGGTTTAAAAAAAGAGAGACACAAAATGGTCAGATCCCTGGTTTGAATGAAATGCATCTAAATCTCTGAAGTTTTGTCTGTTGTATTCCAAATTATACCATAATTACTAAGCCACTGCTAATTCTTGGTTGAGCAGATTGCTTGCCTGAAAGAAAAAAAAAAAAAAAAAGTTGCTGTAATAGCTATTCATACAGGTTTTATACTCAACAGAAAATTTCCAGACTCTGAAACATAAAAAATTCTCACAGAGTATCTGCAAAGTTCTGCTGCAGTGCATGTGTTTAAAGATGCAGAATTTCTGTTCATGTGCACTGTGCACCACATTAACATTCCTAGATAGATCAATTATCTATACAATATGAGACACTATTTCAAGGCCATTTCTTTGAACACCTTTATCATTTATTAATTATGAACTGAAAGAGTTGGCAATTTATTGCTGAACTTTGAGAAGGTTGCCACCAACATCAACACATAATACTTCTAAACTGGCATTACAATTACATATATAAAAAAAGACATACTTGTAAAACTAGCAATCAGTTTCATATTCATATTCACAGTCTCGGCTGAGTGGCCACAGCAACAGCAAGGTGTACTTCATGTTCATAAAGCTGAAAACAGCTTACTATGTCATGTTCAAATCCCATTTCCAAGATATTTCTCACTGATGACTGTCATCTCTAGGTGAACCAAAAACCTGCTCTCGATAAGTGTGGTCTGTTGCCTTTGAAAAACAGTATTCATGCATCTATTCTTATGAAGAGAAGCAAGCCCAGTATTTTGTATTTTCATATTCCCCTGTAAAATGAGGAGCACTGAATGATCTAGTTTTGTAAAAGATATGCAGTTCCATGTTCAAAACTTACAGAAGCAACATCAGGTGGAATAAAATTAGTAAAGGCGGTTACTGAATTTTTATTTATTTAAAATAAGATTGTCATATAGGCCACATTTTTAATGAAGTTTTTAGCCAGGCAGAAGTCACATTTTGTCATGAATATATGGAATATTCTTAATCTTGCATAAAGACAACATAACCTAGATGGCATACTCTTCCGCAGTCTCAAATGTGAAGATGAAATATTTCAAGTATCACATACTTAAAATACAGTAAATATTAAGGATTAAAACTGTAAGAGTAAGACAAATAATGCTGAAGTACCTTAATTCTCAAGGTATCATTGTTTCCAAATGTCATTAAAATAATAAATTATTCACCCTAGTGCCAAAAGCATTTTTCTAGTTCAAGAATGATTGACATTCATGGCTTAGACGTGAAATAGTTACTCTAGCTTCTAAAGAAATTTGCTTTACATTAAGCATAAGTGGGAGTGAATCAAAGCTTTTGAGAGATGTAGTCTGAGCTGCAATTACTCTGTTCACCCATACAGGTGCTAGCACAGCCTAGGTAGTAGAAAAGCAGATGAGACACCCAAGCACCTTACAGAGCCATTCAGCATCTGACCTAGCAGCACTGAGCTGAACCTAAAAGCCTGCTGGAGCTGCTCAGATGCCTGCGTCATGGTGCTCCACAGCCTGACAAGCTCTTCCCTTGCTCCACCACTTGAGCTGGCAGATTCATCTTCTAAATGTTTCAAATGTAGAACATGCATGAGAAAGTAATCCTGGTGGGATTACCATTTTAATTAAACAGATTCCTACCTTGCTACACTATACAAGCCTGATGGCGATGTCACAAGAATAAAAATTTTCTTTTACAAAGGCAGTGAAAAATTAAAAATAACTTCCAGAATGGGCACTGCTGATCCTTTTCAAACAAAGAATTTTCTCATTTCATCGGATTTTAGAGATACTACAGGCATTTCTCTCTAAACTCATTAACACCTAAATTGTTTGTTCTCTTTACATTCTCATTCCATTTGCTCTTTTCAAACTGGCTCTTTTCTACCTATAAAAGTATTTCCTGTATTACATATCATATATGTGTACATAAATATGTGTATTTTGACTTATCATTTATTATATTCTTTAGAGAAAAATAAATTCAATCACAACATTTTCTAGTACACTATATCCAACAATTATCTTCTGGGTTTGAGTTAGTTTTCCCCAGATAAACTACTCTTATGCCAAGAAAGCCATTTTCATGGTGCGATTCTTCAAATAAAACATTGTGTAAGGACCAACTGTTGCAACAGTGACAAAAATATTCCCTCGGCTAAGCTTATTCCTGCCAACAATAATGTTGACATGCACAAACAAAAGTAAACAAAAGCAGCCACATTGCTTTGTACTACAACACTATAAGTAGTTGTAGGTTGTTTGGGTTTTTTTCAAATATAGGACAAAATACAACTAAAGCTAAGCTAACTAAAACTATCAGTATTGGATCTAAATTCCCAATGCTCATAAAAGCCCTTGTTTCCATATAATAGCTGCTGAAAGTGGAATTACAAGGAGTAAAATGGTCGTTGTAATTGTTATAATGAGGAAATGCAGTATTTCTGTAAGAATCAGGAGAGTGGAAAATTGTTCACATGCAGTTCAGAAACAGGATCTATTTCTGGATGCTTAACAAAGCATCAGTAGTCATTAAGACATCACAACTGTCCACATACATGTTGTTTGTCTACTCCAAGTGTGAAACAAAATACATCATCTTAAACCGTTTTCAGTGCTGTTTAATCTAAGGTGCATTAGTTTACAACTGAAAGAGGATAAATGACCTTTACAACATGTTAAACTGTTAAACTGCCACCGTTTAGCTGTGTATTTAAAGTGTGCCCCCTTTTCCCCACCTTTTTTATTCTTTTAATAGAAGGACCAGTGCTCTAACATGATTTATATCACTTACAAAGAAGTCAAGGTTCCAGATTTGCAAATTCAGCAAAATTTCTGTATTAATGTCAGTCTGTTCCCAGTCTTGATGTTATTTATTAGATGCTTTCCAGTGTAAAGAGAAGAAATATTGGACAGCATGCTTCTAAGGCACTTAAAACTACAAAATGTATTTAGTCTAGGAATGAAAAGTTTAGCACATCTGAGGGCAAGCTGAAAACCTGGTTCCCCATAGACACTGAAGTTCTGGAAAAGCTGAGAGTACTTTTTAATAAAAATCACCTAGGAATAAAAAAATCAAAAGAAAACACAAATAAGAAGGAATGCAACTACCATTGAAGCAAATACCCAATATGCAGTGTGAATCCTTTTAAGGGCCTTATTTTTATTTTCAAAACTTATACTTTCAACTTTGCTGCTTAAGGATAATTTATGAGGGATGTGTAAGACCATTAGGAAGATTATTGAATCATCACAGAAACATTGAACCATTTAGGCTGGAAAAGCCCTTTCAGATCATCAAGCCTAACCATTAATCCAGGACTGCCAAGTCCACCACTAAAACCATGTCCCTACCTGTCCTATCTACATGTCTTTTAAATACTTCCAGGGATGGTGACACAACACCCTGAGCAGCCTGTTCAGTGCTTCACCACTCTTTCAGTGAAGGAATTTTCCTAATATCCAATCTAAGCCTACCCTGACATAGCTTGAGGCTGTTTCCTCTTGTCCTGTCACTGGTTATCTGGGAGAAGAGACCTACACCCACCTGACTACAACCTCCTTTCAGGTAATTGTAGAGAGCGATAAGGTCCCCCCTGAGCCTCCCCCTCTCCAGGCTAAGCACCCCCAGGTCCCTCAGCCGCTCCTCATAACACTTGTGCTCCAGACCCTTCCCCAGCCCCGTTGCCCTTCCCTGGACACGCTGCAGCCCCTCAATGTCCCTCCTGAAGTGAGGGGCCCAGCACTGAACACAGGAGCCGAGGTGCGGCCTCACCAGTGCCCAGTACAGGGGGGCAATCACTGCCCTTGTCCTGCTGGCCACACTGTGTGGGATACAAGCCAGGATGCTGGTGGCCTTCTTGGCCCCCTGGGCACACTGCTGGCTCATGTTCAGCCGGCCATCAACCACCACCCCCAGGTCCCGTTACTCCCGGGCAGCTTCCCAGCCGCTCTTTCCCATACACCATGTTAGAGATATTCTCCATAGAAAGGAAGGTTCCTTAGCCTAGACACATGCAGTCTCTGTCTAGGATTGGTCTTTAAATATATAGAAGATGTGCCAATAGGAAGGGAATAATCTGTTTCTTCTCTGCATGGAACATTAAAGATTTGCTAATCTAAAACACAGGAAGGGCTACAATACAGGGGATTAGACTGGAGACAAGGAAAGCTTTGCAAGGGTAAGAATTAAAAAAAAAAACAAAAAACCAAACAAACCACCACACCAAACTTACTGTTTACCTAAGAAAGGGAATCTCTATTACTGGATAGGTTTTAAACAGAACAAATTAAACAAGTATCAGGAATCTGACAGCTGATCTTCCTATGTCCGGATAGAAGGATAAAGTAGATAAAGTCATCTAACCTAAGATCATGATGCTGAAAAATTTACTATCTACTATCTAGTACAAATGGGGACAGTTTTGATCAAGAGTATGGCTAAATGCATATTACAAATGTTTATATTATTTATTTATTAAGTACAAGTCTCTCTGTCCATCTGTCCACAAGCAATATCGTGTATGTGTCTATCCTCAGTGACATTAGGTCAAAAAAATGCCAATGTTGGCATGACTGCTCTCAGTAAAACTGTCGTTATACAGAGGAAACTCCGTATTATTCATCCACAGGTTTTGTTCATTCATTTACTAAATCAAAGGTAATTGATACAAGAATTTTTTTGGAAATATTAAAATAGAAACTATCTTAAGAGGACGTACAAGTATTAGCTTTGCTCTAAGAGCAGTTAATGTTGCCCAGCCTTGCTATGTAGACACCCTTCATTATGTTTCTCTCAGTGCAATGGACTTACAGTGAAAGCACCGTGTTGTTCCCTCATTCTGTATTACTGACAAGCAGTCTGTAACATACCAGAGGGATATTACTGTACACTGTCTGAAAACTACTGCAAAGGTAATATCTCAAAGCAAAAAAATGGAAACACAATATACTGGTTTTCATCATACTGACAATGACATTTTAAAAAAAAAATAAAAATTAGTCAGTCCCATGAAGAAACAAAATTCTGGCAAGAAATAAACTCACTGTTTACCAGGCTTAAAACTTCAAGGAAGATCCAGATTTTGTGTCCTGTAGAGCAGCACTGAACTGACTGACAAATTGACTACTACTGATCAGTGTGACTATTTATAAGCACACTTATATAAGTCTGCATGATAAAAGGTTTCAGCCATTAGCGTAATATAGCATATAACGTAATGTAGCATTGCAGAGAAATAATTATATCACAGTAGTCAAATTTATTTCAGACGGCTTGATGAGGAAAACTTGTAATTTAGAGATCATCTCTGATTAAAACACAGGTTTTGTGCATTGCAGAGGTTTGTTTGAAGTTTCAGCAAGACAATGTTTCTGGATCAAGCTCCAAGTTATTTTTTTACTTGTCCACTTTAAAATGTGGAAAATTTAAAATTAAATACTCTATTAACAAGATAGCATTCATTAGTGTTGTTTGTAGTGATTAAAAGTGTATTACAATTGTGAATATAATCCATTTATTGTTGGGTAAGAGTGATTTAAATTTGTTAGTTTATTAACTTTTAAACTATTAATATTTACTGAATGTATATGCAACAATAATTCACAGACTGTAATACTGCCTCTCAAGAGGTGCAATTATCCTAAGGTTTACTTCTAAAAATTTCAGCAACCAAGACCTAAACGTCAGTTTTAGCATTGCCAGTCTTGCCCTTTTCAATAACGCTTGTCTCATATTATGCCAGTAGTTTTTCCTTACATGTACAGTAATGTTAGCACAATAGAAGTGAATTATTTGGGAAAAGCATGACAGACTTTCATTCCAAACATTGAGCTTTAAATAACTGCTGTCTAAATGTTTATATAAAACACGTTTTATATGATACTGTAGCAGCTTTTACGGTAAAAACAGGAAACAGTACTAGCACTTGAAGTCACCCATAAGCAGACTGAAGTTGTGTGCTTCTTTCATTTCCTGAGAATATCACATAACCGTTATCTACCCATAAGACTTAAATATATATATATAAATATGAATACCTTTTTCAGCTGAAAAAAACCCTGCTGATCAGTTTCTCAAGTAATAATTTGGTATTGCCCAGCTTGTAGGTACTATAGAGGCACATTATCCATAAAACACACAGCAAAAGGAGGCTTGGCATTAGCCTTTCCTCAACAGATACCAAAGCAGAAGCAACCATGGAAGTGCTTTTATACTTCCCAACTGCAAACATCTCAAGAAAATCCACCAAAATATTTCATCAATAATTGTACAGAAGCCAAATGACTATGCAAATTCCAGGTTTTCTTTTAAATAGATTTCAAATGACACTACAAAAAAAATTGCAGACTCATATTAATTTTCAGTAACTAGAACCTCAAATTGTATGTATTCAGTGATTAATTTAACCCATTATCCATTGTATAATGGATACAAATAATAATTTGTGGCATATGTCCATCCACATGCAGACACAAGCTGAACTATGCATATCCATAACTGTGCTGTCTTATTAACGATTGTTCTCAACACAAGGATCAAACTGCTGAAAAACATTGGTGATATCTATAACTATCCAATGACAATCAAATGGCTTTATTATTAAAAGGAACAGAACTTAAATGACTTGATATTTCCAATATGAATTGGGATGGTTTCAATTATTAATTAATATTAATGAATCATACACATAGTTTTCTGAATGGAGAATGTATCCAGCCTCCCTCTTTGCTGTAGTAAAGCACAATTTCTAACAGAAATTAACTAAAAGGAAAGGTGAGACAACTTTCTCACCAGTTTGGTTTAATAATTATGTATTTGGAAGATTAGCACTGTAGATCTCAAATGAAAAGCTGATGAGAAGAAAATTTCTTCCATATAAAGAATTTTATCTGGAAAAGCTGGAAAACACATACTCTAAACATTGATGCTCATTTCAGTGTCACTAGTAATGTAATCCAAGAGCTGAAAAAGTGTGATGCCGTGATCATTTTGCAGAAATACTTCATTCAGCATACTAAAATTGTCATGGTTTTGTAACAGAACAGGTAGATAAGTTTCTCAGTGCTAAAGGTGCAAAACAAACAAAACAAATCCTCTTTTTAATTCTGTTTTTTCTAATGTTACTACAATTTTGCCCATTTCCTGCGAAGTATAGATTCTGTTGCTTTATTCTAGGAAGTAATGAGAGTTGTTCTTTTAATTTTTTCACTCCTCGTTGATCTATTTCTTAACATTAAATTGAACTATGTCTTTTAGTGAAAACTACTTTTTCCTTCTGAATTAGATTTTTGCAAGCCTTCCTCTTAGAGAAGTCCTTAGTAACTACTGCAACAGCAACAAGAACCTTGATAACACCTGGAAGTCTTTCACAGCACAAAGATAACTATCCAGCACACAGAAGGACTGTGGGCTAAACAATATCTTCACAGCATGTGGAGAAGTTGAGTCACACAATGTTTGTTGACCTAAGCTAACTTGCTACAACAGAAGTTACATTGACCTAACACAAAAAACGTTGTTGACCTAACCCGGACTTGTGTAAAAATAAATAAATAAATGGTCTTACATCAATACAACTGTTTTAAAATAAAAAATTAAACATACAAAATTTTTGAAACAATCATATTAACCAAACTAAAACTTTCTTCTTTTACAGTCTTAAAATAACAATGCATTTTATTTTTAGAAGTCAGGATTTCCTTTCTCTACAGAGGTTACAACACAGCAAATTCATGATACCGAGAACCAGATAGTTTTTGGCCAAGAGACTGCCTAAATTCTCACTTAATTGTGGCAGTCACTATTACCTCACTTGCAAAACTCAAGAGATTTTTTTAAAGGCTCGATTTACCAAGTGCAAAGCTATCATGAAAATATCAGCCTTTATGCATAAAGAAAATACCACAAGACTTCACAGTTTTGTTGTAAAAAACATCAGTATTTAAAGACTTTCTTCACATACACCACTACAGTTACTACAAACTACCACAAACTTTGGAGCTTAAATAGAAGTTCAAACTACAGATATTCAGAATATATGTAGTAACATCTGAGTAAGAACAGGAGCTGGTGCCAGCAGCAGCGGTATCTCTGCCTCATTCCAGGATGATGAAACATCTGCACTTAAGACATCTCAGAAATGGTGAGTCTCTCTAGACCAGGGGTCCTCAAACTACGGCCTGCCAGCCGGATACAGCCCCCCAGGGTCCTCAATCCGGCCCCCGGTATTTACAGAACCCACTCACCCCCCACACACACACCCCGCCGGGGGTTGGGGGGGAAACCAAGCAGCCACAGATGGCTGCCTGCCACTCCATCGGTGCGCCGGCCCCCTGTTTAAAAAGTTTGAGGACCCCTGCTCTAGACCTTTCCAGTGATTGCATTGGCACTTGCCAGGCAGCCAAACAGCAAGGCTAGGCAATAAATGTCTTTCCTTTCTTTTCTTTATTTTTATTTTCCCCAGGCAATCAGCTTTCAGTTGTCCAGAAAAGAAGTGTCAGAAAACATAGAGTAGTACTGACCATCTTGATACCGCCTACCTCGCAGCACTAGCCAAGACAGGCTGAGGTCAAGCCCATCTGTCACAGGTACAGAGAAGACAAACGATTGATGAAGCAAAATCATACATTGGAAAGGTAAAGAAGTGACCAAAGTAATCTTGAAAGATTAGGAAGGGAGATGACCAGAGCAAGGAAAATATGCTTAGAACAGAGGCATAGGAAAGCCGATGTCTTGTGAGCCTTGAGGCTAGTGGCAAGGACCCAGGGTTACAAGAGTTAAAGCAGTGAATGGGAATAGCAGTACAGGTCTCTGCTTCCTTCTTGCCTTTGTGTTCCCGAAAAAGTATTAGAAAGTTTGCTTCCGATCTGATTGCTTAGTGAAACAGAGAAGTTTCTAAGATCATGCCCACTAAACCAGCCAGGAACCGTTCCCCAAGTCTAACACCGAGCGGCACATTGGTGGCTCACTGCTACAGCACTGACCTCTTTCCCCAGAAGCACAGAGACGACATCCCCACTGCTTGTTTTAAACAGTCCCTTACACATGCTAGGACCCGAACCGTCTGGGCATCATCTCAAACACTATAATTTGGCACAGTTCAAACTGTATCAAGGAACCATGCAATTAAACAACTGAAAAGTTTACGTGGTTTTGGGCCAGTGCTTGAGCCCATATTCTCATTTTGGCTTATTTATAGATATATCTTTAGATGTAACTTCAGAGAACCACCACCATTTGGTACATTCCTATCATCAGTTAAACTTCTTACTGCTTTAATACAGGTGGTGTCATTTCCCATTTACAGTATTTATTCTTCTTTTTACTTTTTTTACTACAACCTTTGATTAATTACACGTTCTATAAAGTACAACATGATTGAAGTTAACAAGCCTTTTCCATGCAGGCCATCAGAAAGGAACAAACTTCTTATTGTTCACGATGTAAACAATACTTTAGAAAACAAGTATGCATGTACAAATATTTCACTAATTCTGTTTGCAGCAGTGATTTGCTGCAGAAATCAGATTCCTTCATCTCTCTCAGATGAGGAACAGAGAATTTGCCTGCAGAAATATCCACAAAACATATGAAACATGGCCATGGTGAAACACAGGAACATGGTTATTTTGGAGAGAGCCTGACCTCTGAGCAACCTTTTGGTCAGCCCCTTTCAGTACAGGTTGCTCCCCCATGGCCATTCAGGGCAGGAGTTTTTCCTTTGTGTAATACCTTTAAACAAACATGTTCTTTTGCTACTTATGCCTCCTGCCACTGCATATCGGCTTGCCTTCTGTCCCTCAAATTGCTCACTGCCAGAACTACTGAGTATACACTTTACTCAAGCTACTTGTATGTAGACCTTAAAAAACCCCAAGTTCCAGGCAAGCAGCAAGATATATTGGCAGAGGGTCAAAATAAAAGCATCTTTAACAATACTACACAGATTTTTCTTTCAAATCTAGACTCTTTTACCCAACATCAAAGAGAAACCAAGGTTGACGCATCAGAAACATGGCTCAAAAAAGTTGTTAAATTTCACTTGTGTGGTTGCAATTGAAAACTGAAGTAAAATCATGGTAACTTTTTAAATCCTGATCCCAGTAAAGTTGCTTTAGTGATTAAAAAAACCCAAACCAAACAACCAAACTGAAGGGAGTATTTGTCTGCGTGTGTCAGTTTTCTCACGTTGCTTCTAAACTGAGTCTGGCAAGTGGCTGCTGGCTGGTGTCAACCCACCAGAGCTCTATTCAATTCAACATGGAAAAAACTTCAATAGCACTTCTCTCTCAAACAAAAAGAATTTTAGCATAATTAGTCTAACTATTTGTGCTACCACAGGGCACTAATATAACTTTCTCCACTCCCATTAAAAAGATTGGATTTATTTTAAATTGAGACTTCTGTGGAAGTACTTCATTCTCATTTACCGCATATAATGGGTTACCAAAAATATACATTGATTATGTCTTGGAAATTGGCTTTCACTAATACCATGTAAAGACTACCTGCATTTAAAATAATGTCTGACTCTTAAATATACTTTATCTTCTCCAAGAGTTCACTTTTTTCACTGTTACTTCCTTAGCATTTTGTGAATATTCATTACAGCTTCCAATGCAATGAAGACGATACAGAGTCAAGCAGATGGAAAGAAAGAGTAAGTCAAATAACCCAGACATTGAGAACATATTCAAATAATTGCCACATAAAAATTCTAAAAGTTCATGAGCCATGCCAATAAAAACACACTTGTCGCTGTCTTCTCTATCATGTAGATTAAAAGGTTAATTCAATAGAAATATTTAGAAAAGCAATAATAAATGCACAAGGATGAGACTCAAAAGAGAAACTGGTCTTCACATCCCATCAGAGCCAAAAGTTTTATCACATATACCACATCTGCATTTGCTGCGTAATTTCCCTGAAAATTCTCACTGGCAGAAGCACTGAGGGCAAGCACTAACAGTTTGCAATTTCTTTGTTATTTCATACTGAGAGTTTAGGAGCGCTGTTCTACTAACACCAATTCATTAATGCCACATTTTTCTAAGGCAATACGGGCACCTCAGCAGGAAGGCTCCCACAGTTTGTGCATACTTTCTCTGCGTGGCCCAGCACTGTCCACCTCAATATAGAATTATGGATCGTCCTGCAAAACGTTTGGAAGAATGTGACCACAGTGTCAGATTGTTGACAGACATCCACTTACATAGATGCTTCACAAACAGATTGCAGTTCTCACTAAGGAGGTTGAGAACTGGAGCAGAAAGTTTCATGCACTTCAGGGAATAGGCAGAAAAAGGATGATGAATTACTAACAAAAATCAAGTATTTTTTTCTAGTTCCTTTAATCAAGAAAAGATTTAAGACAGTGACTAGAGAGTCCCTTGCCCACAAGCATTCACTGTTTTCAAAGCTGCAGTCTTAGTAATTCTATGCCATATACTACATCCGGGAAAACAAACTCCTAACTTAAGAAAGATGAAAAGAAACCAATTCAAGAGCCAATTCTAGACATTACTAAAAAAACAAACAGCCTCCCCACCCCCACCCCCAAACAAAACAAAACAAAAAAACCCCAAACCAAAACCCACCACATTTCTGTGCCAGTCTACCACCAGATGTGTTTTAGCTATTTCTGAGCAAGCATTACATCAGTTCAGGAGATTGACACATACTCAACTTTAATAGACTACACAGACATAAAGCAAGTATCTTTAATCGTTTTACAGATTGCAGAACACAAGCTATTTGCATGCAATCAAAGTTCCTGTGCATGAGGTAAGAGATCTAAACAGATCTAATAAGGGTAAAAGATCATTCTCACTTGTTTATACCTCTACTCTCCTTCCAAAATACACTTAATTTCCTTCAAGATAGATGTTACTTTAGGTAATTGCTTAAAGATAAATTTAAAACATTTTTTTTTGCAAAGAAATAGAAAACAGAACATCTCTGACCAAGACTATTGTTTTAATTAAAGCATTCCCAAATTATGTGGTTTCCTCCTGAAACAGCAGAACTCCCCTACTTTTGAGTAAAGTTTTAAGAGAGATATTTAAAGTTACTTACTCTTTCATCCACTCACAACAATAATTCTACATTCCAGGAAATATAATAAAAGCCATTTGGAAAATGCTTGATAAGGGCTCTCTTCCACTGAGTTTGATAAAAATGTCAGTGACTTTTTTAAAGTATAAGCAGCACGTTAGTTCAGCTTTTAGTACTGACAACTACTTTGCTGTTTGGTCAGTTGTCTATTTTACCTCTATTAATTAATAACTAGTATCCTTATTAATAAAGGATAAAGAGACAACACCAAATAGCAGGATTACTGGGCTCGTTAGTCCTGTAAGGAATATAATCAGGAGGGGATTACAGCAGGAGAAAAGGCTGAGGGTGCTTATACCGGACACCAGTTCAGCATGAGCACACATACCTAGAGCCAGGTCTGCACAGGGAGTCAGATGGCTAACTTACAAATAAGAACTCATAATATCATGTGATACACATTAATTTTTTATTCAAAATGTGTCTTAGAAAAGCCAAAATACTAAGAGGAAACTGTCCAGAATGGCCAGTAAATAATATTAGGACAGGAATGTCTGTAAATGACTCTTATGTAAATTTAGCATCTCTGCAGATCTGAGTAAAGCATGGCATGGGGGATAGGAGATTCATTGTCCAGAACACCCATAAAGAATTTTCCCTGCCAAACACCTGTTTAGGGATAGGAAAACAGCATGATATTTTTTTTTTTTAATATGACAAAAAAGGGCAGCTTTTATATAATACTACGAGAGATACATTTAGACCTCTAGATAGTGAGTCACTCAGGAAGAGGCCGTTTGGGTTTCTAGGCCCTCCTACCTGAAGGGCTCAAAGCTGGGGTGTACAGCTTGTCAAACACAGCCCTAACCATTAGGCTAGAACAAGATCACTAAAGAAATGGGAAACAGTTGAAGATGTATGGGATCACAAACAGGATGCAACAAAGCTTCTGTCTCCGTAATGGGCACTCAACAGAAATTGGACAGTTAAGAGATTAAAAATAAAACATCCTCCTGAGAACAAAGGCCTAAACTAAGATTCCCCTCCCCAAACATTTTGCCAGTGATACTGTTTCTTAATGAAAGTGCTTGTAGTTGCTGTGTTTCCATCTGCATCCAGTATGTCCTTTAATAACATGTATGCACTGAAGGAAAATCAGCACACTCAGGCATAAAGATTAAGCATGTTTAACTC
Organism: Falco cherrug; assembly: GCF_023634085.1. Lineage (NCBI taxonomy): Eukaryota > Metazoa > Chordata > Aves > Falconiformes > Falconidae > Falco > Falco cherrug. The sequence continues at coordinate 59,279,222 of NC_073703.1, forward strand.
TTCTGCGAATCTAGGAACAGTTCCACAGAACTAGGAGAATCATTTAAAGAGAAGCATGTGAATAAACATTAAGGTTAATTTTATTTTTTCAATTGATTTCAGAAAAATAAATGAACTAAACACAGCAATTACCAGGTTGCAAAAGGAGCTTTAAAGTGTATGTTTCGTACATACAGAAATACAATGTTCAAAACAAAGTTGATAGCAACAGATATAAATAGAAACTTAAGACTTGCAGAAAACCACTAAGGAAAGCCAGAAGATGCACAGAAACATCACTGTCAGCATACTTCAGGCAGATTAAACGTTTTGTTAATACTTTAAGAACAAAAAGAACTGCACAACAGTTCTACCACCCATAAATATTTATCAATCACTTCCCCCACCCCCCACCCCGTATTTTGGGAAATGGCAATATTAAGTACTAATGATGAAACACTTCGTATTCTAACACCAGTTGATACAGATGTTGAAGAGGACTCACTAAAGCTGCACAGTTATATTGGCAAGTTCAAAGAACTTTAAAGCTAAATCGAACAAGCTGTAAAATCAATGGTTGAGTTCTGGAGGAATCCAGAGGAAGAAAACCAATGTGCTTCTTTTTAAAAATGGACACGGAGCTACCTGTGTAACTGTAGACTTCTCAAAACAGTGGAACACAGTTCAACAAATGAAAATGTGAAGGACAGAACTAATATTTAACCACCTTGGCTTACGGAAAAAGTAGGTAACTTGGTAATGTAATGAGGAGACTGCACAAGCACAACTTAACAGCAACATGAAGTCAGACTTTGCAAAATACTGTATTAGGCCCCTGGAAACATGGAATGTAACTGCTCTGGTGTAACAGTGATTCTGCTCTGCAAAGCAGAGATTAGATTTCCCTGATGTAGGGGGTAATTAGATAAACAGGCACTCTTAGGGAATTGATTTTGCCATAAACTGGGAAATCAAAGTAGTGTATGGATTTATTACCTCTGCTTTTGGCATTGATGCAACTGCAGCTGGAAGTCTACTCATACCTCACATTTGAAATTCAAAAAACTGGGACACCAGAGAAAGGTTTCAGGAAAGAATGACAGAATAATTAAGGAATTAAAAGACATGCTCTCCTGTATGTAGCCGCAGGGGATTAAACTACTTAATTTCTAACGGAAGGTCAGGATGCGATTTGATCATTTTTTGATAAGCATCAATATGACAAAGTGAAATCTGATTATCTATTATCTGCTTTGCAGACAAAGAAACAGCAAGTTCCAATTTCTGACAGCTGAGGCTATGTAGAACTCGACTACACAACAATTATTTTGCTGGTCCAACTTTTTTTGGGGGCTTATTTTAAGCAGCTAAAACAAGTGCTTACTGGAGAATAAATACAGCAGTGCTATTTCCACATTACTGGATTTTTGTTTCTAAAAGAGACACTCTGAAAAGGAATTAATTCAGACTATTCCTATGGCCTTACTTCTACAAAAATACTAAAACAAATTACCATAATGACATACTCAGCAGCAACACTCATAGACATGGTAACTGGAGAAAGCTAACAGCTTTATTGGGACTCTTCTCAAGCATCTTTTTCTTTTTATTCTTTTTAGTCTCAGGATGACAAAACAGGTATTTAATATGTCAGGTACCTGACATTATCCTGCCATTCATTCTGACATTGACCGGACCTCTAATGTAACACCTTTGTCTAGTTCTGGGTACTCAGAAACAGTCCAAGAACAGCACCAAAGAAACAGTTCTGTAACGTGTGATATAAAAAAAAAAGATTTAAAAAGAGCTAAGCAATGATTAGGGGAAAGAAGATAAGAGTGAAGCAAACTAAAGACTGTGAAAGTTTCCTAAGGTAGGCAGCAAAAAGTTTGCACAAATGGGATTTAAATTAAACATTAAGAAATAAGGGTAATTTAAAAACTGGCAATGACTTTTTGGGGAGGCTGTGGCACCTCCATGACTGGAGGTTCTCAAAACAGAGAAGAGTGCAGATACAGCTGATGTTGACATTAAACAGCAGGAAAGTCTTCTGGGTCTTTCTATCCCCATATCTACAACTCTTCTGAAAGACATTAAAAAAAATTAAAAAATATTCAGAGTAAGAAAAATAGACTATATAAGGCACATGCCTACAGTTTAATATTCCTTTCTGTAAGTCACATTTCTGTGGCTTTCCTTTCTGATTATCTAAAATCCTCATTGTAAGTTCAACTGGAGAAATTCTTCCCCATTTTTTATCTTGTGTGTAGAGCTCCTCTGCAACATTACGTAGCTGCCACATTTCACAAAGGAAGTTTTGGCATCTCAGTGTGGGTGAATACATGTCCACCCCCATCCAACTAGTACTGACAGATTATTTGACAGTTTAATTTCAGTCAGACCTATCTGCCTTAAGAATATTTTTAAACATCAAGACAAAAGTTGCCTTAGAGTTTAGTATGTATGGGATGTGCATCTTAGAAATCATCTAACAGATGAAATGAACACACAGTCAAGCCTAAATTTCTGCATGTATTTGCCTGTCTCCAACTATCCACTCTCATCTTGCAATACTTCAGTGTTTAACTTTTACAGTACAGAATTGCACAGTCACTGAATCTCATCTCTTCTCATACAATGGGATCAATATTCGACACTATTGTCCTCAGGGTCAACAAGTGACTGGAACTCTTCTCATGGCTCTGCCCCTTTGATGCTGGACTTTAAATAGGTTCTTTATTGTTTTTAATGGGATTGAAGCTTTCCTGGTGCTAATTAGACATATATATATAAAAATGCTTTTGTGAACACATTTTGACTTAATCATGTCTCTGAACATTTAATTTCAAGTGCTGGGTCCTGCCTTCTTGCTAAAACAGCATCAACCAATGTAGTTTTAAAAAAACCTTTTATAATGTACATTTTATTCATTGTTCAGTGCTAAAATTTTCAACTGTAGAACTGTATTACACAACTGATGCTGGAATTTTAAGAAAACATTTTTTATTTTAGGTCTTCTTAACAATGACTTAAACAAGGCCATAAAATAAAGATACAAGATTATGATTTTTTTTTCCTTATTTAAAGTCAGAACTGTTAACCTATAAAAGCTGCAGAAAATAAATTTACACCTAGAACAAAAAGGTAAATCAGCTCCCTGAGGCTACTGCTTCACAGGGTAATTTCATCAGAATATCATATTAAAAATCTATTGCTTACAGCAAGGAAATTACAGCTTCCTGCCTTTTATAGAAAAACTGAAGTCTTTGGCACAAACCACAATATTTTGAAGAACACTGGAAGCAAAGTCAAAATTCTATTCCTGCCAGGGGAAAAGCAGCTGTCACAACCTAAGAAAACTTTTTAGACATTCATCTAACATGTAAAGAAACCCTTCTAAGTTCTAATAACAAAAGAGTCATTGTAAAATAATCTCATTTGCTTGAAGTCTCAGCCATTTGGCACATAGCCAGCCAAGGGTGAAGAGCCAGACACTTAATACACAAAGTTCCTAGCAACTAGAAGTCTGCAGGGAGCAGTAGATTGTATTACCAGCAGCTGAGTGAACAAGATCTCTGATATTACAAAGGTATATAAAGAATTAAGTTTTCACGGGCCTTCTTAAGTCTTTTGTAATAGATCAGAAGCAGGAAAATGGGCAGTAAGGTTCATAGTCAAAGGGGGCAGAAACCTATATACCATGTAAGACCCTAAAAACATGGAGTAAAAGTGTTAGGAGACTAACTTCTGATGAGAAAATGGAAGGAACAGTACAGCCAGCCTCATTCATCACCATTTTTAAATCTAGTAACTCAGTTAAGCTGTCTGAATTTTCTGCTCATAGTTAAGACAGTCATCTTTTCTAGCAAGACCCCCCCAAAAAAAAACATTTTGAGGTTTGTTGGTTGAACTTTCAAATCCTCCCCCTGCCCATCTTTCCTTAAACAGCAAAAGAAAGGGGCAAGTGTCAAATAACTAAAATGAACAATTCCATTTTTTCATTCAGACACAGTGGTGGTTAATCCGTTTAGCTCTGACCACATGCATTTTTCTGGAGTGCAGCAGCAAGCCATGAATTCTCAGTGTGCCCCATGAAGAACAGACTCCTGGGCCGTGCAGGATTCATGCAATATGCCAGGGTCCAAACCAAGCCAGACCAGCTGCATCTGGGTGCTTCTGCTCTACGTCCTTTACATGTGATACCTACCTAGCATTTCCCATGCCCAATAACGAACGCTCAAGGGGCTCCACACACAAACATCTACTGCTGCACGCTCACTACCCACATGCCACCTAACACCCTTCACACCACCGAGCTCCCAGCACTTCTACCCACTCCTCAAGCACTGAAGGGGTATTTGTGATCATAAAAAAGAGTTAATGATCATTTAGAAACATAAATCCAAGTATTCTCCCACAATATGTTCAACTTAGGATTCTCTACAAGTGGTAATGTCCTTAATATGCATCACCAACCCATGAAATAATGGATGGACACGCTATTAAGATTATGACAAACACATCCCTTTCATTGTATCAGGTTCTCTTAACTGCAACAAGAAAATTGGGGGTTTTTCCCCGGCAATGTTTATGAAAGTACTTTAGAGATAATATTTGTGCTTCTTGAACTGCTTCTCTCTCACAGCAGCGAATACTTTTACTCAGCTAATTATGTATTATCAGCAGGTAATTTCACCTCAATTATTTCTTGCCTCTAAAACCGGTGAGTGCACAACTGTGTAAGAACAAAGCTATAAACATTTCAAATAAGCACTAATCTGAGTACAGTGATCCAGCATGCTATCTTGAACTGCCAACGTGTCACTTATTATTGAAGCCATACATTTCAGAACCCTAAAGCAATCACCAAAGAACTCTTCATGGGTTATGCCACCTTTGATTCACTTGATACAATGTACCATTAGAAGCATATGTTGATCATTAATTGCTATGCTACAAAAAGGTGAATATGCACTTGAAGCTGCATTCAATGCATGACAGACCAATCTGACTTTTTTTAATGGTAAAATTGACCAAGGTAAAATTGACCAGGGTAAAATGACCAAGGCTCTGATTTTTAGAAGAATCTGGTAATTGCTTTTATGCATGCTAAGTTAAAATTGACTTTTAGGAACTGGGTTTGCTTGGTTCGCATTCACTTCTTATTGCTGTGCTGACCATTTCTAACCTGCACCACAATCAAACCTACAATGTCATAAGAAAGTTAAAAAAAAAGCCAAGTGGAAAGAATCAAATACAGAATTGTCCATTAAGAGGATGCACGCAAGCAGAAGTTCTGTTCTGTAGAACCAATTATAGCTCCCTAACCAAATGATTCGCCAGCACCATCACTTCCACCATGGTGTCATCTATGCACAGAGAAGAAAGGTGTTGGGTTTTTTATTCACAAATTAACTCAAGATCCAGCAAAACGAACAAAACTCAACAAGTGGCAAAAAGGCAACTTAAAGTAGAAATAAAATGTGTGTATTATGAAGAATCAAATCTGAATATAGACCAAATTAAAGGGGCCACAAACGATTTTGCATGCACAGATGCGGATTTCACAGCCACAAGCACGTGCACATTCAGATTACAGGCAAGTTTACACTGTGCTTATTGGTTTCAGACTACTCCCTCCTTCCTGTCCCCTGGTCCTTCTTTGGACCTATCTGATTAGAGACTGCAGATCATCTTAGGCCACAGCCACAAACTGGTTGTAGCAAGAAGTTCTGTTTACAGCCCATGGAAGACTATGCAGATAATCTGCTTCAGAAAGCCCCAAAATTCACCACTCTGAAAAAGTTACATTACAGAGAAAGCCACAATAACCAATTATTTCCAATGATACAGCACAAATATACAGATAAGCAAGGTTGGGCTTCTAATTTCAACCACTTAAAAGATACTTAAATAAGCAGTAGTCTGTAAGTCTTCTTTGCAACCGTTTATTTTTATTTTCTTGTGAAGTGAAGATAACAAAATGTTTAATGCTGTAAGTGCAATGACAATACATCTGTTGTTCCTCAGCATCACTCAAAAGCATTCCCACTTGCAAGCTTGCCTAGATTTTGTTAAGTCTCTTGTCTTAAATACAGGCTAGCTCCTTTTTTTGCTCTAAAGCTTTTACAACCACAAAAACGGAGAAAAATGACCACTCTGCAGTGGTTGTCTCAGAAAATAAAGTCTACCCAAGGACAAATCACCAGTAGCTTGGTCTGTCCACTGGGTATAAGAACCAAAGAGCCCATGTCAACACCCCCACATCACACCAGCCTCCTCCTCCTTCCCCCCTGAACTACAGCTGGCTTTGAGAAAAGCACTTGATTTCACTCAAAACCCCACACAACCAAAACAATGGAATCATCTGATCCTGGATAGAACTGGTTGTATTAAAGAAGAAGAATGAAAAAGAAGACTGAAAAAAAACAGAATGAAAAAGAAGACTGAAAAAAAACAGAATGAAAAAGAAGACTGAAAAAAAACAGAATGAAAAAGAAGACTGAAAAAAAACAGAATGAAAAAGAAGACTGAAAAAAAACAGAATGAAAAAGAAGACTGAAAAAAACAGAATGAAAAAGAAGACTGAAAAAAACAGAATGAAAAAGAAGACGAAGAAGAATGAAAAAGAAGACTGAAAAAAACAGAATGAAAAAGAAGACTGAAAAAAACAGAATGAAAAAGAAGACGAAGAAGAATGAAAAAGAAGACGAAGAAGAATGAAAAAGAAGACGAAGAAGAATGAAAAAGAAGACGAAGAAGAATGAAAAAGAAGACGAAGAAGAATGAAAAAGAAGAATGAAAAAAACAGAATGAAACCGAATGAAACCCAAAGAACTATGCTGTTACGAGAAGTTTTCACACTGGTATTTAAAAAAGGAGGAAAAAAAAAAAATCATTCTGCCAATGATTACTTCTGCCAAACTGGAAAAAAAATAATCTTTCTGGTTAAAATGAAATATGCATAAATACACAGGAGTGACATGACTACTTTTTTTCCTTTCAGAGCACTATAATTTTACTTAAATGGTAGGTGTTCTTTCTAAACAGAATGGCATTTTAAAGAGATACAAATCCTCTATTGCAAATGCAGCAGTCATCTCTGAAACAGGGTCTTAAAGAAAATTTCAAAAGAGCAAGAAGCAAATTAGTGAAAAAAAACTTACCAACTGCATTTTGAATAAAAACATAATCATCGGGAAACAAATGCACCTCTCCCTACCCCGCTTCTTCCTGCAAAGTCTGTGCGTGCACAAAGATATAAGAAGCCACTAAACCACAGAGTCCCATGCCTGCCAACCACAATGGCTAAATAACTCATCATGCATCTGCATCATTTTACATGAATGCCTTCCCTTAAGATTTGGAAATTAATAAAAATTTATATAGCAAAGTGATCACTGAAATTAAATAAGAACACTTTAAAGTCTAGATCTTTTAACAATGAATTATTCCTTACTGGAAAAGGTCAGTTTGTATCTTTATACTAATATGCAATGCATCTCTTTACAGTGGCTTGAGTAGATCATCAGGTCAGAGGGCTGGTTTCTCTAAAGACAAAAATAGCAAGTTTGCTACATAGATTATTTTTACTAATTGATTCTAATTGTTTAACCTTCACCATTATGATTAGAGGGAGAAGAGTAAGGAGGGAATATGAAGGATGAGTTTAAATAAGAGGAATGGTAAGTTTGGCCCATGCCAGTGTGATAAGAGGAGAACAGGGCACAAAATTCTTTGACCACTGATTCTAGAATTGCAATGAAGGAGGATCTGAGTCTCATACCCAACAACTACTTCAAACTCTCCTACCCCTAAAGGACAGCAGGAAGGAGCATTCTAGACTCTGTTTTCCAACCAGGGTTCTTTGCAAGGCCTGAAAGCCAAAAAAAGACATGTACTTCACATTTATATCCATAATTATAGTATATCAAAGCCCACCAATAACAGTTCAAATTCAAACACTTTTTAGGTTGTTAATTTTCCTGTTTCACATATGCCATGCTTACTTTTTGTAAATAACAGTGACTTCCTTTATGCATTGCTTCCTAGTATAACAGCTAATGTATCCCTCCAGCACCAAAACCAAAAAATACCCTCCTCTTTTTTTTTTTTTTTTTTTTTTAATAGAATCATAAAATCCTAGCACACCAGATCTGGCGAGGCCATGGTATCTTTTACATGGCTTTTAGCAATTACAACGTGCTGCAAATATCCTAGGAATGGATAAGACAGGAAAGTGGAAAACAATCTAGCAGTGTTACAGACTGCTCAAAGGAAAAGAAAGTGATAGGCTAGAACACATATGGATCAAATCTAATGAGTTACAGCATTTGCACCCCAATTTCTGATACAAGCCATCTATAATTTTTCTTTCCATGACTAAGATTTTTAAATTCTTACTTTTTTTTTTTTAAATGCAATGGAAAACTAGGTCCCGCTGTATGATTGCTGTCATCTCATACACTTCACACACGTTACAGAGACATTTCTGCCCCCTCTATCAGGTGAAACAGAAATTAAAGAATACTGATTTAGACTGGCAACTGAGAAAAGAGGAGCACATCAAGTCAAGTAACCTCTTTCACCCTCTTTTGAACACACCATAAACTCCTTCAGAAACAACTCTTGTGTTCACAATTACTTACTAAATTAGACACAATGCTCTGCCTCATCATATCCGGCAGAAACATATTGTTACACTGCTAAACAATGGCCAGCTGGCCTCACCTTCAATAGACACTGCATCATAAAGGAACATTTTGAACTAAGATTTAACAAGTCAATTAACAAACATGATTTCTACTTAAATCAAAAGCTTTGTACTAATTTATAGCAAAGCAGAGCCCAGACAGAAACATCTTTTTAAAAACATGTTATATGAGGATACAAGGTCTGATGTTAACTTTGGCAATAACTTTACAGACGTTTGCCAAGAAGTACAATGCTGCATTTAATCTTCAGCAAGTATAAAACCTAAGCACAAAAATAGAGGTGTGCCTCTAAAAAAAAATCTATACCTTAGGTTCTAGGAATATCCAATAGAGAGGGGTGCCATAGGAAAATGCACTAGTAAGACTTCAGTGTGGGAATGATGCATAATCCCTACACTCCACTGTCATTAAACAAATAAATAATCAAATTGATTATTTGGGAAGAAGATAAAACTAACACAATGAGGGAAATGGGTAGTGGATTTTATGGGATGAGACTAAGTTTTGTTCAATTAATCTGTCTCAATGAAACTGAAAGAGAAAATAATGGTAGCTTACATATATATCAAGATCTAGAACTGAAGGAAAAGAACAGGGAAAACCATGATACAGGCTAACAGATGCAAGTACCAGGTGACTAGGAAGAAAGTCAGGCTGTGTATTTAAAGAGGATTCAAAGTTTCAAAGAAATTTATCTTTTGGATACCTTTTCAACTGAAGCCCAAGGGCCAGAGAGATGAACTATCTTAAAAGTCAAGTTTGACAATTTCATCACACAAGTTAAATGATACAATTAACTGCAACAGCACACAATAACACGGGAGATCCTTTCCAGTCCTAGAAGCCTATTTGAGTGTAAAGGAAAAAACACATTCATGTTGCTACTGATCTTGCCAAAATACTAAGTTATTACTAATCTGTTAATCTGTTTTATCCTCTTATAAGTAGGCATAATGAATAAGCTGCTGAGGCAATGCAAAACCTTTTGAACCAAGTCGATATTAGAGCTGAAATCTGCTGAAATCTCCCAGAGATAAATTTTCATGGTGTTTTATACTATCTTGTGGTAAAGACATAATGCATCTGATAAACAAGAAAATTTAAATAATGCAAGTTTTCCTTCAGAAAGTTTTTAAAGATTAATAGAAATATGAAACCAAACTCATTGATTGTATTTCATCAGCCCAGAAAGTTTTTCCTGTTGACCTAAGAGTTTTTTGTAACCTTTGCTTATATAATATGCTTACCTGTATTACTACGTTGTCTCCCTGTTGTTCCTGTTGTTCTAATATCTATATACATTATAAAAATTTAGTTTAGACATTTTTATAACAAGTTACTTCAGTTAATGGTAAATGCCCAAGTGAGTTTTTCATACATAGAAGATTTATTTCTGAGGTGCTGTCTTGCAGGTACGCTGGAATTACAATCTAGACTGACCTATCAGTGCTGCCAAAAAAGGGGGGGGGGGGGGGGGGGGGGGGGGGGCAGAAGAAGAAAAAAAAAAAAGTACTGCTGCAGCTGTGATGATGTAGGAATTCGAATAGTCCTCAGCGCTGCACAAGCAATAACTACCTGTCTTTCACTCTCTCTCTCTCATGGAGGCTACCAAACTTATTGTCACTCCCTTTGCTAGTATTTCTGTCTGTCCACAGGTTCCAATCTCCTTTTCACTAGAACTATAACATGGATTAACCTAAGAAAAGTTCAGAACAACTGTTCTCAATTGTACGTAATTGTACAGCCACCACTTTTGTTTTAGCCCTAAAGAAGAACCGGCACGGTTTTTCCAAACATATCAGTCAACACAAAAAAATGTTACCTCTTCCTACCATAGAAATCAAACACCACAGTTTTAAATGTATTCTGTCCTAGTTTTGAATTTTATAATGAAAGAACATAAATCTTTCCTTGTGCTTTGGAAAGCCTTCAGCCACCCCTACAAGAAAGGATACCTTCACCAGGCTTAGATACTTCCTTGCAGTAAAGCATCGTTGTTATCACTGACATCCATAACTTCTGATCATTCAAGCTGTCATTATCTCCTGTTTTAGCTTTTATACTCTTCCAGTTTGACAGTACTTGTCTCACAGCTTTTCCAATGGGCTGGATATCGCAATTTCCCATTAATAATTGCTACAAGACTGATTAACGCTCTCTTTGTTCTTCTGCATTCTTCATACAAGAGCGATTTCATCTGCTTATACAATTTAAATTATTTTAATAGTTTATTTATAATTTTAATAATTTGTAATGTTATCATTTACATTTATTCATTCTTTTAAAATAATTTATTCCTATGTAATTATTTTCATAAGTGTGTATCTTGCATCTCCAGCAAGTCTTCTGACAACTCCTCCACATGCTTAGCAACTTTAATCTGAGAAGACTCAAACTAAACTAATAAAAAAGCAATTTCATTGGGACTGAGGGTTGACAGAACTGCATCACCACATTTGGTCGTATGTATTTGCGGTATCAGGTCTTAACCTTATACCTGAAAAATGCACACATTGTTAAAGAATGATCTAGTGTTCTTTTTTTAAAAGCCAGTCTTCTGCATTAATACATTATCATAGTCACTGTTTTCAAAAACAGTCAAACTAAACTTACCGAAAGAGGTTACAACAGCACTAATGCATCCAGCATTTACACCACAATGAATGCATGTATGTGTTTAGTAATACCAGTACATAGAAACCAGCAGTATTTTGTCAGAGCTTGAGCAGCAACAATAAAGGGTATCAATCTTTGTTTTTTTTAAGTTTCTCTTTGGAAATCCAGTTCACACTTTGCTTTTTAAGCACCTCAAGCTAAAGAGGTTGCAGTAGCATCACACACCTTTTGATTGCCTTCTGAGTGAAGTATTTGCCTGCTAAATTTACCCGACACAGTAACTAATCACTTGTTGCCAGAAACTCCTCCCAGTGGGAACTTCAGTCTTCAAGCAAGTGAAAGGCAAAGTAGCGTTACATTTATGTCTAAGAAACTGAAAACTAAAATACAGTGTCTCAATTTCTAGAAAGGCTTCCCATTTCTCTTAAATTAATACAATCTGTAGGACATCAGTGGTGCAGTGTATTTGTACATAGTTGGCACCATCAGGAAACTTGAAACCACTGCTATGCAAAGTACTCCTGTTCTTGTCTCTTGCTCCTCAGAACTGGGTTACCACAGCAACTAGTGAACATCTATACAGCAGTTAACGCTATCAGTGTACGCCATTGTAGAATGAGTCTGCCAACACTATAGCTGTAATTTAAATATCAGCCACAAAGAGTTTTAGGAAAAGTAAAACCCATTTAATCAGACCTTTAGCTGAGTGACTCCATGCTTTTGCCTCACAGAGCTAAATACCCAATGGGTGTACCACATACAGTCAGTCTTTATTCAACAAGAAGCATTCCCAGCAGAATATTTGTGGTAAGTTTTAAAATCACTCTCTTCAGCCCTCTCTTGTGGCTGAATAAAAGGTAAACATGTGGTTATATATGCATTTACACACATATATGTGTGTATTTACAGCTGTATGTATGTTTGTATGCACACAATAAAAATAAACCAATGCTTAATATTTGTAAGCATTAAGTGAGGGATGAATAAAAGAGATTACAGTATCACAGGACTAACATTTTCCCTTGGTAAACCATCACTTGTATACAATGTTAATTCATTACTGCACCTGAAATGTGCAGTACCACAAAGAAGCAATTACATCTGCTATCCCAATGAGGACAACTGCAAGTGATATAGAAACATTTTTCCACATAAAAATCACACCTACAAACTGTCTTTATTAATAATCCATTCCAAGCATGGTTGGAACCACTGTGCCAACAGGAAAACAGTGTATTTGGGAGTTTTGAAAACCCTAATAACCACAAAATGGTTTCAATGTTTATCTGATTGACGAATAGTACTAAAATACTACCTGAAAATATTTCTCCTTATTTGGTTTCATAGACAGCTGCAGCAGTACAGGAGGCTAAATAATGGCTGTGTGCATCATTTTGCTGGGTAGTTATGTTACAATCTCTGACCAAATAGATATTCAACTTTTTCTGTTTAAATATCACAGCAGCATGAAATAGCTTGGAAGAATAAAGTCAGATTGCACTGGGTCTGGCTTGAGCCCCACAGCAGCCCTCATAATGCTGTGCTTGTACTGGTAGCTAGAAAGCTAGTGATAACACACCAGTGCTTTGGCCGCTGCTGGGCAGCGCTCGCACAGCATCCAGGCTGGCTCTCCAACATCCCCCCGCCACCTCCATCACCAGTAGGCTGGGGGTGGGCAAGATCTTGGGAGGGGACATAGAAAGGACAGCTGAACCAACCTGACCAAAGGGATATTCCATACCATATGATATCTGCTCAAATAAAAAAATAAAGCTAAGAGAAAGGAGGAGGAAGGGGGGCATTCATTATTTACAACATTTGTCTTTTGGAGCATCCACTATACATACTGAAGCCCTGCTTCCCGGGAAGTGGCTGAACATAGCCTGCTGGTGGGAAGTAGGGAATAACATCTTTTGTTTTCCTTCACTTCTGTGTGCATGGGTTTTGCAATTGATTCATTAATTTATCTTGACCCACAAGGGGTTTTTTTCCATGTTATTTTCTTCCCCTCCCCATTCTACTGAGGAAAGGAATGATAGACTGGCTTGGTGACCACCCAGTTCTCTTAGTCAATAGCAGAAAACACGGACTTCCAAAACACAAGCTTCTAAAGCTGAAAACAGGGGCGACAATGTAACTAACTTGTACTCTGGACAGAAGTGTGTGTGTGTGAAATAACTCTGATTTCCTTCACTTACCAAAGTCCCCTCTCAATGTTCTGATAAAGTATTTTCTTTTTGTTTTTAAAAGCACAGCCCAACACAAATTATGCATTACACTGACTAACTCTTTCCCACTGTATTCCTTCCTTACAGATTTTAACCTAGTATTCTAACAAAATCAAGTCATTAAAAAATATCAAAAAGGTCTTTATTCCAAAGTGATGTACAGAGATTAAAATATCTTTTCTCCATAGTGTAGTTTTTTCCAAGATTGCTATCTTGATAAGTACAGTACACTATAGATCTAGAAATTCCAGTTTTCAGGTTTATTAAAATTAAGCTGCCCATATCCTAAACAGGAATGTTTTATCATCATTCACCTCACTCCTTAGATATCTGTTATGGGAAAATCAGAAGCATTTTCTGTTTTCATGCAAAGACAGAGTACACCTGAAGAATATACACTCATAACCCCCATTAGCAACACAGATGTCATTAAACGTCTCTCGTAATGAAAAGGATTGCAAATTGAGAGGTTAATGCTAACTCAGAAGTGCAAATAAATGATACTATTTAGCCACATATCAAAGAAGTCAGTTGGGTTTAAGGCCCATGGTCTGGTATCAGAGGCTTCAGAGGGGGTAACCCCAAAACCCCACAAATGAAAAAACCCAACACGCAACCAAAAATCTACTGAAAAGATTACATATGTAATCTATAAATCTTTTAAAAAAATAAAAATAACAAACAAAACTAAACAAACAACACAAAAAAAACCCAAACCCCAACAAACCACCAAGCCCCGCCACTGTTTTCTCAGGAGCCTATGGTTTAAAGTTTTTGCTCAAACAATCTTAGTATCATAAGGAAAAATCTTATCTTGCATTCCTGCTTGAAAACTGATAAGAGGAAAACAAATTGCTAAAAGACATTAATAAAGAAGCACTGTGTAAAATGTTATTTGGAAAGATTTAATGAATATTCATGTTGGACTATCCCCTGCCACAACAAAAAGAAAAAAAACCATAAATATGCTTTCAGCATAAAACAATCATTAATTTCAAGTGGTACTTAATTAGTGAGTCAGGAACAAAATTTACATAAATTCCCACTACAATATAAGGCACATTTATTTCAGCCTTCTAAGTAAAGCTAACTGTGGGTAAATTAAGGGTCAGACATGTCAGCATGGTGGTTAATGCTTTATCTCCCATTTTCCAAAGTTTCCGTTTCCTGAGATCGTACCTTCTGCAAAGACTCACAATCCTAACTAGCAAAAAACTGCCAGCAAACTCAATGTCTTTTAACAGAGACAGTAATTTTAGCAACTAATGATTTTATTTGTCACAATTTTTACAAGTTTGCATTTAAGATGCTGCCACGATGCTAAGTAATTCCCATGCATTACTCCCTCATCAAGGATAATTTACCACAATGGATTTGTATGTATGGCCCCACAGTGCAACATTCACTTTATACTTCCTAATGTTACCAGATGGAGGATTCACAGATACACTTGCCCTGTATTCTAATACCTGAAGCATTTTATGGCACCATGTTAACAATAATTTTAAGTATGTGAGACAAACCCCATGTCCCGCCTCCATTTTCTAGCTTTCAACATCAGGCTACTCCTTCCACCTTCCCAAATGTTTTCCTGCTTATTAGTCCATTACCAATGCATTTACAATTAGGCAGAGCAGCTCCTTGTGGATACAGCTTCATATGCTGCATTGTAATACAGTTTACCAGAGCAGCACTCATCTCTATAGCTTATTTCACGTATGAGACATGCCTGCATCTTCCTCCCTGCTGGACATCTGCTACTATGTACCTCAACCAACCAATTGTCCTACCAAGCAGTTTCTGCACTACTACATTCCAAAGACAATATATGCCCATGCAATACATACCATTATATTTCCTAGTTTCCAGAGGCTGAAGTTTGAGTTATCTTCATAATACCAACCCAACAGCTGGGAATATAATAAACTGCCTGTGATTCAGCATGTCATGGAAGTTTCCCTTACTTTAACTCCTGCACTGCAAAAAGGGCACAAGAGTGCACTTGCCTCAGATGCCCTCAACCTTTTTGTCCCAAGACATTTATTTTACAAAAGAATCTATATAGAAAGCACAAAGAGCTTATCATACTAATCTTTATTTTGAGGTAAGTATATTATGAATTAACCCATTTAACACAAAAAAACCCAAACCAAAAAAAACCCAACCAACCACAACCACCACTACAAATCTGATCTTCATATTTCATAAAATTGTTCGGGACTTCTCACTTGCTCCATTTTTCTTTTCAAGTGTTTCAATAATTATATCAAGACAGCAAATCTTTAAAACAGTCAAAGATTTGAAGAAAAGCATGGCCATTATGAAAAAGGGCAAGTCACTGACAGAGAAAATATAGCAACATGTTCTAGGCAGTGATTAATATCAATTTAGTCACTTTTGCACTGAAAGCTTACAGTAGTTTACTATCTGTACTTTATCCTATAATAAACTCACTCAAAGTTTTGCCATTTGTTTCCCCATAGAATTCTCCATTTCTCATCTGGCACCAAGGACAGCCCAAATTTTGATAAACTGTTTTGCCAGTTTTTGCACACAAAATCCCATCTTCACTGACATAGGTTTATATTGACTTACTTTCACCTCCTGTACAGCTATGCAGATTCTGCTATAAATGTAAATGTATCTTGTGACAGTTTTACACTTCGGCAGATTGCAAATGCTGTCAGATTAGAGTTGGTGTCTTCACTAAAGTAAATAAGTTACAGGGAATCACTGCAGGAAAGGGCAGTGGGTATGAATGCCCACATTAGTACTCGAAGCCAAAGCTCTCAGCAGCTGAACATGCAAGCCTAAAGGCAAGGTGTTGCTGCTCATCATATTAAAACCCTGGTTTAAATAAAGGCAAAAGTCAGGTAGTGTCACTGCATTATCACTTTTTTAATCCCTGTACACAAGCTCCAGTAGTTCCCCATCAGGTATATAAAACAAGAAAAAAACCCAACCCACACTATAAAACCAAATCCATGCACAGGTGGGAAGTGGTACAACAATCATAAACAAGCTCTTCTGGGACTCATTGTTCTTTTTTCAATATTAAACACATTGTTAGCCCACAGCTGAAGCTCTGAGAAGACTCTTACAAACTGGCAAATTTTGTATCATTTCCGATTGTTGTTAAAATTATGACAAATATTTATAGCGAGACGAGACAACACAACTTCCTGTGACACCCCCAAGTATTAACTCTTCAGTGGGTTAAAGACAACAAAAACACAAAGAAGAAATACATATAAGTGTGTATATATAAAAAACACTAAGCATCTTGAGTGATAGTTTTCTATTTCATTTCAGGCAAAGTTGTATATGACTTCAAGTTGGTGCTTAAAGGTGGGTGCTATGATCATGTTCCATGCAGTTATCATCGACACATGCTAACATTTACCTTTGGCAAATGCTGGAGGAAATCCCCTGAAACCCACTGGGAGTAAGCGAATCTGGAGACTTACAATACAGACAGATGGATGACTGTATTCAGAAATTAGTCTCCTACACTTTCTAATTCCAGCAACGGGTGTACTGACACACAGCAGTGCCTGAGGAGAGATCCATACATGAACAACTTTGGACCAGCAATTATCCAAGAAGGCCATATTGGGAAAAGAGTTATGAGCACGGAAGGAAAGGGGGGACAAATCAGTATTCCCAAATGGTTTGTCCTGATGTCTCTCATTCTGCTCTACTTCCAGACATTTTGTGCTTTTTTTTCTCCCAACACCTAATATGGCTTGTTTCCCAGACAAAAATAAAATATTTATCTTCAGAGCGCTTCATTTATTTGTACTTATTGTTATTTGTACACTAGCTTAACATTTCTTACCATCTTACACAACTCTCTTCCTTTCTGTTTCTACCTCTCAGATTTCTTTCTAACACTTGCCCTCCCTGACCTGGTTCCTATCATTTTACATCAGTGTCTCTGGAGATTAATTTTCTTCCGTTCTCCATGAAAACCCCATGGCGGATGGAACCGCTAAGCTCCAGATGCAGGTAGGTCCTCACCCTGTCACTAGGCTCTTTAATCCTGTCACCATTTCACCAGGGTGCTGCAGCATGACCACAGCTTCCACAGCCAATGTTGCTTCCTGCATTTCCACATTGCAGAGCTAATCATTAAAAGGAAGCCTTGCTGACAGCCAGAACAAAGATGCTTCGAGTCAGTCACTTAAATTCTTCTCATAGGAGAATTCTGCTGTAATTAACACAAAAGAAGGCATCTATGGAAATACTATGGTATTGCAGAAACATTGTTCTGCTGCTTATCTTATGCTCTTACCCAGCGACAGTTGCGGCACGAGACAGAAGAGAGATAATCTGTTAGTCTGTCCAAGGAGCATAATGAAAGTCACAAAACTTTTAGTAATATAACGTAATTGCAAACAGTACTTTTTATACAGTTCCCCAAATAACAACATACTCCACCAAAACATAACACTTTTCATAACAGGGCCAGCCTACCTTAACACACAATCTCCTCTTAACTTTTCTAGATAACAAACATCTGGCTACTGCTGTTCTCAAGCAAGCAAGTATAACCTGCTGATTTTCAATCAAGACAATCTAATTCAGTTTAAAAATATACAATTTAATGCTCTGAGAAAAATCAAATGGAAATCATATCAAATTAGAAGGGAATCTGTTTGGTGCAGACACTGCTCTTGAAGTTGTATACATAAGGAAAACCAGACACGACCTCTATAAAAACAAGAGCTTTCTAAGAACACAATAATTTTAATGCCAGCGTTCAGGCAAAGCTACAATTATCATCCACATTTATTCACTCCAAAAGAATGGACAGGAGGGAAGAACTGGGTGAAGTCACTTTAGCAGCAGACTGTCACTGCTTTAGCCAAATGTTCTCTCCAATGAAATTAGAAAAGAAATCAGTTTTCACTTTATACAGCTTTATGAGCTATCAAATATTCTCCCTCTCTGCAGCAGAATAAAGCTCAGATCTTACAGAGTTTTACAGGAAGAAAAACACATTTCACAGCAAAACAGCCAACAGCTACTCATCACTTTCAGGGGGTTTGAGAGCCTGTGCTTTGGCCCTAGTCCTTCCCAACTCAAATAACAAATTCCAATTTGTTACAATATTCCCACAGCTTTTCTACAGTGCAATTCCTCCTTGTTAGGCACCATTAATTCCTGGCTTTCTGTTTTCACTTAAAAACAAAAACAAACAAAAAACACCAAAAAAAAGAAACGCCACACACCAAAAAACCCCACAACCCACAACACAACTCTGTCTAAATCAGTGTAAAAATATCCTTAAAAACAGATATTAAAGTGAAAAACCATCTGTCAATTATGGCACAATAACAGTTTGTATTGATAACTGCAAATAACAGTTCTGCTTTTGGGTCATTTTTCACACATTTTGATGGCTTCTATCACACACACTGGCAGGCTCGAAAGTTGAAAGGTATGACAGCGAAGCTTTAGCAAAATTGGAGCCATCTTTCATTCTGCAGATTTAAGCCTACTAGATACAGCAGCAAATGCTGATCTCCTCCAGTAAGTTCATCTACTAAAGAGGTAACTGCAAGCAATTTCACTGAAGTCCTGCTAGTCTCAAACTCATTCTTAGGTACAAGAATTTTAAGCCACTGTGAACATGGTAGGAGCGGTATAGGGTTTTGTTCTTATTAGTAACTGCATTTGCAATCTGATTTCCTTAAGAGCTAATTAAGAAAGCTGAACTATACTGCCCAGCCATTTGCTAGCAAGAGGGTTGGCGAAGCAGTTCTTGAGATGAACATAATGCTAATTTTAATTAATCTAACTTCAGTGTTCAATAAATGTGTAAGTGAAAATGGTCACAGAATAGTTACCAGATTTTAGACTAAATTTACTATTCATTCAGTAATAACACTGAGAACTTCATTTAAATGAAAAAGAAAAAAAAAATTGAACCCAATGTTGGTGAGAAATCATTCACATTTCAAAACGGTGACTCTAGCCAATAGCTAGATTTTCTTAAAGATAAAAAACCTACTCAGTTTGCAAAGAATTTCTCTCTTTGCAGTGTAAAATCTGAAATATGTACATACTACAAAAAAATAAGAAGCCAGAAAATTCTGAACTGGAAGCAAACCACATCTACAAATGTAAAGAAACATACTGTAGAATAAAGAACTAGTCTTGGTTTTCTCCACCCACAACTCACACCATTTAGTGTCACAATCTATATTTATACAAAATGTCCACGCTTGTAATCAGTAACTGTGAACCATTGCTGAAAATCAATTCAGTGAATCCAGTTCTTTGCATGTTTAAGGACTGATAATTCCTTGACTCTACATCTACCAGCATCTAGCTCACAGATTATACACACAGCCACTTTTCTCCCATCAGCACAGAAAATGAACTAGTTTTCTGGATGGAAGATTTGAATAAATAACGCAGAGTTGTTCAACACAAAGTATTCATTACATTTGAGATTAAGAGCTCAGTCAGCAGCAGATCAAATTTAGTAACTTCAACAACTAACACAGTGACTTTGTTAACACCATCTTCTTATCTGTGTAAGTTTAAGAATGTGATCTGGTGTAATTTATTGACAATCATCTGTCAACTTAAGTATCAGCCATGTAATTTGCACCTTAATAGGAATATAGGATAATCTATAACAAAATTCCTTCTGTAACTTCCAATTTCACTGTCATAATTTTTAAAATAACTAATGCTCCTCCTCCAGAAAATGCTGTCACGTTGATAATGCTTCAGTAAACAAAAGTGCAAATAAAACCATTCCAATTAAAAAAAAAAAAAAAAACAAAAAACAAGATTTTACAAAAAATTATCCTCAGTGGGCAAAACCAAGGAAAAATTTGGGTGTGACAACAGGATTCAGTAAAATATCTAGTTTGTGTTATTAGTTATATAGCTAGTATTTATACAGAAAGTATACAAAAATTGAACATCTGCACTATTAACTACGCAGTAATGCCAGGTTTTTCCTCCTCCTTCAAAAGCCCATTCGCACCTGAGAACATTAAACACATTCTTCTCCATTACCATTTTTGTTATGCAATTAGTATCGAGCAGTGCGATACCCAACGCCTGCCTGTTCTCCACCCGCCAACCTCCCAGCGCACACTGCAGGCAGCAATCAGGACACGCACAGTTGGAAGTCAGCGCTCAAGGCACTTCAGCAGTTTAATCAATCCCTGTGCATTTTAAGCGAGTTATCTGCAACAAGAACGGTGCTGTACTCCCAGCAGTGGTTACAGTGTTATTCTAAGCAAACAACAGAGAGCAAAAAATGTTTTCGTAGTAGGGGAATGTGAGGTATGGAAAAAATAACACAATCAAATTTATCAAAATCTTCTTCAGGTGGATTATCAGTGGTCCACTGACACTTCATTGCCTCAGTTCCTTTGTGCATTTAAGTCACTGTCTGTGCCAGATGTGAAGTTTTAGCCATCAGAAGCCTGTAACTCCTACAAGTTATGAAGGAACTTATAAACCAAGTTGACAATACAAATCTGATATATCTGTATCACTGGTTTCAACAACTGCAGCCATGAAGATGTCAGACTGCTCAGCCAACAGCAAAGTTTAGTTTTCAGGATGATGATGATATAAAATCTTAAACGGGAAGCAATGCAAAAAATGTCTTAGTCACCTATATTTATTTTGTTTGGAGATTTAAATTTATTTATTTTTTTTTAGTATCTTGCAGTGTTCCAGATACTCAGGTGAAAACTCTCCAAACCAATACAGGCTAAAATGTTAGCAGTACTAACAATTTCATACTGATATATAAGTACAATCCAGTATTTAAAGGGTGCTCCAGTCCTCTTCACAAGGAGTCATGTGGAAAAGCCTAGAGGCAATAGGTAAAAGTTACTTGGGAAGAGGCTCCACCTCAATGTAAGTGATTTCTACAGTGAGGGCAATCAACCACTGGGAGCACCTCCCCAGGCACACCATAGAGATCCCACCACCTGAGGTTTTTGAGATGTGATTGGAACAAGGTGCTACACAATCCTATCTAGGCTCCCTTTCCCACAAACGGTTGGACCAGATGATCTTTTGAGGTCACTTCCAACCTGGGCTGTTCTATGATTTATGACATAAAAATCTGATCATCAGAAAAACAAAAACACATACACAAAATATTGTCAGTATTGCTAAAAAAAAAAAAAATCAACCACATGATCAGCTGAATCACGTGAACTAATAAAGCAATTTCTCATGTCTTTGTTACATTAAAATTTTCTTCTTCTTTAGTGACAATGTTGCTTGCCTCTTTTGGGTTTACGCACACTGGTTCTTTTCTGCCTGCAAGTCTGTTCTGTAGCTGTCCTCCATCAATTTGAAATGTACTGGAACCATCCTGTTCTACAGGAACCCACTCAACGTCTACCTGCATTCAGCAAGGCTGTAATACCGTAATAACACATGCAGACTGTTTGGAGTGTATATGAGGGAAGAGACCTTCGCCGAGATACAATTTTTATTAAATCAAACTAAGTCGGAAAATTAAACCATTACAGAATGGCTTGCTATTCTTCATTTTAAAAAATATTTTGTAACATATTTAACTGCAGTACAGATAGCTCCTACAATGAAAGTAAGGTCTGTACCACTCTGGACTGTTAGCAACTTAGACATAATCCATTAAAAAACTGGTTTGGGCTAGCTCTAATGTGTAGAACTTACTATAACTCTTTATTGATTTCTCATTCAAGTATCTGTGCAACTTACTTGATTTGAGGCAAATGCCTTCCATAAGAAAAGCCATTTAATAAACTTAAGTCTTTCTTCAACCTAATTATATGAAGAAAAAAAAGCATACAGCTTTGAACTTGGTTTGCTTTGAGTTAGCCAAATCAGGTAACCCAACAAGACATAGATCCAACGCGTACTGCTTGTTAATAAGAAAAACATTAAGGCAATTATTTGAAATAAAAATAAACATATTTTATCCTTATTTTTAAGGACTAACAATTACATGTTGCAAACTGTTCAATAAAAACATGTTTTTGTAAGTTACAATTACTAAATTAAAGCAAATTAAAAATACTGTTCCAACTGGCAGTGAAGCAACCTATCTGCCAAAACTGTAAAATGTTGAGTATCTGAACAAACAGAAACAAGTTCTACTTAAAATTTAACTATGTTCATTATTGTCCAAAATTTGCTAATCAGTCCTTGGTGATAACAAGTTGTGCTGCCCTCCTCGTGAAATAAACAAACAAAAAAGGCCTCCGATTTAGACACTCTTTGTTTTTGACAGAATTTACAAAAAGCTTTTATTTATAGACACACACATATGTATATAAAATATTAATGAAGTAACAGTGTTACATGCAGACATTGCCTGCTTTGTCTCTTTCACTTGTAAATACATTTTAAATGAGCTAATTGAGACAACACATTTGCAAATGATGTTGCTTTTTCTCCAGCTTTTATTCACAATTCAAATCTTAAAATAGCTAATCTACAGCATTCTGGGGATAATCTATGGATACTGTACTTAAAGTGCATTGTTTGAGCATCTGGAAAGCCAAAAATCTACTAAATAGCCAATCCCCTAAACATATGATTAGAGAATAAAAATTTATCTTAGATCTGTTCATAGTAACGGCTTGAAACGGTATATATCACAAACTGTGCTTATTTCTGCTGAACATGTTTTTTAAAAAGTATTGAGCTTACTTAGTCTTAATTGAAATCTGATCTGGAAGAAGACATTCACATCATCAAATTAACTTACTGAAAATTTAAATTATTCCTGTTAAGAAACTATTTAGGAAATGTAATTTTTAAATACTAAATTAGCTGCAAGAGATTGTATGATATCAGTCTGTCTTGGTAACGTCTTTGTACAATGTTTGAACTAGATGCCATTTGAGGGGCACCAAAATATTAATTTCCAGACATTAGCCTATAGTCAAGGTTCAACTAGTTTTAGGCACCATTATCACTGTAATGATAACACCACATTATGGGTAGATTGTTTTAAGGTTGTTTGGCTTTTTAAGGAAAAACAAAATCTTTAATTAATGTTTTATTCATTTTAAGCAGCAATGTTACTGAAATTACTATGAAGAATTGGGTTAAAACTGAAATACAACTGAAGAGAAAAATCTCTTTACAGAATTCACAATGACGACATGCTTTTTATTTAAATTTTGCTCACTAGAGCAGCCTCATGAGCTGCATATCTCATTTAAATGAGGACATTTGGATGACAATTGTAAAATTTGACTATGAAATGTAATGACTAAGCTCTAAACTGCATGAACTTACAGACATAATTATTCAGCAAGCACTATACAGTATAACAAAATGAAGTGAGAAGACATATTAATCAAGTTTGAATACAATGATAGTGTGGTACAAATTACATCCAGCAAGTGCTATAAATAATATTCTGCAAACAGTACAAACTAAACTGCTCTATGATCTAATATTTATTGAAAAAATTCTCAATACATTTAAAAGAATTCATAGTAATTTGATACAACTCAGTCCCACCACCATCTGCCCAGGAAGGCGACTACTTTAGAGGTCATACAGATCATTAGGGCAAATCCTAACTTAGGTACTCTAAACTGCATTGTTCTTAAATTTATTTACCACCACCACTATGCAGAAGAGCCTAGATTATTTCAGGTTGGGTATCCCCCCAGTTCTGCAGCTGACCCGCTTACAGTGCTACATTTCTACTCCTCTGGGATAGAAAACCTGTTAATTGTACTACCAGTTATATTTATTTTTGCTTATCGCAACTTGACATTACAATATGATCTCTGCAGACATGGAAGAAATTAACTTCACACACAGAAAAAAATTCAGCCTCAGAAGAGCAGCTATAGTTTTGAAAGCCTTAGGAACACCTTTTCGTTTTTTCTTATGTATTCTGATTTTAAAACAGTGGTTCTTAGTTTTCATCACACTGACTCCATGTTATAGCAGACAAAAGCATTGAAGTCCTTATCCATCTAATCATAACTCAAGTTAAAGAGGCTACCTGTATTTGATATGTGCACAAATATATTTTAAAAATCATATACAAGATCAGAAGACCTGCTGACTGACCACTTGCTTGTTTACATAAACCAGAGATAAAAGGCAGAGGGATCAACAAACCCAACACAAAAATCTCTTAATTTATGGGCTAACTTCAACTTCAGTGGCAGCTGCTTGTATTCCCTATGGAGATGAGGCCCCTGAAACAGACACAATTTTCAGGTTGACCTGTAGCATAATTTTATGAACCAACACTGCAGTTTACCTCATTTCTTTTTAAACATACAAATACCCTCATGATTAAGGTATCTGCTAAGAAGCTGTGAAATTAGCATATTTAGTTTCCATTGAAAACATTAATATGCAAATTGATGAATATCAAACAAGAAAAATAATGGCGTTCACCTTTGTGTAATCAAACATTCTGAGAAAGACATTCTTTTTCTCATCAAAAATGGAAAAAAAGGAAAGGCAATGTAAGAATAAGGCTACCATCAGTCTGCCAATGAAAGAAACAAAAAAGAAAGAAAGAAAATTTACTACTGATCACTTTTATCTATATGTTATTTGCAAATGATAACATCAAAACGTACAAAATTTGAGTTCTGTAAGATACCTTTAATTTTCATGGTAAAATCTGAGAAAGCAGTTCAGATTTTGAATAACAGATTTAAAATGTAGTGTATTTACAAGCAAGCTATCGGTAAACTGTGTACTCAACCGTTCCTAGTCCGAATCTAGCAGGACAAGCAATGATGGCTCATATCCTGAATTTCTCAAACTGTTCCCTCTGGAAAAGCAGAAACAAGACAAGGTACCAACAACACACCACCACATAAGAAAACCAGCAAAACTTAAGCAGGTTTTGAGAAGTTCCCACAGCATAAAACCACCAGTGAAACATCTGGGAAAATCTTTTCCCAGAGAGGAAAGTTTGCACTGTACAAGTAAAATTAATATTGAAAACCTAAGTCTGTTGTCTGAAAAATAAAGCTGATATTGGTAAAGTGTCTTTGAATACAGGTACACACCTCCTTCCTAAGTTTTGGCATTAGTGATAGTTTAGGCAAGAAAACATGCCTTTCACTTCTGTTTTTCCACACAAACTCAAAGTTGACTATTGAGGTTTTCTTCAAGGTTTAGTGTGCTCATTAACGTACCTCCCAAAAATAGATCTGCTATTGCTGTATCTTCATTGAATTAAGATTAACCACGTGGACCAGACCTAAAAACAACGCTGTGTATTTATTTCATGTATTTAAGCTTAAGGAAGTCAACAGACAAATTCTTGTATAGAACACAGTAATTCCTTTGCTTAAATCCATTAAGAGACCAGGACTCCAGGACTCTAAGGAACTTGGTCCCCTACACTTTTCCTATTTCTCTGCAGAACTTGACTTGCTGTGTATGAATGACAGAGACTCACACACTCCATGAATTCCAGTTACAAGAAATCCTGTCTCTGTCTTTCCCTCACTACACAAATGTGTATACGTGTGTGTGTATATGTATCTATAGATAGATAGATAGATAGTGTTCTGTCATTGTACTTCTACACTTCAGGAATCTAGACAGCACAATGACAGATCTTCAGCAATATCTGAAATGGATACTCAGATCTATAATTTACCCATACCTTGTATAGGTACAGTATAATATGTGTGTACATGAGAAAAACAGGATTTGAAAACTATTTTCCAAGGTGAATATGACCCAGGAGGTGTAAAAAAAATACCAATGAATCATTGTTGCCAAAGGAAAAGAAAAATAGCATTTGCAAAACAAGAACAAAAACAAAACCAAAAAATTGGTGGGAATGTCATCAATATTTAAGTAATGAAACTAAAGAACATCCAAAATCCCCACTACCTACTGCATCTTCCATTGTTCATAGAGTATGAACTAAAAATACTGTTTTGCCTGACAAGCTAATACTCACCTTTCAAACTCGTGTCACTTTTTAGGGAAGAGGGGGGCTGGAGGGGGACAGAGAAGAGAGAAAATGAAAGCAAACACTGTCATTCGTACACATGTTGCTTAGCAATACACCATATGAAACTTGCAGAAACAGTGACATTGGCCCCCGGTTGAATTTACATAAACACTAAACATGCGTCACTGAAAGAGGTGTGAATGCAACGTGTCAGGTATATAACCTATAACGACAATAGAGACTCATAGCACATAGATATGTGTTAGCATTCTAAAATCTAAACAGAAATGTCACTTTTTTATAGTATAAAGATGTTTAAAGCAGCAGTCTTACCCTTTTATGATTTGGGAACCGCTATGAACTAGAAACCAAAAAAATTTTCTTTTCCTGATAAGCACCATAACAAAAGAAATCAGCTGCATTCCCGGAACAATGATTAAAAATACATCTTTAAAATATATTTCCACAAATGAGCTTTGCCATCATGGTATTAGCTTTTTCTACACACTTCGTTAATCACCTATTCTTATTCTGAAGATTAAAAATAGTTAAATACTACTACTATTACCATCTTATTTCTGTAAGCTATGCCCACTGATCTCAAAGCACACAGCTGTATAAAAAGTGAAATATACGTGTCCTTTCCAAAGGTGAAAAAATACAGACAGAGCGATGCAATGGCTCAATTGCATGGAAGTGTCAAAGAGTAAAACAAAATATTGAAAGTAATAGTAACCTAGTGTCAGCACTTTTATACCATGTTCCACACCACATGCCATATATAAGGTCAGCTCTATCTACAGCAGTGTGTCAAAACACAGAGATGAAACTTAGGAGAGAAAGGCTTGTGTTTTAAAATTTGTACAGGTTTTGGACATACTTTTAAACACGTTATACACACAAACATAGAACAAGTGTGTGTATACTCCCTTTGTTAAAATGAAATCTTTAGGAAACACTTTAGGAAATTTCCTCAGCAGTTTCCTAAAACATAGTATATAAAATAAATACTAATTACCAAAGCAGAAAAAAACCCCACAACAATCAGGAATAAATTTAAAAAAAAAAAATACCAGTATCAAATACAAGTATATTTTGGCCCCAATAACATGCAACAGCCAAAGAGAAAGATACAATAACTTCATATTATAATGCCTTCTTGCTACATAGCCAAACTCCTTAAGAACAATTACTTTTCAAGCAGTGATTCAAAAGTTGAAAGGTCATCATACAACACTAATTCTATGTTAAATATATGAAAGAATGTAATCTACACAATGAAAAAAACAAATACCATTATCTGTAGATAAAGCTTTTTTATTTTTTTTAAGCAGTGTTTGCGCGGGGATTTGTATTTCATGATAATGAAAATTCATATGGTCTATTTCTATTTCCACTTACCGATTTTCATATACATAGCAATTAGTTCAACAGCTGAAAACCAAAAATACGTGCAAGATCTGTCTTTTTCAGCTGTGGATCCATATTTGTAAAGCACACACCACCGAGTATTCAGTCTCATAAAATAGATGCAGTGATTATCGGTGGTTGTTTTGGGGGGTGAGGACAAAGAGAAACGTGGAAAATTCTCGTCCTCACAGCTTGCCCAGTACCACTTTGAGTGAAGTAGCCCACAATGACAGTCATCCTACCACCTTGCAAGCAGACTATATCCTCACTGGCCCTCCAAAGGCAAACCCCTACACATTACTGCAGAGCAGGCATCCCCTTGATTTCCTCATCTGAAACAGCTGTAATTGTCCAAAGTCACTCTCTTATTTTGATAGCTGATCAACTCAGTTGGAAAAATTAAGCAAACTTGAAATACACCGGGACATAAAAAATGCTGCAAATTGTTGTTGCATCCTGAAACTTTTTCTTCCTGAATAATTTAGTCTCTATTCTTTACATATACTAATAAACATAATTTTAAAGCAAGAATGCTTGCTAGTGTTTATGTTCCAGTGTACCCATTTCTTCCTCTGAATTAGGATGGCTCAAGAGATGCATAATGAAACCCCAAAATTTAGAGAAACATTTCATTTTCTATTAATCATCTAAAGAAAATACAAAGTGACAGTAAGAACATAGTACTAACTTCAATATATTAAAATAATCTCAGAAAAAACTCCTTATACATAGTGAATCAGAAACTTGTTTTTCTGTACGACAAATACTCTCAGCTAGCCAAAGATGTAAGGAGGCTTTTCGTATTCTGTTCAGAAGCCACAATGACAGTAAATATACAGGAGGGTTTTACATGTTATCACAGTGAAGCATTCTAAGTATTGAGTTTTTCAAGCGTCCTGAAAAAAATACTGAAAAATCTAGTATTCTTGAAATATTAAATTCTGGTCCAAAGAACCCAAGTCATGATAAATTTTGATTGACGGATAAACAAATGATCAACATTTACATTATGCCTTAAACAACATGTTTTACTTTACAATTGGGATGGACTAAAAATACCCCGAAGGATCAGTTACAGCATTCAAATGTGACCGAGATAATGTAACCATGCCCCATGCCTTCATTATCTGTCCACGTTCCAGTTAGCTCATAATAAATAAACCTAGGCAGAGTTAAAGTGGTGTCTAATACTCAGATACGTATGACCATCACCTTTCCCTGCCAGCAGTGTCCATCAAGAGACAGAGGATGACTGCATTTTCCCCCCGACTGTTGAATAGCTGCAAGGATTGCACGGAAGAGGGTGCAAGGCACAGTCACAATGTACCACAAGAACAGAGTTGGCTGCATTCACCACTCACTTTATTCAGGCCCACAGTTCCAAAACCTTTCAGCGTATTCTCAGAATACAGTATGAAAGACTCAAGATGACTACAAGATATGAGAAAACTATCCCTGACGCAAGAATGAGATTTACACATACAGCTCTTGGCGTGTTCCAACTGACAAGTATAGAGAACCTTTTCCCTTTAACTGGTATTACCACTCTAGCAAGAAATGCCTCGGGTTCTTTACGTAAAGAGTACATAAAATTTGTATGCTCTTTTATATAGCATAATGGGATCTTCTGGAAATTATGGCAGGAAAGTGAAAGCAGAAGCATCAGCAGGATTAAAAAGGCATTGGACAAATACATGGACCACTGGTCCAAAACAGATCCTAAAATAAGAACAGATGTGCCCTCTAAAATCCCTAATCAATGATACGGAGTTGGGGGTGGTATGGAAAATAAGCTCGTAAGAGGGGCCAGGCTTGAGTCACCTCCTCAAATGACTTCTCCTGACTACTACTGCCGGAGATTCAAGTACTTGGCTAGACAAAAAACTGGTCTGGCTTGTGAGTTTTTTGATGTGCTAAAGTCCTTATGTCCAAGGCGCAGATTGCTGCAGCATGGAGACCAGAAGAAAAATCATTTTATAGACCTAAAAACCAAAACAAACCTTTCAACTGTTCACCACCAGGGCTGCAAATGGGATGGTCATTTCAATCCATTTCCTACGTTCCCCCTTAAGTAAAAACAAGTTATAGCAACTGAGGATAAAGTAAATAGAATTTCTAGAGCAGGTGTTTTCTTTTAAGTAGAAGAATGTCAGTAATGGCATGCACATTTTATGTCATTTATGAGGCACATGATTTTTCAAAGTTCCTGCCTTGTACAGAAAGTACTTGCCTCAGGGGATCCAAATAAAAGAAACCTCCAAGTCCTGCACATATTTGCAGAAGGGACAACACATTAAGTTGCCTAGAAGAAGTAAAGTTAATTGCACCATGAAGTTCCAGATCACTGGATTGGAAGAGTGATGAATGGACTTGATGTGAGATTATGGGGTTGAATTCAATTTACTAGGCTGCTCATTAGCATTAGTTACCATATGTAATTTACTCCCATATAGAAAATGCATTCATTTAAGATACTAGTGCTGTTAAACCTAATGCATACAATACAGTTTTAAATTAGATGAACTAAGTACAGATTAGAACCATTTCTGAATATGAATCTAATTAATGTAAAAAGAATATAATTCATAAGAACCATATAACTTAATTGCAAAGTCTTTGTCCTGGCAGCGCTTTTCTTCTGCTGTACTGTTCAACAAATCACCCAGGCAAAGAGAAACTCTGATCACCTGAAATACTTGCCCAAAACCAGTGTGGCAAAAATATTTATAATTACAGTACTATCTCAGAATTTTTCTAAATGTGAAGTGTTTACAGATGTTTTCTAAACATAGAATATTTCATCACTGAATGTGATGAATGAAAACAGAAAGGTTACACATTTTTCTAGATTATTAGGTCAGTTGGCAAAACTATAAGAAGGATTTAAGGTTTCCAAACATAATGAGATAAAGCACACAGTCATCTGTACAAATAGTTTCCATTCCTTTTGTATGTTTTTGAACTAGTACATCTGTATCTGAACATACACAAAAATATTTTTAAGTTTGCAAAGCCAGACATTTTAAACTTCATAGGCAGCCTTAATTTTAGCACTTCTGAAAACATCTACTTTGCAGGGCCATAATACATATAGTCATTACACTTGTACTACTTCTGACCCCTCCGTCACCCCGTGTCTTGGACTAAATGGTTGGGTTTCTCCTTGCTGTTCAGATACAGCAAGGAGCAACTTATTTTATGATGCTGGTTGGGTTTTTTAAAAAAATTATATCTGAATAAATTTTCTCAATTACTTTTGTATGATACTCATTGCTATAACATATTCATCTTACAAAAAAAGGGACAATAGTCATGTGAAATAAGAAATATGATTAGGCCTGTTTGAGTTACCAGGAACTTAGTCAAAGAAAGAACAAGCAGAAAGTAGTTTCTGTGCCCAATTTGGTCTTACATGTGTCTGTTCATTTGTTTGTTTTCCAAATAACTTCTCATTACGTGTGGCTGATACATATAACATAGCCCCAGAAATTAAGGTGGCACATCCCCTGCGCCACAAAAATATAAAGGAGGGATGCCTTTGCAGCCACAACATGAACAGTGGCAGAAAATGTTTTTCACAGCACTGCAAGTTATAGCGATGAAGAGTAATTGAGACAAAGCCACAAGAGTTTCCTCCCTTCTGCTCCCTCCGTACACCCAAAGCAAGTCTCTGTTTGCTACATGGTGTTCAGTTCATTGAAAATTAAGCACTTCATGTAGTGCAGCTGCAAGCTAGGTCTCAAGGTCTGAGACTGGATACACAGAAGTGATGAAGTGTTACTTGACTGGCTCCACAAAGCAATTCAGCAGCAGGTACGGGAATGAACAGAATCCCTCAAAATGGCATCCAACTTCATAAACTATGCTATTATCCCTTCTCTTTTTCCACTTTTTTCCCTCCTCATTCACCACACAGACTTCAAAATTTGCAACAAATGAAAACGATTTCATGTTGGCAACAGCCTCGTTCATTATCCAGTCCCAGCTCAACCCCAGAGTTACAGCCCAAAAATTCACACACATCTGTATCCTTCTGGGTGCATTCTGAGTTTTGGTTTAGTTTAGTACTGAGGTATGTGATACTCCTCTTCTGGTGACATTTCTGCTTATCTTCTGTTCATTAGAAACCAAGAAATTAGGAGTGCTTTCTTCTACCAGTGGAACAGCTGGCATGGACCTATTGCTTAGATCTACTAGATCTTCGCTACCTCAAGGTATTTGTGCAGTAAGCTGCACAAACATGAGTTCCTGCTCTGCTACTGCAAAAAAAAAAAAAAAAAAAAAAAAAAAAAAAAAGAGGACATAGCATGTAAGTGGTTCCAGAGATACAGAGGTTGCATAGAGAACCAGATGTCAACAGTTTTACAGCTCCGCCCTAATCGTGTTTTCTATTTTTCTAAGTCAATATCTGTTTGTACACTTTATAGAACATCTCATCCTCAGGTTAAAAAAATTGATACTTTTGTAAATATTTTTTTAAAAGATGGCTAGACTTCTTCATGCTTGATTTCACACAGTAAATTCCACTGTGTTCTTGTTTCCTAGGTTTCCCTCAAAAAAAACAAACCCAAAACCTCACTCATCAGATGCTGGGGACAGGCTCTGAAATTTTGTTTCTTGCAATGGTTGTCTCTGGCAGCTACACTAGAACATGCGCTGACTAGTAAGAATTTACTCTTGTGTTACTTGTGTCTCCTAAAACTAACCGTTTAAGTTCTTCTACTTCTCTGAAAGAACTGTTGGGCTTCCATGAAAAGAATCCTAAAGGTAAAAGAAGAAAAAAACATCAGGTTCCCCAGGAAACAGATTCCTTTTGTGGATACACAATCTGAAGTGCCCTCAAGTGCTGGCTGATGTTCAGAGATATGCAAGAGGCATGCATGTGCAAACACAGCATACAGCTGATGGAAAACCAAATCGAGAACAGCCTAATGCTGGAAGCGTGTGACAAATTAGAAGTTCACAAACAACTATTTCTCCAGGCTGGGAGATCAAATCTAAATGACCACTTCCATCCGGTCTCAAGTATTTATTTTATTGTTGCTTAACTTATTTTAAGGAATGCAGGAGATTATCCACATCCTGACAGAAATGTAGAAAATCTGTGCCAGTTACAGAGAACACTTAGTTACTTGTTTATGATCAGTAAAAGAATTGTTCTAAAAATAATTATATTCTTAAGATGTACAAGTCAAACCACAGCAAAGCTTCATAGCTTCAAACTCAAATGAAGGTAGAGTGTAGCATTCTCTAAATCAATTTAAACAAAATTTGTTCTCCTTGGAAAAATGCAGTCCAAGTAAATTCTGAACTAAAATTGTGGGCAGCATTTTCTTGCCTGTTTTTTTAGTGTACTATTTCTGAGTTTAATTATACCTTGTACATTCCATGAAACTTAATATTTATGCTTGTCTATGGGAGTAAATTTCATCCTCTTAACAAAAAAGGGTTGTGAATGAAAATGTAACTGATACTCCTTTGTTATGCTCCTCAGCTTGAGTTTTAACAGGTTTCTTGACCTAAGCTGATCTAGTAAATTGAATCTTTCATTTTGTTGCAGAATCTTTCTTATGCGGTCCCTTCTTCATGAAGACTAAAATGCAGACAAAATAATATGCTCTAAAACTCTACATCTAAACTAGACCTGTATTTCTGTAGTTTAAAAAAAATTCCCCTGTTCTCAGTTGTAAAAATACATATTCCCCAAATATAAATACATCCCCAGCTATTTTTTCCCCATAGAGCTCCCTACTTTTTCCTGTAAGTTACCTATTCCAATTGTATCAGTCACCACTTACTCAACTGACTGATTTCTCCTTTCATGATAACACAGCTTCTGCTTCACTATTACCCCAAGCAGGTCACGCAAATTGTAATTCTTTTTTTTTTTAATTGGAGAGGGGGGAAAAATGGGTGCAATCAGAAATGATTAGAACCCTAGTTCAGATTCCCTCCACATTTCAAGAGACAAAGAAAGACCAAATTAGGTTTAGTGTATGATGAGCAAAAGCACACCCCTTCAGCTGCAGCTCCTTTTCACAGGCATTCATGCATACTAATATCATAAAAACAAAATGCTAGAGTTGAAGACAACTTCAGAGTATCTTTTTTTTGTTCAAAAGATTTACCATTATAAGTGCAAATAACATGAAAAACAGTCTTAAATTTACATTCTACTGCTGTATCATAAGGTGTCCGGTATACTGAAACCTGAATCAATTTGTCCTATTAAAGCATGGCAATTTTCTGCGCATTATTAGACATGCCAATCAGTTTAGATCAGAAGATTCTGGAAAACCATTCCAGCTTGTTGCTTTCAGCCAGAATGGTTTTCCAACCTTTGAACAAGCAACTCAAAAATACTAAAAATTTCTTAGTTTTCAATTGAAATATAGTATCTTTTCCAATGAGCAGTATCTCTATGCCCGCTGCTTTACTGCTAAACTTAACCCAAGAAGCCTTACTCATCTTTGAGACTTCATAAATTGTTAAGCAAATAATCACAGCTGCACTTTTCTGAATCTTGTCCGATAGGAAAAAGGAGACCACTTCAAGTACTGAGACACACATTTGACAATTTTAGGATGCAGATGTCAAGCTGTCTGAATAGGCACTGTTCAACAACCATTCTGTTTACTTAATAGTTCCTACAGAGAATATTATTGATGGATTAAAAGTTGTCACTCAAACGTCTTCATGTAGTCCTGAAATTCACAGGGTTCATAAAACTGATTTACACTTTTTGAATTTGGAGAGGAAATATAACCTTTTAATTTATAGATATATAAGGATGGATTTCAGTTGATAAGTTCTAATTACACTCATCTATTTAAAAAAAAAAAAAAAAAGACCTCTTTAAAGAGTTCGTACAAATTACCACCACAAAAATATGAAAAAAAAAAAAGCAGCATATTTTGATGTTTGGAGAATACGCAGAAAGTTCTGCCAAAGCTTAGTGAAAACACTCTATAAGGTACAGACATCCTTCAGGGAAAATACAACTGATTCCACATAATCCAGACAATAATCAACTGTTTCAGATGATCCATAACGTCACTCAAATCCATAATGTAAAATGAAGCAGCAGAAACGCATGTGGATAAATATAAAATTTGTAATCTTCATCTTTTTTTTAATTTTTCAGACTCTTTCCTTGGTCAGCTAGGTATGAAATATGGGGGTGGGTGGGGTGTTTTTCTTAAGAAAAGGGGTCAGGAAGGCCATCATGACACTTTAAAAAAACTGTAACATATTCAGTAGTAAAAATAATGCAAGGTGAACTACTCATTTATTTCCTACCATAGCAATCTGGTGCTTGCCAGTAAGAAAGGCAAACATATACGTAACTTTAAAATCTTTAAGTGGGACCAAAAAGAGCGGAAAATGATAAATTTACATAACTTTAAATTCAAATAATGAATTTCAAAGTGTTCATAAAGACATTTTTGAATATTCTAACATAACTACACTCAAGATGCCTTTAGATTTATGAGTCACATTTGCTTCACTTGTAGCAATCCATTTTAAAAATGGGTTGGAGAACAACTTGAGGAGCTGTAGGAACTTTTAATAAAATATAGCATGTACACATTTCTAAGCCTTATGCTTTTTTACATACTACTAATTTACATGTTTGAATATTTTTCTCCTCTCTGGATAAAATGATTACATGCAGATCACTCTCTCATTCCCCAGAAACAGTCTGATTAATTTTTAAAGCACCATTTTATCATTAGTTATGGATTTGACAGAAGCAAAGACAGCTGAGGCACATTAATGTAGTTTCAGCAAGCTGTGGGTGGAAAATAAACAGAGTCTGAAACTCTGGGCCACAAGCAAGTCTGCACACAAGGAAACAGAAATGTAAAAATACATACAGGTAAAGTGGTGGAAAGAGATATTTACTTTTTAACTTTTTTTCCTGGCAGAAGAGAACAAATATCCACAAAAGACAAATAATCTCTTCCAAATCATATTCTTGTTTCTACAGCTGCTAGCTGAAATTCGTCTTTGTAGCAATAGTGGCTCGCTTACCTGGCTCTACCACAAACTGGCACATAATTGAAGACATAGACCACATATCTATTCCATGAAGAATATATGTGCCACGCTTGGTTTTTTTTTTTAATAAAAATTCAACCAAGAAATCCAAACCCTCTTTTTCCCCCTGAAGATTTACCTCCGCAAATGTATTTGAGGCTTTCTGTTTCCTTGTATTTAACAAACATTACTAATTGACCATTAGCTAAAAAAACAGACAATGGTGGCCCATATGCTCTTCACTTTTAGTAACACAGATAGTCAGGGAAGTCTCCCAATGACCATTTATCTTTCTCCAAGCAATTGCTGCCCAGAGCTTTCCTGGGCTGAATGCACCAGACCTCATTTGCACTTGAAGCCCCGGAACTGGCTAGTACTTACACACCACGCAGGAATCCTTGACATCACACATAACCAAAACTTAGCAAACATCAGGCTGTAGATATCAAATACAATAGCGGGGGCAGGGGGGAAAGTAGAAGTCTGTAACAACTGAAAACGTTGCCTAGAACATTTACACAAAGACGAGAGACCAGAGAAGGAACATCAAGTGTAGAACAGTCTTCTAATTTTTCAGGAAATGTTTTACCTGTGTTTCTGCAATCTTAACTTGAGCTCAACTTGAAGAAATTACACAACTTTAACTGTAGAACAGAACACTTTCCTTAATGTTTATATAACTCAGCACTATCAAAGTAGATTGTTCATACTTTTAAGTGACATTTAACGGATGTTGTGCCTCTCTGCTACTCTTCCTTGCACATTATATCTTTAGTAAATCACTAAATCAAACCTTCAGGAAATCACATCCCCAGGTATGTATCTGCAAACACTGTTAATAAAATTCAGAATTGTTTCTGCCAGCATAAGTAAGGAAAACTCTCAGAAAACTGATTCTCTGATGTAACCATTAAAACCACAAATGTTTACTGAATTGCAACCACAGGTAGAAGACATTGCTTTCAGCTAAGTTTCTTTTTTTAAACAAATAAAGTTATTGAGAGTCAAGACTACACGCTGAATATTTACTGTATTAATTTATTTTTTGGATGCTTTATTAACTTGAGAGATTACTCTTTCTATACCTCCATTGGTACAAATTAATTTAAAAATTATATTTTCAAATACTTCAGGTATCATAGGAAAGCTCAAAAACTCTATCAAAACATGAACAAGTTATTTTTAATCTTTGCATCAGTGTATTATTCATAAAGCCAGTCCTATAAGCTGAGTAAATATGCAGTGTTGCGTACAACAGCAGCATGGTCCCTCAGCAGCATGGCCCAGAATTCTTTTGTGGACAATTCTCTTTGACAGGATTTAGCAAAGGTTTGTAAGCTTTGCATAAATCACAGCACAAGCAGAGAAGCAAGTGCCAGTCCAAACGTATTTGATCCCATAATAATAAATCAAATCAGTCTATCAAATTTGTAGACACCTGTCACAAATCAGTCACTGAAACACTCCAGAAACTCTCAGGACAGGAGTTCAGGCAAAATAGCTAAGTTTCCAGGAATCTGACTGCACTTCAACAGTTGAAACACTCCACTAGGATGACAGAAACCAGAGTTTGACTCCTGTTGCTTGCCTTATTTCACAGAATCACAGAACAGTGGAGGTTGGAAGGGACCTCCAGAGGTCATCTAACCCAAACCCCCTGCTCAAGCAGGGCCACCTGGAGCCAGCTGCCCAGGACCATGTCCAGGCGGCTTCTGAGTATCTCCAAGCATGGAGGCTCCACAAACTCACTGGGTGACCCATACCACTGCTCGGTCACCCTCGCGGTACAGAAAGTGCTTCCTGATGTTCACGCAGAACCTCCTGTGCCTCAGTTCGTGCCCACCACCTCTCGACCTGACACTGGGCACCACTGAGAAGAGCCTGGCTCTGACTTCTTTGTACCCTCCCTTCGGATTTTTGGGCACACGGAGATCCCCCCTGAGCCTTCTTTTCTCCAGGCTAAAGAGTCCCAGCTCTCTCAGCCTTGCCTCACAGGACAGAAGCTCCAGTCCCTTGATCACCATTGTGGCCCTTCACTGAGCTCGCTCCAGTATGTCCATGTACCTCTGTACTGGGGAGCCCAGCACTGGACACAGCACTCCCGGTGTGGCCTCACCAGCACAGAGCAGAGGGGAAGGATCGATCGCCTCCCTCCACCTGCCGCAAGGCTTTGTCTAGTGCGGCCCTGGGTACCATGGGCCTTCTCTGTGGCAAGGGCACATTGCTGGCCCATTTGTCTAAAAAAAAAAGTAGTGAGGCGGTAGATTAAATACACAGAAACATGTACAAACCCCTAAGAAACAGGATAGAGAGATGGCTACTCATAGTAACGCTACCGGAGGAAAACAACTTGAAGGTCTCACACAAAACAGCTTAATACACGAAGTACGGAGAATAAACATGAGGACGTGGATGTTCTAATGCATAACTGAGACTTAATTAGATTGTGATATGGCTCACATGACTCAAACACGAGCCGTATCAGTCTTCTGAACAACCAGCAGACTAATTCAAAGCACAGAACTTAATTTCTTAGGGATCTGTGAGAAAAGTACCACAGGACACAAGACACACACACATCCAGGTTAGCAGCTTGGTCTGCTGAAGGGATTCCTTCAGGTGCAAATACACCTTGCATCGACTCCTGGAGTTACACAGTACATACTGAAACACATCACTGGTGCATTCAGCACAGTTTCCCCTCCAGTGGAACCAAAGCTGAAGTCCTGCACAGGAACACCGCACACGCAAGGCAGACCAAAGGTATCTACTATACCAGAAAGAATCTTCTCAAAGCTCCCAGAGCGACATGCTCCCTGTGCACACACACAGATCTGTACAGAAGTCTGCTCTGCATCACTCAGACATGTGGTACACACCTCAGGCCAACACTTGGTGCAAATTTCCCACAGGTGACAAATGCCCAACGTCAACATATGCTCCTAGACCTGTAATAGACTGCACAAATAAAATCCTGTCCTTTCTCTTTCATTTTAGTAGTCACTAAGGCACCATATTGTCCCTCAAGTTCTTGGAATGCATTGGTATACATTATTAGAAGGTGAAGAAAGCAGTAAGAGGCTCTTCAAATTCTGAATACAACCAATACAAAGAAAATGACCAAGAATGAGAAAGTGAAAAGCACTTTCCAAAGAGCAACTACAGCATGAGAGAGTTCACTTTCCTCAGAGAGGACAGGAACAAGAATCAAAGTGCTGGCCTTGCAGTCCTCAATAATCTCAGAGTTGAGAAAAGGCTAAGGAAGAACC
The DNA here is from genome assembly GCF_023634085.1 of Falco cherrug. Lineage (NCBI taxonomy): Eukaryota > Metazoa > Chordata > Aves > Falconiformes > Falconidae > Falco > Falco cherrug. The sequence goes on from NC_073703.1 coordinate 59,318,415, forward strand.
CAAATCTGCAGTTGCATTAAAAAATTAACCAGGCTGAAAAAAAACCTAGTAAGTGTACTGAACCAGGCAAATCACATGGCTTTGATTGACTTCAAACATTAAAAAGAAGATATTTCAGAAAGTGGAAACTTAGTTTAATTAAGAAGGTTGACTACAAAACAACACTATAATAAACATTTAAGGCCGGGCCAAAAAGGCACAAGAGACTGCATGAGTAAAAAGTATCAGCAACAGCAAGTACTAATTTGACTACAGTTGCATACTCAGACACGTAACTGAGGTTTGCCTGCTACTCTGGAGAAATTGGTGATATCAACAAGGTTAAATTTTTGAAAGTTATTCTTCATCAAGTTTCATTAAAAACATCACCGGAACAAAGCTTACTTACCCAGGAGAAAAAGAAATCACACAAAGTAGATGTTCTCAAAAAAGGACAACTCAGGAACTTCATCTAGCATACGACAGTCTTCAGTACTTACTTTCTAGAGAAACATTTACTTGCAGAATTTTTCCTTTACCTATTCATTGTTGTGGGATTTTAAAAAAGCACAAGTTGTCACTGTGTCTTGACATGAAACGGCAAGAACAGAAATTGGACCTTTCATTATGAATATTCTTTTGCCTGAAGAAGTGTTGTATAAAATATTGTATGGTTACATTTTCTGTACGACAGCCCTGTATCTGCCTATATTTTCATTACCAAAATTCCCGTGTTCCAAGCAGTAAGAGAAAGTTAATTCCAGAATGGAACTTGGCAAAAAAATATTCTGGTTTAAAAATTATATTTCAAAAGTAGTTCCATTCATTTCCTAGAAAAAAATATAGAAGAATCCACCTAGTTAATGTTTACAAATCTGACAGTTGTCTTACGAATTTCAGTATGCCTAGCAGGGGTTTTTGCACAATATCTGTAGTAGTCCATATGTACAATGCAAATGCATAAATATTTGTACAGACTTGTTCTCATATATAAATAACACCACAGAAAATAAAAAACTCTGTTTACTACACAAAATAAGAGAATTACAAATGAAGTAGGAGTACTCTTTTCTGTAACTATGCTATGCACACAGTATATTCTAAAATTAACAAATTTTTACTTACTATCATTATACTTTACCAAAATAATGCTAATAAAAAGCTCCTATCAGAAAAGTGTAAAGACATACTTTAAAGTGAGTTGTAATCCAATCTAACCATGGGTTTCTAGAACAGGTGAGGTTGTATATATATATGCATGTAGGAAGAAAGAATTATTATGAAGTATCTTTGAGGTATCATAGACATGTATTTGCTGAAAACTCTTGTTTAGATGCACATCTATCTCTTGTATGGTGTCTCCATTCAAATTTACTATTATGAATCTCAAAGACAACAATACTTTGTAGCAGGGTTTTAAGGGTGTCTACTCTTTTGAGGCTTTGTTTTGGGGGGTTTCTTTGCTTTTTTTTTTTTTTTTTTTTTTTCTCTCCAAAAAAAAGAACACCCCCCCCCCCAATCTGTGTTCTGTCTAAAACTGCATATTGGAACAATACCAAAAGATGCCAACACATCAATTTGTTGTGAGAAAGGGCAAGAAAAGTGATCTTGATCACATAAGAAAAATGTCAGTTAGGATCTGCCTGTCCCATAAGAGCATAGCCCAGATACTGAGATGCTAAGAGAGACAATGCAATGAAAGACATTTAGAATAATCAACTAATTTAGGAAAGCTCATTAATATTCGATCAATATTTAAGAATTTACATATAACCAGGGAACCCACACACAGCTCTTTTAATCTTGTCTGCTGAGGCAAATTAGAAGGCAAAAGAGAATCTAAGGATGCACAGTGATTTGCATCCATTTAACCTAGTATCAATAAAGCTTGATTTCCAACGCATTTGTCTCACAATTGTTTGTAAATTCTGATGTAAAATTTTCTATACTTAAGCCAGCTGAAATGTCTGTCTCCCAGATGAATTCCCTGCAACCTAGTCAGCCTGAGCTCTAAGGCAGCCTACCTTCAGTCCGGTTACTTGGCTCCTTGTTCTACCCAGATGTTGGTGTTTTTGCAAAAGAGAACCAAATTCTCTTTGACATTTCTGGTCTTCCATCAAATGTAATTGAACCCAGCCAAAAGGAAAAAAAAAAAAGGGGGGGGGGGGAGGGGAGGGGGCAGAGATGACAGAAGAATGAACATATAGAGTCTTAGCCTTTTAAAACCAAGACCTAGTTTCTATCAATACTGTCCACTCCATCCACCAGTCATTTGTTCCCACTCTCCCTCTGACCTTTCAGAGCAGCTGTGCAGTAAATTGGATCAGATAACTGATAGAAGAAAACTGAAATACATGCCTAAGTACTACATACATAATACTCAGTTCAAAAGAAAAACTAAGTGTTCTGAAAACCCAAATATTTACACACTGAGCAATTATTCTAATCACTATTATATGAAATAATGAGAAACTCAATTATGCATGAGTTGGATGAAAAGATTGTCCAGATTAATCTCCATCTATAGTTAAACAGAAACTCTGACTTACTGAACTGAAAAGACTTTGCTGTCAAATTTTTTAATACCAAGAAAAATTGTAAGCAGTACAGAACAGTAAAGTACCTCAGGGAATGGAACTATCTTTACAAATAACAGAGGATTATAATTTCTCTTTTTTAACTTTTTTCCTATTTATCTATCTTCATAGGAAACCCAAGTATGAAGATACAAATAACCATTTCAATTCTAGCTTTTCCATGGAGGTTTAAAAGACTATCAAAAAAAAAAAAAAAAAAAAAAAAAGGAAATCCATAGATTATTTTAAAAAATATAAATCCATAAAATACCATAGAAAACTAGTGTTTTCCTTCCAAAAGAAAATGAAAGATTAAATGGCATAATAAAGCACACAAGGGAAACTTCAACTGTTTGCAACTTGATGGAAATTCAATATAAAATAAATGAAACAGATTCCAGTATAAATCTGTAACCCATAGCCCCCAATATTGCCACCTAAGAAATTGCAAGAGTAAATTTAGAATATTCTATTGCACAAAACTACATACACTTAATAATGGATAGAGCTTTCTTTTTTTCTTTCTCAGGTTTTATCCCTTGTGGCTGCAGAATCATTCAGGTTGGAAGAGACCTTGGGAGGTTGTCTAGTCCAATCTGCTGCTTAAAGCAGGGTCAACACCAAATTCAGATGAATTGGCTCTAAACTAGAAAAACTAAAAGGTGCATGGGTCCCAAAAGCTGAGTGAACCTCAACATTAGGACTTTACAGCAGCATCTTTCTGATGGCTATGACAACCATATGCCCCCCTTCTGATAATAGTGGGCTCCTAAAAATAGTTTTCCAGTGAGATTTTAACTGCTCTGTGTACTTCCTCACTTACATATCAGCTGAAGTCACAAGAAATGTGAACCTGCAACAAAAAGGGTTTGGCTACTTTGTCTTGTTTCATTGGCAATGTGATAGCATCACAAATCATCATTTCTACACTTCTTTCCCCTATCCTGCTCACTTAGGGGATGACATAGCAAACTCCTTGTTCCAATGAGCAAAACAACCTGTGGGGTATAAGGTCTTCAATAATATGTTACCTATCATAAGCTTCAAAACAGAATGTTTCGCTGAACAAGGATCAAGAAGAAGAGAGGTCACCCACCCTTATCAGGCTGATGTTTCTGTATTTTTCACTAAAAAAAATTCAGTGACGTTTTACTCTGATAATATGAGAGCTATTTCTGGCTCCTTTAAAATCAGAAACCTATAAAAATTTCCAGGGCACCAACAGCTGAAGATTACTCTGGGGAAAAAAATCCTTAAAATTAGGAATTAATTAGGAATTAATTTGAAGGAATTTTGTTTAACAAAGAGAAAATAATAAAGGCGGAAAAAATCTTATTTTTCTATATAAAAAGTAAAATTTGATGTGCTAAAATGTTTCCAAAATATAAAAGTTGCATGAAAGCACCTTGATTTTTCCTGCAAACTGACATAATTTCATGCTGAGAAACACTTGAAACACAAATTTTTACATCCATATTCTGATACAACCAATACAACCACAAAAAGTTTCAAAACCATCTAGTAACACTGTCATTTCAAAGGCTGTATACATAAAAGAATTTATAAATACAAGAAATTATTTATCTTTTCTCTTCTTGAAAGGGGTAAGATATATTTTGTTGACATTTACTTTCCATTGACATTTTAGTTACATTTTTCTATTTTACAAAAACAATGCATTTTAAAAAAAAAAAAAAAAAAGAAATAGTAGTTCCTTCCACAGTGTTTCTCTGTCTGTGGAAATTACTGAAGAAGAATATCAAGAAATTACAAAGCAGAAAAATTTAACAATGTATGAAGGGCAACTTCTTTGTACCAGAAGAAACTATAATAAATACAGACTCAACTGTAGAATTGGCACACAAAATATGAGTATCTGACCCAAGAATTCATTCAGAGATTCCTAGCAAGACTTTCATGGTCAAAAATATACCTAGAAGCATATTTTATACTCCATACAAATTTCTCACACAATCTAAAACCAATCCTCAATATATGTTGTCATTAATACTACTATAATTATTGTAATCCTTTTGAATCATTATTTGCAATTAGCAAGCATCTATATACTAATAATCATAATATCCTAACATTTTAGAAACATTCTAAGGATACATTATATAAAAATTCATCAATATTTCTGGTTGTATACATACATCTTTGTACTGTAAATTCTATGATTCATTAAGAATTTCATATGTAGAAGTTTGTAAGTGATTTTTTAAAATATTTTACAAAAAGTAAACAATTCTGTTAAGATTAATCGGTCAAAATCCTGTCTTATTCATATTTGGTCCTCCTCAGTATCAATATGCCATTCAGAAAGGGAAACTAACATGTTAGGGAAGAAAGTGACTTCTTCAGTGGCATGCATGGCCAGCAGGAGTCAGAGAAATACCCAAATACACATTTCCCTGATTCTTTATTTTCTGTATAATATAATAACAAAGTTTGTAAAGCCAGTAGGGAGGTGCCTTTCAATACTGCTGAAGATGCAAACTTCAAAGTGTTGATACTAGTGTTTATGTTTATAATGCTAATACAAAGGATTATTTCCTCAATACAGGCAAAATAATGTGTCTGTAAAGAAAGCAAAAAGTTCTCTCATGCTACATTCATAAATTCTTTATATGTGTAAAGAAAGAACAAAAAAATACAGATGATTCTACTGTAAAGCTTCACATATTTCCAAACTGTTGCACAGCTGGTTGATCACCTAATTCATGAGAATCTGAATGCAAACTTCGGAATCAAATAATAGCATCTGTCATGGATTAGAAGAAATGGAATAGCCATTAACCTTCATAAATGTATTTGTAATGATCATAAAGTTCAGTCTCAATTATTATTTTTTTTTAACTCTTGTTCTATTGTTTATCTGTACTCAGGTAAGCATCACATCAGCATGGCAAGCGATATTCAATTTTGATTGAAACATGTTGGGAAAAGAAGGGGGTAACAAACCACACTAGGGCAAGATTTTTATGCACTCCTATTCAAAAGATGGAAACCAAGCTTTGGCTTGCCCTTTGTGCAGCCTCTCTCTTGCTAGATAATGATTGTTGTTGTTTTCAGAACCTCCACCTTGACTGCTGAATAGAGGGGAAAATGGTAACATTATTACACAAAAAAACTGATTTCTTAACAGAAAAAATATGCTTCCTAAATTAAATGTGTACAATGCAACTTCACTCATCAGCAATGGATGAGATAAGTTCAGTATTTTAGGGAGACCCATGAAGGCTGGGGTGGTTTTTTTCCTTCAGATCTTTTCCTGAGGCATTTCCAAATATCTTCCAGCAACATTTTACATATCGATTACTTACCCCTCAAATAAGGAACCAGACATCTGCTGACTTTTAAAACTGACCATATGAAGTTTTTTCTTCTTAGGCCATCTTTGAATAAACAGGTCTGATTTTCATTGGCTTTAAAAGTTTAAAAATTCTTGTTTCACACTTCAGTTTTCAAAAGCAATTTTATCATTATTCTCTTACCTAGGTTATATCCAAAAAAGTGAAACTTGCCAAACTGTCAGTAAAACTGCCACAAATTTGTTTTTCCCTTTGCAACATTAAGCACTTACTTCTGGGTAAACAGAGTTATTTAACAAAATTATGTAACCACAACATGAAACAGTAGCTTGAATGTTACCAAAACATTGTTAACATTCTTACATTTAAATATACAATTGCACACACAGTACCTTACAATATGTTGAGAAAACAGCAGCCAAATTCTAGCTTGGACTGTATGCCCCGATTTTACTCAGCAGCTGTCTAGCAGTCTAGGTCAGATGCCTGAATTACACACTGCAGCCATTTGATAAGAGCCTGTTAAGCATGGGAACAATGAGCAAAGGTGGTGGAGGAGGAAAAACAAGACTTAATACAACAAACACTAACTTCAGCTTTGCTGGCGTCACCTTGCCCTTCCCTCTGTGCTCCAATAGCAAGGTGAGGGCTAAATAACACATCTTTTTTCCCCACGGAACATATCTAACACGCACATGTTCTCCTTCCAAAGACAGATAAATCAAGCAAGTCCTCATCAGTTAATTTCTCAAGCAGTGCATTATCTTCCTTGAGAAATTACACATTGTTCCACTTACAGCAATCTTTGCAGCAGATGGGTGTATCACTTCGTTTTATCATTCCTTCCTTTCATCTCTGCACAGACCGACTCTTCACCATTCCAGGAGGACAGATTACTCAGCACGTCCCTCCTTGTGTGGTGGGACACAAAAAAAATGTGACACTTTTTTTTTTTTTTGAATTCATGAGATTTGAGGTCTTTATTTCATATTGAAAGGGCTGGTGGTTTTTACTATTTTTGCTAACCACAGGTTGCCATGAGGAACTTCTGTGCTATTGCCCACAACCTAAGACAGATTTCTCATTGGGTTTTCTTTGAAGATACTGCTGATAAACTGCTGGTTTTAATGCTGAGATATCATTCCGTGTGGCTTAAGATGTGGTGTAATAACCAGCCTTCCAGTACACCTTGACTGCAAAGTACTGAAGGCAGTGCCTTCTTCCCTGTACAATATACCATATAATAAGGTTCTATTTTAACACAGGCTGCTTAATACCTCTTAGGCATTAATACAACAATTGTACACGCATAAACAAAGATCAAAGGCACTGTTAGAAATAGTGGTTTCCAGATGTTTTCTACCTCCTCCTCAGTAGGTAAATTTAACTGTCAGCTATAACTTTTAATTTTTAAATACACAAATCGGAGACAAACAAGATGCTACAGATACAACACAAAGCATGAAGAAAAAAACCCACAGACTGATTAAAGCCATATATAGGTTGTCAGCTGCTGAACAAATTATAGCTGTGTCTGATAGGGGTATGCCATTACTTTAACTTGAATATTAGTTTGATTGACCATGATGAACTGCATACTGAGAATCACAGAAACACTGGAACCTCTGGAAGTTACCTAGTCTGACTACTCACTTATAGCAGGACTATGTCCAACACAAGGTTTTGTTTACCAAAGTCCAAAAAACAAAGGATAAAGTTTCCACCACCTTTCTGAATATCTGTTCCAGTACTGTGCTTCTTTCCAGGCAAAGAAGTTTTTTTCCTAATATCCAACCTGAATCTCTTTCAAACTATAATTTATAGTCCTTGCTCTTTGTTTCAACCTCTGTCACTAGCTAGAAAAGTTTAGCTTTATCACCTTTGTAATTCCTCCTGAAGTACTTACTTCACATCAAAACAAATTCAACACCAGAATACAGCTCAGAACCTCCTTGGTTTTGTGACAGTTGCCAAATAAATCAAATAGACGGAAGAAAGAGGAGATTTACATTGAATGATCGTTAAATCTAGATTAAGAACTGAAAGTCAAGACACTGGCATTTGTTTCTAGGCTTGAAAAGTGTGTCATTCTCTGGTCGAGTTCACATGGCATGAAAACAAAAAGCACAATCACAAACACAGTTTGAAGATGCACTAGAGATACGCTTCTAGATGTAGAGCACAAGTGCCCATTTCCCAAATTGTTTGACTTTACCATACTTTCTGCCTAACAATCTGTTAGCTGAACTTTTTCTGCTACAACACCTTACCAAGTTTCTTGTGACAAGAAGGCCAGCAGACATACTGTTATATGAGAAGGATAACATATAGACAGCAAAATTTAATTTACCTTGGGGAATGAGGATAAACACATAGTCAAGATTCAAAAGATACTCTCCCCTAATCTAATGTCCCCACCCCCACACAGACTCTTACCAGATTGTTTCAATTTTCACTCTACTTTTTCCTAATATTTTGTGTAGGACAGCCAACTCTTGGGGAAAAAACAGTGAAAACTATGTGGGTTTGGAACTGGACAAACTCCTACTCACATTCTACATATTTTGCTGCATTCCTTTTTTTTTTTTAGAAGTGGGTATAATAAATGTACCAGAACAAAAATTCACATATATTACAAATATCTGAAAGGTTGTATTTTATGATTTCTTCATTATTTATTATTATGTTTATGATTATTTCCCATTTTCCTAGATGTAGTTTATTTTGTATGGCAATACTAAATCCTCAGACTGATAAAATCAGCACTTACAACATTAGATAGCATAGTCAGCACATCTAGTCACATCATGTAAACAGACAGCAAAGCTGTAACGTAACCCTCCAAAGTTGATGTAGAGGGAGTTTGAACTACAGAGCAAAATGCGAAAATCATTGCAGCTAGACTGAAAACAGTGTTGATAACTCACACTGTCCTCCTTTATCAGTCAGGTTTCCTTGACCCACAGACCCTCATCTCATGTGTCAAAACTACAATTTAAAAAGTTTACATCACATAAACAGCCCTTTGCGGCCTAAGGATCCTTAAGGCTTTCAGGACTCATTCAGTCTCAATGCAGACCCTAGCCTAGCACCCATAAGTTACCCTGGTGCTGCATAAATTCCATATGGTGCTGCAAACAGGGAGGACCATGTTATATTTACCACGATGGTCCACATACATTAGTAATTTCTATTTTTATGTAAAAGGATTTCTCAGGTGGTTAAAAAAAAAAAGAGAAGGCAATATGGAAGTTACTGGGTTTAAGGATAAGCATCTCTCTCTCAGGCAAATTGCCTCATAGCCAGAATGTTGCTCCCAGTCCCAGCTGTGTCTTGTCTGCGCTTTTGCAACTGACAAGATGCTAACAAAAACTATTTCTAACACTTGGAAAAAAAAAAAATGTATTTCTCAAGGTTGACTTCTTTTTTTTCATAACTTGAGGAGAGAAGAAACAGAACAAGCTTTCAAACTGCACAGGACACGTTTGGATACAGTTCTTTTGAAGCGTACAAGATAAAGGTTTAGAGCTAGCAACCATGCTCATGGTTTGCAGCCTCTCTTCATACACCTTGTGCTCAAAATTACATTGGAAAGACCTTTTTATGCCAGTCACTAATAAAAGCCTCTAAACGCCTCTTTCCCTCTCTTAGGGAACAGCCAAGATCCAGATTAGATGAAATGTGTTCATGTTACTTTTTAAAAAAAGAATAAAATTCGGTATTTGATAAATTTTGATCAAAAAAACCAGCTATGTTCTAGCTTTAATGTCATAACACTGTTTCTGAGCTGGTTCTGACTGCAGAAGAGGCACACACAGCAGGCTATGGCTATGTAATAGACAATCACGGTATCTATGTACATGTTGCATGGTAGGAGAAGTGAAAGCTTACCTCTTGATCAAGTTTTCCTCAGGTGAAAAAGGAGACTTACAAACAACAAGCAAAAGGAAGTCACAAATACACAGAGGAAGTCAAAGTAAAAAAATCCAGTGTATATCACTGTCTGTGTCTAACTTTATGTCTATGCATACATATATCACTGTAATATGTCCACACTACTACCTCTACATTATAGGGTGATACACTACACTGCCTTCCTAACCTTCACATGTTGTTCCAGCAGACAAAACCAGAAGAGCATTTAGAAGCAAAAATCCACTTCATGAAGTAGCTGACTTGAAGTGCATACTTCAAGGGTTTATACTTTAAAAGTTCGAAGACGACAGATACATACAAGTTATTTTAATCTTATACACGTTTTTTGAGTGACATCAAGTCTGTCATCATCTTAAACTGTTACATGGATAGAAATATTTAAAAGAAGAGTCCCAAAAAGCAAGAGATCATTTAGCAGTACTAAAAGTCTTGTATGAGGAAGAAGAAAGTTGAAAGCCTGTGAAAGAAATCTGGTTTGGTCGGCAAAAACCTGGACATTCACAGGGCCATCACAAGCCAGAAGGATGTAAACAAAGGTGATGGCTGCGTAGGGCACTGAGAATTTCATGCTGGGCATCCAAGCTTACCCCAGCGAGTGTCCCACCAGCCAAGCACAGAAAGGCATTGTTTCAGAAGCGTTCTCTCCCAAAGCTGTAAAGCACAATGAACGTAACATGTATGGGAAGAAAATCACTGTCAAAGATAGGGGGGAAGATATCTCAATGAAATGGGGTTTTATTTTTTTTTAATTCTCATATATGCCACATTCTTTTGGAGTTAATGAGACACGACAAAAACATTAGGTAGCTTTTCTAGCAGAGCCTCTATGATCAACCCTGTATAAGAGACACAAGTCTGACACTGAAAAATGAAACAAATATTTTACTGGAACACACCCTACAACAGATTTCAAATCTGTCCCAAAACTGACAATTTGACATTTTGCAAGAAGCATATAGCATCTCCAGAAGACAATTTGAAAGAGAAGTCCTCCTCCAAGTGGCACGAGCCAAGTACAAGTAAATTGCTAGCACTGAGTAAAGACACATATACATTGTGTTGTATGAAGACCAATCAAGTATTTCTAGAGAATAGAACACCTACACTTTGCATAAACACTTGGGAGAAAGATTTTGTTTATATACTATATTGCACCTGTATAATTGAAGCCATATTACATAATGTCAACATAAACCTATCTGATGTCAATCAGAGGGCAAAGTCAACAAGTTAGTGATGGCCTGTACATTATACAGAAGTAATTTTAAACAACCTACAAAATACACATGTGCTCATCACAGGTTGCTCGAGACAGACAACTCTTATTATCAATGTAATTAATTTGTCTTTATCAGTTGTAGTTCTTAATTTCACATAGCTTTACCTCAAAAATTCCACAGATGTCCTGAAAATAATTGCTAGCATAGTCACTTAAAAATAAAACAAAAAAAACCCCAACACAATACCAAGGGGAGGGGGAAAAAAAAAAAAAAAAAAAAAAAAAAAGGCAAACATCCATTTGGCAAATGTTTTTCATTGAAATAGTTTAATCTACAAAATATAGTAAAAATAAGAAACCAGAAGTAACAACAGGCAGGCTTCGAGAACTGTGCTTGGTTCCTTACAGGTAACCAGAGTATAACACACATGGTACCCATACAGCCAGATTTTGTCAAACACAGGAAAAAAGAAAAATCTAGAGAAGAGCAGTTTTGGATGTCTGTGAGGGATTTCCAGAAATCACAGGAAAAAAACCTTTGGACAAAGTCTGCACAAATCCACACTGGGATTTGACACATACCAGGCTTTTCACACATAATCCACAGCACAGATCACCCTTTACAAGCAGTAAAATCACCGCACTTTCAGGATGCAATGAGCTTTTTGTGTGTTCTCAGGTCACCCATGTGGTTTATGCCCAATAAGTTTTGTATCAGACAGATAAACCAGACCTCAGGTATTTCAAATTCACTGAGCATTTACGCATTTCTGTCTGGGAAATGTTGCAGCTTCATTAATAAATTCTATCCCTTCTCTGGCAATACAGCTGCATATTATCAGCAATGAGAAAAGCATCTCATACACTTATTCATCTACTTCTATAAAATCATTATGGAAATTATGTATTTCCTGGGGGAATCATCAGTAGAACTAACACAAGATCAACATATGACTCCTTTTGTAATGCCTTTAAAAATTAAAATGTCATCTGCTTTGGTTACAAGCCTGTCCTCTATCCAAAGCCCCATTTTACTTCTTATTTTATGAAAATTCATTCGATATCCCTCAATCTCTGTCGAGGCATTTCTCAAGTGCTATAGATAAGTTTGTGGCATTATATCCATTTTTCTCGTCTGCATCACTGACAGGATAGATTAACAAAGTTAGCACTTCTTTAAAATCCTACAGTTTCTTTAAATTCAGACTGACTCCCTTTCATCAAAGTTATGCCTTTCCTAGTGTTTTCTCACACATTCTCCATAAGTAATTTTAACTAATATACAAACTGATGTTACATACATTGACTTACAGTTTCCAGGGTGGAGAATAATAAATGCAAAGTCAATAAAAGATTAAACAGTAAACACCAAAAGTCTCACTTGAGTTTGTAAGAGTGAGATTGTTAGAAAAGTACTTTCACTTTGCAATATGTTTATATGCATAAGGACAAGGCACCTCACATTCCTCTAATGATATTTAACAACTTGGTGTTTTCACAACACAGGCAGAAGGAAGCGTTCAGTGCAAAGACTCACTTTAGGAGAAAAAAAAAGCTTAATATTTTGTTACCAGCATACACCAATTGAAGACTCCGTGAGAATGTAACTTTAACCAATAAATAGCAAATCTGTACTAACTTTTCCAGAACATTTGAAGACTACAGCCAAAAATGTAGTGGATATACAAAATGCCTATGCCGGTGTGTTTGACTGAAGGTATATGAGCTTTGGTCAGCAATGTAACAACCTGTCACAGTTTCTCTGTTTACCCTGAGGCTGAAAATCTTTCTAGTATACTATTGACCCTGACTCCCTATCCCACTCCAAAGGAAATTATTTCATTACCACCAGGCTCTTGTTTATTTTTAGGAGTTTGTAAATTGCAGTGCGGCAAAATATATTATCCATATAAACACACCTTGTATGTTCTCCATGGCCACTCAAAACCCCTGCAGAAAAGGTTTAGCATATCTTCTTGTCAACCTTTAGAAAAGCTCCTTTCTTCACTCAAAGCAAAAGTTTAAAGATTCCAGCCTGAGAAAAAAAACCTAAGCTTATTTTATCTATTTAAGTTAGATTCCTCTTACCAAGGACAACCAGAAGCACAGGTGGATGCATACCTGTTACTGAACACGTTTGGTTCCATTCTCAGGAATACTTTTAAAAGGCTTTTGGTTTCACTTGTGACGATTCTCTTAATTTAACACTGAAAACCTTACATAAAGATTAATCTGGGCACCGTATTCCAGCTGCAGTATGCCACCTGAACTACCTTTTTGCTACTTTTTTGTCCCTTACCCTTCCTGAAATGGCCTACTTCCTGTTTATTACTTTTTTCCCCTCCTACTTTGAAATTTCAGAATTATGCAACCCAGTGAACCATCTATAACACTATTTTTATAAACCAGTCTGAACTACACATTGCCTACACAGATCAGATTTTGTTTCCTCTGTTTCAGATCAAACTATTTTTTTCTTGTATTTGTTGTCTATGTTTCCTATTCCTTGCAACTTCTCTGCCTTCAAATGCCGGAGGCCTAGCCAACATCTGATGTTAAGGCTGACCTAAGGGGTATTTTATAAAACCCACATTCTCAAGTCAAATAATGTTACATTATATATTTACTCAAGAACTCCAAGTTTTCAAAATTTGGCAATGCCACTACAGTAGCCCAACACATCGTATGTGAGGTATAACGACTGCAAAGAATTTCAACAAACAGAAAATATAAATAATAACTAGTTTCCCCTTTGAATTAAAATTGTATGACTTTGTATAAAAAAAAATATCTTTAAAGATTCCTTCCTTCATCTTGCGCTAGTAAAAAGTCTTTGGCAACACAATGACTGCAGACAATTAAAATCAGGCCACGTCCTTACTCAGTGCACTTTTGCCCTGAAGAAGTGGGTCTCGTGTCTGCAGCTAACCCAAAATGGCCAATAACTCAAACTATTTCTCTTCAGAAAACAAAGACTGTATTTTACAATATCCTCCCACTGTTCCTGCGGGGGAGGCAGCCTAGAAGTCAGCGACACATTTTGCAGCTGATCCTCATTTCTTGTCAACCACATCATCATTTAAATGCTAAAATCCCATTTCAATTGAAGAAAAATGACCCCATGTGAACAAGTCTCAAGGTTTTCATGCCAATGGTTCTAAGAAAGACAAACAAAATACACAAATGCAAAGGAATCAAATTTCATTGTCTTCTAGGCAGTTAACAGATTTAAATGTTTTGGAATTTATGCCTGAAACTGGTACGTACCACTCCATCTTCAGAGCTGTTAAGATTTCCATAGAGTTATCTCAGGATGAAATTTCTGAAAGAACGCCTCTCATGGACAATGAAGAAAAAGACACCCTTTTGCTCATTCAATTTTTTACATCATATACAGGCAGAATATTAATGTAATTACATTCTCTACCCAAATTAGAAAAACCTAACCTTTGCACTTCAGATGCTGTTTAAAGTCCACTAGTGTAAATATATGCAAATGTGTGTTTGTTTATATCTAAAGATAACCTTATAAAACTGTCATTGCTATGTATAATTTACATAATATGCACGTGCATGCACATATTTATTACTTATAACTAAAACCATATAAAGATATAGAAATAGTGGTTTTACACATACATACACACATGCACACCTAAATACATCTCTACACACACCCCCTCCATATTAACATTCTCAGGCCTAAATAATGGTCCACTCTGCACACTGTGAGCAGCTTAGTTCAACATAAATTTTGAATACCACTAAATTAAGTTGGTGTATAAATCTCTGCACTATAAGGGTCACAAATATCTTGAGTCAGGTATAACCACATTACTGTGGAAGAGGCTCTCTATAAACAGATCATCTGACACTGATACTAAAGGAATTCAGCACAATCCTAAAAATAAAGTTGTGTACGAGGGGACTGCTTTAATATTTAACAGCACGCCACAGAAACAGAGTTGATTTTAGCAGTCTAACATGACAGCCAAAGACAAAAACAAAATCACATATTCTCATCCTTATATATTGCTTAAGCAATCCAAACCGCACAGAGACTTTGGGACAAAAATGTTACCTGGAAGGCCACTACTTTACAGACCCAAAGAAATTTGAAAATACTGTGGTATTTCAATAAACAATACTTTTTACAGTATAGTCTCCTGCTTGAATGTGATAAGCGAGTACATCTTTCTCATAAAAATCCAGGGTAAACTATGCTTCAAATTATTTCAGGAGAAGAGAAAAACACAAATCTGCAACACACAAAAGTTAACTTGTAACAGTTCTAGGTACTACATAATGTCTTTGAAAAGCAGGTCTCTGCCACTATGCTAGGTAACTTCGTATATGTAACCATCCTATCATGTTTAGTAAAATTGTTAGTGAAGTCACGTATACAAATATACTTGAAGGTTTAAGCCTAAAACAGAGATTCTGAGGACCAAATAACACAAATTAAACTACAGAGCAGAGGAGGTAGAGGCCACCACTTGACAAGGGAAAAAACAAAACAAAACAAAAACAAAACAAAAAAACCCAAACAACCACAAAGTCTGTCTGTCTTCCCATTTTCCCTTTCTGCCACTTTCTTCTCAACAAGAGCTTTGGGAAAGCAAAGCAGATATTTGGGCTTCGAGAAACTGACTAGAAGAAGGTTCCTTATTCAAGTGTGCTCTGCAGAGAAGCAGCTAAATGATACTTTTTTATGTAGTCAAGAAAATGCAACAAATTCAAATGTTCAAAATTTTTATGTCAGTATTTAGTCACCTAAATCCAACTCTATAAGCACAAGCCAACAACGTACCATTGTCTAAAGAAAATGAGATGTGCTAGCAAACGAGGATTGGAGTCAAGTTTACAGTAAACCCCTGAAATGAATAAACTACTGAAGCACAAAAATATGCATACAGCAATCTTAACACTTCCATTACTACTAGCACAATAACTTATGAATGGTGAAGTATTAAAAGTATTTAAGTTGTTTCTGACATGTATGTGACCAAGTTAACAAGCTCTGGCCTAGCTCTGAAAGCAGATATGGTAATGCTAAAAAGAAGGGTACACCCTTCTTCAGAATCGATTAAAGCACGTAACCATTTCTTAAACTACAAAAAATACAAAATTTAGAAATGAACATGCATATTTGATACTTTTTTGAAAACTTCACTAGTTGCTCTTCAGAAAAAAAGGAAATTCTGCTATTTAGTGAAGTTCAGATTGATGGGCTCTACAAACTGACATAAGGCAAAGCTCTCAACTTTGAAAATAAAAAAAAATATCCCCGCCTGAAATTACTTCCCTTCAGTAAAGACAGGGGGGAAGCCCAACTTTTCCCATCATAACCATCCTGAATATTTAGTCTTTTTATTTATTCTTTGCAATCACGACGTAACTTTCACGTGGGTCTTCCACACCGCACACACCGGTAAGGCAGAACTTTATTTCAGCGTGCCACACGCTCGGTACCACACCGAAATGGGAGAAGGCAAGGGACGGCGCAGATTCAGGCGCCGGCGAGGTGGCTTCAGCGGCTGGCCCAACCCTGAGCAGTACCTGCGCCTGCCGATGCCACCGCTCCGCAGCGACGCGGGCCGCCCCCGCGGGCGGTGCCACCTCGTTCCCCGGGGTCAGCGCTGCAGCCGGCGGCGCCCCCCGCCCGGCGGCCGACCCACCGCCGCCCGCAGCAGCTGCCAGCGAGGGCTGACTCAGCCCCCCCCCCCCCACCGCGGCCACCTGCCAGCTCCCGGGGCTGGCACCCAGCGCCAGCAGGTCCCTCTGCCCCCGGCGCGGCGCCCACCCCCGCGGCTGGCACCGGCCCACGGCGGGCAGCGCCGGCGCCGCTGCGGTGCCCCCCGGCCCGGGCTGCCCGGCACGGCGGCGGGCGCGCCGCTGTGAATCCTGGGCTCTTGGGGCTGGTTTTTCCTTGTTGCTGTTTGCCTTTTTTTTTTTTTTTTTTTTTTTTTTTTTTTAGTGTAAAGTTTCCTCTGCCAGCAGAGGCCGGGACAGCGCGCGGACTGCCCCAGGGCGCCGCGCTGCCATCGCAGCTGACAGGTTTTCTACCCGCCACCCCCCCCCACCCACCCCGCCCCCCCGCCGCCTTCCGCAGCATTAAAAAGCGGGCAGATAGATCCGGCTGGGGTTTGTTTTAAACAACAGTTATTAGCACAGCTAATTGCACCCACTGCCAAACAAAATAAGAGTCAAGCTGGCATGCGAGCATCCCGCATGGAGCCTCCTCGGCACCGGGGGGGGGCGGGGGCGGCAGAGACACGGGGAACTTCCGATCGGTGTCGCCAGCCCCGGGAGGCCGAGGAGCGGAAAGTTCGCTGCCACCAACAGCGCTGCCGGCAGCGGCTGCGGCGGGCGGCGGCGGGAGGGGGCTCGACTCCGGGGGTCCTTCTTACCTTCTGGTCGACGATGGAGCAAGCCATTTCCCGGACGTGGGCAAGACTGAAGTCCCCCGAGGAGTCCTGCAGCAGCAGCACCGGCTCCCGGCTCAGCCCGATCTGGAGGTGGAAGGCGACGCCGCCGCCGGCAGCAGCCCCCGGCAGCGGGCTGGGCGGCCGGAGCAGCGGAGGGGCGCTCATTGAAAACTTCCCGCCGGAGCCGCCGCCGAAGCCGAGGGGTCGGGGACGCCGCAGGAGAGGCGGGCGCCGCGGCGGAAAGTTTGCGGCCGCCGCGGAGGAGCCGGGCGAGTTCCCCCGCGAAGTTTCAGGGAAGTCGCACCGCGCTCCTCCCGGGTGAAAATGGCGAGGGGAGGGGGGGCGGCGGGCCGGGAGGATGCAGACAGGAAAAGGCGGTGAGAGAGACGCGAAGGGCGAGGGGGGAGCCCGGCCCAGCGCGCCGAGGAGGTGCCGCCGCTCCGGCTGTTGGCGCTGTGCGCGGCGCGGGGGCGGGACGGGCCGCGCCCTCCGCCGGGACGGGCCCACCGCCCAGCTGGGCCGGGCCGCGCCGCTCCGCCACCACACGGCGGCGGCTGCCCCCCCCCGCGGCGGGAGCTCGCCTCGCCTCGGTTCCCAGTGTCCCGCCCCGGCCCAGTCACTGGGCTGCGGGGGGCCGAGCCTCAGCTTCCCCCGTCACCCCCGTCGGGCAGCACCTCAAAGCCGCCTTCGTCCCGCCTCGCCCGGTCCTCTGCGCCTCCCGGGCCGCAGGTGGAGGCCGGCCCTGAGGAGAGTCGGGGTTTGCCCTCGCTGTCGGGCAGCACGGCGGCCTCCGCCGGGCGGGTGGCGGGTGCGGCCCCCCAGGACGAAGAGAAGTGCCGGGGCAGCGGGAGCCCGGCCGCGCCGCCTCCTCCAGCAGCCCCCGCAGGGCTGGGGGAAACAGCAGGGGAGGGCTCGCACCCACCTCTCCTCCAAACCGCCCTCCAGCTTCACCTGCCCTCTGTCCTGAGGAGGAGCTCCCTGCCACCTAAAACCGGGACGAGTTATCTCTCCCAGCCTTCAGGATCAGTGCAAGACCCATCTGTTTGCGCAAGCAGCACCGGTGGCAGGCAGCGTTTGCTCTAGAAGTCCATCACTAATCTCCACTTGGAAATCTGTGAAGGCAATGGGAACATGAACTGAAAATATTTTAGGTACAAAGAGAAACTCCTCAGCTGTATGTGTGGCACCTGTAATGATGGCAGTACTAAATGTATGTTTCTAAGTACAGTGTTTGATGAAATTTACAACCTGTTTCTTTACAGACTGCTTTTCTGACCAAATGCACAGCTGCAGTGTTGTTTCGTTTTGATCAGCTGTCATATTAGGACCTATTTTTCTATTGTCAGCTCACTTACCATCTGGGATTTGCACGTGCACAGCACCTTACTATCTATATAAGTTTTGAATCCCTTTTGTTGGTGAATGTTCCTTTGAAATTGCTGCATTTTAATCTGCATCTTCTACAGACTACCAAATCTGCTGCAAACGTCAGCACTCTAGAATGAGATGATTACAAGGCCCACTTAGTTGACTTTTTCTTATTACCTGAGGAGTAATACTTGTCTTCAACCATATTCTTTGGTTTTGCTGTTGAAAGTCATACTTAATTTTGCTGTTGTCTGCAGTATTTCTTTAGGAACTAATCAGTTTCAGTACAGTAGTGTACCCTGGCTATGCTGGTTAAGCGTTGCAACGGGCTCTTTCCTCACAGCTTCCCACATACTAGATATTTTGGTGTTTGGATATTTTGCAGCATGTATGTTTATACTCCCAGGTCATAGCCTGCTGAGGCATTATAACTTCTGCAAGCTTCCAATGATCCCATAGTCCAGCCAGCTTTTCTGTACAGGAGTCAGCATGGGATAATTGCAAGGTCCATGGCTGAATCTGTAGCAGGAAGGGCATATGAGGTCCAGGTGCCATCCCTGATTGGCTGTCATAAGTTCAAATGCAAGGCAAGCACCACATCAGGTAGCTGGTGGTAGTTTCTTTTCTTCGAGCTGCAGTTCCTACTTCTCCCCTATTGAAAGAAAAACATTAGAAGATCCTGCAGCCTTGCTTCATTGTTCAGGTGATCTTTGAATGCAGTAAAGTGTCACCAGCTACTCTCTGAGTGTGTCTTCCTTACAGCTTGCTGTGGCAAAAGCAGATGTGGCTTTGATGGCAACATGGGTGGTGAGTTCTCCCCCTCTCTCCTGCCTTTGCCATATTTAATTACAGGATCACGTGATGATATTTGCTTTCAAGGGAAAGAGTGGAAAAATGACAGCTGTATATGACCTTAGCTACTATACACTGTGTTACAGCTCTTTTGCCACTCTTAAAGTAACCAAAGAGGAGAGGTAGCAGTGGCAATGCTGGGAATTGTATATCCTTGGTTTTCTCATCTATGCGATATCTAGTGATAAAGCTCATAGGTTGTGACTCACCCACAGGCCCACATCCTCTGTGCAGACATTGACACAAGTTTTTCTTCAAAAAGAAAGATTACAGTGTTTGAAAACAAAGTTGTAGGTTTCTGAGTTGTTTGATTAGTGTATCGGCCATGTTGGATACACCTTTGTAACCAGAATACTTGAGGGCAGGACTTCTTCAGCATTGTCAGCCAGTCATATACAAATGCTGTTTATAAAAGGTTTCAGTGAAATCACATGATGTGATCCTGAGTACAACCTGGCCTGTTGTACTGACTGAAATGTCATCTATTTCATGATCCTTCCAGATGGGAGAATTATTGTGCTGATGCCAAGGAGGGGGAAAGACTGTCCGCAGCAGTCTGTTCTCTTCCCTGTGACCTGATACAGTGTGTGTGCCTGGTTGAGCTGATCTGTACATGCACAGCTGGAAAAACTGCTGGAAGTTTAGGTTTCACTGTACCTGTGCAGATCAATTAAGCAGTACATAAGCTGCCATTTGAACTTGCAGGGCAAAAAATTACTTTGCCGCACACAGTTTATGCATCTACCTACATACAGGAAGAGGGCAGTCAGCAGAGGATGTCAGTGGAACATCACATTTTGAAAACTTTTCCCAGGTGCACCCAAAGTATAGTTGCTGTAATGTTACTTCTAATTACTCTGTATTACTGCTGTATGAAGGGTGAATGGTGGTCTCTGTAGGTTCTCATGGACTGGACACTTGACCCTCCACTTCAATGCCTTTCTGAAACTGTTATCTTTCTTCTGTTCTTTCAGCTTACTACCTTGTACAGATGGAATTCTATTCTCTTCATTGGGAATAAGAAACATCCCCTTCAAGAAGTTTTTTGTTGCTTTCTGCTTTTCTCTATCTGTGATGTAACTAGTCCTTTTTGAGGATCCAGGTTTACATTTATTTTTCTGCACTTTAACACAAGCAATTACATAGTGCATATATTTTAATTAAAAACCCAAACAAACCACAAACACCTAGCCAAGAATAATCCAGGATATGCCCAAACAATGGAGAATATTCTACAAGGTGGTTTCTTTCATATAGGTAACTTTAGTTTTTAGGTCAAATTTGTTGACCTAAAATTCAGTTCTGATATGTTTATGTAGAGTAGAACACAGCTGATTACAATGAGATGATTACTACTGGCATTATGAGGCATGTAGTGGAGTATCATACCTAATTCTGGGATCAGTATTTTGAAAAATAAGTTGCTCGGCAGTATACTCAATAGTATAGTGAATCTTGTCAAGGAGAAAAGCATAGGACTAAAGCAGAGAAAGCAGTAAGAAGCAGCAGTCTCTGGAAGCTGGATAGAAAGTGAGACTGGATATAAAGCTCAAATTTAAAATAATGAAAATTATTAGTTATTAGAATGAATAAGCAAAGAAAATTACAGAGAACCTTTTTTTAATGTTTTCAAATTTAGACTAAGAGTTTACTCACAATGTTTTTGGGCTCAGTACAATTAGCACAGCCCTTCTTTGTTTCCCAGGGTCAGAGTGGAAGATAATTGCCTTTAGCTGTTTGTTATGTTCTTAATGGGATCCAAAAAAGACAGGCAGATTTTGACAGCACACACAAATTCAAAAGTATAAAGATAGTGATCTATCCATCTTCTTTGAAAGAAACGTATGTTTTCTACCTCAGAAGGAAGGCATTGACTGTCCAGGAAGAAAGTGAATTGGCATAAACCCTTTGTTCCTTAAGTCACTTCTACTTGTTCATCTCTTCTGGTGTCCATAGGATGTTCCACACAGCAGGAGCCTGTGGAAGACTGACTTTTCCAAGCCACTGCTGAAGATAATAACAGCTTTTCATCCTTCAAAATTTATCTCCTCAACCTGCAAGAACAGATCAAATGTTAAAGTAGGCACAGACACATTTTGTTGCTGAACCAGGCCGATACACATTTTTGCATTCTACCACTAATATTTTTGTTTCCCTCATCTCACCCATTCCTGAACCACATACATAAACTTCTAGCCTTACTGCTTTGGTCAGGCATCCCAATGCCATTTTTTCAAACAGTCCAGCTTCTTGGCGTATTGACTTGCATACAGGGTACAGTCCATAATGAGCTCCAGGTCTCTTCCTGCTAAGTAATTATTTTGCTCCTATTTCTGTATATCTGAAGTTGATTATTCCTGCACAAGCATCCTACATTGCACATATCTGTATAAAAACCCGTCTTGTTTTTCCAGGCCGTTACGCCAATTTGTTAAGATCATTTGAATTCAAATCACAAGTGCTTTCACAGCATTTGCAGGCTATCTCCTTCTTGTATACTCCACGAGCTTAAAAGGTATAGTCATTACTCAAGTCATTAGTAAAGTCTTGAATAAAACAGGATGAAGTACAGACTCCCACAGAATTCTGTCATGCTCATAGTCTTTGGGTGTTATTACCTAACTAGTTTTAGTTTTGTGTCCATTTTATAGTATTTTCTTCCCATCCTGGTTGGCTCAGAAGAATGGTTTATGAGGCTCCATCAAAAACCTTATCAGTCTGAATACATCACACCTATTGCTTATAGAATCATTTAGGTTGGAAAAGACCCGTAAGATCATCAGTTCCAACCATTAACCCAGGACTGCCAAGTCCACCACTAAACCATGTCCCTGAGCACTGCATCTACAGGTTTTTTAAACACCTCCAGGGATGGTGATTCCACCAACCCCCTGGGCAGCCTCGTCCAGTGCTTGACCACCATTTCAATGAAGAAAATTTTCCTAATATCCAATCTAAACCTTCCCTGATGTAACTTGAGGCCGTTTCCTCTTGTCCTGTCACTGGTTATCTGGGAGAAGAGACCTACACCCACCTGACTACAACCTCCTTTCAGGTAGTTGTAGAGAGCGATAAGGTCCCCCCTGAGCCTCCCCCTCTCCAGGCTAAGCACCCCCAGGTCCCTCAGCCGCTCCTCATAACACTTGTGCTCCAGACCCTTCCCCAGCCCCGTTGCCCTTCTCTGGACACGCTGCAGCCCCTCAATGTCCCTCCTGAAGTGAGGGGCCCAGCACTGAACACAGGAGCCGAGGTGCGGCCTCACCAGTGCCCAGTACAGGGGGGCAATCACTGCCCTTGTCCTGCTGGCCACACTGTGTGGGATACAAGCCAGGATGCTGGTGGCCTTCTTGGCCCCCTGGGCACACTGCTGGCTCATGTTCAGCCGGCCATCAGCCACCACCCCCAGGTCCCTTTACTCCCGGGCAGCTTCCCAGCCACTCTGCCCCTAGCCATGCAGGACTCAGCACTTCTCCCTGCTGAACCTCATACAACCGGCCTCGGCCCATGGGTCCAGCCTGCCCAGATCCCTCTGCAGAGCCTTCCTGCCCTCCAGCAGATCAACACTGCCCCCCAACTTGGTGTCATCTGCAAACTCACTGAGGGTGCAGTCGATCCCCTCATCCAGATAATTTGTAAAGATACTAAACAGACCTGGTGCCAATACTGAGCCCTGGGGAACACCACTTGTGACCAGCCACCAGCTGGATGTAACTCTACCACCACTCTTTGGCCTTAGCTGTTCAGCCAGCTTTTTACCCAGTTTAGATCACACCCCGTGGGAGACTGTGTCAAAGGCTTTACTAAGGTGCAGGTAGACAACATCCACAGCCTTTCCCTCACCCACTCGGCAGGTCACCCTGTCATAGGAGATCATGTTTGTCAAGCAGGACCTGCCTTTCATAAACCCGTGCTGGCTGGGCCTGATCCCCCAGTTGTCCTGCACATGCCACATGATGTCACTCAGGATGATCTGCTCCATAACCTTCCCCGGCACCAAGGTCAAGCTGACAGGCCTGTAGTTCCCCAGATCTTCCTTGTATTCCTTCTTGTTGATGGGCATCACACTGGCTAACCTGGAGGTCCCCAGTTTGCCAGGTCTGTTGATAAATGATGGAGAGCAGTTTGGCAAGCTCCTACTCCAGCTCATTCAGTACCCTCAGGTGGATCCCATCCAGCCCCATAGACTTAAGCATGTCCAAGTAGAGCAGCAGGTCACTGACCATTTCCTTCTGGGCTGTGGGGACTTCATTCTGCTCCTCCTCACCCCTGTCTTCCAGCTCAGGGGGCTGAGCACCCCGTGGGGGTAACTGGTCTTGCTACTAAAGACTGGGGCAAAGAAAGCATTAAGTACCCCAGCCTTTTCTTTTGTGGCAGTGTTCCCCCCTCCCCGCATCCAATAAAGGATGCAGGTTATCCTTGGCCCTCCTTTTGTTTCTAATGTATTTGTAAAAACATTTTTTGTTATCTTTTACGGCAGTGGCCAGCCTGAGTTCTAACTGGGCTTTCACGTCTCTAATCTTCACCCTGCATAACTTCACGATTTCTCTGTAGTCCTCGAGAGTTGCCTGCCCCTTCTTCCAAAGAGAGTAAACTCTCCTTTTTTCCCTGAGTTGCAGCCAAAGCTCTCTGTTCAGCCAAGCCTGTCTTCTTCCCTACCAGCTTGCCTTTTGGCACATGGGGATGGCCAGCACCCGTGCCTTTAAGACTTCCTTCTTGAAGGATGTCCAGCCTTCCTGGACCCCTTGGCCCCTCAGGACTGCCTCTCAAGGGACTCTGTTGATCTGGAAGCCCAAGGTAATGGTTCTGCTGACCCCCCTCCTTATTTCTCTAAGAACGGAAATCTCTTACCATCTTGTGATCGTTACGCCCAAGGCGCCCTCCAACCACCCCATTACCCACCAGTCCTTCCCGGTTTGTAAACAGCATGTCCAGTGGGGCATCTCGCCTGGCTGGCTCACTGACCAGCTGCGTCAGGGAGTTATCTTCCACACACTCCAGGAGCCTCCTAGACTGCTGATTCTCCCCTGTGTTGTATTTCCAACAGACACACGGTAAGTTGAAGTCTTCTGTGAGAACAAGGGCTAGTGATCGTGACGCTTCTCCCAGCTGCCTGTAGAATGTTATTATGCTCTGTAATAGGAGGCAATTTGATTAGTTTGGAATGTTTTGTCTTTTACAACAAATCAGTACTGGCCTGATTTCACTATTGTTTTCCAGTGTTTACTTTTTTCTTTATTGCTATAAACTATTTTCACACATCAGTAATGCCCTAAATACTTTTTTTCTGCTCTGCATCTTCAGTATCTCACCCATCTACTAATCTTCAAAGGTAAGTCTTTATCATTTTGTGATTGCTTTAGTGAGATATTTAAATAACATGATATTCTAGGTTTATCAGACATTATTTCAAAAATTATCTAAATACTCTATAACTTCTTTGGCCCACTACTAGATTTATTTTTCTAATTGTTATTAACCATGTTACTGTGCTAGCCACCTGCTTGCAAAAAAAGCATTATGGATGACAGTGTTTACCAACATATCTTTTCTGTTGGCACTGGATCAATATTTCCATAAGTTGCTTTTCATTATATTATGATCTGTGAAATGCAGATAATATATTGTCGATTACAACTAACAAACTTGAGCAAACCCCTCAAATTTTACAAGGAGTAGCTCTCGTGTCTAGATGTGGTTTACATGTTCTTTATATAGACTTAGATTTTAACACTGAACTTTCAGCCAAATCTGTTTATGTTAAGAATATGTGAACTTTTCCTGTTTCTACAGCTGAATACAGACTGTGGCATTTGCATTCTTACTAAGCAGCAAAACGTTGAACCATTTGTTTTTCTGCTGTTTTCAGATGCTGAAATGATGTCTAAAGTGGACTGCCTGCTCCTGTAACACCTTTCCTGAAGCAGACACTGTTGGGGAGGAAATTCTTTGGTCCAAAAGCAGAGCATTGGGGGAAAAAAAAAAAACAAACCAAAAAAACAAGGAAGAGAGAGAAAAACAGACTGGTAAATAGGATGGAACAAAATTTGGGAAGAAAAGTGGAGACTGTGATTGAAAGTAAAAGGACACTAGAGCTGGAAGTGCAAATGTCACTGGATTTGGGATCTGTATTGTGTTAAGGGATGAACTGGTATGTTAGATGGAGCTGATATCTGAAATACTGTCAAAATTGCTTTATGGGTAAGCCCCTGGCTATTTATTTGGAAAGAAGAAGCAGATGTTAGCTGTAGAACTGGTTAGGGATTTTTCTGATGAGATACTTATTTCCATGAGAAAGTTGAACATTTTAAGAATTAAATGGCTGGTATGAATACTGTCAATAAATCTCCCAAATTGTTTTAATTGTTGTTTTGGTTTTGTTGGGTTTTGGGTTGGTTTTTTTTTAATGTTTCCAGTTGTTGAAATACCTTCAGCATTTCAAAAGTTTTGGAATATTATCTTCCATGACTTTCTGCTAAATGTTTTAATTAATAAGGACAAAACACTTAAAAACATTAAGCTTAAATATTCAAAACTCAAGTTTAAAAATCTGAGACAACTCAATATAGTATTTTTTATAAATGTATCACAAAACCCACCAGTTTTTTTTATTTTTTAATATCATGGGAATGGAAGTTAAAATCTGATTTAGGTTGGCAAAACTGTTGGCTGCCTATGTAAGCTTATCTCTGGGCAAACTGACCACAGACATACAAGGCAGATTAGCATTAAAATAGGGTCTGAAAGATTGTAGAATAAAGCTTTCTTATGTCAAATGTCTGCATATTCTGTTTCTTTTCTATGAGGTAAAAGTGTGCTGGTTTGGGAGGAAAGAGTTTTTTTGGTGTGTTTTTTCCTCTGTGCTCTAAGATGACCTCACTACACTTGAAAAATTCTGGGATAGGACAGGCTTCATTTATTCCAAAGTATGCTTTGAGGATGTTTGTTATGGCTTGATGATAGAATAACTGATGCATTCAGATAAACATGAGTATCTTGGCATTGTTTATGCATATTTGTGCAAATTGTCCTCACTAGCTTTCTGTTTCTTAGGAGCAGGGTACCACTGGAACAAGGTCAGTTTTGCTGCTTAAAATTGCTATCTGAAAGACATGCTTCCCATTTTGAGGATACTGGAAATGAGGAGTCATTGTACCTTAATGGAAGACACAGCACAGATTTTATTCAGAAAATTCTGTATGAAGGACACCTTTTTATTGCTTACATAGCACCACTTCACAAAACAGTCTCCTGCATGTCACTGTCATATAATGCTACAGAATTCTGGGCTGCAGTGACCTGAAGTTTCTGGGCCTGAGAGTCAGACTTTGTAATAGTATGTAACAGCTGTTTCCTCTTCAGACATGATTACATGATTTTCACAATTTAGCTGGGGATAATTTTCAACAAGCAGCTAGTGTGTTTGCTATATTTTGGTAATTTTCTTGAAACTAGATTGGTAATTCAGTTAGTAAAATATGTATGCTACTGAAAATCACTTATACTGTATTTTAGTTAAATTTGGGTTTTATTATAGCAAAGTTCTTGAAGTACTGCTCACTTATTAATACATACAAGCATGACCAATTTACAAACTTTGTTCTTTTACACATCAGGAACCTGTTATATTGCTGCTCAATGCTAATATTTTTGTGGCTGCTGTCCAGGCCTCCATGTAATTTCCACTGAAATTCTTTGGCAGTCCAAAAAATAATCCAGTTCCTGGGAATGAGAGTACTGCCCATGCAGAATCAGGTATCTATGTTGTAATTTATGCATGATTTTGACTTGTAGGAATGGGTGTCATACTATTTCTGTGAGCAGATACAGCCTAATGAAAGAGGTATAAACTGTATTAACTATCCATCGACCAACAGTTGTCTCCAAAGCTTACGGAGGCAAAGTAGAGAACATGCAGAGTGGCCAAGGGTAAGTAAGGGTGGTAGGGTCTTATTTGTGATCTAAGGAGTATGGATAGGATATGATAGTATGGAAAGGATACAAGTTTACAGGCAATTTTAAAATCAAGCTAGAAATTTATCTAGGAGCTAGATATTTCTGAAATGACTACTGACTTTCTGCTCTGCTATTTACAAAGACGCTAACTGAGCTTGTCAGACTAGTTAGTCCCACTATGATTAGTTTTACTATACTTTTATGTGGTTTGAATTTTTTTATCCACAAAATTTGGTATGCTATATAATTTGAATAAATTCAATTATGGTTAACCTAAATTACGTAATGATTGCTGCGTGAATACTAAGACCACATACAGGCCTAGGTAATACTTAGGTGGGGTTATTGAAACAATGGATGTAAGACAGTCGATAAACACTGCTCCTTTGTTCTTTTGTGCAAGTTTCCTTACTTGTAATGATTTAATGAGTTAAGAGAGACTGCCCATAGGAACAGGGAATCAATAGATTTCTTACCTAAATTGTCATTGATCTTTTAATGCTTATTGGAGTTGTTTACTGCTGCTGCTTTGGTTTCACTGCATGAAACTGAAAAGCCAGAGCTAAGAATAACATTATGAGAAAACCTAGTATTTTACACAGGAGGGGAGAGGATGAATGAGTGGAATGGTGCAGGGGATCCCAAGGAACCTGCAGGAGAGAGGAAGGTAAAAATGGAAAGAGGAAAGATTCACAGGAAAGGAATTTATTGCAAGGCGTACAACAGTTGTGTATCACAGTTTCTTACCTGAAAATGTTTGGATTTAAAAATTTAACCTTGACAATTTAGCAGGCTGGGTTTTAAGATAATTAGAACTATATTTTCCTTTCATTTACAATCACTGTCTTGCAATCTTAACTTCATTTTATGGCTTTTAGCTTTGGAATTCAAATTATGAAACATTTCACTTTATTTTCATATGTAACAAATAAAAGACTGGTAAATAATGTAACCACATACTATGTACTGTTGTTCCGCACAAGCCTTGTAAATAACTTAATGAAAGTTCACTCCTACATCAACTGCATCATGTGTTTATTTAGGATAACCTTGTAGAACTAAATACACCTCTGTGCCTTATTCCAAGATAGGAAAAATAATTGCACATAAAAAAGATTTAATTGTTGAATATTTCCTTAAGTAATAAAAGAAAATGCCTTTTCATTTAAACCACAATTCAGGCTTAATCACAGTGGGGGGAAAGTGTATCTTTTCCTTGTCATAGTAGACAAACATCTCAACGTGAAGCCCTACAACATGCTGCAGGATTGTCATGCTGGGTTATATAAACAAGAAAATTGTAAGATAGAATAGGAAGACATTTCAAACAGATTAACTGTGTTTGATTATGCTTAAATTTAGGGGATCTTGAAACAAGGAAGCATGCAAAGAGAGTCTTAAAAATAACTTGATTATAATAACGCCTTTCAGGGATACAAGGTAATATAACAATGTGAAGTTAGAACTGTAGATAGACAAACAGGAGAATATAAGAATAAATATAAGTAATCTGATCTTTATCAGGCCAAATATTATCAAGAATAAAGGATTTTTTAGAAAAAATATGACATCTAAAAAAACCTGGAAAGGTGAAAGCAAACTTACAGCAATGAGGCATATTTCTTCATCTTTCCCTTTGGAGTATCTCAAGGAAAGTGGAGAATTTCATATGAGGATATCTTCCAAACACAAGTGGATGATTTTCTAAAAGTTGTACATTTTGTACTGCACATTATTAGGTTCAACAGGAAAGTATCAGGCTAACATTCTGGGTCTATGTTGTAAAGTCATGATCGTATATTTATCTCTGAAATCTCTCTTCAGAGGTCCTTAAGGCAAATTTGTTTCTCATTTCTCAAGAACTTGTTATCAACAATTTTCTGCTAACTCCAGAACTAAAAAATAAATATGGACAGCTTAAGATAGTCTTGTTTGTGAGTATCAAGCTCTTGGATGTGTATATCTTTCTAACCAGCTATAACTTATTTTGTCTTTTAAATAATAAAAAAAATATATCTATTCCAAGTATAGAACCCAGTCCTCTAATTGATCTTGCATAGGTGGCAAGAGTAGTGAAGAGCTTCACTGGATATTCTTTGTGAGCACAAACATCCAGTTGTAAACCTGAAAATGCTTTGAGGATCACATATCCAAGAGAATGAAGCATAAAAAGGAACCTGTAGAACCTAGAGAATTTTCCATGCAATCTTAAACTGAGACAGAATAAAGAAGTTAATCTGAATTTATGCTTGAGAGGTGCTTTTTAGTTGTCACCTAAAGCAAGAACAACTTACATTTCAAGAGATACTTTAAGATGGCAACACCTTTTCCAGACATAGTGCTGCAATAGCAACTGTTGTCATCAAATCCTGAGATGACATTGACCAGTTGCAGCATGCATTGATGACAGGTGTCATGCACAACCATGTACCGGGTGCCATCACGTCCCTCAAACCTCTAGTGTTCATTAGTGACCAATTCCAGCTGTGTACTGCATTCAGTCCCCTATATTCCTTTCCTTCATTTTTTCCTAATAGGTGTAGTATTTGTGAATGGGCAATAGGACTATCTGCAGCTCTGCACCACGAGGATAGAGAGAAAAGTAGAGTACGACTGGCCATTACTAGGATATAAAACATATTCTGAGCTACAAAAATGCCATTGCCTGCACCAACCCCCACGTGTCCATTTGGTTTTGAGATAGGTACTTGGCCTTAAATATAAACTTAGAAGGAATCTGTTTCTTCTGTCTAGAATGAATGAAGTCAGAAGTACCATTTTAAGTATGGCACTTATCCTTGATGGGATGGTTGCTCTATATCATTGTACAACAGTTACTGGAGCAACTCTAATCTTCACCCGGAGGCTCAGCAAATAAGGCAAAGAACAGGCTGCCGTCCGTGAGATTCCGCGGGGCAGCAGGGCATGAATGTCCAGAGAGTGCAGTGACAAACCTTTAGCTCCTGGTACAAGCTGCTCTACCCCTTTTCTTAGTTGGTAACCCCTACTAAGGGCGCATAGCAGGGTATCCCCTATTAAGCCAGGCAGTTTCCTTTCTGTAGGTAGGAACTGGAACTTGGTGTGCAAATGTCTATGGACAATCAGAAAACCTGGTCTTCAGGGTACCACTGGTGTCACTATACTTTGATAGTTTCAGCACAGCTGTGTAGGAAGATATTAGAGGTGAAGAAAACGTTGCTAAATATTTCACCTCAGGATCTCAAGCTTCTTTCTGTTCAATTTTTAACCTGATTTTGAATAACTTTTGTTTAAAAAAAATTATTCTTAGTCACTTAAAAATGGAGAAAACAAAACCCACTTAAAACCTGATAATGCGCCTGTATCAACAAGTGTATATCTGTAAATATATATCCCTAATATCAAAAACATAATGATGGAGTGCTACGATTGCAGAGAAATGATGCTATAGTGCCTAGATGTTAGCTGCATTAGCACAAGAAAGTATTATTTATTTGTTAAAGATTATTTGTTTCAATAAGCAAAGTATAACAAACTTTGTAGCGTACAGTTCAAAGAAGGATTTAGCTTTTTCTTGTATTACTGATCATGACTAATGAGAGTCTCATAAAACCTTTGTGATGTTAGGGTTCATTTTCACATGTTTTGAAAGCAACACATGATACAGCTTCAGGAAACTGCTCCAAAACTTCTAAAGAACAGCCACATCCTGTTTCAGTTTAATTCAGCAACTGTTGAATTATTTGAATTGTACAGCGGGAAAAGGATTTTTGCTTTCAGGAGGACTGTGAGACAATCTGAATACAGGGGTTCAAGCTTTTCTGTGATGCTAAAAGGTAACATCTTTGTGATTTAATCCAGCCCATGGGCTGTACATTTTTTTTTAAAATACTCTTTGTCCTTTTGCCACCCCATTAATTCCATATTGTAGTTATGGGTCAGGGTAAAGATTAATTTTTAATATTTCTAAAAGTGAGAAAAAATATCCTTTTTCTTCATGTCTTTCAGGCTTGTCTTTGCTAAGGACACAGATCAGCAGACTTCCACTGGCTACCTTGCAGGTATTAGAATAGCAATGTATTTTAGATTTTTTTTAGGTGTTTATCCCATGCTGTCTGAATACCTCACTGTTTTTGAAGTATATTTTTACAGCAACTTTGCAAAGCAGAGCAGAACTATTATTCCCATATAGAAAGTCATGTAATGAAGCACATTTGTAATTCATGATACTTTGCGAAAACAAAGATACAGTCTTACTCTAAACTAGTATACATATAAGCTTTATACTTTGCAGTTAGCCAGCTACAGGGATATAAATTATTTTATTTAAAGCTTAATTTCATACCAGGGCAAAGTGCTTTACAGCTGTGACAACTTCTCATGAATTATGGACCCCATTGTTCTGTGATAGAGCAGGGAATTAAATTCAGGTGTTGTCAATATCAAATTAGCTCAATAATCACTTGCCCCCCACCTGCCTCCTGCTAGGAAAGAAGGAATATACTCTCCTCTGCGGAGAAGACTGTGCATGCACGTGTGTTGGTGCAAACTTTTGACTGCTTCTTTCAGTTCAGACTTGAGCACACAGCATTGTGGAGACCTCTTTATAAATGTCAAAATAAATATGTTACAAGATTATTTTTTAAATAAATCTGATTTATTTAAAGAAATTTGATTAAATAATAGTTTTAGGTAACTATCTTCTTTCAGTAAGACTGAGATGTGAAAGTCCTCACAGATATAGCAAAGAGCAGGTGTTTGTCTAAAGCTTGACTCAGTAAAATCCTAGGTGGTCCTGTTTGGCTGGTCCATATTAATTGCAGCAGTGACAGTTGGGGTCAGGGGATCATGGAACAGCTGGTCTGTATTACTTTGACCTAATCT
Source organism: Falco cherrug (assembly GCF_023634085.1). Lineage (NCBI taxonomy): Eukaryota > Metazoa > Chordata > Aves > Falconiformes > Falconidae > Falco > Falco cherrug. Next base: position 59,350,903 of record NC_073703.1, read on the forward strand.
CAGGTGATGTGGTCTAGGAAATAGTTAATTATATTTATCAGCACTCCAGTGACTCACATCTTTAATATTAGGGTGATTGATCTTTATGTTTTATAGACCCTTGCAGCTGTTCTTCATCAAAAGCTTTCTTCTCTGTGTTCACTAGAATAGTCACATTCAGTTAAGTTTCACAAACTATGAGTCTTCAACTAGCAACGCAGTATCTCAAAGTAAGCAAATACAAATTGTACTGGTACAAAGCTGTAATGGAAACTCTTTAGGGACTGCGTAGGGAAAAGAGAGGAGCAAATGATCAGAAAACATTTTTTCCTCATTTCAATCAATCCCCCCTGCCCCAGGGGTTTCAGTTAAAGTTTCAGATATGTTACCTTTTTAGACATTTTGCAATAGACAAAACTTCCAAACCATGAACTGAAAATATCAGCTATTAATATTTTTAAAGATTTGAAGTACATTTAAAATACAGCACTTCATTAAACTGTGTCAGTAATTGGTACATTACATATGTGCTTTCCAATGAAAAATCACCTGTTTTTCCAAAAGCCAAAACAATTCAGTGTGGAATGCCAAATATTATATTCATTACAAATACTTACGTTAATTCAAGAGGATGTGAACAGTGTGCAGAAGTCAGGAAATTTAATTTTATGTTTTTCACAGCACCTGTCACTTAACTGCATTGTAGCCACAGCAGCATATACTCACAGCATTGTTCCAATAGAATTTTATGTCTCTGCAAAGGGGCTCAATGCCAGCGGCTGTGCAAACCTGCATTTTGAATGTCCTGAGTCTGGCATATTTAAATTTTCATCTGTAACACTAGATTAAATTAAATCTTTATGTTGAATATATGGTAAGAAGCTGGATTAAGCTCTGAATTCTCTAGTTAACACTCACAAAGTGCTTCTCGAAATAAGATCACTTGGATCATTTATCTGTATACTGTTCATGAAGATAGATGTTCAACACTTCCGCCAGAACTCTGTCAAAAGTTTATTCTGCCTGGGATAAAGTTCAGCTGTTGTAACCTAAGCGTTTCATGGCAAAGGTCTGAGCTTGCTTCCCTTATTCCTTTCAGGAATACAATAACACATATTTGGAGGGATACTAAACTCGTGATGTTAATGAACATTATCCCACAGATTGCTATTTGCAGAAGAGAGACAGGGTTTTATGAACATGTTGAAAAAGTATCTTCAAAGTATTAGCTGGGTCTATAGAATTATTTTTTTCTTTTTTGCATTCAGTGACTCTGTTTATAAGTCTTGCTTCATTTTATTAAAACTTTGAAAGCTCTGTGTAAATATTTGACAGGGATTTAAAAAATATTTCTTAAATATATTTTAAATATTAAATAAACATATTTTCATTCATGTGTGTGCATATTCTGTTCTTTTTCCACAGTAATGCATATTTTTAATGACAAAAATGTTTGAAAATCAATAAACTTCAACATATGTGCATGTAATATAAATTACAATAAATTCATCCAGTTAGGGTTCATCTTCTATATCACACTTAAGCAAGAACTTTGGATAGCAAATTTTTATGTCTGTCCATGATAAACAAAAGTTTAAAGAGTAGTTTGAAAAAAATCATTAGGTGATCTTGGCTGAAGAATGGATTGGAGCTAACTGTAATCTGCTTAAATACATTTCCACAGACAGAAAGCTTTCTGCAAAGACAAAAAAGGATAATTTCATAATTCTTTGAGATCCTGTCAATATTCCATATTTTAAAACAGAAGCTTTTATATCAATGTGATTCTTCTCTGATGAGTTTCTGGTATTTGTGGACATTGTACATTTTTCATGTTAAAAACCTATAAAACATTCTTTCCGGGTGCATTTTTTTTCTAATTCAAATATACATATTGCAAAGAACAGCCTGCTCAGGGTAGCATTTATCTGGCAATTTGTCCTCCTTTAAATTCACTGCTTAATTTGCAGTGAATTAGACATCAGAGACAGAAAGTAAAACAAAGATCCACCATATTTCTTGATCAAAGTTTGGTACATGCATTGCTTTGCATCAAAAATCTTCATAATACTGGTGTAGCTCTGCCCTGGGGAAGATGGTGGTTAGGAATAAGAAGACACAATAATGAAGGCCAATCAGTCATCTGGTTTTGCATGCAGTTCTTAATTAAACAGACCAAGGACTTTTTTTATTCTTTCTGACTAAACCTGACCAAAACAGAAGATACGGATTGTGATCTGGGCCAGTTCTGAAACATAATAAAAAATTCAGCATTGAAACATGTGGACTGACAAATCATTGTATTGGAAATATTCAGCTATGTCACATCCCAGTCTCTGACGCTTGAAATTCTATAACAGACACAGGAGAATTTGTTACCATGCTTTGCTCCAAGAATTGCCTTAATGTAAGACAAGGCATGGCAGCTGGATATAACTATCATGGAAAAATTGGGAATTAAATTAGCCACAATGAGGTGAAAGATTAATTTAATAGGTTAGTTTATTTGCAAAACCTGCAGATTCCAGATTTATGTCAGGGTACTATGACCTACAGACAATTTATTGGACTCTAATGTAAGAAAAGAAATACTTTCATTTACTTTATTTTACAAGCAATTAATTCAAAATAAAACTATTATTTTCTCTCTCTTCTGCTCCAGGCCTTCTTACCAGGATCACCTCCCTAGTTAGTTTTACGCAGTACTGAAGAGGCTGTTAAGCCAATGTATGTTCCATAACAGTAATGGATCATACATTACATATTGTAACATTACATATTGAGGTAATGATTAAGGCTTTCTATTCTCAAAAAAGTAAACGCGTGGCCAGAATCGTCTTTGGTGACTGTAACATCATTTTTTATTGGGTTTGCGTGGCAAGGTTTCGGTAGCAGGGGCTATGTGGTGGTTTGTGTGAGGAGCTGCTGGCAGCTTCCCCCATGGCGATGGAGCCGATGCCAGCCGGCTCCAAGACGGACCCGCCGCTGGCCAAGGCCAAGCCCATCAGCGATGGCGGTAGCACCTCTGGGATAGCTTATTAAGAAAGGAAAACCCCCCCAAAAATCTGCGCAGTGGAAGATTGATATATGTGAGAGCAGCAGCCCTGCCGGCACCCAGGGCAGGAGGAGGCCAGGGGGCTCCAGGCGCCGGAGCAGAGACCCCCCGGCAGCCCGAGGTGCAGCCCCCGGTGCGGCAGGCTGTGCCCCCAGCCCACGGAGCCCCCGGGGGTGTCTGCTGGGGGTGCCCAAGGGAGGCTGTGACCCGTGGGCAGCCCACGCTGGGGCAGCTCCTGGCAGGGCCCGTGGCCCCGCGGGGAGAGGAGCCCGGGCTGGGGCCGGGCTGCGGGCAGGGCTGGGGACCCCGCGGGGACCCCCGGGGAGCAGCCTGGGCCTGAGGGGCTGCGCCCCGCGGGGGGACCCACGCTGGGGCAGGGTGTGAGGAGCTGCAGCCGTGCGAAGGACCCATGCTGGAGAAGTTCATGGAGAACTGTCTGCTGTGCGAGGGACCCCACGCTGGGGCAGGGCAGAGTGTGAGGAGCCCCCCTGAGGGGGAAGGAGCAGCAGAGACAGTGTCTGATGAACTGACCACAGCTCCCCTTCCCCACATCCCTGCACTGCTGGAGGGGAGGAGGGAGAGAAACTGGGAGAGAAGTTGAGCTCAGGAAGAAGGGAGGGGTGGGGGGAAGGTGTTTTAATATTTGGGTTTATTTCTTGTTACTCTACTCTGATTGTGATTGAGTAATAAATTAAATTAATTTCCCCAGCTTGCGTCTGTTTTGCCTGTGATGGTGATTGCTGAGGGATCTCCCTCTCCTTATCTCGACCAACGAGCCTTTTGTTGTATTTTCTTCCCCCTGTCCAGTTGAGGAGGTGAGCGACAGAGCGGCTTTGGTGGGCATTTGGTGTCCAGCCAGGGTCAACCCACCACACACTGCAAATGTAGACTCCTTTCTTCATTCTGTTATCTTTCTTTCCTATGAAAAAAAAACCAAACACAGAAAGCTTTCAACAGGGCGAAAAATAAGTGTTCTCATTTAATGTTCACATTTAAAATTCCATTCTTTATAATATCAAGAAAATTATCCTTTTCCTTTTCTCCGTTTAAAATTGTATCTGTCCTGTATAAGATTGACACTGACTTCAGGAACAATTGGATTAATAAGTTTGCCGATACCTAAGTCCATGCACATTAAGCTAGTTCGTCTTTATTTTTTTACTTCAGTGTTCTTTCTCTGTTCCAGTGCCATGGAAAAGTCACACAAAATCCTGTATCTGGTCCACACTAATGCGGAACAGCTTTAAACCCTGCCCCTGAACTTTCTGAACTCATGAAATTAGAGATCTCTTGTCCGTGAGTTCAGATGAATCTGTTGTTTCTTAAAACACTTAGCAGATGGTCCTATAAATGAATTATTTTAAGTTTCTTAGAGAGTCAGTGGTGAGAGATACACACCTCTGTGTGTTCTATGAACTGACTCACCCTCTGGAGCTGTTGGTCTCTCTCCATGGATCTGTACAGGGACACTGAAGTAAAGACGTATTCCAGTGCTATATTCTGCTATCATTATTTTGGGAATTTGCACCAGCATTCATGCTTTTAAAATGTGTTGATAGTGTTTCCAAAATGGTCTTTTTAGTCCAGTCACACTCACCATTTCAGAGAGAGCTAGCTGCTGTATTTTAAATAATGATTTTGAAAATTCCAGTAAACATCTACTTCAAACTTTTTTCCTTATAGTTCAATGACTTAATTTCCTAAGACTAATGGCTCCCACTTCCATGCATGTGTTCTTGATTAGATTTTTGGCCTAAGCCTCTAGAGAACAGGAAACTTGCTTTTGACATCTACAAGTAAACAAGAAGCCCTGGGCTGCTTTAGAGCTCTGGCCGGGCAGAGCCTCCAGAGGTGGTGATGCGCTGCTGCATTTGTCAGCGAGCAAGGAGGAAAACTGATTTCCACTGCATGCGTAGAGCAGCTTGGAGTGCTCCAGTTAAAGCACATCTCGTTTGGAGGGAAAAAAAAAAGTTTTTATTGTAGTCCACTGACAGAACAGGTGACAAATGAACTGAACGTGCCAGGGGAAAGAAGCTGTGAGGCTTCTCAGTGAACTAACTGAAAATACTGACAACCATGATTTGTGTGGGATTTTAGTTTTGGCTTTTGGATGTGCTTTTGGGGGGTTTGTTGTTGTTTGGGTCTTTTTTCCTAGACTGCTAGTGACACCAGGCAATTTCCCAGTGCAGTTTATTGAAACTACACAAACAAGGTCATTTCTGGTTTCCTGTTGTGTTTTGGTTATTTTCAAAATTTCAGTAACTTTGTAATACTAGAAAAATACTTAAATAATTTCATTTGATAATATTTACTGGTATTTTTACCTAGCAGAATATTTACATTGAATGTGAAGTACACGGGATATTCTATAAATTAATTTGTATTCAGATACCCCAGTTCATCTCTTTGTGTTAGTCTTTGTCATGTGTACTACGTCTCTTTTGGGGGACTTCCTGCTTTGTGACTGCTGGTATATTGAAAATTTGCATTATAGAAAAATCCTCCTGCAATTTTCTATGTTGTGGTCCTCCTGAGTGGTAATGTGAAAAAAATAAAAATAAAAACATGTGATGGAAATAAATTCCTCAGGAATACTCCACAGCTGATTGTGGCAAACAAAGGAAGAGCATTCAGGACACACTCACTGCAATCATGCTGCAAGAGAAGTGTAAAAAAAGTATTGTATAGTGTTATCCTTAAATACACATCTAGAGCTTTAGTTCTAGATCTGTTTGACATATTTGGAGCATGTGACAAGATCTTCAAAAATTTTCCACCTTCTCAACTAGCCTTCAACACTTGTGAAATAAACTGACTACAGAGTGCCATGTTAAAACTCCATTCTCTCTTCCTTGTCTTTTTTTAACAGTGCTATGTTCACAGGGAACAGATTCAGGACTGGACTGAATCAGACTGACGAAGTCTTGCAGTATTATTAAGTAGTGAATGCTGTTTGTTTTGGCCTACTTCCTGAAGTTGTTTATTATTCTATTGCTTACCTTTTTTTCTATATTCTCAGGGAAAGTTTATTTTTCCCATGTGAAAAGAAGTGGCCAAAAATATGGAAGATGGCTGAGGTTAACAGTGCTATTTGGTTCTAATGAAAAAGTCTTTTCATCAGCATTAAGCATCTTCATTATCCAAAAAGAGAATTGTCCTTTTCACATTTGTATGGTGTCATTTTGCTACCTTGCATAGCATGTATGTATGTAACATATATATGCAGTAAGCCATTTAAATGAAAACCAATTAGCTAGAATTTTTAATGATTTGTGCAAACTCATTTTTTTAAGCTAAAGAAGTTCCACTTTCAAAAAGCCCTAAATATTGGTGACACATTTCCTGTAAAAAATGACTACTGGCTGAAGACTTAAACAGGTCAGGCTGATCTACAATTAGTTTCTATATTTTTTATTATATTTATAATTAAAGGAAACTTCTTGATGTTTTTAAAAGAGGTATTTAAAGGTGGATGAATGCAGAGATTGTATTCCATGTTACGTCTATGTGTGGGAGAGGGGAGCAGCAAAAAGTACCACAAAGAATGGAATGCTGCAGAATTCCAAAGAAACACCAGGAGCCTGATCCTCAAAAAAAAAAAACAACCAACAAACCCAACCCCCCCCCCAAAAAAAAAAACCCGCAAAAAGCAAAAAAGCTTGAGAGCAGCTTTTAATTCTGATTGCTAAGAGAGGCATGGCAACATATACAAAGAAAATATCTCTTATTTTATTCCTTCTGTGTACAAAAAAGAAAAAGAGATTTTTGTACATTTTTTGATAAATAAATAAGATTGCATTAAAGACATAGTTGGCTTCAGTAGAAATTCCTCTTCTACTCAAACCAAACCAACTCTCATGATCCAAACTATGACCTCAGTGCAATGACCAAAGCGGGAAATAGGCAGAGTGCAAATGAAACACTGGGAAAGTTATGAGAAGTGCTTTTTTCTGTAAGGCTATTGCTACCATATGGGCTCTATAGGAACACATATTAAATGCAGAACTGGTATCATCACCTGTTGTTAAAGTTTCCTGCTTTTTATTATCAATTGCATTCAACTTTATTTAATTTATCCATTTTGCTGAAATCTTTCATGTTTGGCACCTATATAAGAATTTATTTTATTTTATTTTTTTTCAGCCAAAACTAACTGCATGGTTTCCTAGAATGAAGCCAAGGGAAATAAATTAGAACGTAAAAAACTTTCTTGCTCTTTTTCCTTTTATATTTATAAGCATTATATTTGTATTTATAAGCAGAAAAGGCGATTTGGTAACTTTTTTATTCATTTGGAAGACTTCCCCTTTCCTTAAAACATGAAAATTCGTTCAGGTAACAGACCTTTAGGAAACTTCAGTTTGTACATGCTCAGTAGGTGCTTCATAATGCTCAGTGTTGATTCCATCTACATTTGCATCTCACACGCCTCTTATTACCGACAAGATTGGACTTCTGCCATCTTCACAGTGGGACTGAGTAGGCAGGCTTCAAAGTATGTGGTAAAAGCCAGGCTTCCTTGCATGAGCTTCTTCATTTAGGGAGGGAGTCAATATTAGGCACTGACCTGAAAAGCATAACAGGTATTGATGTCTTCATCATCATGTGTTTGGTTTTTTCATGATATGACATAATACCTTGTTTTGTTATTTCCAGACAACAGAAAAAAAAGAAAGCATCTCATTCAAGATTGGTGTCTTAGAGCTGGGGCGATTGGATTCATAGCACCTGAGTCTAGGAGAAATGATGAAGGCAGAAGAGTGCCAGGTGTCTAAACCATTGAAGGTGGGCAATGACCTGCCATTAAAACAAAACCCAAACCAAAACTGATTGTGTAGGAAAACTGAAATAAGATACCAGTGTATTGTTTTCAGAGGAAGTTGGATGAGGGATAGGAACTACAGAGGAAGATTTGTCCAGACTTGGAATGTGGAGGAAGAAGTGAAATAGTCTTGCAGATAGATGGACATGAGAAGCCAGGGAGAAGGTTGGGTGGAAAGTAAGCAAAAAAAGAAAGCCGATGAATGTCAATATTGGTTAGAGGACAGAAGAGTTAACTAAGGACAAAGGTAAACCATGTGGAATGTAATTAGTGGTGGCTGGGGGCTGTGAGCTGCAAGGCAGGAAATCAGCAGAATAATTAATATTCATATAGTGAGTTTGAGCAGGGAAACCAAGAACTGTAAACATGCTTGTGGGATGACTCCACCTCCTTTCAGTGCTGAGTGACCAAACAGCAGATGTCTAAGGAAACCACTAGAAAGTAGGTGGCATTCTGTTGTGTGCAGAAGCTGGAATAATGCACGGAATACAAAGAAAGAAGACACAGTTTTATGATGAAGATGAGGAAACCTGCCTGGAAAATTGTATTTGGGTGGTGATTGCAATGGCAGTTTGTGTGTGATGTTAGCTTTTTCCTTTAAACCATTGGTCTCAGAAATTATCACTAGCTGCACAATTGTCTTGTTTTTTTGCACTTGACTTGCACTCATGACTGAAAAAAAAATTAATACAAGTTGTTTTTAACATATTTGCAATGCTATAACACTTAGCATGCAGACTACCACCACTGTGAAAAAATATCAGACAAATCGATGAATATTTGCAAATACTTTTGACCTTAATCTCAAAGCACCTCGGTTTTCCCCTTTCTGAAACAAAGACCATATCAGAAAGTCAACTCACCAAACTTTGGTCAAAATAGTGACATTCATGACATTATGAAACTGATGAGCACACAAAAAAGCACTTACAGAAATTAATAAGACAGGCTTCAGAGTAGTTTGAAATTGTAGCAGTGTGCAGTAGACAAGGCATGGGGTCACATACTGAGAAATGGAAAGAAAATGAAAGGTTTTGTCCCTAATCTGTAGCTGAATATTTGCTGTCCTGTGCTCTGAGAGAGGGGACACTCTCTGCTACAAGCAGGGGTTTATTACTCAATCTTGCAGTCAGAAAAAAGTCATAATTTCTTGTGTATGTTGATCTTGGTTTAGCTGACAACCTTACTGCTGGAATCTCTGCATTTGTAAATGCTTGGATGTCATTTCAGGGTTCTTAGTTTTTCACTGACACATAACAGAAAATTGAAAGTTCCTTTATGGAAAAAAATATAACTACTGCCTTGAAAAGAGGGAGATTTACGAAAAAGAGAAATAAATGCAAAGTATCTTATTTCAACATCCTATTCTAAGATTGCCAGTTGTGGGTTTTATTGTATTATGAACATTATTCTGAATATTCCAGTTCTCTGTGAGTGTTGTTCAGTTTGTTCTGTTTTTATTGCTTTATGATTTGCCTTTAGTATTTAACATGTTTGTATTAAACATTTATTTTCTTTCTTAAGGATATTAAATGCAAAAATACATATACATGGGAAGACTGTTGTCTTATAAGCAAAATTTCCCAGATAATAGCACCTTATTGTTTAAAAATATTAAGAAAAGAGTTTGTGGAGTTTTAAAAAGTTTGAAGTACTACACCTGCCATCTACTGGAAGTACAAGGGTCATGCATTTAAGTTGTACGTTAACTGTTCAGCCAGTAACGTTTATCATCCTACTACTTTATTATTTGACTTTTTCCGGTTTAAAAAAAAAAAAAAAAAGGAAAGAAATTAAATATAACCCGAAGTATTTATTACTTTATTAAAAATTAGTCTTAAAATTTAACTCAATTTTTCAGCTCCTCAACTTCCACAGATTTTTAATTAACCCACAATAAAATCTAAACAAGTACTAAGAATCAAGTGTAAGAAATACATTTGCCTTTTTCTCCTGCCCCATTCTACATGACCATTCATTTCTACAGTACAACTTGCAGTTGGAGTGGACATGAACTTTATACAGACAAATAAGTTTTCAGATACTTATTTATGTATTTCTTTGGAAAAGAATAGTTACAGTATTTTATAAGAACACCAAAACACAAGTGGCTTTGTTGTTAAATTTTTTTTCTTTTTAATGCGGGGCATATTTTTAAGGGACTGGCAAATTACATTAGGTCCATTTTCATCTCTTCTTGACTCTTAGTTCTGGTACTGCAAACTTCAGTAATTTCATTCCAGCATGGTCACTTGTGCTGATTAGGAATAGACAGTCATATAAAAGTGAAGTCCATTAGTCTTATGTTGCCGCTGGATTTGGGACAGTCTGACTTAAATATCATATGATTTGGTTTAGTAATCCAAAAGTACTTGGCAACAGAAAGAAAAAAAATTAATGATTAGTTAAGGCTGACATGAAATATGAATCCCCAAATCTGCGTACAATCCAATAGAATCCATTTTGATCTGAGAAACAGTATTTTGTCTGTATATTAACAGCAAAGGTTAATGTAGATTCTTTGGTAAGCTAGATTTCCATCAGATCAAACTGTGAAAATGACGAGAAATAATTCAGTGTATATTTACCTTTTTAAAATCTATTGTTAAGGAAACCAAGACAGGCCTAAAAGGAAAACAAAGTCACCAGTTGTCGTCAAGGAAGTGTTGCTGAGTTACTAAGAGATTATTGTGGAGATAAATCTTGTCAGCCCTGGGACAGCTCTTTTACAAGACTATAATACTGGATGCCATTTAATTTTGGGTGCTAGTCAGCATAATTTTTATTGTCCATTATTAGACACTCTCAGAGTATTACATTCTGAGTAATTTATGGCTAAATTTATTATCCTTTTCTAGAACTGTTGCTAAGCAGGAAATTGTATATTTATTCTTCTCTCTTTTAGTTTATTAAGTCTACTAGTAAATATTTTATCACTTTATTAGAGAAATAATGATTAGGCAGTTAAATTCATTTTCACTCTCTTTAAAATTGAATTTCTTTTTCACACTGGGCTAGTAATCATTTGAAATCTGTATGCCAAAACCAGACAACCTTGGACAGTATTTACTCTCAGTGTAAAATAGAAATGCTTTAGGCAAAGAAGATCTTGGGCTTTTGCCTTCTGTTTGAACTGTATATATGCTATTTTAATGATGGAAGGGTACACAGTATCTGGATTCTATAATATCTAGCTTAAAATTGATTTACTGTAGTAGGTATATTATGTTGGCATTTTCCCATCTTTCTAGATAATCAAATGTTCCAAACAATTTCTGGAATCTTTTGAAAGCAGGTTGAAAGAGATGATTCCTTTTTTCCCCAAAATGGAATTTCATTGAAAACTTTAAATAGAGGAAGAGTTATTTGCTTATCATAATAAAAATATTCATTATGAACGAAAAATATATTTTATTAGTGTCATTTATTGATAAAATATGTAAAAATATTTTTTAATAACAGCAAATTCACTTAATCTGAGAGATGGAGTTAGGCTCCATACCAAGGCTGGGATTCCTCTTAGCAAAGCTAACCACATACACCAAAATATCTGAAAACCATAGACATCTAAGATACCTGTTTCATAAATGCTTTGTGCATGATCCCATGAAAACTTCTAACTCAATGGAAGACTCTGTTGTAAGGTGTTCCTGTTTTTCAGACAATTTAATACAGGCAATCCTAAGGCTGCCAGGCTTTTCAGTATGAGCTATCAACTTTTTACCTGCTTTCTCTGCACATGCTGGGAAAAGGGTATTTCACATAAGCAGTCTTCATATTTTCCAGAGTTATTTTTTCTCTCTCTCTTTGACTTTAGAGGAGAAAGAATTGAAGGGAGGTAGAGGGGGTTTTGTTTATGGATTTTTTTCCCAGATCTGCATAGCTCTAGGCCAGACCTGGGTAACTATTAACAGCTTAAATTAAACACTTCACATGCATAATAAAAAACAGGTCTCTTGTGTTGCTGCTGAAGCAGAATGGCTCTTTTTATTCAGTATGTGCTTTCATAGTATTCCAAATTCATCTTTTTGCATTTAGATAGGTTAAGTGGTGACTAAAGGATGATTTGCACATTATTACAAACAGTGGAACAGACAGAACTCGGCAAAAGAGGAAATATTAAAGGATGTTTTTCTTTTTTAAAGAAAATGTCATCCAGAGTTTAATGTCCATGTGGAGCAGACATATGTTCATTCTACATTACCCCATCAGAATTGCTCTTTTCCTTTATGTTAGGCAAATTTTTGCGCTATTGGCTTCCCCACAGATGTTCAGCTGCTGCCACCTGATATAACAAATCTCATTGCTATCTACCCAACTTATTCCCCCCCAAATGTTACGTTAAGGTTCTGTCATCTCTTTGCTCTAAAAGTCTCCAAAGTTACTTTTTCATCACGGAGATCTACTGTGTGAGATGTTCCTATACAGGCAAGAGTCTTACCAGTCACATTTATTAAAATCAGTGAAGAAGCAAACCAAAATAATTTCTGCCATTAACTTGAAGCATGCAAATTTTTATTTCTTCTGAACAAAACTAAACTAAACTAAACCAAACTAACTGTGTAAGCCCTTTTCACTGAGTGAATGACTTCTTTCAGTATCCCAGGTTCTCTTCTTCAGTAACTGGTTTGGATTCTAGAAAAGAAATCAGTAAGGAAGTGCACGGTTTTCATTTTATGCTGCCTCCCTTTAATGCTGTAATTCTGTCAATCAGAAAGGTTTGCTAAGTTACTTTACCTCTGACTTTAGAAAAGTATGATTTCTTGAGGTTGTTTTTCTTATAAATGAACCTTTTTTTAGATTTCTTTTTAATAGTTTTAATAGTTGTTTAACAGCACTTATTAGGTTAATATTGTGATTACTTAATGTAACTATGAACACAGCACATAGGTTTTCAATGCTAAGCTTGCTTTGTTGGAGAAAGAATTTGGGGCAGCATAACAGGATTTCTCCTGAACCATTTCAGTTAGTGAAAATCCACCCTTTCCACCCACCCCCACCCCCACCCCCACCCCGATTTTCTGTATTAAATCTTTGCAGGATAAAAAGTCTGTGGTTTTCAATAGAGGAAGTTAAAAATTGGAATTTGATTTATTCATCAAGGTTTTCTGCTAGAAGGAACTATGTACTTGCTGGAATGTGTGATCAGACTGTTTTTATAAACTGGAATGCTTGGAGAAGCCCTAAGAGCACACTGCTGAGATCTCTGCTGCCTGAACTGCATGACTCCTTTCCTCATCCTTGACTGAAGATCTAAAGGCTTCTCTAAAAATTAATACAAAAAGATACTTAAAACTAAGATTGGTCAAATAAAAAATAAAAAATAAAGAAATACTATTTTTAAAGTATTTCCTAAAGAGTTGGGTAAACATTCAAAAAGTCATAAATTGGTGAGAAATTTCTATGTAACAGAAGCGTGAAATCAATTAAAGAAACATGTAATTTCTTAAATCAGACTTTGGCCTTTTAGTTACACCTGTAGCATAACCATTCTGGCCTGTCTCTACAGAAAAGACTTTTTCCTGAGGTTCCCAGTACCACATGATCAGTCTTTTCACTTGATAAAGGTAATATTCTTTCCCCTGTTGAGGCCATTCAGGACCAGACGCTGAAGACTGCACTTCTTTTCTGGTATGTGCCTTCCATAATATGCTAGAAAGGGTAAAATCATGTGAATTCCATGTACATAGTTCACCAACTTGAGTGGATGATCAAGGATTGAAGAAACTTAGTGACATGCTAAATGATTTTTGAAACTAGCAATGGCATGGTTGAACAGCTGCATTTACCTGGTTACTAAAAGAGCAGAAGAAAAGTGGGAAGAAGGCAGATGGCTATGTTTTGATTACAGCATGAAGCCTATATGCCCAAACTGAATTTCCAGATCTCTCACACCTGTGTGACTGTGAGAATATCAGTTAATCTTTCATATGGTCTAGCTTTGTGCCATCAGTAATGATGATATTTTTATCTCCCCCAGAGTTCAGGGGGGAATTTTGTGGTAAGAAGTTCTATCTAGCAATGACAACCCAAAATTTAAAAATTGCTTTGTAGCTTTAGCCAAATAAGAAGTAGTGCTCTATTTTCATATATGTTTCATTTCAGTCTAAAGTATTTTTAAAAGATTGGGCATAAAAATACCACCTGGATAATCTTATTTTGAATAAATCATTTATTTGTCTATACCCTTATTAATTTCCACCTATCTTGCTAGTCAAAATTTCTGTTTCATTTAAGTTAATCATTCATTTAAAGCATCTGGTAATGTGGGTCACTTACTACAAAAAAAAAAAAAAAAAAAAAAAAAAAAGGAACCTAATTTTTCTTCACGTTGTATCTGGTCTCCTGGAAAGCCATTTTCTCCTTCAGAACAGCTTTCATACAGAAATAAGATTTCTTTCAGCAGTAGTGTACCTAGGATAAATGACACTTTCCACCTCTGTATTTTGTTGGGTGTCTAGGAATAATGTAGACAGCCAGCATCTGTGCTACACATGAGCTTTTACAGAGAATCTCCCAAACAGAGTGAAAAGATCATTAACTGCCCAGATTTCAATCTTCTTTATGCAGCTTGGGTATCAAATGAGTAATTTGCTGTCCATAGCTTTGAGAAGCTCAAACATAAAAGCTAGAAGAGACAGGATAATGGTATCTCAGTGATTACACTGTTTTTCTAACTACTTCCAAGGCTTTTGCTTTCAGTTCTGTCCTAATAAAAAGATAAGCCTGAAAATGAGCCAGGTTCTTATTAAAAGCATAGCATATGTCTAGGAAAAAAAGGTCTTGTTGTTCAGATTTATGTCTTCTGGCAGATTTATAAGGTGTTTATGTATAATAGATTTGATCCCATGGACAAGTGCTGAAGGCTTTGCTTAATTTCATAAGTGTTTACAAATTCTGATTAAAAGAAGTTCTTGGTAATAAGATTTAATTCTTAGTAACGATATTTTTCAGGACCAAAGAAGGTGGTGCTTTTGCCTTATTACAATAAGCATGTTTCACAGCCACAGTTGGAAGGGCCAGCCAGTGAAGAAAGGATGGGTTTGTCCAAACTTTGATATTCTATTGCTTTAGCGAGCATATAATTTATCATCGTTTTTTAGTCAGACATATGCTCAGTAGGCAGTGGGATAAGATCATGAATTCCAGACATGTAGCTCTTACAACTAGATTTGTTATAGGCAGGGATTTATAAAAAGTCTCTACCAAAATGTTTTTAGGTCATAATAATTAAACCAAAATAAACTACAAATATTTCTTCCAGATACTTTTAACTAAGAAGAACAATACTTCAGGGGCTTACATTCTAAGTATGCATAACCTGGGCACCAGAAAGTATACGCATGTTTCAATGAAGTAATTCAGGAACGGAGAGTATGTGAAATGTATTAATCCTGTGATGTATTGGTTTTTGCTTGTTTGCCGTAAGGAAATGTTTTCCTAGTGTCTTTGGTAAAGGGTGTTGAAACTTAGGCTTAATCACATGGTTAAATGTTTGCTTGTGACAAAGGATACTCAAAATGACATGTTAAAATGGATATAACATGTCTTGCATTGAAGGTTTGCTGCAGCTATAAATTGCAGGTTTAATATTTTTCAGGAAATCAGAGACTTTTGTAGGTTACTTTTTATTCTGTAAAGACGAAAGAAAAAATGCTTTTAGATATTACTGTTCTTACATTGCTACCCAAGTCACTAGCTTTTGTTCATTTGGTAAACTTGGATTGTAGTACTGCAAATAATGGGGGAGTTTAAAAGGAAATGTAGAATCCTCCCTGGAATACCTAATTTGTTCTAAAAGGTTGCATATGAATCTGAGTTTTCAGATACAGATTTTCTCCCGCTGCCTCTGTTACAGTATTTCTTTCCTCTTATTGTTCTTTATACATCTACAAACAATGGCATAAACCTTGAACATCTTCAATATGCAATTTTTCCATCTTAATAGTTCTAGCACCACTTAGAAAAAGAATATGTGGGAAAAAGCATTCAAATTCCTTTTGTTGTAAGACAGTTTCAGTATTTAAAAAAAAAAAATCATGGAGAAATGTACAACAGAGACGGCCACTAAGGCAAAATAATTTTACCACAACATTATTCTATTGTATTTTTGTCAAAAGCTAGTATCCTTTATCATGCAACTGAAGAAATCAAATCAAGGACCTCTTCCTGTATATTGTAGAGCATTTCAACATTGAAAGCATGCATCTGTCAGTTTTCTTCTACCAATAAATCACAAATAGCTAAATAAGGAATGGATGACAGGAAGGGTGCTGGCTAACAATCATTTTGAAGACCAGGACAATGCTAGCTTCGTAAGTCTTCCTTTTAGAGTTTTTATTGAACAAATCTTTTATCAGTAAGCTGTATCTAAACCAGTGTAAACTATTCGGTATTTCTCCCTCCCTCTCCTAACCTTAAACAACTTCTCTATATTTAGTCCACATGACTGGTAGAATGTCACTCGTCACTCGTCTCTCCTCAGACACCATTCCTTGTCATTCATCACCAATTTATGCACTCTGTTTGTAATAGTTTCAGCTTACAAGCCTGTGCTCCACTGTGATAGGAAACTGCAGAAAGCCTGAAGTCTTGCTAAGAAAAACATGTAATATCTCAGGTTAACCTAGTGCTCCATGTTTGATTTCCCTGGTGTGATGCAGTCTGCATGTCTACCAGTTTCTCAGCAAAGCAGGTTGTTTGTTTAGAAGCAACTGAAAATTCGCTCTGTTGAGAGCAGATATCTCTGCTATTCTAATCAAAGTTACCAGGGTGCTTTTCTATTATCATTATTTTCTCTGTTTATGGTTCTTTAAATGTTGTCTCTAAGCTGTTAACACAATTGTATGGAGAAGTAGGAAGAGAACGTTGATTATGATCCCAGTGAAGTCAATGCGAATTTGGAGGTTTTGTGGAAATGCAAATTATTACGTTTAGCAAAAAAAGTACTTTTATTGATAGTTGCTTAGTGACAAACTATGGGCCTCAGAAGGCAAAGGTACAGCCAAGATAAATAAATCTTTGTAGTTAATTAAAAGTGTACTCAGCAATCATAAATCACAGTCCTACTTTCACAGGTGCTACTACTTGTATCAGAAATCAGTTATAAAAAGTCAAATATAAGGAAAAGAATGAACCTTCAAATGACATCAAAAAAGCTGCTTCCTGCTCGTCCTGTATTTCAAATAGGAAGGTCACATAACACATAGAGATGAGTGTTCCAGTTCTTTCTCCTAAGGGGGAAGTAAACTACCCAAAATAAAAGCTAAGTGAGGCATCATGTTTCAAATAAATATCTGATGTATACTTATTCTTGGACTACATTTTTCCAAATTATGTAGAAGATTGATAGCTTTAAAAACAAAATAGAAAATATTTTGATTTGGTAGGGCCCTAATTTACTAGGAAATAAAGTTGCATATAGCAATAGAATTACTATGATTCTACAGAATTACTATGATTACTACAGAATCTTCTGAAGAATTTTAATTCTCTTGAAAAGTCTGATGTTTTACAGATAGCACATTTCTTCTTATTACCTACATCACCTGATTAACTTTAAAATATTTGTGATATTTTCTAAATTGATATAAAGAGAGGATTTTGTACTTGTGGGTTACATTTATAAAGCTTAAGGAATTACAAGGCTCATAATGAACCCAGGCTTCAAAACTAGGTTTATAGATTTAGAGAAATTCACCATAAACTCAGTCAGACTGGGAATTTTGCTTGGGTCCAAGAACTGAATACTTGTCAACAGTTTTCTTATAAACTGTACTGAATAACAGGTGAGCAAAACTTCAGGGACTAAACTGATTTAACTTCAGCCATGTTGTTGATGGTACCAGTAACAACATTTATTAAAACAATTTATGATTGATTATAAAAATACTAAGCAAAATTCATCAAGCTAATATGTTACCAGTGCCTAATATTGTAAAACTTACTAATAATTGTACAGTCATACTGAAATTTAATTTTAGTATTTAAATATCTGTAAATATTTTGTCATAAACACTTCATGTTCCAGCTAAAGCAATGTGCTATTTCTTTTTTAAACAGTACAAGTCACAAAATCCACCGCGCATGTTTAGTGTTGAGTGCAAACAAGTGGATTTACAGCAAGAAATACATGCCGGAGTGTGCAAATGTATTCCCTGAGATGTGAAGTCTTTTCTATGTAGTGAACTAGGTCCCAGCCTCTGGGTCAAATGTCACTGTGAATTGTAATAATTGCAATTTATGGTAAAGACTAGGGTAAGGTTTGAAACCTGTCAGTACATATCATGAAGTAGAAATAAATTACAGCTTGTCATAAATGACAGATTTCTGTTAGGTGCTTTCTTTCACTTTGACTGCATCAGACCTTTATCCACCCAGCAATTAACTTTATTCACATTAATATTCAGCAGTGTTGACAAGACTGACACAGTGAAACTCAGTTTGTATAAAAGTAAAGACAGTTTGATGTAGAGTTATTATATTGTCTCATAATTCACTGTTGAGAGATAGATCTTGATAAATGAAGAACAAAGCTATTGACTCTGGTGTTGACTTACTGTGCCAAAAAGGACTCTGATTTTCTGTTTTTCAAGGTACACAATTTTTTGTTTGGAAATAAACAGTAATTTTATCTAAAACGTTAGTAAAGTTAATATTAATACACTGGTATAATCCTGTTTATTATTTCCATATATTCACTGGTTCCCCAGTTCTTTTTTGAATATTTAGAGTAATGATGATTACATATAATGTTAAATAAGGTTAATTGTATATTTAAAGCATGGTTTAAACTTCTCTGGGAAAGAAAAATGGGTGTACTACTGCCACCCCTGCTAAGGTTATGGCCACACAAAAAGAAAAAAAAAAAGCAACTTTTCAACTAAAGTGGAAAGAAAATAACTACTGAAAACAAAACAGTTCCCGACAGTTGGTGTATCCATCCTCTATAATATTACCCAACAAGAAATGAAGTTAATCATGAGAGAGAGCAGGTTTCCCAATGTTTGAAAGAAGTGTTACAGATGTTGTCAAGAGATTTAACAGCTGCTCTTTTTAGGTTTATAACGTTTACTCAAACTGCATTGACAAAATTGCTGATGCACGGTTGAAGCCATTACACAGACACAAACTTCAAATTAAAGTACAGATACGAGCTTTCTTCTGGTACCATTTTACTTTCATAGCATCTTTTATGGAAGAATCAGAAAGCCCTTAATTAATCAAGCCTTGTCTGAGGCACAGCGTTTGAGTTACATAAATAAGATATTACATTCCAGTAGTTGACAAAGAGACTTCTGTACAGCTTCTCGCTGAATGTGGCAATTTTACAGCACCTTTCTCAACAGGGTCTCTGAATGGGATGGAAACAATAATAATTCATACCAGCATTGCCTGGTTTAGTTTCTTTTCTTCCCTGTTCTTCCCCATTCAATCTGTAGATTTAGGTAAAGGAAATTTACATGAAAGAAATCTGAGGCTCTTGCACAATAGGCTCCTATTACTACTTCAATATAAAGAGACTGCAGTACAGGTAAAACAAGAACATATTTGAGAGAAACTCATGAATCCTCCACAATATATTTTACTGTGTACTAAACAAAAAGGAGGTAAATGTCATGGCAGAATGACTAAAACCTAGCTTATTGTTATTTCTTGGTGTCAAAGGGTTTCCTGCAGCAAGGCCAGCTGAGAGCGAATAGGAGCTGCTCCTAAGCTGTTGTGATGTACACCACCAGCTTTGTGTCCTAAGAATAAAGGAAGAATTAAGCACGCTTAAAACCCATGTTGTTTCTCCTTTCTATTTCTTGTTGTAGACTTACTAAACAAGGAATGAGTTTACCTCCTGCATCTCTTAAGAGACCTGAGTAAGGTTTGTCATCCCTTCAGGGTTAACTTGGCTGCTGAATCTAGGAGTAGCTGATGGTGCTACTTTCCAAACACATGGTTCTCTTACCCAAGTGCGGTGGTGCTTTGGTCAGCCTGGACGACTCACCCCTAAAGAAGAATTTGACATTGAGGGGAAAGTGCTGATGATGTCATTCTTACCTCCAGGACCCAGGATGAACATAAAGTCTTTGCTCAAAGGAATTCTGTCCCTTTGTTTCTCAGATACCAGGCTGTTGGCAAAAGAAGTACATGATCACTCATCAGTCTTGTGAATCTAAGGTGAAATTTTATTTTGGCTAAACAGTTTGATAAATCTATAAATAGTTTTGTGATGCTTTATATGAATAAATGAATGGGTTTATGATTAATTATATTTTTCAGAATAATCCCTTTACTACAAATGCTTACCAACCTGTATCATAAATTCTTTCTGAGGCTGCTATGAATTAATTTTGAACAGAAATAATTTTCTTGCTGTTTTTGAATCTCTCATGTCTTTGGCATTAGATCACATTTACTTATTCTCCTGCTGAGTTTAATCATAGTTTTCACCAGTGCTGAAGACCTTCAGAACTCACTAGGACTTGTTTGGAGATGTAGGCTGTGAAAATGAGACTCACAATTACCGTAGTGAAGGACAGACATAGGTAATTGCAACCTTTAGCTCTCAGTCGAGTTCACTATACAAGAAATCTATGCAGTATGTAGTTGAACCAGATTCACAAGAGCCAGCAAGCCAACTGGAGCTTTATCTTGACTACTTTGGGGACATTATGAGTCACACTGCATCTAGATATTTATCTCTATACGAGTCCTGATCTGCTGTAAGATGATTAGATTTGATCAGTCCTTTTTTAAATGGAGAAAGATGAAATGCAATGTTATATTATTACTAATGATGCATTCAGGAGTAGGCAACTTATTTTTAAATCTCCACTCTTCCCAATTTGAAGGAATACTTTGAATGCAGCTCTCTGGAACATGCATTAATTGTGAGGCTCCTGGGAATTCTTAGATGAAGCACTCTCAGTCATTCTCTTTTCATCTTTTTTTGCTTTAATATAGGTATATGTTCACACCTGACTTTCCAAGGCATTGTGAACACTTGCCATCACTAGATGATAGACTTAACTTTCTGATTTTCTCTTCTTGTTCCAACAATCACAAAACTACTGATCCACAATGAGAGTTTGACTCAGGATGCCTTATAATCTCTGTATGTGTT
This sequence comes from Falco cherrug, assembly GCF_023634085.1. Classification (NCBI taxonomy): domain Eukaryota; kingdom Metazoa; phylum Chordata; class Aves; order Falconiformes; family Falconidae; genus Falco; species Falco cherrug. The sequence goes on from NC_073703.1 coordinate 59,371,873, forward strand.
CTCTCTGTGCATAGAGTAACAGAAATGAGAGTGGGCTGCTTAGATGCAGGGCTGATCTCACAGGTCTTCTCTCCGCTAGATGAAAGTCCTAACTACACACTGAACAAAGCAGGACAACCTCATTACCTTCACAAATCTTGTCTTGGGCTTGAACGTTCCTTTTTCTGTCTGCATTTTACAGAAGTCCTTAACTGTCACTTTGACTGTCAAGTTCCACTTTGGATCCAACATTTGTGCATCTTTCTCAGATACAGGAACAGGGAGAGAGAAATATTGAGCACTGGACAAATGCATAACTACAAAAACAAACAAACAAAAACAACAACAAAAAAACCCTAACCACAAAAACCCAGGAGATGGTTTAACTGGACTAAAATACTTTCAAATTCTTTATAATGTATCGGTTAGTAGAGCAATCCTTTCAAACTTCACGCAGCCTATCCTGTAAATCTTTTTATAATTTTCAAGACTAGTGTGCAGGAAAATAGCTATGAAGGAACAGCACTTTCATGTGGATTTTTCTTTATCAGCAAATTTATCATGATTAAGTTTCTGTGAGTATAAACCCCATGCTTTCTAATTGTTATCCAGCTGTTATGCCAACGGTGTTGCCCATATTATAATCTGAGAAGCACTATTGGTGTTCTGTAATAGTGTGAACGTTAGAGTATACAGGATGGTTCTTCAAGAGTATTGACAGGAGTCATTCGGTTTTCCCTAACTTCATTAACATTAAACTTTCATTTACATACTTGTATCTCTGTTGATTCTAAAACACTTACGCTCTTTCACTTTTTCTCAGGTTTCTAGCACCAATATAATACCTTCTTATCATTCAGGATTTGAATGATTTGCCATAACTTTCTAAATTTATTGATTCCCTTAATTACTCATACCTGTGTGAGCACAGTCTGCCTTGCTGCTTTCTTCTCCATGTTGAGATAACTGTGAATAAACAGCAAGACAGACCTCTAACTTTTTGTGCCTAATCATTAACATTCTGCAGCTCTCTTTTCACCTAGAGAATTATAGATTTCTTATTTTTGTGATTCCTCACTGTCAATGGCTGGGTATGGCTGTTGTAAAAAGTCATCATGTGCTCCTGCTTTATCATCAGGATATTGTTGGCTAGAATTTGGGTTTTAGTGGCAAACTGATTAAGCTGTAACTTAGTTAAATTTCATAAACCACAAACTGGCTGCAAGCCTGGAAACACTGAAAGTTTTGCCTAATTGGAATCAATTGCTTCTCTATTTATACTGGATTACAATGTTATTGGCTCAATTTAGTTTGTGGGAAATAAATTGTTGATGGCTTGGCTGAGCAGCTGTAACAATGAAAACTGGAAAAAAAAGAAAAAAAAAAAGACGTGAAGATAACAGGCACAGCCTGTTTAGCATTGCTAAAGCCATTGACATTATCATGGAGAAATGGCTCCAAGCCAAGAGAGGCTCATTTGGACAAGATGGAAGAGAAGAATTGTGGAATGTTACTGAACGTTCCAGACTCAAAAGATATGTTTATACTGTCACATTGGCCCACTCCCTGTTTAATGCCAGGGTCCTAATCCGCTATTGTTCATGCTGCATAGATATTAATGTGCATGCAAGCTCCATTCTAGGATGAACTAAATATTTTTCTTGAGGGGAAATCCTACTCGTGATCTCTGTAGCCATAAGGGACAGGGTATGCCAGTTTCTTAACCCCACAATATGCACTAAGACCTGCTAGCTACCCTTAAAGGACCTCTTCTTATGACTTTGGAGAGATCTTATGATCTTTCTAAGAGTATCAAATCCATATGCCCATTCCATGTATAATGTCATAAGAATAAAACTCCAGGAGCTCCAGTAAGGAAGAACTTTTAGCTGCTTAGTAAAGGAAACATGTTGGAGGCTTCTTTCCCTCTTCATCTCATCAATACTCTCCAGAACTCTCTTATTCTGCAGTCTGGCAGAGCTCTGCAGAAAAATAAGCAATGATCTCAAGTCTCTGCCTTCTAACCTAGGTCTATGCACACTTGCCGGTAGCTGCTATGTCATCTTGCATTTCACTAGGAATTGAGCGCAAACCTGAATTCATCCCCAGCTGACAGGAAACTCAACTATTCCCTTAGAAAAAGTTTAACATTCTTATCCTAGTCTAACTGAAACAATAGCACTGCAAGAAGTCTTATGTTTCCCCTGTACAAATTAATGTGGTGTTCTGTGAAGTCTGGTTATGATTACTTAGATACTTTTACTATTAATTGTTTCTATGCTGAAAGATGCAGCAGATGTATTTATCAAATGTTTTTATCCTGCAGATCTGAACAAACCTGTTGCATCTTGGATTCTATTCACCTGAGCAGATGTAGAGAAACACACAGCCATTTTATTTAAACATCATTGAAGAAAGCTTAAAAAGTGAGGGGGAAATGCCTCCTTTTTGCTCTCTGCAGCTTCCTGGGGAGGGAAAGGGGAGAGGGAGGTACTCATTTCTTTTCCCTGGTACCCAGTGATAGGGTGCATGGGAATGGTTCAAAGCTGCAGCAGAGGAGGTTTAAACTGGACATTAGGAAGCATTTCTTTACTGAGAGGGTGCTCAAACACTGGAATAGTCTTCCTAGAGAGATAGTTGATGCCCCAAGCCTGTCAGTGTTTAAGAGGCATTTGGGCAATGCCCTTAACAACATGCTTTAACCTTTGGTGAGCCCTGAATTGGTCAAGCAGTTGGGCTAGATGATCATTGTAGGTCTCTTCCAAATGAAATAAATATTCTATTCTATTCTATTCTATTCTATTCTATTCTATTCTATTTCTATTCTGTTCTATTTCTATTCTGTTCTATTCTGTTCTATTCTACTTTTAGTTTTTATTTTCTTTTTTTCTGAGACATTCCCTATTTTCTCGGTAAATGACTGTTAGAATTCCTAAATCCAACTTTGGGCATAGCACTGAAAAGAATATAACTGTATCAGTTTACCCAGATAAGAACATAAATATGTATATCCATCCATTTTCAAGTATATTAGGTTCAAGAATAACCATGCATACACAGTGGTTCAGTAACACAGTGGTTAAGTGATCAATTTTTATTGTACTTTTTTTATTGAGCAGTTTTATTAAAGATGGAGAAGGCTTTACATTTTGAGTAGCATTACAGCTTCTCTTTACAATGCATGCCACACAAGAAAACAAAATTTGGAGAAGTAGAAGGATAATAAAAATGTGACCAAGAAATCTGAGTCTTTACTTCAAATATCATTTTGAGAATTTTTTGTCTCCAAACTATAATGAATGTATTGCCAAATTGAAGATGCCAGCTCCCAAAGTACTGCAAGAACAAAAGCATACAATCAGATAAATTAAATACCTTTTTGTAACATCTTCTCACTAACCTGATTTAATTTACTAAACTGAACATTTTTTTAATAACTTGTATTGAGACATACTTTATGTGTTGGCTCTAGTGCCTGTGCATTTAAAGAGGTAAGTGATAAGCCTCTAACGAGACACTGTCACATTACTGATTATTGCAGAAAGGAAAAAGATCAGCCAGTGTCATAAACACTTTCCTTACTTGCCCCTTCTTCCTTTCTTTCCCCCTCAGCCAATAAACATGCCCCAGAACCTGTTAAACAATTATAATTTAATATATATATATCTCTCCACTGCCTGAAAAAGACATTTAAATCATGAACCTGCAGATATATGCTAAACATTCTGTCAACAGTTTCTTACAACTTTTTAAAGAAATTATTACTTGGGACACAATTGAAAACTTACCTACTTTTTATGTACCTTTACAATTTCAACTATGCAGCTTGTGACAGGACCCTAAATGGACTCTGGTCTTGAGATTGTCACACGTTTACTTAAAACCCTTCAGCCTACTGTGGATGTTTATTTTTATATCCAGTAAGAACTAGTTTTTGAGACAGAGGGCTTACACCTGCTAGGCAGGACCTGAAAGAAAACCAAAAAGTGACACAAATCTCACTCTCTGAGGCTGGATTACCTTCCCTGCATCCATGCTGCCCCAGCCAGATGGACAAACTGTCACTGTCGCAGCATGAGGGCAAAACTGCTAAGTAACAACAGGTACTAGTCCAGCAAATTAATCATTTCTGATCTGCAAAGCTTATAAGGATGCTCAGTGGGATTAGGTGTTCAGCACATGCACTGTCCTTCAGGAAAAGATACATTCTTTTCCTTGGTTGCCACGGTTTATGCTGCAATTCACCTTACACTTGTTTTTGGTTTTTAGGGGGGGTTGTAGTCAGGAAACTGGAGTCAAATAGGCCAGATAACTGTTACTGCTAAATCAATCTGAAATGTAAAAATCAAAGGTACTCCGCCATGAAGAACTGCTAACCACCGCAGTGGGTTAGCTGGTAAGATGTGGGGCTGTCATTCATAAAAAGTGAGGAATAAAAGTTATCGGGTTAATTTTCAACACCCAGCAGACCTCACATCTGCACCTATTTACTAATTCAGAACCTGTTGAAATCAGGAACAGCTTTTCCTTGGTCTTGACAAGTTTTTGATTACCCATTTCAGTAACAAGGTTTTATAATGAGAGGAGTTTTAAAATGTAGATAATTTAGACCTTTTTTCAGATTCCAGTAAATAACAGTAATTGATGAAATAGCATTTTACTTCCTTTGTGAACATAACTGCTTTTTTTTTTCCTCAGAACTTGTTCCAATTAAAAACTCCACCATATTTTATATTAATTCTTTACTTATTTTTATATAATAGCCCTGCTCATTCCTCTGTGTGTGTGTAGCTGCTGAATCCCACAGTTTATTGGGTAGGAGTGTGAGTTTTTTCCACCTAACAAAGACTAGGTTTGTGTGGTTCATTGCTTCTTGTCTTCAAGAAGGAGGTTCTACTGGGAAGCAGAGAAATTGCAAGTTTAGCAAAAAACTCATAAACATTTAATTGTCACAGAAAAGTATAATAGGAGGACAGCAAAGAACAAAATCCTTTCTTGGGCTGGCATTTGTAGGAACACCTGCTAGCTTGCAGGATGAGAACTTCAAGTAATGTTACAACTAATTACTTTTTTCCCCCCTGCAGAAAGAAGACTAATAAAGGTCAAGTTCCTTTATTGTTCCTATCTGGTTTGACTTCTTCCCTTATTCCAGTTGCCCCTTGCTGTTCTTTTCCTTTATTTACAATTATTCCACAAAATCTTAATCTACCAGGTGAGCTAAGAACTAGAAGCTTTTAAGGTTGTCTGAGGTATTTCTTTCCCACTAAAACATGACTCTCCCTTAAGCTAGCTGAGAGACAGTGCTTCATTAAAACAGCCCCAGTTCATAGAATAGTTTGGGTTGGAAAGGACCTTTAAAGGTCACCTAGTTCAACCCCCCTGCAATGAGCAGGGCCATCTACAACTAGATCAGGTTGCTGAGAGCCCTGCCCAACCTGACCTTGAATATTTCCAGGGATGAGGCATCTACCACCTCTCTGGGCAACCTGTTCCAGTGTTTCACCACCCTCACTGTAAAAAATTTCTTCTTATGTCCAATTGAAATCTACCCTCCTTTAATTTAAAACCATTATCCCTGTTGCAACAGGCCCTGCTAAGAAGTCTGTCGCCATCCCTCTTATAAGCCTCATTTAAGTACTGAAAGGCCACAATAAGGTCTCCTTGGAGCCTTCTCTTCTCCAGGCTGAACAATCCCAATTGTCTCAGCCTTTCCTCACAGGAGAGGTGTTCCACCCCTCTGATCATTTTTGTAGCCCTCCTCTGAACTTGCTCCAGCATGTCCATGTCTTTGCTGTGCTGAGGGCTCCAGAGCTGGATGCAGCACTCCAGGTGGGGTCTCATGAGAGCAGAGTAGAGGGGCAGAATCACCTCCCTTGGCCTGCTGGTCAGCCTTCTTTCTATGCCGCACAGGATACGGTTGGCTTTCTGGGCTGCAAGCACACACTGTCGGCTCATGTCCAACTTTTCATCCACCAGTACCCCAAAGTCTTTCTCAGCATGTCTGCTCTCAATCCCTTCATCACCCAAGTTGTTTAGCTTGACCCTGGATGGGAGCACTAAATCATGGGTGTTGGCTCAGGAAGCCATTTAGTGGGGTGCAAGCAAGCAGTGTAATAGGTCTTTGTAACTTGTGGCTATTAGGCAAAACAGAAACTCGCCATCTGCCTGTTATGTTGTCTTTTAGTATTTCATATGAGTTACAGAAGACTAATTACAATAGATTTTCAGAAAAGTTTACAAAGAATGGTACAAAGTCTTGCTAAGTAATTTGAATGTTCTGATTTATGTTGAAACTATCTGATGTATCTGTGAGTAAGAAGGGTCAAGGTCTAGTAAATTATGTTCACTCTGCAGCCAACCTCTACGGGTTTTTATTTTGTGCTTGCTTTATCTAAAAGATTTTCTTAAGCAAAAATCTCTACAAAGCAGTAAAGAATATAATTCTTATACATTGTATTCTTAAATTTAAGAAAAATGAGAAAATCATAGGACATTAGAATTTGTGTAGCAAAAAGTTTTTATGCTGCAGTTAGAGTTTGCTGGTGGAAATTATTTCTTTTTTGAGTGCTCTTCTGTAACCACGCACCAAGCACAATAAAATTACCTCTATTCAATTGAATATTTCCTCTTGTCAAAGGTTAATAGAGTAGGTTCAAATTCAATCAGTGTAAGAGGCTTTAGCTTTGATGGGTTTCAAGGACACTTTCAGCTTGTCAATGGAAAAGTATGAATCTCGCTTTGGCCTTGAACTAGCATTAGGAAGTTTTTGTTCAAACTTTTATGCTTAATAAAGTTCTTTGCATTCAAAATGTCACGTCTTGAAATCTGTTCATTTTCCTTTTGTGTCACCTACTTTTTCTCCTCTGCAAGGCATACACAATAGGAAGAACAGGTGAAACATCAGAAAATCTGAGGATTTCAAATTATGACACTGTCCTCGTTTCAGCTGGGATAGAGTTGATTTTCTTCTTAGTAGCTGGTACAGTGCTGTGGTTTGGATTTAGTATGAAACTAATGTTGATCACACACTGATGTTTTACTTGTTGCTAAGTAATGCTTATTCCAAGTCAAGGACTTTTCAGTTCCCCGTGCCCTGCCAGCGAGCAGGTGCACCAGAAGCCGGGAGGGAGCCGAGCCAGGGCAGATGACCCGAACGAGCCAAAGGGATATTCCGTACCATGGAACGTCACGCTCAGTATATAAACTGGGGGGAGCTGGCCGGGAGGAGCCGATCGCTGCTGAGGTGCTGGCTGGGCATCGGTCAGCGGGTCATGAGCAGTTGTACTGTACATCACTTGGGTTTTATTCCTCTCTGTCCCTCTCCTTTTAATGACAAATATTATTGTTATTGTTGTTGTTGCTATTATTATTATTTACTTCATTTCAATTATTAAACTGTTCTTATCTCAAGCCAACTTTTTCCAGTTCTTCTCCCCATCCCATCAGGAAGCGCATCTGTTGAAACAAAAGCTTTGAGACCAAACCAAACACATTGCAAGCTTGATAATGAGTGTATGCTGTTATGAATAATCACTGTGAATTCTCTGGGGCTGTAGAGACCAGGTGTTTCATGTTTGCTACTGTTATGAGTCAGGGATAACAACAGGATCTCTGATGATTGCATTACGCTGACACATTTGTTAAGCTACCGTTTTACCAACTGTCCTCCATATCACAGCCAGTATGAACCTAGCTCCCCATATTTGCATTTCAATCCTGCACAGACTTTTTTGAGTCTTTGACAGATTAAATATTGTTCACCTTTGTGTTTCAGGAGTATTAGTATGAGAATTGTTTATTTGACTGACCATCTATAGATGAACATCTTTAGGGATTTTTTGGCTAAATTCAATCTATTTAAACTTAATTTATAGTTCTGAATCACAAAGACTTCTTTTTAATGTGGTTGTAAAGCAGATAAAAAATGAGAGCAACGTGTCAAAATTGAAATGCATCAAAGCATAAGTAATCTGCTCATCTGTGTAAACTGAGCAACAGGAATTTTTCTGCATCAATTTATGTAGGAAGATACTTAGTTGTGTGAAAAAAACTAAAGAAGACACAAAATGTTGCAAAGTTGGTAATAGATTAATTCACTGTAAAGAAACAACATTGAAAAGAATAAAAGGAATACAAGTTCAGGTGCTTAACTGAGTTCTGAAACAGCTGTAAGCACTCAGGAAAAGACTGGGTATCATGACAGACATTGCAGTGAAAATCTTTTCTTGTATAAAGTTCTTGTTTCATGTATAAATGGTCAAAAAAAGAAAAATGCTAGAAACAACATTTCAAAGGTAAATTCATACTTCATCTTACGGACAGACACCTACTTTTCTGTTTCCCAAACTCCACCTCAACTTCTCCCTTAATTTCAACATGATACAGCATAAGATTTTACCTATCACTAGAAAGACCGTCAAAATCATAGTATATGTAATGCTAAACAATCAATTTTTTATGCTGTATTTCCCACTCCTGACACATTTGCATTTGTGTGGGTGGATTTCTTGGCAAAGCTGGCTTTACATGGCTATATATCTTATCTCAGTTTAGCTGTCATTTTGTGGATCAGTAATCTGATGATTTTTAGGCGGAGCTTTTAGCTTCTCCTATACACAGGGGCATACTTTTAGAACAATTTTTCAAGTGGTGCTGAATGAAGACACCAAATGTGGTAAGAACTGGAATTTATGGTGTGCATGCAGATAAAGGATAATGAAGTTCTTAACTGTAGAAGACGGGGAAGGAAGTGAACCTCCAGTAAGGATCCCTTGCTATCCAGAAGACACAGATATGAAGTCACTGTACCTACAGTTGCTAACCATACTCAGTGTTTGCTACCCAGTAATGGCAGAGTGCTTTGTTAACACTGCATTGTGTTTTGACACAAATACTAAGAGAGCTGTAAATATCTGAATTGCTTGTGTTAGCACTATGAAGACATGATATTTTAAAGCCATGACACTTTCTATCAGAGCAAAATCTGGCAGAACTGAAAACAGATACTACAGAATATCAGCCTTTTGTCTTTTAGGCTTCCTGTTGTCTTTCCAAATCTACAGAAGTATGAAAAATTAGATACGTGCAAATAAATATTTTTTTAAGCATTTACTTGGGTACAGTGTGGAGATTCCCCTACTATTGCAAGAGGGTAGATATTTTGTTTCTTGGTTTCTTGGTTTAGATTAATCATACACAAAAGGTCAAAATTGATCCATGTGAATATCACTATTATTTTATAGATTCCAGAAGACTGTATTGCCACTATAAGGGCAGCCTCATTTTCTTATTTGGCAATATAGACTATAGTTAAGGTTTCTTTTACATATATAGCTGAAATATAAAAGCAAGTAAGTATAGGAATTATTGGCAAGCAACCTTAGAGAAGGGCTTATGTGCTAGAGAGGCTTGAAATCACCAGTGAATAGTCCTCTGCATGCAATCTATTATATTTCTATTTAATTGTAGAACAGTTTCAGGCCATCATAAAACTTTTTCCAAACTAATTCCTACTTGATCCTAATCTATAAATCAAGGATTTTAATATACTGTGAAATATACCCTCTTGCAAAACCTTTGAAATGGCATGCTGTTTATCAGTTTAATTATTCTTCTTTCATATGAGCTAATTTCATTTTATCCTACCCTAGAACTTAATGATGAAAGCTGCATCCTAAGATTACAGATCTTTGATTTTTGCTGACTTTTTAAAAAGATAGAACTTTTAAAATCATAAATAAAAGTTTACTGTGGATAAAATCTGACTCAAGAAACATCAATGTTTGAATAACTCAAGGAAAGCAATATCAGATACATAAAATCAGAGAGTTTTTTAATACCTGCAGCATTATTTTACATAACACGATCAACTATAACTCAGCCCCATCAAAAGGTAAGGTTAGGTTCTAGAAAATGAACGACATATGTAATCATTTCACCAATTCTAGAAACAAGTGTAATTGGAATCTAAAACCAGCAAGAGACAAAAGATCAGTTTATTAGAGAGTCAGTGACTGAAAAAGGCAAATAAAAATCTTTTACTTAATACAGACGTACCTCCCAAGCACTATCAGTTAACAACAGGCAGCATGCTAACCACAAGGAAGAGGTGTTTGGATTATTAGACTTTTAAAACATGACCATGGTCACCACAAGCTTTGAAGGCACAGATCATCAATTATTGCACTAATTGTTTGTTCTGTTTATGTCTTAGGCTAAATGGAAAGAGTCACCAAAGCAAAAATGAGACACACAGAATTGGTACCTCAGTGACAGTTCAGTTTCAGCATCTCATTATTCGTTATTTGTTTTGTTGTGCATATGTGACTTTAAGTTGAAGGTACTCATGTATACTCCAGGACGCATACTGTGCAACACTTGTAAAATCATTATGCACATTATTCTGCAGCTCCAGGCATGAAAACTTGCTAAAGTTCTGCCAGCTTCTTTCTTAGGTTTTGTTTCCAACCCAAGTAAGAAATAGCAGTCACCCATTTTAGGGTTTAGATTTCTCTACTTAGATTTGAAGTCCAGGTGTTAGCAAGCGCATCTGTAGAAGAAAAATGCCTCCATTTGAAAAAGTGCATCTTTTGACATAGATTTGTTTTAAAATTTTATGCTCAATGTTTGTAATTAAATTCTCATTGTACAACTCCAACTATGGATTGCATAAATCTTTTTACTTATAATTTACTTTAAAATATTCCAAATAATGCAGACATACTGATCTACATCTATATAGTTAAATAGAGACAAGTATTACATTCAATAATAGCCTCACATTTTATTATATAATGGTTTGATAATATCAAAGATATTACACATATCACTTAAATGTTCAGAAAGAATTCACACTTTGAACAAGTATTAAAATTAGCGGATCTTTTTTACAACAGCAAGTTAAACATTTTTTAGAATGTACTTACATACCAGTGGTGAATTTGAAAATGATCCTACAATTATTTGAAAGACTATTACTCTTTAATATTCTAAAGTGTACCTTTAAAAATCACCTTCTAATAGGAACGAAAACTGTGAAATGTGAATCTTCTTACTAGTCAGATTTTCCTCTACTTCCTCTTATCTGAGATAAACATTCAGGTGTATTAGGTGTTTGGTTTTTATCTCCCATAGGCTTTTTGAGACAAACAGTAGATTTTTCTTAAATGCACAGAATTAATTGGCATGGTTCACAACAATATTGAAAGACGGGTCATACTGATTCAGATCAAAGTTTCATCTGATCTTCTTTACCTGCTTCCACCTGGACCTGCACAGAAACTGGGGTTTCAGGCAGAGCCATCCCGATGCTGAGTCCAGACCAGACTGATAGACCTCAACCACTTATCAAAAGCTCTCTGACCAGTCAATATCAACTGCTAGAAAAATGACTGAGCTTGTGGACTGCTCCTCCAGGAGCAGAGTAGGAGTCAGATCCAGAGACACCTGTCATGCTAGTGGACGCTCACTGATCTGAAGGGGGGAAAAGGACTGGCTATAAATATAAGTCCATGGAAAAAGAACAGGGCAAGCATATAGCCTCATAATTCCCTTCTTATACTTTCCCAGGCTAAAAATCCTCTCAGCTTAGGGGATTTCCCAGGCATTAAGCAGTTTGTCATTGTAGTGAGGTTTATCATTTACAGAAGAGTGAATTTACCAACAACAGAAAGTTTGTAGAGTTGTCTGTGATAGTGTCACTGGATCAAAGAACCCCACAAAACAGAGCACAATGCATAACAAAGAAATTTATGTTCGTAAAATTGGAAGTTCCAGGGAAAACCACCTCATTTTTAATGGATCACACTTTATTTTGAAGTCATTCTAGCCCTATAGGTTTGGACTAACTTGATAAAATATCATAAATAGTCCTTAAATGTGATACTACACAATGTAATTAACTTCTCTGAGTAAAGTTTATAGGTTCATCTACTGCATGTATATCAGAAGAGTAGTAATTCAAGGCGTAGTTTATCAGCATCACCTTAAAGCATTTTTCCTTTTAATAATTGTACATTTGGAAAAAAATAAGCATACAATATTAGTATAGGATGTTCAGGTAATAGTGTTTACCTTTCCAATGAAATGCTACATGTTCTTTTTTTTCTAAATTTGCCAGTGACCCCGGGTAAGATTTCAACATTTAGATAAGATGTTTTTGTTCCTCTCTTAAACACCATTTTCTGAGAAACTCTAGGTCCTAACAGTTTTGCTGTATGTATTTGTCATTTGTATGTACTTGTGGTGAGAGTCACTGTGGTAAAGGACATGTGACTTTCTCCATCCAAATATATAAATGCACTCAACTCCAGCCAGTGGCTATATCTGCGAAGAATCTCAGTTCATAGAAATTCATCAGAGAAAAGTTTTTGAAGTTTGCCTGTACAAGGAGAACTTTTGTATTCACTTTCTAAATCAGCAGTTTCATCACACTTCTGAAGACAAATTTAAAGCCATGACTGAAAAAGAAAAATGCACAAAACAAACCCAGAAAAGGTCTAGGGGTTTTGCTGGTAAACAGGAAGCTGCCTTTGTGTAGCTTCTATACAAAATCACTGTTCTCCCTTGTTTACATTTAAGCACATAATCAATATATCTGGGTACACTAGGTCAGACATGAGGCACTAGTCACGCTCCACCGCCAAAATTTTCAGTAGTGTTTGGGATTGAGATGATTGTTTCCAGCAGCTAAAAGTGAGATTTCTGAGTTTTGACTGTGACAGCTTTCTTCATTATACAGTCACAAAGGGGCCCAAGTTTCCAGCTAGGAATGGGAAATAATTGTGTAGAGAAAGGCACTAGAGTGAGAAAGAAACCGTATGATGAGGGGTTATAGGCAAGAAAATTAAACCAGTGCAAGATCAAAAAATATTTAAAAGCAGGAAACATCTCTGTGATGCTATGGATAACTGTTTCATTATTCTTCATTAAATAGTTGCTACATTTCCTGAAAACTCTTTCCAACTAGAAATGGGCAAGTGCTATAATTTGAAGCAGATTTGTAATAGCATGCCTGGGCACTGATAATGCCTCCCTACTCTGAGTGGGGAAGACCTTGTGAATATCATTACTTCCTACTTACCATTTTGCTGAAGAGTCGCTGCTGAAGCATTTTAATGACATTTTATCATGCTTCAGAATTCCCCCCCAGCATACATTGCAATGAAAATGTGGGAAAAGTAGTGAAGAAGAGTGGGTAGGAAGTGTAAAGAAAAAACCAGAACATATTTAATTTATTTTACTGTTTAGGATTCTACAATACTTAATTTTGCTTAGTCGGTTTTGTGCATCGTCTTATATAGCTAGCTGACTTTTAATTGTCCAGCCAGCAAGTTGACAATTAAAGCATTATGTGTTAGAGCTTTATAAACAAGTATTTTTTCTTGGTTTGCAAAAATAAAATAAAAAACCCCAACCCATATATAATCTGAGAATCACAGAATGGTTGAGGTTGGAAGGGACCTCTGGAGTTCATCTTGTCCAGCCTCCCCCATTCAAGCAAAAGTCTGGAAGAAGTATATTCTGCTCTCCCCTTATAAATTTATTCAAACCCATTTCACTGACTTACTAGAACAGTACTGCAAGTAGCTAGATTTGACTTAGGGATACTACCAACGTCTCTTATGGAGTAGGTGATTTTTTCATCACTCATAATTTTGATGAGCTATTGAGTATAATTGATTAAGACAGTGAACCTGGTACATTCCTAATATGTCAAATGTCTTCATCTGAATTCCCTTGCTTTAACTCATTAAATAATTAAGTAGTAGCTGCAAAATAGAGCAGATAGGTCAGCATGAGCAAATGAGACAAATGTGTCCTTAAAGTACAGTTTAGTGGACATATTGATGAATGAGGGGCCTGAGGTTTTCCATGTTGTATGTAAGAGATCTAATCACTGGACGGTTAAATAAACTACAAATTACCATCAGAAAAATAAAACTATCATGTAGTATTTATGACACTATGAAAGTGAAATGTTTAGAAAGTTCTTTTGCTCATGTTTCAAATTTAAATGCTGTGTCACTTCTGCTTCCTTGGAACTTGACCAGTAAATTTGAATCAAATTTGCTGAATAACTTGATTGCCTTGATTCTTTTGAAGCAAAAGTATATTTTATTCAGAAGCTATGTTCCTTAAAGAAAAAGCTTATCCAGGTATTTTTTAAATTATGCACTATTGTTACTATCATAAGTTATTTCCCAACTGCATTATCTTTTGGTTACTCTTAGAGGCACGATTTCAAGTGTACAGAGCAGAGCAGAGTTAAAGGAAAGCCTCTGCTATGGTTTTACTAGGCCTGAGTAGTTTCACACTTTCAGTTGTTATGCTTCAAGAAAACAGTATCACTTACAGTGAAACATAAAATTCTAGAAACTTGAGATCAGTCTCAATTGCAGTTATGTTCTGTGAATCTGCAACACTGAGCTGGACATTTAATCTTTCTGCATAGATTTAGTAAATATCACTTTGGTAGCTGTCTGACATTTCTATTTGCATTCTTGGCTATAAGTGGTCCACACACCAGTATAGCCAACAAAAAGAGAATTAAACCTTTCTTAAAGCTGTGGAATTGTTCATTTAGAGGTCTATAAATATCAGTATTGCACCAATGTGAATTTTGATCAAGTATTCTTTTGCAAACATTCTACTTCCCTATTTTGCTGTACCTCCTTTAGCCCATATGGCAGTTTGAAATCTGGCTCTGCAGAGCACCTATTTCTGTGATTTACACAACAGAAAATGGTCTTTATTCTGCCAGTAGGGCAAGAATTATGCCATTTGTTTTTTAACTTATTTCTGCAACAATACAAATGAAAGAAAATACATCAACTGGAAAAATAGGTTCTGATAGTCTAGGATGCAGGCTGAAAGACAGCACACACAAATCTTCAGTGTTTGTTAGATTTACATGAGTTCTGAGGTTATTATAAATCAGTCTTAAAGCTTATTAGAAAGTAAAGCATGGTATCTTTTGGTCATTATATGGGCACAACTTCACAGAGAACACAAGCTTTTCAGCAAATACACTGACTTTTGCAAACTGTAAATTGTCTCTGAGCCACTACCGTTCTACTAATTACAGTAAGAAGCTGTGCTCATTAGCTGTTCTCATCTGGTTCACTGCACGAGCTAAATAGTCCGTAAATGAGCCAGCAATTATTGCTGTGTTACTGCTACCAGTTCTGTTCATATCAAAATATCTTCACCAAATGTTGTGCTTCTGTGTATTATCACTTTAGGAATTTCACAATTTCATGTTGAAGCAGTTAATTGGGAGATTGTTCTTGGAAGATGGAGGAGCTTCTACAACTTCTGTGAATGACTGGATGTTGTAAGTATCATCAGCCCATTTATGACAACCTCTTAATCCAGGCAACTACAGGAAAACACACCCTACTATTTATCCTCAGTTCTTCTTTGAATATTAAACTTTAGCTAGGTACTAGATTTAAACATTTAATTATGAAGGGGAAGCTTTATGGATTTGGTAGCATTCATAGGCAGTGTGATAAATCAGTCATATAAGAGTTGTTATTAGTTTATATACTTACTGTATTAGGAAAAGAGAAAATATGAATTTACTGTTGTGCTCCCACTGGCACCTTCTACAGCAAGATTTTTAAGGCAATAACCTGTGTGCCATATATAGCCTGTATGTCCCATCCAAATGTTCGGCAAATGAGGTTTCAGACAGGAAAGTACGCTTTAGATTCAGAGGGATAGGCACGGGATATGAGCTCCCATTGTCTTATTTCCAGTCTCACACATATACTAAGCTGTAAACACTTGTCCCCTGTTGGTTTGGGTACATGTTCTTCTGTTTTCTGACTTGCTCTCCTTTAAAAAAATCTGAAGTTCTTTGCTCTAGAATTTATACTGAATCTGATTATGGTGGTCAAAAGGCCACCCATTTGCTCTCCCCATTTTTTAACAATTAAGTTCAGACTTCCTTCTTTTTACTGCCTATGTGGTTCAGGAGAGTTTTGCCACAATACATAATTAGAACCATTTTTCACATGAGGCACTTTCTGATGTTGCTAAGAGAGAAAGCATTCAAAGTGGAAATAAATACTGATCTTAAAGATACGGCTTGTGTCTCAGAAAGTCAAAAAGGCATGCGCTAGAGAAGCAATTCCTAAACTATAGCATATTTCATAAATTTGGTAAACTTGATGACTTGAATAACATGATGGTAGCAGGATACAAACCAGTAGTTAAAATTTCCAAGGTGTTTCTGCAAGAACATATGAAGTTCTAAAAATATCTGTCCTTTAATACATGAGAATTGCTCCATACAACTTCAAACAACACAAGCACCATTAACTCAACCCAACTGGCACACACAAATGTCTCTTGCTTCTTAGTTCTGGGCTTAATCGTGCTGGGCCAAGGCTTAGGAAGCTAGAGGCATTAGCACAATAAAGCAGAGACTACTTCAGTTAACTGGATAATTAGTTACGTATTTTCAAAACTAGCTCGAGGACTGTGGTATGCTTCCCTGAGGTGCCTTTATAGAGCATGACAGGTGTGACACTTTTCCCTACTTGGGAAGCTGGGACTGCCTAGCAGTGGCTGCTCTCCTCCTGTGGATGCTTCTCGGTGGGGGATGTTAGACATCAGAACACTCCAGGTGCAGCACAAGACAGGATTCTTCCAAAGGACCTTGTGGTGAATGAAAGGGAAACAGGAGAAGAGCATCAGGAGGTGGTCATTTGGAGAAGGAAGGAGGAAGAAAATATTTTGAAATATAGTGCTGGAAATACTAAGACTACTTGATGTTTTCAGGATTCATGGTTTATTAAGAATATTGATTATCTTCTTTAAATTTTGGCAGTTATCAGACAAGTAAACCCAAGGAAGATCATTTAATTATGGTTGTGGTAACTGCACTACTCTTAGGCATCATTTTAATTGAGGATTAACAGATCAAAGAAACCCAAGATTCTACATAATTCTTACTTTCCTAATATGATTATCCTGAACGTGCAATAGAATTATATGATATACATAATCTGAAGCCACAGAGTTCCCATTACAAATAGAATAGGTGGAAACCATTCTATTGGACAGCATTCAAGTGCATCTGACATATACTATTGGTTATGTTGCCCTAATACCCAAACCCTCTGCTCTTATTTCCATTAAAATAAAGCAAGATGTACAGACAGGAGATCAACAGTTGCCATCAATTCTTTCTGTGGCAATCATCAGTGATTGTCCACATTATTTCCTTGGAAGTTTCTGTAATACTATGTTAAATTGGGACCTGTTAGAAAAATGAAAATTTCATCTTTCACATACTTTTGAAGCTTGTAAAACTGTTTTCATCCTGCAATAGAATGAAAGTAAACCTTTCCAGAAATAGCATGAAAAATGTGAGACAAAGAGATGTAATGCAAAGCAAACAGAAGCCCAGAATTTAGGGCACTTGTCTGGATAGGTGAGTCCTCATAGAAAATATCATACTTAACACTTCTGGAAAAATTATGTATTTATGAAATCATGTATGTTATATTGAAGATTATATTTTTCCATTTTAAGCTTTGTTTTCAGTGAAACATAGTTTTCTGATGCTAAACATGTTGTCAAAATATTCCAAAATGGTTCGGAATACTCTAGTTAGGACTTCTTCATATCAGGTGGTTGTCCTGGGCATGTTAGACATTATTACCCCTAATGTGTGGGTTGACCCTGGACTGGACACCAGGTGCCCACCAAAGCCGCTCTGTCACTCCCCTCCTCAGCTGGGCGAAGGGGAGAAAATACAACAAAAGGCTCGTGGGAGATCCCTCAGCAATCACCATCACAGGCAAAACAGACTCAAGCTGGGGAAATTAATTTAATTTATTACTCAATCACAATCAGAGTAGAGTAACAAGAAATAAACCCAAATATTAAAACACCTTCCCCCCACCCCTCCCTTCTTCCTGAGCTCAACTTCTCTCCCAGTTTCTCTCCCTCCTCCCCTCCAGCAGTGCAGGGATGTGGGGAAGGGGAGCTGTGGTCAGTTCATCAGACACTGTCTCTGCTGCTCCTTCCCCCTCAGGGGGGCTCCTCACACTCTGCCCTGCCCCAGCGTGGGGTCCCTCGCACAGCAGACAGTTCTCCATGAACTTCTCCAGCATGGGTCCTTCCCACGGCTGCAGCTCCTCACACCCTGCCCCAGCGTGGGTCCCCCCGCGGGGCGCAGCCCCTCAGGCCCAGGCTGCTCCCCGGGGGTCCCCGCGGGGTCCCCAGCCCTGCCCGCAGCCCAGCCCCAGCCCGGGCTCCTCTCCCCGCGGGGCCACGGGCCCTGCCAGGAGCTGCCCCAGCGTGGGCTGCCCACGGGTCACAGCCTCCCTCGGGCACCCCCTGCCCCGGCGTGGGGCCCTCCGCGGGCTGCGGGGGGGTGTCTGCTCCCCCGGGGGCTCCGTGGGCTGGGGGCACAGCCTGCCGCACCGGGGGCTGCACCTCGGGCTGCCGGGGGGTCTCTGCTCCGGCGCCTGGAGCCCCCCGGCCTCCTCCTGCCCTGGGTGCCGGCAGGGCTGTTTCACACATTCCCCTCTTCTGACTTGTTGTGTAGGACTTTTTCCTTTCGAGCTGACGGGCTCGGCCTTGGCCAGCGGCGGGTCCATCTTGAACCCCACTGGCATCTGCTCCATCGGCCATGGGGGAAGCTTCTCACAGAAACCACCCCTGCAGCCCCCCCCCCCACCAGCACGTTGTCACACAAACCTAATAAAAAAGTAAACTACCACAAACTACTGGCATCTTAAACTAAGTAGCCTGATTTTTCTTTTAAGAGGGAGTTGTTGGCATGAATGGATTTAAAGATTGCTTTGAAATAATTTATCCTTCTCAGATGAAACAAGTCAGATGCAATGCAGTACTCACATTGGCATCTTTTTTTAAAAGTAACTCAGAAAAGTTAATCATAAAAGCAACCATGGTGAATGAGTTATGTAAATGTTGTTCTTTGGGAACGTATGATCCACATTTTATACAATGAAGAGTTTTGACCTCTTTTTTTAAAATATTAATTGCTGTTGGGCAGAAAAACTAAAGCACAACTGGGGCATGTCAATATAAAGGATACCTTCAGCCAATAAGTAGTCATCTACTTTGATAAAAGGCCCTTTGGATTCAGCAGTCTTTATACTCAGTCTGCATATTAATGAACATTGTTAATATTTAATTAAAATATTTATTTATTTAATTGAAAATAATCTAGCATGGATGTCATTCTTTTTGTTGACATCGTTGCATGCAGCAAACAAATCAAGGGAGGAGGGATACAAACCCAGGGCTGCACTAAAGCAAAAGGTCATACACTGACGTCTCATGTTGACTCTGGAGAATTATTATCTGCACAGTGACTGGCACACTTAACAGTACCTTCATGATTCATTTGCCAGTCACTCTGCAATTATTCCAGGTGCTGTTGGGGAAATGACTCTCAAGTTTTATAGGAATAATCAGCATATAAATGTTGGCAGGATAAAACCTCCAACACAGGCTTCAGGTGCAGCACTCAATGCAGATGGAAACACTTCAGTCCATTCTTAAAAGGGGTGGTCATATCTTGCATGGAAAAAAAATTGTTCTGGTGGAACCCTGATTTTTATCCTAATCTTATCTGAAAAATTGAACAGAAAGTAGAACTTAAGAAAATTTTTAGTATTTGGAAATAAAGAACTGATTTTTTCTAAACTGAGTCATTTGTGTAAGGAGCAAATAAGAAATCAGAACAAAGGCTGCTGGAGTTCAGGGGGATATATTTTTTAAACTTTTATTTTAAATTTTATTTTTATATAAAGGTGTGTCCTATCTAATCTTTCTAGTTCCTTTTCTTCAGTAAAATAATCAGTGATGCTAATATGGCTCAGGTCAAGGGAACACAGACAGGACCCTGTTGTTTAAGTCTTAGCATTTCTGAAAGGTTCTAATTCTCTTCCAA
Source organism: Falco cherrug (assembly GCF_023634085.1). NCBI lineage: Eukaryota > Metazoa > Chordata > Aves > Falconiformes > Falconidae > Falco > Falco cherrug. The sequence goes on from NC_073703.1 coordinate 59,391,791, forward strand.
GAGGGTTTGAGTCAGTTTTAAAAGATAACATAATAAATACAATATAGTCAGTCTGCCTACTTTTCAAATGTCATTGACATATACCAACTTCAGAGCAAGGTGTTTTCTGAGACTTAATGATCAAAAAGCAGGATGAAGAGGTTAATTAGTAAAGCTATCAGAAATGTTTGGTTGAAAATTGTCCTCTCAAACTGTTAGAAAGAAAGAACAGTTTGGCCTAAATGAAATTTTACACATAGAAAATACCTCTTTCACAAGATTTTTAATGAAAAAGCCTGATACCCAAAATATTGGAAATTGGGAAAATTTTATTTTGATTCTGTATGCTTCTTCTATATTCAGTGAAAGCTCCAACACATTGTCTCATGGCCCCATTTTTCTTATTGATATAGATTAACCAGATGAATCTGAGTTGGATCCACTGAGGTAAAAATTACTTAATTTCACACTACGGAAGGTCCAAGCACCTAAAAGCAACTTAGAATTTAAATCCTTTTTGCTTTCAGTTTTTCTCTAAAAATCAATGATTGCCCAGTCAGCTCTAAAAATTATTTATATAAATTAACCTCATTCAACTATGCAACTCCAGGAAATAATATAATGCCACTATTCCTTAAATAAGATTTTAAGGTAGCGGTATCTCAAAGAATCATTGGTTTGTTTTTGCTGAACTGATTAGTTCATGCATATTCTTTTCAGCCAGTGAATATTGGGCTTAGTTTCAAAACTAACTTCCATTTTCTTTTTAAAAAGCATCTGAATTAGTATATCCTTAAGTATATCTCATTATGTCCTTGGATCATCCTTCTTGTTTTAAGGTGAGAGAATGTTTGTTGGGTTCCCATCCCTGCACTGAATAGTCACAAATAACTATACGTAGCACAAAAGCATTGCCCCACTATTAGAAACCACGAGGCAAGGTCTTGTTAAGACACAGTGTCACAGAATAAATTTTAGAGGAAAGTATTTACTGACAAATGAAAAACTGAACTGGGAAGAATAGGATGAGTAAAAGAGGGGAGTTCTAAAATCTCTCTGTGGCATAGGTGACCTGGTCCAGTAGGCCTGAGGTCTACCTTTCTCTACTTGCACAAGGACTGGAAAAAAAATAGGATTTTGTGTCCTTCTAGAGCTTTATATTATTCATTATATTCGTGATGCTAACTACTTCACCAATCATAAAATAATATAACCTAAAATTCTGCTCGTAGATATTCTGTGAGGGAGCACATTTCAGCTCCTAGGCAGTCTGGGGTTTACACTGTTTCCTGCACCAGTATTGGTTTTGTAGTTGTGGCAGTATTTGATAGGACTGATACAAACTCAGTATCCTGAGGGCTGCTTTGGCTCACTAATCTTAGAAGCGCAAGGGATACACAGACTGGACCAGCAACTTGGTGACTGTCCATGCAACAGCATTGACGAAGACTGTAGCCATATACACTGATGTTTTTCAAACACAGAAAAGTTATGTCAGAGGAATGCATTTTGCATTTGGGATTTTAAAGGAGATGGTTATTCTCGTTTATTTTTTTTAAATAGTCTGAATTGCAAATTTGTTACCAAAACCTTCTCACTGCCACAGCACAACTGTCAACACTGACTGGCAATTCTATGGAGTGCAGCTGTTACAAGATTAAACACCACAGGAAGATTTCTTGGACATAACGTGGCCAAACCCTGCTTCAACAGACTTTCATTTCTCATACCATTCTGCATCCTCTGTCTTTCACTTGAGAAAAACCTTTGTTTTTCCATGGAAAAAAAAAAGAATATTTTTACATTTTCCATTCTGAAGATGAGCAGTCTGAAGGCTTTTCATGTGGCTGCTTACACAACTGTGAAACTATGAAAGGCAGGATAGCCTGTCTACATGGATGCAATCATCTAAACACATTAATACGCCACAGCAGTAAGAACCCGATTAGAAGGCAGCTACATCCTCACAGTTGTGCTTCTGTGCAGAGTTGAAGGACAAGCAGGAATTGTGCAGTTATGATGCAATGAGTAAGCAGCGGAAAAATGTGAACCACGATGTAAGTCCATTACAAACTTCATACATGAGGACTTTGAGATAATGCATTTGTGTGACTTTTCAGTTTCTACAAATAGCATTGCTTCTGAAAATGAATGGATTTGCACTACTGCTGGAAGCCTCTACAATTATAAGCTGTAAGAATTTGTCAACAGTGACAAAAACTGCTAATTATTCATTCTTGTTTTCATTACAGGTCCCAGTGGGAGAAAAAAGTTCCGCTGAAGAAGGATTAAGAACTTAGAGTGTCATTTCAAAATGCTTGGAAAGGTTGTGGAAGTAGAACATGAAGCTAGTGTTGATAAGGAGACACTGAGACTGCTTGTTGGCAAATGATGAAAACTGCCTTATATGTTCTAAGTTCATATCGTTAATTAATACACAGTGTAAGTGCCAAAACAGAGAAAGCCAAGTCAGCTTCAGGTTTTCTACACTCTGAAGGCCGATCACATTAGTGTAGGTTGAACTAAACATGTCAAAACAATGACTTTTTTAATGAAATGGCATTACCTTGTCATCTTGATTTGCTCATGCAGTAGCTAAACTTAGTAATTTGGATCAAACTCTAATGCCTTTCAGGCATGGAATACTACTAGTGTCTTTGAATCCACTTGTCATTTCACAGAGATCTTCGGAGACATTAAGGGTATGGAGATAACAGAAACTATTTATAAGTTTTCTGAAGTACTTATAAAATTGAAACCTTTCTAGAAAAAATGCAGCCCCGTTGGTTTTGCCTATGTGTAACATTCAGTGACATTCTCTCTTTCCATTCTAGCAGCTGCAGTACAGAGTTGCTTCCATGTCCTCCCCAAGACCCAAGGACAAGAAAAAAAATGCCTTTATTAAGATGGCCTTCTATGAAATCTTAGGAAACTTTGGAAAACTTCCTTTGCATTTACCAAATTTGTAAAGAAATCACTGAAGTATACTAGATTACAAGATAGCTTCCCAATTAATATAATGATTTACTACTAATACAGCATTTTAGATTCATTACTAAATGGTCTTGTAATATTTAAAGTACAACCTTTTCTAGTTATTTAATAATCTATTCAGATTACAAAATGAAGACTGCATTAGGTAGAAATAATTTTCAATTAAATTTATGAAGATTGTGATATTTCTAAACATTTTGTAATAAACAAATATTTTCTACAATTCACTCTGCAACTACAAAAATTTCCTTAAAATTAAGGAGACAGTTCAGAGCACAACTTTATAACTTTTTTGTATAGAGGAGCCACCACAAGTCATTGTAGTCACTAATATCTCTGGCCATGACCAGCCCTTACTTCTGTGCTGGGAAAAATGACTTGTGTGTTATGTGTCATATTTTTGGCAGCTGTTGCTACAGAGATCTTATAGAAGCAGTAAATTCACTGTCAACATTTTTAGTCCTGACAGTATGGTTTAGTCCTAACAGGACTGAATAGTCTAAGTAGGACTAATTACTTTTTCACCTTGGTAGGATATTCATACTTTTAAAAAAACAACTAATGAGGTACAACATCAAAACAAAACCTGTGGTTTCATTTTGAAATTTATGGCGAAACCATGTCCATAACAAGCCTGAAAGTGAGGCATTTATATTTAAAACTGTATAGAACATAACCTCTTGATGACATTCAGCTGTGAAACAACTCCTCTAAAAGAGAATGGGACTATAAAGTATTTTCAGACTAACATCCATGAAGTGCTGCAAAGGCATTTTTATTTTAAAAGTTTAATCATTGTCTCTAAAATCTTAAGTTCCCATACAATCTTTATTTTTCATTTGGAAGCAATAAATGTGATCAGTACAGAAAGGAAGCTTGTATTAAACTAAATGATATGATGCATTTTGAGGTCTGAGAGGGATGGGAAATAGGCATTTGCATTTACAACAACTTCCAACAGAAAATGTGTACACTATAATGATAGCGCACTAGAATATATATAATGTATTATAATATATATAATGTATACACATACACACAAAATTTTTACTCTTGATCTTCTGAAAGAAAAAAACAGTATGAAATAAAAAAGCCACTCCTTAGTGGTAGCAGTGTTGCTGAGGAATGAGAAAAATGTTGGTTAGTTGAAAAAGTCAGGTATCTTGTTTCTGCTCACATGAAATATAGGTAGGTCAGTTCAGATAGATAATTCAAATAGGATGAATTCTGTCTTCTGTTTTGGAGGGTTGAAAGAGTCGGGCATGCCATGAGCAACGAAAATGACTGACTGAATGTTCTTCCTCTGACTGACCAAAACTGAAAACGAAATTTAGAACCTCTCAAGTTCTGTGAGCTTAAGATAATTCCTCTATTTAATGTCATTACTTGTCAAAAGGACGGGCAGGTCTGTCATATAATCCAGCTTGGACCCCAAGTCTTATTATGCTGTCTTACACACTGGATGTGCCTCCTAGGTGTTATTTTTGCTGGTTTATTTAAAAACTAGTCACCTTACTGTAGAAATTCTTGATAAAACTACCACCTTTTCTGTGGCAGTAAGACTGTGAAGTAGCAGAAAAGAACAGCTTCAGGTTTAGAATAAGTGTTTTTGTAAGATACCGTAGAAATATGTATCATATGGGTATTGCTACTGATTAATTTAGCTTGGAGTATTGTGTTTCTGAGGTAATCTGAAGTGGAAGGGAAAAATGTGTAGTCATCTATGTGAAAGTGTAGGAATTTTGTATCGTACAGCTATTTGGAGAAGCCCTTGAAAAAAGAAAGAAAAAAAGAACAAGTAATATATTAGAAATATTAGGTGACTTTGGTGTTCAGTTTCAGGAAATGATTTGTGTTGATTTTCTTTTGTTGCTTGCATATATGCGCATGTACTGCCTGATCTGATTTGTTTAATCCTATTTATACTGGAGAAAAACCCCTGCTGCTAATCTGATAACGACGGGAAAAGTGGCATTGGTGGGACCTTGCCCTTCCCTTGATTCCATTGTTATTTATGTAATAACACAAGAATTCAGTATAACATATCAACAATACTGTGGTTTAAATTTTAGGGAAATGAATATTTTACCATCTGCCTCACAACACTTCTTCTCCACTATTGTGTTATACTCTTCTCATGTGTGTCATATAAAATGCTGATGGCTTAATATTTTCTGTATGCTGTGCAAATTTATGGGTAACAATTCCATCAGGGACTGTAAGCATGAAATGTGATAAAAATTATTATTCCCTGAGAGCAGAAGAAAGGTCCAAATGTGACAAATAGGAGAAAAGCAGTAAAAGTCAATTGTCAGGACACCAAACTCACCTATAATGATCCTTTCTCTTCAGCAGGATTTTCCAACTGTAGTGTAAAAGAAATTCAGATGAAGCTTTAATTAAGACTGTACTGTGTTGCTGCTGTAGAAGTAACAAGAACTGGTTTTGTCTGTCAATGCATGTGAAGTGCTACAAATAGTTTCTGAACATCTTTACACAATGCTGTTTAAGCATCTAAGGTGTGTCAGTAGTGTAAACAGTCTTAATCAAATTCAGATTATTTTTTACCTCATCTTGCTCACACTTGAAATCACTAAGCTAGCACAGATGTAAATCTGTAGTGAAATATGTTCGTTTGATATGCTGGAAAGGTAAGCATTAAGTGTTCTTTACACTAGAGTGAAAATGGTACGTTACTGTTTGGGGTGACATGGGAAAAATCTATACACATGGTATATGATGTTATTGCACATTACTCACCTTTCTGCTGTATAAATCAAGGTACCACAAATAGTAATCTAATGTGAACGTCATATTACTAGTATGGTCTTAATGTTACTAATATGCTTTTCATATTAGTAACTTCAATAAACTGACAACTCATTTGATATGATTCACACAATTGTCTAAATCAACAAGGGCATAGTATGTTGCAGTTGGACTAGGTGATCATTGTAGGTCCCTTCCCGCTGAACTATTCTTTTTTCTTTTCTTTCTTTTTTTTTTCTTTTTTCTTTTATTTTTTAAAATTTTTTCCTCTTTTCTTCTTTTTTCTCTTTTCTTTTCCTTTTTCTTTTCTTTTCCTTTTTTTCTTATTTTCTTTTCTTTTTTCTTTTTTCTTTTCTTTTCTTTTCTTTTCCTTTCTTTTCTTTTCTTTTCTTTTTTCTTTTCTTTTCTTTTCCTTTCTTTTCTTTTCTTTTCTTTTCTTTTCCTTTCTTTTCTTTTCTTTTCTTTTTTCTTTTCTCTTCTTTTCTTTTCTTTTTTCTTTTCTTTTCTTTTCTTTTTTCTTTTCCTTTCTTTTCTTTTCTTTTCTTTTCTTTTCTTTTCTTTTCTTTTCTTTTCTTTTCTTTTCTTTTCTTTTCTTTTCTTTTCTTTTCTTTTCTTTTCTTTTTTCGTTTTCCCTTCCCTTCCCTTCCTTTCCTTTCCCTTCTCTTCCCTTCCTTTCCCTTCTCGTATGTTGTCTTTTTGAGACTGTTATTAGGCACAAGAATACAGGATATCATAAATAACATAAATTGGATTATCAGACAACACACAGCAAGACATGACAGAATGTGGACATCCTGGAATTCTTTTTTCTCTACCCACTGATAGTTATCCGTTACCACTCCTTAGAAACCTTCCCTCGGAGGTGGTTTTCTCATCTGATTTTGCACAAACACCCAGAAATAGGAAGGATTTTATTTTTCCAGGTGGATTTTCTTCTGCCTAAAGTATTTTCCTCTGAAAAGTACGTGGGAGAATGAAAATACTTTGAGAGTGTAACTAGGCCAGAAGGGGATATATATTTTTTCCAAGCTGAACTCCAAGGCCTATCATAACAGATACTTCATAATTTTTTGTGAAATACCGTATCAAATGTTTAAATTTATTCACCTAGCTGGGTCCATTCTCTCCTAACATTTGTCAAGCATGTTGCAGGTGAAAAATGACAGAGAGAATATTCTCTGTTCAATAGGAAATGTCCCTTTTCTGTGATCTTCTTGTCTTTTCTGTGCTGAGAGAGTTTTGGTGCAGTTAAAAAAATAAGAGTAGGATGCTGAAAGCACCTAGTGAACCTAGTAAGTACTCACTGAACTAAACTGCCCAATTGTCCCACTGGCTTGAGCATTGCTAGTTCGGATGCATCGGTTGTTCTTAGGAAAGATCACATTAAATTACATGTGAATTAGTCCACATAACAACCAATATTTCTCAAGTTTCAGTTTAAGGTTTAAATAGACAATTTACTTCAAGGCTTCATCACTTACATGCCACCACCACCACCACCCGTCAGTAGAAAGATTGAATTGCATCAACTGTGAGAAAATCTTGGTAAACTCCTACTATTTAGCTAGCTGCAAAGGCTGCAGTCCATGTGAAATATCCTGAGATCCTCAAGAAAATTTGTGTAGGACCAAGTAAGGAATAAATAGGCCACCTAGAATAGGCTGACTGGGAAACTGATTACACTTAATCTCTTCAGCAGTTAAATTTAAGAGCAGTTTATCTGCAACTGACTGTAAGTCCAACTGGTAATGGACCATCCATTAGGAGTATAAGTAAACCCCTCCAGTTGCTCAACATGCACTTATAGGGCCCGGAATAGCTCTGATTCGAGTGCCTCTTGTACCCGCGCCTCCCTCTGGCCTCCTGTCATTTCATCCTCAGTTCCTACTCAGCTTCTGAACAAGGGTCCTCTTGACAGCTGTATTCTTGACTCATCTCATTCCTTTCTTGAGCACAAGCTGATCCTAACTGCAACTTTTACTTCCTTTTTTCAGTCCTTTCTGAAAGCCTAATTCTGTGTCACTGCCCTATAAAGTTCATGAAATAATGCTTCAGTATTTTGTGCATCTTTGAAGAAAGAGCCTATAATAATAAAAGACACAGAACATAAATGCCTCTGTCTTTCAGATTCCTTTTTGATATCGTGTTTTGTACCATCTCATGTTTTGCAGGTCTTTCATTTAAATGGCAAAGCCCCGGTCAGCAGAGTGTAGACTGTGTTGAGCATTATATGAGTATTATTTGAGCATAAAAGTCAGTTTCCCAGGGAAGCAAAATTATCAGAAGAAAGACATTCAGGAACTGCTGACTGAAGATGGTCGAGATAGGTATTTGCTGATTTCTCTAAAAGTCAGCAATAGGCAACTGGTGTTAGACAGGAAATAATCACTATGCAAACTGAATGCTAACATGCTCCCACAGTATTTCTCCTGGCATTTTGCTGAATTTTCTCTAAACATTCTTACGCTAACCAAGGATTTATAAGAAAATAGATTCATACTTAAACAATTACATGGCTGAGCTAATAGAACAATATGTTTTTCAAATTAGCTTAAGTGTAATAGCTCCTATTGAACTATAATATGAAGTGTCTTTCCACGTTGATTGTGAACAGTTAAACAAATCCTGGATGTTAACATATTGCAAGTCACCTCACCAACACTTGATAACAGGTGGATAATACTGTAGCATGGACACAGTGTCCTGTCAGTGATGAAGGAAACTTATTTGAGCTTATGCTGCTGCTAAAGAAAATAACTATAGCTTTCTTATACAATAAGTATAATTTCATGCATAAACTTAATAGGTGGTTTTATATATATATATATATACACACACACACACTAATATATAGGTTTAGGTAAAACGTGGATGTTGCATACATCAAATAAACCATGGAAGAATTGATGATGGACAAAATCAGTCATCAGTCAATCAGCTTACCAGATGAGATTCTTTTTCATGACAGGAAAAATAAATCTGCTTTATTTACTTACTGGTAAGTTTGATAATGTTTTGCTTGGTTCCTTATTATTATGGTTTACATTACACTCACCTTCTGGGAGGCTTTTGTTAGAACACCACCCCCAATGTAAATAACATCTTGCTATAGTAAAGGCAGGAGAATAGATGATGTATTACTGCTTAAATCAGTACAGCATATATTGGTTCTGTTTTTCAAAAAGTCAACTGCTTGGATCTATTGACTCAAACCTAAACACTTTAATAGACTCCCACCTCCTTTTCTCAGGCAGACAGAAGGCAAAGCACAATAATAAAAAGGACATCCTATATTCTTTGCCAAAATATGGTTTTTACTTTTGGGAATTCTTCCTCTGCTTAGTAGTTGTAGAATACCCATATTTTCTCTCTTGTTAGGCTTTGCTGGCAAAGGTACTGCACCTGCATTGCAAAAAGTAGAGCATACAGCCATCATATATTCCTTTCCACAAAGAATATCACCTGTCAGATCTCTGATATCAAGTATTACTGAATTGAGTAGTTGCTTGAGGGTATCTTTTAGAGAGCAAGTACAATGCCATAGGAAGTTTTTCTTGTGTTTGGTTAAACACTTTTTTTCCTAAGTGAGCTCTGTACCATTTTGTCAGGTTTTAAAGATGTCTCCATCCTTTCTACTAAGAAGGGGTAAGTATGCTCCTAAATTCTTGAAGTAACTTTAAAATTCTCCCCTGTTATTAGGTTGTTTTGATATCTGAGGGGAGAAATAAAATTTTAAGTCACAGCAACTTGTATTACTTACAAATTTTAACATTGTTAATTAGAACCTGTCTAAGGTAGGGAAAAAGTCTGGCATACCCATGCAGAATAATAATGTAGTCACTTTCTCATTGATTTAAGCCCTTGGTTATGGTAATTACATATTGGACAAGTCTCCCAGGGAATGTTGCTCACACTGTTTTTAACTGGACCTAACCTTGGGAACACTTGTGCTTGTCAAGCTAGGTGGAATTCAACAGACTCCAAAGATATCTCTAATCCTAGCCTCTCTAATACAATGTTAGAAATCAGACATTATATTTAATATTATTTCTTGTAATATTACAAGGTAATTTTAAAGGTAAATGACACATAAAATGAAAAGTGTAAGCCTTGCATATAAGCTCAGCTGTTAGAAAGTATTAAATAATTATGGATATAAGCAAAACAACACCTTGGTATAGTTTCTCTCTCCAGCTTCCTACAGCCTCCCTGAGAGTCTTCACCTATGTGCTTTATTTCAAGACCTCTCAACCCTAACTCCACTGATCCACTCCAACTTTTACTTTCTGCTCCTATAATGAAGTAACACATAGCAACCTAGGATATTGAATCCCACTACTTCTGACTGCAAAAAAACAGAGAACAAGCAAAGTGTCCACAGGTTCTGATACCTCGTATTTTTCTCTGGTTTTGTTGGGAATTTCAATATCCCAGCATGCAGTGTTGATAGCAGAGAGCAATCTGTTCAGCAGTAATGCCTGAAGCAACCACATTATTCTGCCAGCCTTCCACATTCATAGATTCAAGGCGGCTCTGCTTCCATCTGCAGCATGCAATGTTTCATTCACCTGGAAATGTGTAATCATAAACTGCTAGTAATAAAAGGGAAAGGAATTACATAAATTGCCATCTAGTCATATGTGCTTGTAATCTTCATTTTCTTTCTTACAACAGAGGTAAGGACCAGTTCATTGAATGTTGCCTGCAGGATGACTCTGTCTGACTGCTACCTTTGATTCTGGCATTGACTGTGTATGGCCGAACATTTAGAAGCAGAAATAGTTATACTGAAAGTGCTTAGTCCACGAGAGAATGCCATACTGGAACTCAGCCTTCTTTGCAGTAAAGATGGATCACCTTGTTTTGTGAGATGAAGTTATCTGGGATTTTGCTAGGTAGAGTTTTTTTATGTATTTCTGTTTCCTCAACTCTTTTCACATTCTATTGGAACTTAGGGATTGCAATTTACTTTAGCCCACGTTTTAGTTATAAATAATTTCATTCTAATTACAAACTATCAGCTGGTACAGCTGCAGGAATCTGAACAATAGCAGCTCATCTCTGAGAGTCAGTGTCATTTATTGTAATTCCGGGGCTTATTTTCTTTACAAAATAAAAATGGGCAGTTCACATCTCACAGCTATTGCTTCACCTCTCTGCTAACTCAGAAAGGCATTGTTCTGTGATTTATACTGAGGCATATTTTCTCGGTTTCCTTTGCAACTGTTTTGTCTAAATACTTGTTAACAATGAAAGCCTGGATGCCAAGAAGCTGACTGGCTTGTCCATATACTCACAATGTCATCTTGCCTTCCAAATGGTTGTTAGTGATCCCTTAGATGGAGAACAGCTCCCATTGTGGGAGGTCCCATTCCATGAAACTTTGCACCATGTAGCATATCTTGGTGCTGCTATATATAAACAGCATGCAATTTTTAGAGGTACTGGAAGCATGTCCACGTCTCTTCTAGGGCTCACTCTTACAAATTCTTTTCAATGCATTAACTTTAGTGTGACTCCACATTCATCCAAAATGTTCTGTCCCTGCTACCAGAAAACCTTAGTAAAGACAACCGAAATTACTCCCTTAGTTTTGGGTAGTTAATTAAACAGTAATTTACATCTAAAATGTAGTCTGGTGACTTTCCACTACAGCTGATAGCATAATCTGCTATGCCCTCAGTGTATATCTTCTCTCTATTTAGAGGATTCCTGGAAGAAGCCATGTAAATGCTTGTAAGACTATTTATTTTGTTTCTTTTCAGTATGCAAGTGTATTTCCTATTAATTGTAATGGGTGCTATGTGCAGTTATCATGGGTATAATATTAGACAACAAATATTTTTTAACAACACTCCTAACACACACCCCACTAGCATTTGCTTACATTACACATGGGCACATAGTCTGGGATTCTTACAGGCAACCATTTTAATGTTATTTAGGCTGGCATTGTCTCTATAGTGATTTGGAGTAAAAAATAATATAATGGGTGTAAAGACAAAGTGATGGCAATTACCAGTGAATGACACATGATACGGCATATCACCAAGTATCTGCTACTTATCTCCAAAACAAGTCCAACTTGATAATACTTAAATTTTATTAAATCTTGTGCATTTCCATTAAAATAAATATCTAGAGAAAGTAATTTAAAGAAACTACACTGTTGATTGAAAGCTTCATATTACTACGATGCAGGCCCAAGCACATGACCACATTGACACAGTAATAATTGGAATCAATACTGGTTTTTGAATTATTTTGTATAGCAACAGGAAATCAACTTACTACAATTTCAATGAAGTTCTGACACAGAAATCTATCCATCATACTAGACCTTAAATGCTGTTTTTAGTCAAAGAACTCAAAGTATACCTAACATTTCAACCATGGAAAGCTGAGGTACACGGGAACATGTGACTTGTCCTGGCCTGACACAGCAGAACAGTGCCAGGAAAAATCAGAAACTTTTTGACTCTTTGCCAGGTTTCCTTACAGAAGAATATTAATTTCTATTAAATTATCACCTGAATTTCTACATAATTTAACCTCTGTAAGAGGCCTTCATTCCCTCAGAGATCCCTCTCTGTCTTCTGCATACATAAACAATTTTTATTAGGAATCTGATTTTTTTATACTCTGCAATTAATTCTTGAACATATACAACTATGTCACACACTTATGAACTGTAATTCCTGTCTGTGTTTCTTTGCATCTTAAAAAGAACTAAATTCAACCAGAATCTTATGTTTGCACCCTCAGTGAGTTTGCAGATGACACCAAGCTGGGGGGAAGTGTCGATCTGCTGGGGGCAGGCAGGCTCTGCAGATCTGGGCAGGCTGGACCCATGGGCCAAGGCCAGTTGTATGAGGTTCAACAAGGCTCAGTGCCAGGTCCTGCACTTGGGTCACACCAGCCCCACGCAGCGCTACAGGCTGGGGGCAGAGTGGCTGGGAAGCTGCCTGGGGGAAAGGACCTGGGGGTGGTGGCTGATGGCCGGCTGAACATGAGCCAGCAGTGTGCCCAGGGGGCCAAGAAGGCCACCAGCATCCTGGCTTGTATCCCACACAGTGTGGCCAGCAGGACAAGGGCAGTGATTGCCCCCCTGTACTGGGCACTGGTGAGGCCGCACCTCGGCTCCTGTGTTCAGTGCTGGGCCCCTCACTTCAGGAGGGACATTGAGGGGCTGCAGCGTGTCCAGGGAAGGGCAACGGGGCTGGGGAAGGGTCTGGAGCACAAGTGTTATGAGGAGCGGCTGAGGGACCTGGGGGTGCTTAGCCTGGAGAGGGGGAGGCTCAGGGGGGACCTTATCGCTCTCTGCAACCGCCTGACAGGAGGCTGCAGGCCAGTGGGGGTCTTCTCCCAGATAACCAGTGACAGGACAAAAGAAACAGCCTCAAGTTACAGCGGGGAGGTTTAGATCAGATGTTAGAAAAAATTTCTTCATTGAAATGGTGGTCAAGCATTGCAACAGACCTCACAGGGAAGTGGTAGAATAACTGTCCTTGAAGGTATTTAAAAGTCATGTAGATGCGGTGCTTAGGGAGATGGTTTAGTGGTGGGTTTAATAGTGTTCGGTTAACAGTTGGACTTGATGATCTTACATATCTTTTCCAACCTAAATGATTCTATAGTTCTGTGATTCTTCCAATATATATATTTGTCTCAGTTATTCCTTTTCAGGTACACATACAATAATAAATAATAATAACTTGCTGTTTCCCGTAGTCCACTGTACCTTTCCTTCAGATATATCTCTTTGCTGTCACACTACTAATATATTTTACATATCACCTTCCACCCTAATGGGTACATATGCCCTGTAAAATTACTAGTGGCTTTTTCTCCAGCTGTGGCTTTGGGCACATAATTATTTAAGTAGGTTTTAGGTGTTCCCAAGATGTTCAGAGAGAAAAAAATCTTCAGTTTTTCTCTCTATCCCATGTGATGTTCTGGCTTGCATTTAGTTCCTTTCTGTACATATATGGAGTGCCTGTGGCTGTTTAACCCTTGTGCGACCCTTTCCTGCACATACACACATTCCACAAGTGTACTATAGCTTGGTGAAAGAATACAACAGAAATAATTGTGTGAACATTAACAATTCTAGATTTGTCTGGTTTTGTGGAAACACTATTCAATAAATGTTGTATTTGTAATAAAGTGCAGAGTGCTACCCAAATAATTATTTGTGTAACTTCTGAAAGAACGTTACAGCTGGTTAAATAATGAATGTATACATTCAAGAACAACATATGAATACAAAACAAGTATTTTGATCATGTTTGCAGACCACTGAGACAGATTGTGACATTTGAAAGTCCAGTTTGGAAGCTTGAATACCACATGCAAAATAAATAATATTCATAATCTTCCATTTATTAATTCCTGGTTAAATTAATCTTAAAAAGTGAGACTGCTTCATAGAACAAAAAACCCTCATATTTCCTCTACTGCTGATTATCCACACGCCTGCTGATATTTCAGCTACCAATTTGTGTGAACTTGTATCGTGTTTAGAATTTGCAAAGTATTGGTTCATTTACTAGCTCTAAATAAAAAGTATCTAGATGCCTATGCTATAATAAATAAATATTGTGGTGTTTGACCTGATGTTCTGAAAGATAAACAAGTTACTTCTAGGTAGTGCACATTCTTCCTGATATTCAGAAAGCAGCCTGACCCGTTATTTGTTAATAACTTACTCTTTAAGTTTGACTTATTTTTACATTTTTTTTAAAATGTGAAAACAGTTACAGTAGTTTAATACATAAAAGCGCTGAGTCGAACTGATGTCCTGCAGTGACATCTCGTGGGAGCTGGAAAACACAACACTCACTGGTTTCAGTGACTGTAGCTTCAGCTTCCAAAATGATGCAACTGTGAACACCACAAATCAACATTTGGAATATTTTCCTTTAAAAAAAGAAAAGGTTTTACATGCATTCGACAAAATATGTATCTTAAGGAGATAAGTGAATGAATGAAGTTTAGACTTGTTATCCTTGAAGTCTTAGGTGTCACCATAGAAAAATAACAATTATTTGGGCCAGGTTTAACATAGATGGTAACTCACATCTTCTTTGAGATGTTTCTTTTCTGTGTCACCTCTCCTTTTCTCTTTACTTAATACTATCTCTAAAATTAATCCCTAGAAATAAAACATCATTACTATTATATTTTTTCCAGAAATAATTTATTTTATAAGCTATTTATATAAATCACTTTTACTTTACATGAACAACGTTTAGGCCTAACTCTATCAATAAATTTAAAATCGAATTGCAATCTAAATAACTTAAATCAGGTTTAAGTAATTTTTATTTTTAACCAGCAGTCCAAACTAGTTTGGCCAAGTTTGATGCTGTGTTCATGAAGTATGGCTCTGAATTTGGGCCCCATACTTTGCTACCCTCCCAGCAGAAGATGTAAAATGAAAAGGCTTTTAAAATCCAACAAGGTAAGCACAATTCCACCTCACACTAAGCAGATTATTCATGTGGGGAAGAGCCTTTATTTTGCTCCATTTTCCTTCTTCCCTCTCTCCACTTTTAACACAGTAAGCCAATCCCTTGGAGAAAATCTCTTTAAAACACACAAGCTACTGTAATGCAGAACAGGCTCATAGGAACATGAACGCATAAGCCTTTCCTTTGCTTAACAAAAGAAAGCCTGTTAGTGTCAGGCATCATCATGTCTGTAAAAACTATTGTAGCCTGTTACCTACATAGCAATTTTCTAAAAACACATATCTCAGCCTCTTCTCAAATGTATTCCTGAGTTTTGTACTTGGCTCTCTGGAGATTTGTTTGTTATTCAGCATCCTTGTAAAACAGTGTCTGTTAAATATGAAGAAACTGCCATTTTGCTTCTGTAATACTGCATTACAAAATGAAAAGGTTTTAATTTTTATGAACAGTTCTGTAATACATTTTTCTGTGACAGATACTCTGTTAAGACTGTAACAGAACTGGCTGAACAGAGATGAATAACATACCTGAAAAATAGTCTGGATTATATTAAATTTTTTCAGCATCCACCACTTGGAAACCATGGGATTTTACTTAAAACCCAAATTACCTTTATCACCAAAACTCTTGAAACATGATTCCAATTCACAGAACAGCTATGAATTGTGGAGATTTAAGCAGAGTTTCAGAAATCTTCCCATAAATTGACTATCTAATAACATGGAGATTTTCATTTCATTAGAACATAGATAATTTTTAAATCACGAATGAACAAGAAAATATATGAAGAACAGCAGAGATGGGGAGATGAGCAAGACAGTCACTCAGGAATAACTCTGGTTCTGCTTCTTTCTGGTGAGATCTTTCAACACAATCTGAAACCATGGAAAATTTGCTTTCTGTAGTGGTGGGTCACGTGCTGTAATATCATTCATCTACCTATTATTTGGCTCTGAATATTGTCTGAGAAAAGGAATTTTACACTACGTTATTGTTATTCATTCTAATAGATTTTAGAGTATTGGAATCATGTAATAACGATGCATGTGTAATGAAGCTTTTTTGCAATTTAGAAAAAGTAAATTAAAGCAAGAATGCCAGGAATACTGAACTCTTAACTTGGAAAAGAATAGGAAATGAGATTAATGTAAGCATCAAGTATATATACTAGATCTATCATTAAGATAAAACCTCTAGAAAATATTTGTCAGTAATTTGAACAGATTTCCTGATTCTTTCTTGCCATCAGGGATGATCTAGAAAGATTATCTAAGAATGATGAAAATAATTTTGCTAGGGTTTACATAGCCAGTTTTTTTTTTTTAATATATAGCATAAACTGATGCAGAATCAGACAAAGCTAAGAAATAGAAATGTACTCAGCACATTTTGGCATAGGATACACACAGGATATTTCCTAAAGCATGGTTCTTTTTGTCAAGTTCAGTTTAAAATTCTCTTTTGATGGCATTTCCATCAATTCCCTCAGGAAATCACTCCACTGGATGGTGTATCATTTTGTCAGGAGCTTTTCTTATGATCAACCTAAATATTTTCTGTCTTCCTTTGGCTGATTAGCTTTAGCTACCTTTCCATGGATTTTGTCACTCAGCTAGCAGTATTGTGGCCTACATACTGTGGTTGTTCAAGTTAATATATTTCTCTTGACTAAACACCATGCAAGTGTCAGCTCATGAGGAGGATGAGTCAGGAAAAGCCTTTGTATCTTCTATTTCCAGTAGGTAGAACTTTTGAGAGGTACAAACCTTAATTTTTGTGTTTTGGTGCCATACTCTATATTTGGAGAAGGAGCACCCACCCCACCTGCTTAACAGACAGAAAATTGTCTGAAGGGTCTAGGATTAAAGTGGGGAGAACAGCGTTTTTCACATACTTAGTTTTGCTGCTGTGAGGTGCCACAATCTCTCTCCGAGTTTCCATATTGTGAATGCAGTGTTTGGGAGGAGCTACATTGGACGTATAGGGCCTCAAGTCACAATAAAGCTGCTGTGCTCTTGTGTTTGTGTCATGGCAGCATCCATGGAGGTCAAAGGCCAAAGGCGTCACTCTTGATGTGCTGTTAGGGTGGGCAGAGACAAAGTGAAGAAAGGACAGAGAAAACCTTCATTCTTCTGTGCAGGAGGGAATTCAGTGGTACCTCAGAGAACATACTGAAGAGACAGGGCATACCTAGGTTACTACTGTGTGACCAAGCTGCGTTCCTTCTCAGGGCTGTGGTACCAGGCTGCTGAAACTATTAGTCAGTTCTCCAAAATTAGTGGATCCAAGATTATTAGGTCTGGAGGCATATGTATGCACATATGCAAACTTGCTGTGTAAATGCACAGCATGTTTGAGGCATCCTGAGAAAAATTCAGCACAAATATAGGTGAATTTGTTGTGTATACAGATCTGATCTATTCAGGATATAATTGACTCACTGTGGAAACAGTATGGCCTTTATGCATATACGCTCTGGCCATTATATACAAGGAAATCCAATAGATCACCATCTGCATGGATAAAGTGAAAGGTTAAAAGCAGAAATTGGTATTACTGGCAGATCTTTTTCCTTCTTATGTATTTATTCATGGATCTGATTGGTTTTGCATGCTCCTTCTCTTGTCAAAGATTCATCTGCGCATATTAGTTCTGTGAAGTGACTCTTAACATGAGCTTGCTCACCTGGATGGACGATTGCATCTCTATCTTTAAGCTGTGTCTTACTGAATCATGAAAATTATCTTGCTGTCTCTCCCATAGTGAAACAATAACTTCTGTGTTTAAAAGTGGTACAAATGACCCATGTGTTGTAAATATATTTTAGATAAAATTTATTTGCTTTATTGCTTAGCATGCCATCCCTTTAATAAGTATTTAGAAAGATGCAGTGGAATATTTGATGAAGCAAGCTTTATATAATGAAGACATTTTTTACATAGCAAGGCTAAAGATTAGGTATGTGAATTGACAATTAACATTTATGACTTCCGCAGATTAAATAAAAATATAAACGTCTTTGAAGATCTAAGCAATCATTTAGAAATCTTAATAAAATGTGTCATCAGGCTGAAATTAGATTACATATAATGGGAAGCTACATTTATGATATTTTCCTTATCCAGAGAAGACGTGAACAGAAGTGAAGCAGCTGGAAATGAAAATGAAATGTGTATTTTCTCTCAAGTGAAGGAATACATAAGAGGTTTCCATTTATCTATCTGACTATCTATCATTCAGCAATATTAGTGCCTCCAGAGATAAAGATGAAGCTTCTTTCCTGAGAGAAAAGAATATATTTTCAACTTCACAGACAGAATGTCCTTAAAAAGATGTGAAAACATTCATCATAATTAAATTTTCCAAAAGTATGTAAAGAACTTGAATTTATATTTATATTTATATATAAAATATCTCCTTTTCAGTAGACTTAAGAACCCTAAGAAACTAATATTTTGGGTTTGGAACATTTTGAGACTCAGGGCAGAACTAATCAAGGCAGAAAGAGGAAATTTGCAAAGGTGCTTTTATTTCACAGGTATAGTTCAATCTATTAATTTTGCCAATCCAGAAAAATGCTTACAACATACATTGAATAATCCCATTATAATCAGTTAAACTATTCATGTGCTAAAAATTAAGCATATACCACTGAGTCATGGATCTTGACCTGCAATCAAATTTATCCCCAAACATTTTAAAAATGCAGCATCTGTAGAAGGGCATCCATTCTGATGCTCTTTTTCAGTTCATTTTCAATAGCGTCTATGGCCACAGGCAATTCAGTATTCTTTTTGATTTAGGAGACAGGAAAGTACACCAGCACAGTTGCAGGGACACAGCCTTTCTTCTCAGTACCTACAGAAACAGAAGTAGCATCCACAGATATCATAAGTCTTACATGATACCTTTTGTTAAATTACCTGCATGGGTTTCCTTTCAGAATAAAGCAGAATAAGGTTTCCTTTCAGAATAGCATCCTACTTTGTTGAACTTATCTTAAAAAATAAGCAAACAAAATAAACTACTTAAAAGACATAGAATAAGTCAATCAGAAAGTAGCATACAGTTAACAAATACATAATGACTATCAGGTTAATGTTACTAGATTGGTGCACAAGATCGTTCTTGAGTGTCTTAAGTGTTGCACACAGTGATTGAGGGTATACATACCAACCTTGCATTAGACACGTTAAGGTGTCCTACTCCCTAAGAAATGAACCGGAAATAAAACTAAAATGCAGATCTTAGCTGCCATTTTTTTAATGAGGGCAAACTCTAGAAAGTGTCTCCAAATACAAATGCACGAAGCCATGTCTCCTATCAGTGTACTGTCCTGGTTTCATCTAGAATAGGGTTAATTTTCCTCCTAGTAGCTGGTACAGTGCTGTGGTTTGGATTTAGTATGAGAATAATGTTGATCACACACTGATGTTTTACTTGTTGTTGCTAAACAGTGCTTACCGTAAGTCAAGGACTTTTCAGTTCCCCATGCCCTGCCAGCGAGCAGGTGCACCAGAAGCCGGGAGGGAGCTGAGCCAGGGCAGGTGACCCGAACGAGCCAAAGGGATATTCCGTACCATGGAACGTCACGCTCAGTATATAAACTGGGGGGAGCTGGCCGGGAGGGGCCGATCGCTGCTTGGGGGCTGGCTGGGCATCGGTCAGCGGGTGGTGAGCAATTGTATTGTGCATCACTTGTTTTTCTTGAGTTTTATTTCTGTCTCCCTTTTCATTACTAGTATTATTATTGTTGTTGTTGTTATTATTAATATTATATTAATAATTATATTAATTATTGAACTGTTCTTAACCCATGGGGTTTACCTTTATTTTTGCTCCAATTCCCCTCCCCGTCCCACTGGATTGGGAGGGCAAATGAACAAGCGGCTGTGTGGTACTGAGTTGCTGGCTGGGGTTGAACCATGACAGTACTATGCCAGTAATTTGCCAAGAATGAAAAGGAAAGAATTTAAGGCCTAAAGACTTCTTCATGTTAAGAATGCCTGAAATGTGTATCATACATTTTTTTTTTAAAAGAATCCTTGCTTTTTCAGTTGATGGCTGTGAAATCTACTGTTTCTTTTGATATATTATATTACTTGCAGGTCCATGGGCATGACAGAGCTGGATTTTAAAGACCAGCTCTTGCTGCTGCAAACTGTAAAGCAAACTGTACTTATACCTACATAAAATTGAGTATGTAAATAATAACACTGATACCAGCATGGCTGCTCTCTGTTTAAATAATAACATTGATACCAGCATGGCTACTCTCTGTTTAAAATAAATTACTGCACCAAACGAGGAAGAGACTATAGCATTCTCTCAATAGAACCAAAGTATCATCCCATCTTTCAGGATCAGGGAATGTAAAGAATGCAACAAATAAATATTTTTCTTTCAACTGTTTGTTAGACATTTATGATAAACATTAACAAGGTTGAATTAAATAGTAAGGGTCTTTTAAAATTCTACCGGTACATTCCCTTACCCAGTTTGATAACTTCAACTAAAAATCTTTGCTTTATTGTCCTAGTACCTGTCTTATATTCCTGTTCATCCCAACTAAAGCTTGGGGGGGACTAACCAGCTCAACAAGATGAATGCAGCCATTCCCCTGAGGTCTGTGACATGGCATGCCATCCCTAAGAGTGGACAGGTCTACCTGTACTGCATTCTGGAACAGCCAAAGGTCAGGCTTACATCTTACATACCTTCAACATCTTTGGCACAACGGATGATTCTTCTTCATTAACTCTTACCTCCTGAGTGGGGTCTTCACTGCCTGTGTGAGAATTTACTGAATCTATTATCCTCTAATTGGCACAGAGTCCCTGCTGTGCTGTCATGCCAGCCAAGAAAAGAATATGTAAGATTAGACTGAACCACAAAAGTTCTAGCTGACTGAAGGACCCACGAGGTTGTCTGTCTGTTGCCATATAAAAAACGGAATCCAGCTCTTAGCAAACTTTTGTTCCCACTAATGTCCATGCTTGCTATTGTCTTGGGCATCTCTGGACACAACGCTCTACTTGGAAATGCTTATAGAAATGAAAAATGTCCTTTCTGATCTATCTGAGAGCACCTTCTGGTTTTCCTGCTTGCTTATACCTAAATGCCAAAGTAAAACTCCATTAAATTAACAGAGGAAGGAGAGCTACTGTTCAGACTCATCCTCATTACCTTGATCATTCTGACACAGTAAAGACGTCTTTCAAAACCAATGGTCACCAATAGCCTGTCACAAAATGCCATAGCAGGTGCCATTGCCAGGTACAAGGTTACAGAAGAACCTTTAAACACCCAATTAGTATGTTTCTATCCAATTCTGCTTCCAATGTCACCACTCTAAGATTGTATCTTATTCTATCAGAGACAGGATTCACACAAGCTGTCTGCTAGTCTTCAACTTCAAATAGACAAACTTGGGTACCAGGCTTTTGCTTTTTCCTTCTTCTGGGAGATGAAATTCCCTGCTTTTCCTAATGTACCTCCGAGAGCTAGAAATAGAGCTGAAAACTATCAGACTTGCTAGTCTCAAGCTTGCCTGAAAACAGATAGCTAGCTGTCAAGATCATGAATTACCTGTGACTCCCAGCTTGTCAGACTCAGCCTTTTTCAGCATTGTGCTATGCCACTGAAACGTTGAAATGAAAATGGAAAAGGATAACCTGATCAGAAAAGCATTGACCCATAAACCTGTAACTTGACACATTGAAATTGAAGGAATGAGCTGGCAGGAACGGGACTAAATATGACATTTTCTAAGACACATTCCAGATTTTGGTCATAACCAAATCAAATTAATAATGTACCACAGCTGTGCACCACTTGTATCATTTACCAAACAGTAAATTACTGGGGAAACAAAAATGATAAATCAGCCTACATTTATGTGGCCTTTGTTAACCATCAAACCAATAGAGAAGACTCATGCATCTTGGGTTGGTAATTTCTGCACGCACCAAGAACCTTTCGGTGGTCCTAATCTTCTAGAACGGGGGAGAATGTGCTACGGGTCCTAACACCTTATGGCTTTATAATGTGGACTGAAGGTCCTGTATGGTAGGACATCATTTCCTACACAACCTGTTGGGCACATAAATAGCCACCTATTAGCAAGTGTGCAGTAGACGGCAATAAAGTTAACCACAGGATCACGTGTTTAATTTGGATTCTGGGTCTGAATGCCATGCGTCTCAGACTTAAGAGTTTTCTCTTAATCTACCTTGATAAAGTATACATTGTTTTGTCTGTTTCCTAGCTAAATAAATTATATGATTTTTTTTAAAAGACCAATAACCATTAAACAACTGATAAAGAAGACTGATAACTGGTTTTGGGGGGCAGCTGGTCCCTACATGCCCTGGGTTCTGGTGATTCTTAATCCTTTTCTTTCTTCTCACACAATTGATACTTTTCCTTCTAACAATGTACTGGAGATGCTAGTCCAGAGCTAGGTTGTGGTATTGATTTGCATGGAACATCAGGTTGGCTCAAATAACAGGTTTCAGATTCTGCTTCTTTGGCAAAAGTAGCAAAACAGCCTATCAATCTCTGCCTCTCACCTGCATATTCAGATAATGTCAATATGGCTGTTCCTCAGCCCCTGAAGCTGAAGTAATCACCAAAACCAAACATCTCTTCTAGTCCTTTAATGTAGAAAGAGAAATCACTGCTCTCTCCGTCTCTCATCTTATTTCATAGCTTCAGATGTATAGCTTTATCTTTAGCATTAGGGAACTAAAATCAGTTAACACTGCTGAGAAGTCTTGAGCTGGCTCTGAGTCACTTCTGCCAACCTCTCTGAATTCTGTTCAGCAAGTCCCCACTGACAGTAAGCCTATTTTTTTAGAAGCATTACAGACCCCAGAGTAGGAAGATGAAACTGTAATGATGATGTGGTACATTTAAAATAAACTTCCTTTGCTCCTCCAGTGTTTTGCTTCTTTCCTAACTTTGGTTCAAAATGTTTCTTCCCAAATTTTCCTTTGATCCAAGAGGCAAGAGGAAATACCTGGAACTTTGAATTGCTTGTCAACACTGCTGCCAGTACCTGGGCTGCAGAAAGGTTGCTGTTGGATTACAGCTGCTCCTGCCCACAGTAAACAAACTAGGGAATACAAAGAACTCAATTCTAGTCTCAAGGGGACTAGCAGAAAGCTCTGCTCACAACCTGGGTTGGTGCCATATCATGCAATGCTGGATGAGTGGCAAATGGGTTCCTGCATCCCAAGAGAAAGCCACATGCCAGCCCTGCAGTTTCTATGACTTAACCAGCTCTTTCAGCATGTTATCTGATCCATTCCCAGGCTCCTTAGTGGGGTCCTGCTCCTACACCAGCTGCTGTGTTGAGTCATCTGAGTATCCTTCCCATGTGGTGACCTCCTGTTTAGTTGCATACCTTAATACCTGTCTTCTTGCTGACATGATCACTCCTACCACATCTAGATCTGGGCTGAATTCTGGCTTATAAACTTTACTATTGACTTCTTTGAGACAAAAAAATAGCCACTCAAAGGTTCTGAAGGAAGTAGAGCCAAGGTAATATAGGACATTTTAACCTTTATGTCTTCACCTGGGTCCAGCCAAATCATGTAACTAACTACAAAGAGAGATGAGAATTATCCACTGGTCATAAAGCTTTCAGAAAAAAAGAAGAGACAATTCCATAGTTTTTTTCCATAAAATATAGCTGAAAAAATAGCTAGGAGAATAAAAATAGGGGGCAGGGGGGAAATGTTCCTCAGGTTTTCTTTATATCACATACAGAAAAGTCAAAACAAATAAAAGTGCAATTGTGGTTTTTTTTTCTTTAACTAGTCACCTATAAACTACAATTTTATTTTTAATCCTCTTCTGTTTAAACAGCAGACCTATTTTTATGTGGTACTTCTGTTGGCAATTTTCCTCCAAGAGCTTTGAATGTGTTCATAATAAGAGCGTTAGTTTAGTGATTGCTGCACTAATGTGATGTAAGGAATGAAAAGAATGATTCATTTCTTATTCTAAAGCTTTAAATACAAATTAACACAAAAAAAAGGCCCCACTAATCTTCCTGGGGGGGAGGGGGGTGGGGATTTAGATGTTACAGTATTACACAGACTACTTAAAAGCAATAAAAGAAATAACCTTAGAAAATTAAGCAAAATGAATTTTCAATTAGTTTCAGAAACCACGACAAATGCATTTTGAAAGAAAAGAGTAAAATGCAACTTTGTTCAGTATAAATTGAAATTGCCTTTTGTGCTTAATATAGTTCACTTATAATTAGCTGAAGATTTTGTTCTGGTTTGAAACAAAGTTCCATCTTGAGATTACTATGTACTTTGTACACAGAACTTTTATCAAGAAAGGCTGGTGCTGCAGGGTTTGCTTTGACAGCCTTTATCATAGCTTTATAGAAATGAAAAGTGAAAGAACACAGCTGGTTTTAACAATGGGGCATGTTCAACATTAGACCAAAACACATTAGATATTGCAAAATATTGCACATTATATTTATAGCTCCATGCAAGTTTTTGAAATTCATGCTGATGCTGCTCTAATCCAGCTTCTTAGAACAATCTGTCCCCTAATGATGAAATTAGATTTCACTTTGAGAAATTGCTTTTTAAACTGGTGGCAGGAGGGTCAGATTCAGAGCACTGATAACAAAATAATGAATTTAAGTATATTCTAAAAACACTTTGTGTGTAATTTGAAGGTCTCTCTCAGACTCTGAAACTACATTTGCAGTGCTCTGTTTGTCATTATGCCTTACTGTTTTGAAAAATGCCACTCTGAGAACCTCCTGGCATCCAGCCATGCGGTCCTTTGAATTATGCTTATAGGAAAAAACATTTAGGATGAGATTCTCCAAATATATTTAAACAGCAGGTCCAACATTTAAGCACCACTGAAAGCTTCAGAAACCCCACGCACTGCTTCGTCATCCTTGCATGATCAAAATTTCCTAAGTTCTGCTGAACATACACAAGGTCACTTAAATCTTGAGATCCCAAATCAGTGTAACACCTAAAGCTTTGAAAATAGGTTACTCAATCAGGCTTTTTTGTTTTGTTCTGGGACATGGGGCCTTTTAGTTTTTAGCTACTCAGAGCACACCACACCAAAGAGCAGAAAAGAGCATTATTTTTTCTAGCAGGCTACTGGTTACAGCCTTCACCAAATGTGTTAGAAATTGAGAATCTAATTTCAGGTCTCCCTGCTTAGGAGACAATTTCAACACAGATCTACCTTGTACGGAACCATTCTTAATACAATAAAAAAGAAAGAATAGCTCGTAGAAGAAAGAGGCTGTACAGTACTAAATTAGAAGCTTTGAAGTAGATCAGTGCATGACGTGGTTTAAGCAATAGTCCAAAAATCACAGAAGTCAGTGAAAGACTCAGATTTAAATGATTCTGATCTTTATCTTATACACACCTCTGGTTTATGTATTTATAAGACTGTAAGGCTGAAGTAAAAATGAAGGACTATACCCTTGCCAGTAAGAAGGGTCATGTAAGTATGAATTTGTCCCCTAAGAAATCTTGGACAATGGAAATGATGGAAATAGTAGATCTAGAAGATATTACAGCCTCAGCTGTCCTCTGTCCTTCCTTTTCCAGAACTTTCACTAATCTATTACTTCAGTGTTTTGGGACTGTATTAGACCTGTGACATGGGAGAAAGGAATTGCCACTGTCCTAAGACTGGTGACAGTCTCAAAGGTTGTCATACCCCAATAGAAAAACTGTTCTGAGGCCCCTGGAGAGAATTAGAAATGATAGGGAAGGGATTCTGAGCCGATCGGTCTGTTTATACACGAAATAACAGCAGAGAAAATTGCTACATTTTGTTACCTCATCTGTAGATGTGTAACATTCAGTACCAGAAAATCACAGATAAGGTTTAAGGGAAGAAGCCTAGCAGCACTGTATTTCGTATGTTCTGGAAGAAGTAACTGTATGAAACATTAAAAAGGTGCCATTAGAAATTCCTCTCTTCTTGAAGGTGCCGTTCAGTTTGACCATATCTGCTGATAATGATTCTCCATCATCTTTAGTGGCAAGAAGCAAGTGTGGCTAATGCCCACGGAGCTAGTGAAACCCTCCCCCCACTGCACAGTAAGGGCTGATCCCTTCTGCTGCCCTATGGATGTCTCCTGAGAACAGTTCCCAGCCTGGCCCATCCCATGCACCGGAGAATGCCAGCTGATCCAGGCCAAAAGTATGCCAGACAGTTAAACGATGTGGACGATCACATGAGAGAGCCAGAACTCAAGCCCTGAATAGTTTAGTTAATTAGTATAGATTTAGCCGTTGCTTACGTAAGAGATTGTAGATAAGACTGCTCCTGATTTACTGTAGAAGAAAAAGCATATTGATACCTAATGTAGAACAGGTTGCTCTTTATGATGCTTGGAAGAGATTGCAATCTGCTGCTGCAAAATCAAATTCATTCTAGATTGAAACTTTTGACCTTGTTGTGATAGAAAAAAAATGGTGAAAATCACTTTTATTGAAAAATTAAGATAATACTCCTAGTTTTCAGTATTTTTACCTATATTTGTAGTCAAGCTTTGAATCCATTATTATGAGCTTGACAATAAACAACAGAGACTGAAATAACAAGATTAATATATATAAATGTTATAAAATATCTTTGCCTACCCAGTGGTATACTGAATCTAATTTCAATATCAGAAGGCAATCCTATGTCATTATGAATAAAATTACAAATATTTTCTATATATAAGGAATACATTGCATTGCTGAGCTGTGGAATGCCATCATCATGTGCCCTAGTTTGATTCTACCGATGTTAGTGACTCACATGACCTGGCAGGCAGTCTAGTTATCCACTGTAAAAGTTCAGTCTCTTTACAAGCATGAGTATCAGAATTCTGCTGATATAATTGGCTTGACAAAGGATTTTTTATAATGAAGTGTTATATAAATATTTTAACTTATTTAGCGTTAGTACCAGTAGTTGTACTCAACAAGTACAAATGCTGGATGTAAAGTTATTTGATAGGCCGTGAAGGTATAAATAATGCATATTTAAAACACTTCAGGTTTCAAATGAGAATTTGCTGCTATTAAGATAGTCAGGATATGTCTGTGGTTACATGAAGTCATTGAGCATGGTCTTTTTCTTTTAATTCCATGTTAGTGGAGTTACTGCACTCATGGTAGCATATAAAAGCTTGAAAAAATTGTAATTCTTACATTTTCCATCACCACAATTACTAGATCAGCTTTGTAAATGAAGGGCAAGAGCATGATTTCAGTGCTTGCTTAACTCAGCTGTGGGAAGTTGGGTGTCAACAATAAGAAATATTAAATATGAGAAGGCATGAAACCTGGATGTTCAGTGTAGCCAAGCTCTCTAGTTCATATCCACCATCAGTCTCCTTTCTACAACTTGTGACTGATGTCTATATTTCAAGAACTGCTTAGTAAAAATGGTAATTTGCTTATTCCATGCACTCTGTGGAGTTTGTTTACTTGTAATGTGTTTTATTTATACATGGAGTAATATCTAGCCATGGGAATTATATGATATGCATCTTTAACTGTATTAGTTCATCATGTGTTATTAAAGTTCAGAAGGAGAAACTGTGTTTTCAGTTCTGTTGGTTTTCATTTTCTAAAGACCAGTTTTGTCATGGCAGAGACATTATGCTGAATTGTATCAAATGATAATACTTCATTTAGGTGTAGTACTTCACATTTATGGATGCAAAATCAGAGCCCTGCAATCTTCAGGATTGACTTTGCTGTAGCAATGTTGTTGTTCTGCATAAAAAAGAACATCACTTGCTAACTGATTGTGGGAACAAAATAAGTTATTTTCCCTGGGGTTTGTTATTTTATTTCTTTTTCTCTAACTTGCCAAGCAAAACATATTGCATAATAAATTAGGCTGACGATAAAATTATAAATGAATGTATTTTGCAAATAAATTATTATATGGCCATTTTATATCTTAGTCATATGGAACCTTTTAGAGTTTGGTTATAGACAAATTATTACATTGGCTAGTCACATCCTGTAACTATTTTATCTGCCTTAAGCATTTGTGAAGACCAAACCAAAGCCTGAGGGGTAAATACAGTTAATGACTCTAATATCAGGAATCTACTTAACAGAATACAATAAATACAGATGCAATACACTGTTTGATATGGTCAGATGTAAATCTGAAAATCTGATTAAATCAAATGTGGCTTTTATGTAAACTCAGATTGGACTGGGATTTTACCCAAAGTCCTCTCTCCCTCATTTGGAGATAAGAGTACATGTCTGAAATGTTTTGTGTCTGGGTAATGATATTCTATCCTAATCAAGCAAAAAAAATTTTTGAAGTGTGACTGTGGTAGAATAGAGCAGCACAGTAACAGCAATTAAAAAGATTGACATGCAAAGAAATTGCAGCAACCTTTACCATACATCAGAAAGCATTCCCGCAAGTTTCCTATCACAGAAAATGAGAGGTGTATGTGTTTTTCTGGTTTCCTAACAACTATGTCTACAAGTGTGGCTCATGATTGTGAATGTGAAGACATGCCCACCAACAAAGGTTGCAAAATACTGTTTCAAGCCAGTGCAGTTGTCAGGTACATGGGAATGTTGTCATTTAATGATACAAGAGCATATGAAGTTTGAAGTCCAAAACATCAAACAGTTATGAGTATACACAGAAGATGTGAAATGCTACTGTATACGTAATCTAACTCTCAAGACAGAATTAATCTTTAGGTGAAGCATTTCATTATACAATTCAATGGAAAAAAATATGTGAAATAATTTATTGCAAATGTAAACATAGAAGCATTGAGATAGTATAAGTCTATGATCTATTTTTTTTAAAAAATCAAAGCTACAAAAGAAACAAGAAATTTAAGAAACTGACCTCCAAATAATACTCCTTCATATTAAAATATTAGGCACACTAACATGAACTTTACTGGAAAAGCTATTGTTAAATTTTGCTGGAGATTTTTGAAGCATGAAATATTTATGTGAATAGAACTCCACATATTGTTTGACAATTACAGGTATATAGAATTTACCACCATGAGATGATGCCATTGATAAGTTTGCTGAAAGAATTGAATTATCATTTAGATTACTGAATATTCAAGTGTATAAATGTAGTAAATAATGCATTAAAAATGCTTAGCTGAATCCAATAAGCCTATGACATTCTTGCTAATGTCCAATGTCTTAGCCAAATTTGAATACATACATGAAGAGATAAATAAATAGATAGATAGATAGATAGATAGATAGATAGATAAATAAATAAATAGATAGATAAATAAATAAATAAATAAATTTTGAAGTGGGCCTTATTAAGCCGAAACAGGAGGCCCCTGATATGATACATTAAGATACACACCCAATGCATGCCCTGCTGGGGTCGGACTAGTAAATCTGGCCATCTGGAGCAGTATTCTGTCTCCAATGACAGCAATAGGAGATGATACTGAAAGCAAGTGACTCTGGCCACTTCCTGCAGATCATCCCCTTCCTGCTCCCCAGCATCCAGTTGTTTCAAGGGGTGCTAGAAGGTACACCCCTGCCTGTTTTCATTAGTATTTGTTTCAGGACCTTTGTGAATTTGCTTTATTCTTTTTTGGATTGAACTTTTGTACTTGGGAAAGATCCAAGTTATCCTCATTGAGCCACTTCATGTTTACACTAAGTTGTTAAGTTGATCTTAATTTCTGCCAGTAGAAACAACAAAGAGCAAAGCAGTTGCCTAACACAGCCAAGTCAAGGCCAATTATTGATTTAGCAAATAAATTATTAGATTGCACCTGAAAACAAATAGAAAACCAGTGCACTTAACACATCAGCAAAGGTGTGTTACTACATCACTAGGCAAAAAACGTGTAATGATCCAGAACTGTGAGAGGATGCTATACTGTTACGCTTTGCAATTGACAAAGGAAGCTGTAGGAATACAGACACTGAGGATTATATACAACCTTACACTAAATGTTCAATGAAAAATGCTTGAGTGCTGATGCACATAAATTATAAGAGCCCCAAACAACTATTATCTCATTCCTGAATGATTTTACTGAATGTGGAGTTCAGTTTGATTAAAAATAATATAGAAGACAAAGCATGGTTCGAGGTAGGTCAAAAATGCAAGAAGCTCTATTTATTTCATATCTCACAGTTTCAGTTTTGAAAATTGTGCTGCTTAGTAAATAAAACTGGTATAGTCATTAAATACCTTCCAGTTAGCTGTAGAAAGGCACTGATGAATATAGAGGTTGTTTAGATACGTTTTGATTTTCTCTGGGATACTTATGAGATATGACTTTAAGCAAGAGCATATGTGTCTGAATCAGACTAAGATCCTTTTCTGCCATTGGAACACACTTGCTTTTCCATAATTTTGTGTCTACTGTTTTCAGGAAAGGAAAACTGTTGAATTAGCTCAAAATAGCAGAATTAATGTAGATTCTGCCATCAGCAGTTGATGTAGAATTAGCTAATTTCCAGTTTGGGGTATGTTGTTATGCCTGTAATACTAAGGGGTTTGTAAGTGGAAAGTTGTCACGTTTTTTCAACATTGCATAAGTTGATGTTTTTGTTAATAATATATATTTATATTATTTATATATTTTTATAATTTTTTTTATTACAGCATGCACTATACATTTATATATTGATAATACTAAAAAAAACCTTACTAATGAGGATAAGGAAAATGGTTCCTATTATAATCTTTCCATAAAACATATGAAGAAAACAGAAAAATGTGTTCAATGAATGAGTCAGGCATCCACAGGAACAATTTTGTGTAAGTGATTTGGTGAAACTGAGATACTTGCTATTTCACCATCAAAATACTGAATACAGTAGAGACTATTAGAAAATAAATGATACCAAAAGTTGTGATCCTAGTTCATAATTATTTTCCATTTCTTTGCCTTGTTGTAAGATATTAATCTTACAACAGCTTGTGTGTTAGAAAGACAATGAACTACAGGCAACAGTACTATTAGCATGCACTTTAAATGTACATTGGATACAATGTAGGATAAGGGAGGATTCGGAAATTAAAAATCATTATGACTTTAGACAAAAATTGATTGGGTTCTTGCATGGAATAGTTCATCCCATTACTTGAACAGGATTGCTTCATCATCTTTAAAATACTGTGAGCCATTCATTTTCAGAGAGCATATTAAGAAAAAAGATAATTTTCAACCTTTGTTTTTATGTTTATTATACTTCACCTGTAGTCTTACAGTCATGCATTTTCTGTTCCTATGATTTCTTTTAACCTTTGCAGCAAAATCTCTATGTAGTCAAAACCTCTCTGAAGTCTATATTTAATTAATCAATTACTAATTACAGAATGGGTTTGATGGTATTTAAAATATATCAGTTCTCTTGTGTGTAATTCTGTGAAGCTCATTGGTAAAACACACATAATAAGAACATTTTGTAATGAATTGTATGACATATTTCTTCATTTTTTCTCTTTTGCCTTTTTTCACTTGCATTCTAGTTTGCTGATAAAAATAACAGATTCCAAGTTTGCAAATTGTACTAGCCTGTTTTCCAATCATAAGAAAGACACTCTTATCAGTGCTAATGTGTCTTGTACTATTTGTGAAAGCATCAGATTGATGGCCTCGAAATCTGAACCTTTCCACCAAAGGATGGCGGGGGAGGGGAGAGTGGGGGGAAAAGTGGGTATTTGAAATTCTTGACATTCTCTTATAAGTGTTATATCACAATGCATTGGCAAACAAATACTTTAAAGGACAAGCTCATAGCCTTTGATACTTGGCAATCTGTTGACCGCTGAGTTTTGCTTAAAGTCATGAAAAACTAAACAGAGAAATTGAGTAATGCATTGCATAACAGGGTCTTGGCTGAAGCACCCATATGCACCTGAGAGTTCAGGACCTGTGGCAAAGATAATGGAAGGAAACTGTACCGGTTATTTCAGTCCTTGACTTTTCCATTAAAAACACCTTTGATCTGTATCCCCAGATTTCATAGTTCCTTAATGGTAAATTAAAGCACATACGGAATTGGAAATGTTTTTTCTATTAAATATCAGCAATCCTTTCCTGCAAACAACAGCACGTCTGTTCTTCGCTGTCCTGGGTACCACTGAAATTTGTTGTATTGAAGGATTAATCACCATTTATGCCCTTGATTTGCCTTTCTACAGTAGCTTTTCAGACTAACACAGATTTACTGTAACAGAGTCCTACTGCGAAAGGAACTAAGGCTGCCTTCCTACATATTCCTCCAGTCCTACAGAACAGTATCAGTCATTGTACAGAAAGACTGGGATGTAATCTTATTCTATAGGCCAGAAGTTGTATAGGCCATTTTTATTAGGAGAGACACTTAATCTTCAAAAGTTCTCAAACTTTTTTAAGTCAGTTGAGGAAATTTCTCCTTCACATGTTTTGTTGTCTGTAGACAATTTTGTACCTAATGTCATGAAGGTTATACAATAATACTAATCTTGCTAGTAGGGTGCATGGAGTTTATGAAGATATTTTTTAAAAACCCAAAGCAGTAAGTAGAGATAGTGAATGCCTTGTCTGTGAATATTTTGGATTAAGAAGAGCTGGGTAAACTGTCCTCACTTCTCACCTCAGTTCTTTATGGTGGTTGGGTTTGGGGTTTTTTTTTAATGCCTAGGTTCTTCTTCTTGTGTATGTATATTAAATATAGGGTCTGGTGGGGGAGACTTCGGGGGAGGGAGTAATCATCTGTATAATCCTTGTTATTATATCTAAAGTGATAGTTGAGGGCTAGGAGCTGAAACAATATTTTATGAAAGTATCATGTTGAAGTTTTTGCAGGTTTCAAAATATTTAAATATGTAAATTTCAATGAAGAGACTTCAGAATTTTTGATAGCCTAATGATTTTAAGCATCTCATTTCTAGTCAAACACTGACAAAAGATGTTCAGATTGCAGTGTGAGATGGTTTCTATGGTTACAGTTGTTTCCTAGCATTTTAGTGACATCTTTTGTGAGCATTGGCTGCTTCACTTATTTGTCACTAATGTATGTGTAGAACTATAGTTAATAGCCTTGGGCGGACAATTTTTTTTTCTCTGAATGGTGGTATTGTTTTTTAGCAGCATTTTTCAATAAGGTGACAATGCACTAGAATACTAATGGTATGTATGGTATTTTAAGATGTCAAGTTTTCAATAAAATGGTAATGAAAATTTTGCATTTCATTTAATAGCTAAATATTCATGAATTTTTCACAGCATGATCAAGTGAGCAAAAAATAAAGAAACTGTATAATGTGTAATACTAAACATCATAAATTTAACTTCTTTTCATAGAATCTATTCAATACTTTTTAATAAGTAGCTCTGTATAGATTTAAAGCAGCTGTAAAAAAGCTATATAAAACCAAAACTGTAAATTAATTAAAAATATTTTTATATATCTTGTTTATATTGTAGTGTGAACGAAACATATATTATGAATAATATCCTACATATGCAGAAAAACTGCTATGACCAAAGTCTGGGCACTTATGTGCGATATATGAGGGTAAACAATTATATATTCAGATGCAAAGACCACTCTAAGCCAGAGACTATTCTGTTAGAAATATTTTGATTTATTTAAATGTATTTAATCACAACGTTAAGGTGCGACTTATGATCCACTAAGAGGAATTGGATTCAGCATTATAATTTGTAGAGCATAGTGCTATCTATTCCTCAGCATATTAAGAATTCGGTTCTGTTTCTATGTTAGACAGTAGGAGTTTGTTGTTGTCTTTAACAGAAGAAGTATTAGGTTATCAGGTGAGTTATCCCTATATATTGCCAGTGCCAGTAACCATATGTGCAGTGATTTATTAGTCTGTACTAGTAAAGCTCTCTTTTGCTGAAAGGGAGCCACTATGCTGGGTATTTTTTGTCAGCTAAGTCAATATTTTAAATGTAGTTTTTCAAAATTCAGGTATAAAATGCATTATTCAACAGCAACACAGTAAAGGAACACTGGGATAAGGGTTGTTTCTCCTCTGCTTATGAGGGAGCTTCCTATGGATTCAATTCCAAATCATAAGAACCTATACCATCCTGTACCATCAACTCCATCACTGTTGCAGGATTGTAAAGCATATTTTTCCTTACCTCTAATTTTTTTTTTTTAATTTACAGGTTGCTGTGTTATTTCAAGTTATTCATTGTACATATCTTTCCCTACAAAAATAGTACAAGTAAATGTACATACAGCATTATCCCAAAATACCTGATTAGAATTCAGAGATGCTCTAGAGCAATGGAATGTATAGTCAGTTTGCTTCGTTACCAACTTGTCAGCTGGGCTGAATTCAAGATCTACAGGGAAATATATGAAGTAAATGTCTGGAACAATTTAGGCAAAATAAAAGCAGGGGACAGGGATCAACTACATGTGCACGTAGGTGATAGATCAATGTGCATTCTCTGTGCAGGGAAGCGCTAACGTCATGAAGTTAACTATCCCCGTATAGGGTGTCCATTCTCACTTCCATGACATAGTCATGACAGCTAAAGGGCCACAAGCCAAAAGCCTCTGGTTACACAGTGATTGCTTCTGACCAAACTGTGCTCTAAGCTGCCCTCCAGACTCTCATTACGTGAAGCTGAACAGAATTCTTTACACAGATATGGCCTGTGACCACAGTGAAAAAGTCATTATGTTGATATGATTTTATTTTGGTTTTAGTATGCCTGAATACAGGAGAGTAGAAAAATCAAACCTTTAATCTAATTTAGATTGTGGCTTCCTTCCTGACCTTTGGGAAACTGTTAAATTTTCCATCTTACGGGGTTTTTTGCATATTTGTTTAGTCTCTTTTTCCTGTCTCTTTTTAGGGAACTGTTATTTATTAAGATAGCTAATTGACTGAGACTTTGATTTGAGTGGTAGAATTATCCAAAGGTCTCTTGCTAATTTGCTCCTAATAGCAACTCTTTCAGGTTTAGCAGTAAAACAATTAGACTACATTCCTATCAAATATGTCTACTTGAGTGACTCAGAAATTCTAAACAGAGGAATCGAATTCAGTACTTAGATAGGACTGGCTATATATGTCTTCTTCCTTATAATTTATGCATCAGTGTGCCAGCTTAAGCCACAGCAGAGGCTTATGTCAATTTAAAAGGAGGGCTAAAGTGTTGGGGTT
This sequence comes from Falco cherrug, assembly GCF_023634085.1. Taxonomy (NCBI): domain Eukaryota; kingdom Metazoa; phylum Chordata; class Aves; order Falconiformes; family Falconidae; genus Falco; species Falco cherrug. The sequence goes on from NC_073703.1 coordinate 59,427,196, forward strand.
TTTTATGTAATCTTCATCTGATAGCTACACATTCTAATTTCTAACAAAAATGGAGTAAAAACACCTCAATGATTCATGAGTTACACTCTAATACTGTACATACACATGTCATTTTGATTTCTTGTTTTGCATACCAAAGGAACTGACTAAACACCATAGAATAAATACCCAAAACAAACTGTACTTCACAAGATTGTTGGCTGAGTGATTTTGGATTTCACATACATTTCTCATCAACCTCTTCATTCAAAGATCCTCTTGTTTTATAATAAGCTCTCTTCACAGATTTTATCTTGGACTAGAAGTATAATGCTCTAATATCATTGACAGTTCAGATCACTTTTAACTACTCAACTTGGATAATGAGAGGCATGGGAGGAAACTTAAAATCTAGAAGTAAATGTAACAACTGGGATGCAAGTGCACTGTAATTGCATATAAGATACACAGAATTTCATTGTTAGAAGCTTAACTATAATTGGCTAACTATATCAATAAAATTACTTTAAAAGAAAAAGGTTTGTCTTTTAAGGGTGCTTTAAGAAGCGTACAAACCTAAAATGAAAAATCCATCTTCCAGCAGAGGCAGCACTGTGTTGTTTTTTGCATTAACATAGCCAGTGCTGTAATGAGATTTATGTTTCTATCTGGCGTTCAAAGCATCTTAGAAAGCAAGCGAGAACGGCCCATTATTGTATTGAGCATACTGCGTTGTATCACTGACCACAAAAGTAATATCAAGTTTTTGACTGAATATTCCTTCAACAAAAGGCATGTTGTCAAAATGTCCCGGCAAGGTTTTCCTTTGTAAAAGGGTAGTTTAATGAAGTGTATGCTTGACAATATATTATTTGTGGGCCTGAGAATAAATTTAAACAAGCAAGTAACTTTTTCTTCTCTACAGTGCTGGAAGTTATCTCAGTCCTTTGCATCCAGGTTGCACTGAGTGCCATGCTCAGGCTACCTACTGCTGCAGTCATTCGTAGGATGTCCAGGTTGCCACTCTCAACTTACAAAATGTTGACTACAGGGAAAGGTGCAACCTCAGGACTTGAAGTGATTGGGTTTTAGTGTCTCAAAGCACAACCTTAAGCTGATGCACATGATATGTTCCGTTGACATAGCTTACCACATGCCACAACATGGCTCCTCCTGTTAAGGTGCTTTTTCTTCTAGGTGTTCTTCCTGGGAATACAGTGAAAGCTTAAGTGCGATTAAACTGAACACAAGCTTCTATTAGAATGCTGCCACCTCCTTCTCCAGGAGAGAGAAATCTTTCTTGAGAGTTTATATTATAGCTTCACATCAGACAAATGAAGTTTTTGTCTCTGGAAGACCAACCAGCTGCTGCAGCTCATTAAACTTATTAATGGAGCAGGTGATATGTGGTGGTTGCTAAAGATCGAAGAATCCCCAAACTACTGAAGCTGCCACTTTTAAGCGTTCCAATTGAAAAACAGAAAACAGACAACAGAAGCCCCATGTCTTCAGAGGTGTATCTAAGGTACCACCACAGCAGATACCATCAGGGGGCAGCAAGGGCGGCTACTCCCTGTGGGACAGGCAGCAAGGTCACAGGGGGCAGGGCTGGTGCCTCCCCAGCCCCACAGTGCCAGGACAGGGACAAAGAGGGCAGCCTGAGCCCAGGCCACCAGGTAAATGGTGTTGACAGGGCAGGTACAAGGCCAAGCCAGGGGCAGGGCTGGCAAGGGCAGTGGGGTCAGGTACAGCCCAATGTTACCCAGGCAGGCCTAGACCTCCAGCAGCCCTACAACACACCTCAGGCAGGGAGCAAAGGCACAGGCCTGAGTTTAAATGGAGCCCCTGGGCCCATGAGCAGAGGGTGGGGGCTGAGGTGCCAGGTGAGCCTCCACAGGGCCATCAAGGCCTGTCACAGCATGCTCAGGGCCCTGACAGAGGCCTCTCCTCTTCTTAGCTGCACTGGGTGAGCGCTCAGAAGGGTGTTGTGTCACATGCTGGTTCCTATGGTAAGAATTTAGACTCCCGTCTTCGGGGTAGGCTAAAAACAACCCTCAAATTACATGTGACCTCAGTAGAAGAAAAGGGAATCTGATTTATTTAGCGTAGGACTGAGCATTTGAATGGTCTGTGTACCTGAAACCCCACATATTTCATGTCACAAAATGTCTTGCAGCCCCAGTAATAGTATTGCATTACCAATCACAACACTATGAGGCATGAACTCTGTGCTATACAAAATGTAATGTAAAAATTTTATTTAAGATGTCTTCCAAAATATTTTATTTTCGTACTTTTATTGACAGTAACTGCACTTTGGTCATAGAATAATTTTTACAAATATGTATTTCTTTATATAAACTGGCTTTTTTAAGAACAGCAGTAGTTCTTTTTGTCTGAAGCAATATCCTTTCATATTCAGCAATAGTATCTTGCATTTTATAAATGTTTAATAACGATAACTATTGTATTGCCAAACCTGCTGGTAAACAGCCTATGGAATTTTGTAAGATACAAGTGATGCCTGAGAGTGTGGTTAGTACTTAAAAAAGATTGGAGGTTAGTCAAAAAATATTGGCATAAACTATGGAAAATCATGAAATCTTTCTAGAAAGTTGCCTTTCTCAAATATGATGCAAGTCCTGTGTCTGCCAAGGATTATTTTTACAAGGCAGCTCTACTAATGGAAAGGCCCTCCATGATGCTGTGCCTGCTACTGACTGTTAAGGGTTTTTATTTTCCTATTCACTATTCATAGTAGATTTTGAGCTGGTTTTGTGCCCATGAAACTGAAGACTAACAGTCTCTGGAGCCAAGCGTAGTCTCTTTGTTGGGTAGAAATAAAGCCTACAGGAGAGGATGGATGTGCTCAGCGTCCCAGCAAGTGGCTTGAGATGAAGTGATATTGGCAGGATTCAGACTGAAATTATTACAAAACATGAATGCCACATGTGCAACTGCTGTTTCTGTGCTTCTCTCCTTTTGTTAAAAAGTGCTATCTTAAAAAAATAGTAATAACCTTGATCTTGTGCCATGGCTATCTGAAAATTGCAGGGTCTTATAGATCCCAGAATGAAGGATCAAGGGGGAAAATGATTGTTCTGCCAAACATGAAGCTTTTGTAATGACAGTATTGTGTATTGCTTCCACAGAACAAGCCTCCTATTTAGCTTAGCTTGTAAACTAGCCTTACCTAGAAGTTTGGTGACATGCTGTCTCCTTCCCAAAACAATCTGAGAAACTATTAACAATGGTTATTATCCAAGTCTGGCAGTTATTAATAGTAGATTGGCATATTTTCAGTTTTATTCATTTGGGTTGTGCTAATACAAAGTTATATGGAATTTCCTTTAGGTTAGATAATCACAGTAGATTTTGTGATATTAAAATGAAGAAAAGCACTGTCTCAAGCCAGTTGCAGGCAGGCTCCCTCAATCCTGCCAATACTTCTCAGTCCTAGTTGTGCTGTCCCTTTTAGTTAGTCCTGGGTTTGTCAACAAGAAATCATGCCAGCTGAGTAGTGTTTTTTTCGATAAGAACAGTTGGAATTTAGTATAAGATCATTTTCACCTTAGAAAGAGTTTGAATCTAGTTTCAAATGTGAAAAGATGGTACTTACACCACTGTCTCTTGTTCCCCTTTTGTGAAATAATGCCAGGGTCTTCTACCATAACCTGCGTTATTCCCAGTGTCATGTGCCACTCTATTTTTGTTAATACAAGAATAAGATTATTATTAGCATGTTAATCTCAGAGTCGTGAAAGCTAAATTAAGTTTTTGACTTTGCCAGAAATGTTTTAGTAGCGGTGCAGATTAGAGAAGATGAAAATATCTTAGTAGAAATCCTATAGGCTGAAATTAGAAGCAAGGACATTACTGAAGCCCAATGGCATTCCTTGATCCAGTGAATTGGATTCATTACTGAGCTGGCATCATTATTAAAGCCCAATTGCATTCCTTAATCCTGACACTTTTCAGGAGAAAAAACAGCTACTATTATTTCTTTGGTAACGTTACTCATTTTGGAATTACTGCCCACGCATCCTTGCAAAATCTCAGTATTGATCACACACTCAGGTAGGACCCTCTAATAAACTCACTGTTCTAGGACAAGCCTGGTAATTGTTCTAGAAAATGCATTTTCTTGGCATTGCTCCAGAAAGCCAGCCATTTGGAACCTGGCCTATCAGTTCAACGTCCTACTCCTTCTAATGTAGTAATATCCTTAAACAGATGATGACAAACATGAGCAGTGAGGCTCTTCTGATAATGAATTAGATTTTGGGTTCAGTTTCTCCACCATTATGTGTTCTTAATCTTGCTTAGTCTTTTCTCTCTGAAGGTGACCTCTTTCCTAGCACACCCTTTTTTGAGTTGTGCCTTCCTCATAGGCAGCAGATGAAATAATTTTGGTACCCAGTTTCTCTGTAATATTTTCCTTCCATTTCTTGGCTTATGTAAAATATAGCCAGTCTCAATCCTTAGTATAGTGCCCCACAGGCACTGTACCTAGCTGCTGTCTAGCAATGGTTAATAGAATCTGAAGAAGCTAAATTTCTGTAATTCTGTCCTTTTATATATTGGCTTAACCAATACAACAAAATATTACCTTCATTCTGAATCACCACAATTCAGGATAAGTTGTAGTCTGTTAATTTTCAAATGCTACAGAATCTTTAAGTGAATGCAAAATGCTTGGGTTTTTAGCCTGTCATTTGCAGCAAAAAGGACAGGATTACTGACATTACTACCAAAAATCTAGGGTAGCATTTTTCACCTTTATTCTTGTGAAGTGGTGAGACTATATTTTTGTAATTTTTAAATCCTGTCCTTAGAGCAATGAATGTGATCATGCTGACATGTGAATAGGGTATTTACTAAATGAATTAATTTAGCTTTTATACAGTATAAAGAACTAAGAATCACATGTTGTCTTTTTCTCTAAAACTTACTGGCGCTTTACAAGCACATATGGAAAATAAATGTTAGAATGCTGTTGGATTTCAAGCTGCTGCTTGATGATCATCCTAATTTTTCTTCATCTTTATAAAGACTGTGACCAATCTAGAGTAAGTTTGCAGAGTTGTGTTGGAGGTTTATAGTTTTCTTCACGTGTTAGAGTTGCTTTGGACTAATTTTGTTTGCATATTTCCAAAAAACTATGTTTAGAGTAAAATTTTGTTCACACCTTTTTATTGGAACTTTTCATTAGTAAGAACCTTTTTTTTTCTTTTCCTCTAAAGCATTAATTTTCAATTGATTTTTTAATAATTTTTTTCTTTTAAAAAATATAATCTGAAATATATTGGATTCTGTTACTCATTTGACTATAATGGTAACCACACATTCAGCCTGAATTATTTCTACCTGTTTCTAAGTTTTGACCATAGTTATAAACATGCAGTTTCATCTGACTCAGTTACCTGTGCTATAATAGGATATTTTACATTCTAATATTGCAGTATATCTACATTCCTATCCCATTATAGCTCTTCCTAAATTTTATGTTCATGGCTCTGCTTCATTCCCCTCAATTTTACCTCTGCTGACGATGCAGAAATGACTTGAAGTCCGTCACCAACATCTTTTAAATTGAAACCAAAGATAATTTACATCATTGACAATACTAGCACAATGTGATTTTAACTTACTCTATGCTTTCTATAAAGTGCTTGTGGAGAGATGCTATAGAATATCAAGTGCTAAGGCAGACATTTTAAATGTTTTTTATTAAGTTGCTGATTTAAATTACAGATACAATATATAGCATTACTGGAACAGAGCTATGAACTGAAAGGCCAGTTTGGTATTTCTCCTGCAGCACTGTAACAATAAAGGTGCATAGTTTTGGGGCTGAAGAGGAAAATTTAGTGTTTAGTACATGAATGAATTTACAGTTGAAAATTTGAGTGAAGGTCTTCTACAGGGACATTTGCGGCAAATACAAAGAAATACTGACTTTCATTTCTATAGCCTTTTTCAAAGTGTATTAAATAATTATCAATTTTTTGACAGGTCATGAGAAGAAATGTTTATTATGTTAGCACATATTTTAGATGGGTTTTATCGAGGGAGATAAGCTCATATAGCTCATTGTACAGAGGGGACAGTGAAGGGACATAGGGCCTGTTTGGTGTTGATACGATGTTGATTTTCATAAATTCATCTTTTCATAATTTTCATAAGTCATCTGTAGAATAGAGAATATAGAATTAAAAAAGAAAGAATTTGAACTATTAAATTCTGTGTATTTCAAACAGTCTGTAATTTCATTTCCAATGCCCTACACAGACATTTTACTGGAGGACAGCTATTACAAATGTGATGTAGCTTAAAAGATGCAGCAGCCATAGCTCATTTTTAATCATAATTTCTATTTCGGGTTTTCAGAAACTATTTTATTAGTATATTTTATGTGTTAGGGTAGAGTTGCAAAATAATGACTTGTAAGAAAAATGATTTAAAGTCCATAGAGAGCTGACCATTATCAGAGCAGTCTGTCTTTTTCTTTTTTCTCTCTGCTCACTGACCTGAGAAGGTGAACATGCTTAAGTTCACTAAATACTACTTTTCATGCAAGCAGCTGCTAGCTGCTACATCAGAATTATGGGAATTTGGATGTAAGCTTGCCAGAGAATTTGTGGCATGTCCGTGCTTGCATGTGTTAAAAAATTCAGCTGAATATGTAACTTAGAAGTTGGATTTGACTTCAAAGTTGACCCTGCTATGAGCAGAGGATTGGAATAGATCACCTCCAGAGATTCCTTCCAACCTAAATTATTTTATGATTCTGAGTATGCATGATTACTATAGAAGGAAATGCCTTCTGGCAAAATAATCTCAAAACAGTCTCACATTTCTTCTTCAAATTTTCTAATTTAAAAATTCTAGTTCTGTGCTCAGAATTTGGGTGACATGTAGTAACTGTATAATGCATAATACTCAATAGTAAATATAATCTTCTTAGTTCATGATTAATTTGTCAGGTCAGCATTACAGTGCACTGAATTTTCAGAAACATTTTTTCCTATCTTCTGACCAAGTTTAAGATTTTATAATCTTGCAACCCTATAAAGGGAAGATCAAAGTTCTTGCTGATTTCTGTCTTGTATAATTGATTGTATAGTGACTTTACGATAAGGTTCCTTTCAGATATAGGCTTTGCCAAGAAGGTTTTATCCAGTGAATCTTGAATACCTACATATTCACAGAAAATATGCCCAATAACAAAGCAAACATAGATAAACCAAATTCATATTGAAAGGTGGGAAAATATTCTCAGACACATATCCTCTGCTTATTCCGTTTGTGCAAATGAAGAGTTGCCCTATTCCCAGCAAGATGTCAATTCTAGCTCTTCATAGTAGATGTAATTTAGATGTCCAGTTATCATAAAGATAACATTTTATCAGAGCATAGGAGTAAAACCAGCTCTATCATACTGGATCCTTTAGTTCTTTTTAGCTAACACTTCCCTATAAGACACTTAAATTGCTGAAATCTATATTAAGGTAACTGAATGACAGACTAAATTTCAAAGAAAATTTATAAACTGTACAAAGGATTTTTTGGTTTTCTTTAAAAAGTGCTTATGGTTTTGCCCTAACAGCATTCAAATTCAAGAGAAGCTGTTACTGTCATCCTCGCAAACAGCAATCATGGGCTTTATTTTTTTTTTTTTTTTTGAGGAATATGACTCATTTTCCAGCAGCCTCAGATTACAAATTCTTCTCTTCTGAGAAACTGGAGTGTATTTGCCTATTGTATACAATGGCCATGTATTGTTCTTCAAAACATTTAGAAATCTAGAATTACTCCATGGTGGTGTTCAGTACAGTTCCCTCAAAATTTAGGTCAGAGTTTGAAGTGGTATCTGCAAAACTCTTCTTATGGGGACGGAAGGTCTGTGAAAGCTGATGCATATATTACTGCACATTTTTCTTGGCAGAGAAAGATCTGTCGTCTTCTACTCCATAACAGCCTCTTTGTAATCTGCAATATTTTAACCTTCTTCTCATTTTTTCAGAAAAAACGCGTGCTTTGAAAATATAGCTCACTTAACTGAACAAATTCCTGTCTATGTTTTTGAAAGAGTTTTTCAACTTGGATAGTATGTCAGTGTTTTCTACCAATCAGCTTTCAGAAAGGACAAAATTTGTTTTGTATTTGTTTTCTTTTTAAACTAACTGCCAAATTATAAAGCATGACAGGTCTCAGAATCTGGTAGTCCCAGGAATGGGAACTGTGGCAAGAACTCTTCTACTATGTATTGTAATAAATCATCCTCTAATTTCATTTAATGATTGCCTGTGTATTTGAATGTGGCATCCTTCAGGTGGGGTTGTGGTAGGAATGTCTTTAGGAAGCAGCTAAACTCCTTTTTTTCAATCTTATTTGCTGAAATGGCTGAGTTTATGAAAGCTGCTATAATTGTAATGTTTTTGCCCACTTAGTGGAAGTCTTTAAAAAGTCTGACATTTTCTGTAGTATATTATTATTCATCATGTAGATTCAGTGAATTTGTTGTTACAGGACTGTTCCAGAATTCATTGATAATGCTGGTAATGCTTCTTTCTCTGAAGAGAGAAAAGAGCATTTAATCATGTATTTAAAGAAACCCTCCAATAAATAATTTCATGGTCTGTAAAAGCACCATAGTAAGGAAGAAAGAAATAAAAATTAACCAATTTGAAACTTTTTCCATGAAAGTTGGCACCAGGTTCTGGGAGTGTTCAGTAATTCTGTTTAATACTAGACAGTTGTGCTTAGAAAATCAGTATGTTACCATTTTTCATATTACAAAATAATTGTTTATCATATGCATAAAGAACTGTTTATCATAAGTTTATGCACATCAATTTATTCTTGCAATTCTGATTAACCACTACCATCAGAAGGTGAAAACGCTTTTGCCAAGTGGTGGCCAGTTTACTTCATGGGACATTTTTCTTCAGTTATTTCCAGATAACACACAGAAGAATATGTAATTAAAGTATTGATGGTTGATTAAAGTGTTTTTACATATGCTTTTTATTTTTTGACTCATCCATATGATAATTTTTTCTGTTACCTAAAGTGATGACACACAATCAATGTCACAATTTTTCAGCAATATTGTTGTGATAAGTAAAAGAGGGTTGAAATCACCCGTTGTAGGCCAGTCAGTAAAAAGAAACAAGGTCAACGCTGTTACCTCCGCTTCCTCTCTACTATAGAGATGATTCTTAATCAGAGGTTAACCTAATCTGTTATACTCACAGTCATTCAAATAAAGATATTTCATAGCACATAAATCTGTATATTAAATAGTTAACAGACTGTGACACTACTAGTTTTATTCTGATTATTATGATTCTTAACTGATCTTTTCTGCTATTATTAGGCATTCTTCTGTTTATTCTTTAAACACAAAGTATTTCACAGAAGACTTTATTGATGTCATTTTACCCATGTTTACACAGCATTATTCTCAGAAAAATGAAAATTACATAGGGATCTAAGTGTAACAGCTGCTTAGGCAGTTATGTTACTGTTTTCTAACTTATCTGCAGTAACTTGTGCAGATCCAGTGGTAAGATCTGGTCATAAAACATGATGCTAATACTGTAGGAGCAAGATCCTGACACAATTATTCTATTTGAATAGCTATGCTTTTTCTTTCTGCGTTGTTAAAAACTTGTTGAGATAAAACTATGTATTATATCTGTTGCCTTCATTTTCCCTACCAAAATATAAAGGTCATTTATTTAAAAGTCTGTATAACAAATATCTTTAAAAAGTAAACAAATATTGTAGCCCTCAATGGACAGTTTTGCAAAGCTGAAATAGATGTGAATAAGAAACTTTGCAAAGTTGAAGTTCAGGAAATACTTGGGACTTCAGAAATAAGTTTAACTATAGAAAAGATCTTTGCAAGTAAAGATCTTCAGATAAACGTGATTATGTAAGTAAGACTATACTGCTAAGAACCAAATGAGAAACAGCACATTTTCAGCCTTGCTCCTTAGCCCAGTAATCTTACTAGAAAGTGATATTGCTATTACGGACTGGCAGGAAATACTGATCTCAAAGTTCAGGTAGCATGGATATTGTGCTTTTGAGCTTGTTTTCCCATAAAGTGCTGTCCAGAAGAAAGGATAGTATCTCAAGGATATTCTGTCTTGCACTGTGAAAGTACTTCTCTCATTGTGTCATCATAACAGATAACTGATGAGCCTTATTGCAGCCTAAAGACTCATATATTCACATCAAAATGTTATTTGTATTTTTGTTTGAGAAAACTGTTCAGTATTTGTGTATTGATGGTCATAAACTGTACAGTTTTAATTGATACATTTGAAAGATTTTTAGAAATTAGGACCAAAAACTGGATTTTTCAGGTATTTAATTTAGAAGCCTTTTTGCATTATATTTTGCCTATTTAGCTGATAGTGTAAAACCTGAAAGATTGTACATACTACTTCATTTTTACTTTAGAAAAATTTTGAAATGCCACAGTGTTCTGTATTAGGAAATATGTAGATATGTAGTAAGTAGGACAATAGAGACTGGTAGGAAAAATAGGACAATAGATACTTCCCAATAGGGGAAGAAACAGCCCCAACATGAATGGAAGAAGGAAGAGGTAAAACAGCCCCTGGCTTGTGTGAGAAGTGCACCAATCTCAGTGCACTGTGACTGAGCAGGGGATGGATTACAGCTCTGTTAGTTCTGCTATCTGTCCATCTCATTAAATCTGCACCCAATAAAGATGCAGTACATTAAAGGGACCTGAGTTCCAGAGGAAATCACAATTTTCTGAAAATCTGGACTATTATAAGAAGTATCAATAATCATTTGAAAAAAGACATTTAAAAATGTGTGTCTTGTCTTTTTTGAGCCTAAACCCAAAGTTAAGCCCAAACATTAATTAATTTTAAGAGGAAGCTATTTGTGATCTCAGCAGCTAATTGCCATTCATTCTCAGCTGCTAATTTGCATTTCTCAAGTCATATTGGCTGTGTAAATCAGTGGTATGAGGAAGACAAGTTTCAGGAGTTGCCATTGACAAATGAGTCTTCCTGAGGCTAATTTCAAAGTTATGTGGCCATATAGTGGCTTTGGCATAAGTTGTTGAAAAGGGCTGCTGTCCCTTTTCAAATGCTTGCAAAAGCAATGCAGTCAAAGTGACAAAGCACACAAAAATTAATACTTTGAAAATTCTAATTTAAGGTCTAGAATTATATACAAAGTCACTATAGCAAACCTTAAATCTTTCTAGTGGTAGACTAGATGGGGAACTCCTTAAATGTCTTGATTCAGTTTGGAATGGCAAATATTGTAATGACATAATAATAGTTATGAGGCCAAGGTGTTTGCTGTCAGGGTCCCTAATGGTATTTGGAAGTACATCTTTGTAATAATTTTACCCATCAGTAAGATTTTTAAACTTCTAAATTTAGCTTAGATTGAAGATAAAGACAAACTGTGGTATATAAAAGGAGTGGCAAACATAAAAAGGGACAATATTTGAGGGTGCCAGAGTGAGAAATGAATAAGAAACTTAAGTGAGTTGCTTTGTGGATTTCTTAAGCACCAATCTTAACAGGGATATACTTAGCATTCCTTGTTTATTTTCTGAATTCTTTTTTTTTATATAATGTCAATTTAAGTAATAATTGCTTGTATAACTGCATGTCAAAACTATATACATATTTGTAACAGCCTAATCTATATTAAGAAATTTGTGAATAGCCTATCCAGTATCATTACAAAAAATGGAACTATGATTTTCTCCTTTATATAAGGTCTTTTGCCTGATCAAACAGTAGTTTTTCTTAATCAACATGCAGTCATGTTCTCTTTGGTATTGATACTCTGAAATACCAAGAAATCTACAGGTTTCCATTTCAGTTATCATGAATGCTAGGATACAAAAAAATGAGGACACCTTTAAAAAAATATTTAAATGTTTTGGCTGTGACTCGAATAAACTTGGGAATGTTTTAAACTTGCATCAGCAAAATGTACTACTAAAATGGCTTAATTATTTGTAACAGTATATGTATTTGACATTGATAATATGAGTGGCACATCTACGCTTTTCCTCTGCAGCTGAAGTCCCTTGATTTTAAGAATTTATAGTTTTCAAAAGCAAGTGAATTCAAACATAAGTGTAGTAAGGTTTAATAAAAAGCCTGAATTTTGCAAAATGTTGAACATATCTTTTTTTCTAAGAGAGTCAGCATGGACAGTGGGACTAAAGGTTGGTGGAGAGGATCTTGTTACAAACATAAGTTCAGCTTTGCTATTTTTTAAGTGCCATGGGCTATATTACTTGCTGACTGAATCTGATAAATCTAAAGTAGTCCAGCTATGTGGTATTACCTATGTTTCATATTTAATAGCACATTAAATCTAGTTAATTTTAATAAAAACCATCATTTATTAAAACAAATTAAATGTATCATAAAAATATGTCACCTCAGTAAATCTCAGTGGTCATGTAGAAGGAAATGCATATCTGCATGCTGTGTGTGTAGGCACCACATTTCCATATAAATCAAATTCTTGGTGTGACTGAAGATGGTTTTTCTTTGATTTCTGCAAATGAATTTATTTCTTAGACTTCCTCTTTACTTGGGAAGTGAGAAAACTTAGTAGAATTTCTAAGGCAGCTGAAACCTTTATAAAATATTTCATCAGAGTTTTTTTCTAATAATTAATCAGAAATCATAGGAAATATTATTTTTCTATCACTTTCCTTTTCAGCATGTGAATCATTCTTACAATGGCTCCTAAATCCACAAAGCCTAGTAACTATCTGGTGGTTATTAAATCTGTGTGCACAAATGTCATATAATAAGCCTTTAAATTTTCAATCTTATGGAAATTCCCTTTAAAATACTTAAATAAGTGAAATTAGCTGAGGCTCTGTCCCCAAGCTGTTTTCACTAAACAGTTTCATGTATGTCTTCTCTGGAGTTGCAATACAGAATCTAATAGCAATTGCCTCATTTTGATTTTAAGTCATAAGCAGTCAGAATGCTTTGAACTATTTCCATTAGAGGAGAGAAATTATTTGATAGAGCTTGTTCATTTACCATGAATTTACAAAATCTTTCCATGAACACAGCAGGAATCAAATAACTGGAGACAATTTGTCTTCTCACATTTCTCAGCGCTTTCCCAGGATTCCTCCCCTCAGAGACATTTCCACTTTTCTTTTGCTTCAGGGGCATGGTAGTTTTATGTCTCTATGGCATTTTGACTATTCCTCTGACTTTATTTTTCTGTTCCTAGGTGATTTATACACAGATACACCCACATCTACTTACTAGCACCAGAGAAACTCCTTACTCTTCAGCATCTAAGCAGCCTTATATTTCGGTGGGGTATCAATTTTTTTTTATGTTTCTTGTTCAAAAAAGAAATAGTAACAGCTTGCTCCATCTATCCTGAATAGAGAGTGACTGTCAGCTTTATCATACTAATTCTCTTCCCCAAATAAAGCCTTATGTGTTGTCTGGGGATGAACTGTTTACGTAGTTATTTTAAAAACTGTTGAGATGATAAAATACGTTTCACATAGAATTCCTAGCCAAAATGAAATGTGTACCCAAAGGTCTTAAAGAAGTACAGTGCTTAAGTCATTTTATTCCTCCACTGATGAGCTGTGTGAAGAATTTTAACCCATACTTGAGGACTGTGTTAGCTTTTGAAGGAATTTATTCATGTTTCTCCTAATAATTTTTTGTTCACTGGGCTGACAGGAAGGGTCTAACAGAAAAGGATCACCAATAATGCATTGTATTTGCCAACAGATCCCAGCAGAGTCTGTTTAGAATGTCCCAGTAAGAAAGACAATGGATAGTGGACATAACAAAGTGCTTTCTGTTTACAGGGATCATAACCTGTAATAGACAGTTTCAACACTGAGATAGACTGCAGTAAGCCTGAAGGATTTCTGGTGCTTTAACAAAAACTTTGAATGATTCCAAGAACTTGAGATAGCTAGTTTTGAACAATTAATCATTGACTAACAAGGAATTAATTTGTTTTCCCTGAAATATGCCTGCAAATTGCTGTGTATTCTGTCAGCATCTCTTGTCTAGAGCAGTGAAGTTCATAACTGTTAAGAAACCTTAAGTGAGTAGATAACAAAAGGCAGAATAATTTCTTTTTCATTCACCCTTTGTGTCGTACCTGAATTTCAGACATAATCCAATGAAGACCAGTGATTTACAAGTTTTCTTCCTGAGAATATGAATCAGAGAGAAGGAAAACAAAGTTAATTAGCAGAAATAAAGATGAAGGAAATTATTTATATAATTTGTGAGTCACTGTACCAGCCAGTGTGAAAACTGTATCACATACCATGCAATTAACAATCTTCTCTGTCTAGCCACCAAGATAGGCAGACATGTAACAGACTGACCAATTTATTGTAACAGGTCTTTTTAGACTAGACTGATTGCAGAAAAGATTGCAGAAAAAAATTATGGAGAATGTTGCAGATGACATTAAAATATAGATGCTACATATGCTAGCATTTTTCCAAGTATTTATTCATGCTGAATATTGCATGTTTCTCAGAATAGGGATCCCATAGGCAGCCATAGAAGAGGATTGAGGGGGCTGTCAGAATTTTTCAGGTAACACATGGATAAACCATGGAAGTTAACCTTGTCTAGTTTTCAGGGCATTTGTGTCATTTTCAGGCTGTCATTTGCATGTGTATACTGGCAGTGCCATTATTCACCCTCTTGCTGGTCAAGAAAGAAAGTACATTTTATTATTACACTATATATGGACTCATTCCTTAGTAGACTAGTTTTGGTGTGTTCACAGCAAATCATGCCTGCTTGCTCACTGAAGCAGTTGTAACTCTCCTTGGTACTATACCTGAGAGTATTACACTCACGAATGGATCACTTCTTGTGCAGCTGAGAAATAAACATGCAGAACAGTACCTATTGGAGCAGGGCACGGACTTACTGAGTTGTAGTCCAGAACAGTATCAGTCAGAACTTATCTTCCTTCTGTACACACTGAAGTCTTTCTCCCTCAGTTTGTGATCTGCAAAATCTGTCTAAACATGAATTTAGAGGTTTTAAAGGTCTGTAAATAAAATTCAAGACCTTCGATATATGATATTGGTAATATAATAAATGGTACTGTTTCCTCAGGTTCCTTATAGGTGTAACTTCTTGCCTTGGTATCTTACAGTCAGTTACTGAACCACTAGACATGCCAATTTGTGGATGATATTTAGAAAACCCTTACAGTCATTGTGTCCCTTGATTTTTTTACAAGAGCATCAATTTTGGATGAAGGTCAGCTGGAATTTTGCCTGTGTCATACTTCTTTAGTATTTTAAATTATTCTTCATAATATTCAGTCTGAAATTATCCTGTAGTTTACTCAGCACTTCTTGAAACTGCTATATATCACACTAGTATCTGTAACGTAGCAGGTGAACTGATCCCTGTTATGTTTTATATGAATACTACCTTTCCCAGCTTTTTAAAATTATAAATTCCTTAGTTTCTAAAATAATAGCTGTGGGGTTCTTCCCCTAAGATATTATTATTATTTGGTTTTAAGCCTACTTTGAATTATGCTCTAGATAAATTAATCTGCATTCTGATCTTGTTTATATGAGTTCATATGCTCATGCCCTTTAGAAAGAGGACATTGTGCACACTTTCAAATGTGTGACGTGTGTGAGAAGGCACAGAAGCCAAGCAACAATGAGGTAAAATGAAGAGAATAGACTTCTTAGCATTGCAAGTACCATCTGTTCTGTAGAAACGCATCCTCTGTGTTGGCATTGCCACAGTGGTATGACATGTGTTATTACTTTTAATCATACTTTGTGCTGAAGAAAAGTCTGGTTACATGACAGATTCAGAGGTTGCAGACTCCCTCAGAGTTAGTGCCTAGAAATCCAAGACTGCTTAGAGTGTTCAATATTTTTGTTTCTGAAATATAATGACCTATGTAAAATTATACCACTGGGGACGAAGCTCCTAGGGCACATATTATTACGTTTGTATATGAGATGAAGAAAGCAGACAGCATTTACATGAAGACAACAACATTTTTCATAATGTTCTGGAAAATTTTATGCTGAAGAATTTGTTGTCATTTTCGTAGGGTAAAATTGTTGGGTATTACGGGATAATGCTAGACAGAAAAAATGATGGAAGGCTTTCTGTCCTGACTCAGACTTTTTTGCCAGATTTACTAATAATAACAATGCTTTGTTTATCAAAACAAAGAAAGAGTTCAAAGCCGTTACATAAACCAGTCCTTACTGAGACATCTGTTGTGAGGTCCTTGGATATGCAAGAAGGAAAAACTTACAGACCTAAACAATGTTCTTTATGCATCATAATAACTTTGTTTATATAACACAAAAGCAGGCATCTAATTCTTGTCTTATTGCTAGCCACTGTGAGATAATGTAGATGCAAGATGTTGTCCTTATGCATTAAACAGAGACACAGTCCATAACTAATATGGATTGGTTCTTTTACAGTTACTGCAGTATTAATAACCACCAGTCCTGGAATCACACATTCTAGTCTTGTTTGCAATGGCAACCAAATGATGTCATATTTCTCTCTTGATTAGACCTCACTTTTATGTCATCAGTGACAGTGACCTTTCAAGCATAGACATGCGGGGATATGTAACTTCTGGCTATGTGTTGTCAGGAGGCTGTTACTAATATCTGGAGTCCAAGGTTTTCTGAAACAAGTGAAACAGCCTTTTGGTCTTGTGTTAGATTCAAACAGCATGGCATCTAACTCATGTTACACAGTTATGATGGCCAAAACTACAGAAGCTTGGCAATACGCTTAGGAACTCAAGTACTTGTTGGATGAAAATTGAATATCAGAGAAGTATTTTATTTGCTAAAACATTTAAATCAGTTCTGTTTTGAATATATTCCCAAAATATCTTTTCTATGGCTATTTTTCCACATAATATTTGTTTGGTAAAAGTCTGTGCAATATTTCGGTTTAAATGTTTATTTTTTTAACATGCTAATTTGACTTGTCAGAAATCTTCTCAGTAGATGCCTATGGTGTATTCTTTAAAATTCTTCAGTGTCCTTTAGTATTCAAGACCATATAGAGTTAATCATACCATACAATTTTAGTTTCATAAGATTAATTGCAAAAGATTAATTGAAGAAAAATGGATCATGTAAGTTTTTGTAATCATTTTGACTTGTTACTGAAATAGGCTAATAAAACTGTGCTCAGAATACATGCTTTCATAGTCTTCGTGAGTCACCTGGGAAAGGACATTGTTGATTAACATTTGCATTTAGGATTTTGTCTTGTATTTTATTAAATCTGAAAAAAAAAAAAAGATGGTTTTGTAGTATACTGAAGTATTCTGTTCTATCTCAGTCTTCAAGAGGAGGTATTAGAAATGCTATAGTTTGCATACATATTAGAGCAGATGTCAGTGAACCTGTACCACTAAAAAAGCTGCATAAAATGTGCAAATCAGAATGTGTTCATCACAATCATTTAATATAACTGCAGATACAGCATATGCCAAATTCCATTAAACATGTATTTCTTTAAAAAAACCCCAACATTCTGCATTCTTTTGATTGTTTTCATCATTCCTTTTGAAATCCCTTGAATTTTTACCCTGAAGAAAATAACTGATAACACACTTTTAGTGTGTTAAATGATTAGTCACATTATTATAGTCTTTGGGAGACATAAGAAGGAAGTACTAAAAAGTACTGATTGTTAAACACCAAATATATTGATTTCTTTCACTCAGGATTTTCAAAATGCCTAATGCAGCAATATTAAATATCTATTATAAGATAAATAAAATGTTGGGGTTTGTCATTGTATATTTCCCAAACTACTTTTAACTATTTTTAACAGGTATGCTGAGTTGTGAGTCCTATGCAAAGATCAGAAAATGGTAACAGAGAGGATGATATGTCACAATTTTGAGAAAATCAGGGACTAAGTCCTTCATTGCAATACTGGCTTTAATTCTAGACTGAACCGAAAGTGGAAAAGTTCAACTTATTATAAGCCTTTCTAAACACAAAGATATTCAACTGGTTCAGGTCCCTCTCATCTTTATTATCTGGCTTTCACATAAGTACTTATGAGGCTTAGTACCTGCCCCTGGTATTTGCTGAAAAATATTATGTTAAATATTGCAAGCTACAGACATGTGAACAACCTTTTTGATGGTGGTTAAATCACTGTAGTTCAAGAAATGATATATTTTGGTTTTGAATAAGTTGTCTTTTACCTAATTGTAGAGAGTTATGGTTTTGGAAGTTACAGAGGCAGGTTGTAGAATTCCTTCTTACTTATGTACGATTTAAGTACCACTTAACTCCCAAGTGTCAAGTTTGTTGTTCTGGTGGCAAAAATTTATTTCTTAATGCTTACAGAGTTTTCTTGTCAATTTACTCTGCCATAACAATCTACTGATTAAGAAAAACGTACAGTCCATGAAACTGATGGACATTTACAGGAAAAAGGTTTCTAGGTTTTGATTCCTACTCAGAATGAACAGCTGCTCATCCTGGTATTGGAAGTTCCAGAAACTGGCACTGGGAAATAGGACTTCTCATTCCTCACAGTGGCTTAATATTATGACAGAGAGGAAGCACTCAGTTAAACAATCCATACCTCTACACTTCCACTTGCTCCTTTAGCTGAACAGTTAGTACAGAGTGCAAATATAAGATGACCAGCTTGACCCACAACCTTCTCTGAAGCCAGGCTACTACATTGTGTACTAGCTGTAGCATTGACATGCTTCTCATAGGCTTTCCCAAAATGCATGTATTACAATTATTCAGTCCAGAGGCTGCACATCTCCCTGTGCTGTCTGTTTCCTCCAGCAGTGCTTGAAAATGTGCTATTATTGAAAGAGTTAAAAAAAATCCCCTTGGAAAAGCTAATTATTGCATGCAGATACTTCTTTGTGTGATCAAGGAGGGGACAATTTAATAGGCTCTGTAATACAACCAAGAACAAAATTGCTTTAAAGGAAGTCTCTTGTTGAGTGACAACTCTGTTGCCTGAGCCAATTAGGTCCCAATAAAGAGTGTTGAATTGGCTCCTGCTTTCTCATTAATTATGTTCTGTCACAGACATGGGGCTTGATTTAGCAATTTTGTATTACATTAAGATACTGAAAGGAATGGAACAAATGGCTCACTCTGATAATAGGCATTCTATACACGGTGTGACATTTACTATCCAGCTGTCCATAAGGCAGCCTAGCACTTCAGTTCAGGGGTTTATTTGTCATTGCTTCAAAGGGACACTCAGCTTTTCACAAAAAAGAAACAGAGAGGCTAATAGATAGGACAAAATGTACTGCTGATATGCTTTATTAGAGATAGGATGCTAGGGTTTTGCTAACAAGCTCATCCGTTGGGACTAAGCCGAGTTTGCTGTCAATCATCCTACACACAAAAGCACACTAGTTAACAAGGAGAAATGAATTACAGACACTTATTCCTGCCTGTGGGATCACAAATACACCAATCTGTGAAAGAGGCACAAACTCAGAAGACAAACTACATATTTGTCAATAACCTCCTAGAAAGAACCCTAGTAATTCTTTGAAGACCTTTGATTTAGCTTCCCTCTAAAATACATGTATAGGAAATGTTTTAGTTACCATGACATTTTCCTTTGTTACTCATACAATTTTTCATCACATTAAAAACACAAAACTGAGGAGGTCTGCAAATGTTGTGCTAGGTACATACACTGCTTTTTATATCAAGCAACAGGGGGCAGCTGCTGTTGTAATATTCATTAATAGCAACAGAAAATTAAATCTTACAAACTTTAGGTTCAGGCTATCTTGCGTCCATGTGTGGAGCATAATCTAAATCTCAATTTATGTCTTATATAATAATTAAAGTAGCAGGATTTTTTTTTTAGGCTGTGCTTATTTTTTTACCCTCTGTTGTATATTTTCACAGGGAGATTTGATCTATTGCTTGCATTGCACTTGGAGGTTCAGATTCAGTATGTATAAGTAAATTTGGGTTTATATGTAAGTAAATATTATTAATATATACATATTTGTGCACGTGTGAATTTAGACATAACTATTTGACCCTGATTTCATCTTCTTGTCAAAGCACTGGCATTTATAATGTAACATGTCCAGTGTAACTGGTTTCATCTAGAAATAAGAATCCTTAGGAAACTGGGAATTTATTTTGCAAAACATTAGTTTCATTAGATATGAAAGAGCAAAAAGAAAAGAAAACAAATGTGTGTTATTGCAAAAACCAAACTAAGGTTCATTTTCCAGACAAAAATATGTAGTCAATAAGGGCTTTACTGGTGTGTGTATAATCTTTGCCATCAAAGTCTTGTCTAAATTTAAGCGATGATTTCTACAGTTTTCCGTAATTGGAGGATTTTCTGCAGTATTTGTTGTTTCATATGTATGGAATAGTATTTCTGAGACTTTACTATTAGCCAGTGAAATTACCTATTTGGGAATACCTTATCTTATCCTATTTTGATATAGATATCCTGCAGTTAAGTCCTTCATTACCTCTTCTGATGCACATGGATCACCCTGAGAGATTAGAAGGGGTGGGATGGGGTCAGGATGCTCATTCCAGAACATTGAGTACAGTCCCAGACACTACAGATCTGCAAGCACAGGGAAAAAGCTAACAACATCTTCTCAGAACTGTCAGGGCTTGGTGCTCTTCCACCAAAATAAAAAAAGCTCCTTTAAGCTTCCTTCTTCCTTTGCACTTGCTAACGCTGCAGGCTGGGAGTGTGAAGGAGTTACCCTCTAAGAAGCTGCCAGAAGTGAAACTAAGATGTGCTGTTGGTTCTTGAATAATTGAGGAAAGAGTATACAGACTTTTCCCAGTGACCCACTTAAGCCTGGGTTAGTGTATGTGAGCTGGTTCATTGGCAATGTTGGCAGAGCAACACAGGGTGGCTTTTCTATCTGAAAAACCTGGATAACACACTGGGGACCGCTCATGTTAGTTAATTGGGAAAAAAAGAAAAATACAGTTCCAAGTCCTTAACAGAAGTGTTAGTGTACCAAATACAGAAGGAAGGTTTGTAGATAAGTAGGCAAAACAATACACATTTCATGGGTTAGGTAGAAAGTTCTCAGGTGAGTTAAACTACAGGCTAATTAAACCACTTCTTCCAAAGTATAACTTCCTGAATGTCTAAGGCTATGAGTCTGCACAGCAACAAATATCTTCCAAGGAACTCCCCATACTTTTTTACTTTTTGCTTTTTCTTTACAGTCCTTCATCTGAAAAGTTAATATAATAATCACTACTACAATGGATAAATACAGGCTAATGAAACAAACTCCTAACCAGTTAATTGCCTAACTACTTCTGACCCATAAAGGACAGTCTGAACCTGGTTATTGTTTTGTGGCATTGTTATCCTTCTGTCTTGCTTTCCAACTCATTAAGTATGCTACTATATCTGTGATGATTTTACAAATTTAGAAAGGAAAGCAAACTTGCTACAAAGCATACTTCAGTATTAGTGTTATCAACCTCACCATCCTTGTCTCCTGTTGTGTAGGTGGTGAGAGTCATCCATCCCCATTATCTTGTCAGGTCTTGTGCTTGCCTTAATTTCAAAATGGCTGCATCTCTTCCAGGTTATAGATATTTTTAGTCAAAAATCTCCATTAATTCCTTCTATTGCTATAATTGTCTCCAATTTCCTTTTCTAAATAAAAAGGAAGCATTAGAAATGTGTAACTTGTAAAAGGAATGTATCCCAAGTCATAGCCAATTGAGATTAAATAGCTGCAAAAGCTGTATTTGGATTCTGTGCAAAATAACTTGACCCAGACAGTAATTTAGGTCGTATTGAATTATTTTTCAACTTTAACAAAGAATCAAGAGTTCTTACCTTGGTTTCCTAGATCGTGAAAAAGTTTTCCCTTTTCAAATACAGATTAATTTTGATATAAAAGTTCTAATTCTCCAGTCCAGTGAAGAGACTATCCAAAGGGTTAGAAGGTTCACATTGAAATTAACTTTTTTCTGAAACAGACTTACAGCCATAGGTCTAGATAATACTAGTCTGGCATGGGTCAGAAATTAGGCTTGAGATTGCTTTTCCTTGCACCTGGAGGTAATGAGCCTCTGAAGAGGAGTTACAATAGCAGTGCCCCATCTATGCCCTCTCAGTGAAACATAATCGTGAGACAAACACCATCTTCCAAGACATGGTTGAAGACAAGAGTGAAATAAGCCAATTACTAGAAATCATCACTGTCTGAGATTTGTCCACAGCTTACCACTAAGGGATTTACTTATCTGGAAGAGTGCAAGTGGGCTATACTATCATGACAAAATAGCTACTTATATTTCCTGCTTTAGGAGGACAGTTTCCCTATGTCCTGTGCACAGTGAATGTAGGAAAGATTCTTTCTGAGGACTGTTAGGAATTCTTAAAGGGGCCAAGCTCTCTCCTTTTGACTGTGCAAGGAAATTGATGCAGACTGGCTTCCTGATCTAGATGACTTCTAGGTACAAAGTGTGGCCTTCCATTCATCCACCAGGGTAAATGTAATAATTTTAATGATTTTCCAGGATATATGATAGCAGAGTTTGGGGTTTCTTTCATATCAGTTCTTACGCTGTATTCAAATGGCTCTTTAAAAAGTGCTGGCTGTCTCCCTTGGGGAATGTAGATTAGATTAGTTTGCTGTGGTATCATGAGAATCTTCAGAACAAATGCACTTTTACCTGAAAAACTAGTTCATCTGATGTGTTTCATTTAGATTGTTGAAAATTTTATTGCAGGAGGTGCATTGATCTGTGGTCTTCATAGAAATTATAATTTTCAAATACTACAACAATAATTACAATGATGCCAAAGGAAGCCATATTGGTGTGATATTGGAATCCGGGGGAAAAGCAGGGCTGCTTTAAATTTTGATGGAAATTGCTGAGGGAATCCATGTTTCCAGTCATCTGTACAACATAGGCTTACTAACAAAATTATTTGAAATCTTTTCCTCAAAAAGAGAGTATGAAAAAGTTACATTGTGGGGCTAGGTGGGCAAACAGAACCTAAAAGGTTTTCATTGATGGATATAAAGTTGCTGTGTCTTGACAACAGATGTAAGATTGACAGTACGTCCAAGCTGAAACTCTCAAGTATCCAAGAAAAACTATGGTTATATTTTAGTATGAACTACTAGTTTGGGGATGTTTATTGTAACTGGTATGTTCCTAATGAGGTGATTTACATAGGGGTATTCTCAGATACATTCTTTTTTGTCTTGGAGGAATATTGCTTTTTGGATGACAATGAGTTTGAGGATGGGTTTGATAGTCCTAATATTTTGTCAGTGAGAGTTCTGTAGCTGGAAACTACAGGATTCCTTGAGGGAGAACTCTTTGGGGAGCACATAAAAATATCCAGGGAGTGGACAAAAGCAGGATAAGCTTTTGAGGTTCTTCTTGGAACTGACGAACCGCTTCCTCTAACACGAATACGCTGAATCAACTTCAGACAGGATAGCTCAAAGCCATGTTGTTTAAATATATAATTAGAAATTAATTGCCATCAGTTTAAAATATATTCCTGATTGATTAATCACAATTCTGGTCAATTTTCTTTTTATATTTGTGGCTCTGCTTCAACTCTCCTGTACTGTAGCTTAAAGAAAATGATATTTTACCAAGGAACTTTCTACTTGTTTTTTCATACCAGGAAACAAAAATCCTATGCAACTCCTTAAACTAATGCATGATCATGCAGACCACATTTGAAGACCAGGTACTGTGAAGCTTAAAATTTCAATTTCTGTGCACTGACAAATGAAATCTTTCTTCACAATGAACCTCATTTATTTCACTATTGCACAAGGAAGCAAATTGCTAACAATGATGAGCATTAAACACTAATTTTTGAGTTTACCTAAATATTCCCTCAGTCCCTTCCTGTCAATTCGGTTTACAGTTGAGTCCTCCTCAGCAGCTGTTGGTATTTTCCTTTGCCTATTTGCCTTGTTGGTTCTAAGTAATTTCATAACATTTTTTAGTTAAATGTGGGTTTTATTTTAATTGGATGTAGATTAAACATTTTTTTCTTGTGTACAATGTTCAATTCTCCTGATATCTAAGCTTGCAAAATGTCATCTTAAAACTTTATCTAGAAAAATAAGTTGAGTCTTCAATTTTACTTTTTTTGCAATCAGCCTGACGTATGATGTTGTCTTTCATCTGGGAAATACTGAAAGGCACTCATAAAAAACAAGTAGCATGTATCTTGGGAAGAGATCTGAAGAATCAGAGTAAGATTTCAGTTAGAATTTTGTCTGTGAGGTTATCAAGACCATCTGCAGCACTGTCACTGAACACAAGGCACAAGAGCAGAAATCCAGATATTTGCAAGATGAAGCACTTAGGAGCTCTGATTAAAAAATAATTATTTTCTGTCTTCATAAGCCATAGTCACAAAAGGTGATATGTTGGGAACAGTTTAATATCCACAGATGCCCAGGGACTGGTAGTATTCTCATCTAAAATAGTTTTCCAATTATACTACATTTTTTGACAAATACTTTTTTCTTGCTTTACAGAAGTTCAGACAAATGTTTTTCAATGTTTCTGATGCTTCTGAGTCTAAAATCAATTGAACTTTGACCTCACTGGCAGCATATTAAATATCACTAACACATCAGTCAGTGTAACTTAGAGATTTTTTAGAATACATATTTGTCCTTTTTCTTGGAAATAAATGTGATATTCAGCCTGACTGCAGATAGTATTGCTTTTGTACAATGCTATGAAGTTTCTTTTTAAAATGCAAAATTATTTTACATTTATTATGTAACTATCTTTTACTTCTTTTTTCCCTATGGTGGTTTCTGTGCTGGTTCTTTTGTGACTGTTTCAGAACTCCACTTAGATCTGGAAATTTCAGATGATGGCTAAAAGCCTTTCATCCTTTTTCTCCAGAAGTCCGGCAAACTTAATGTAACTGTGATGTAGAGATGGGCTATGAATGTTATTAAATATCCCTGAAATGTCTCAGGCCTTACTGCTTTACTGTTGAACTTAGGGATTCTAGAGGAAAGGAAACATCTTGCAATCTCCACTGACTTGGAGGAGGATGTGGCTAAGCATTGTAAGGTATGCTAAAACTAATATAGACATGTTAATTTCTGAAATCAGTCAGACCCGAGATTATGGACCTTCGTCTGCTGTTAATTCACACAGAATCCACTGATGATCAAATGGTTGCAGTTAACCTGTTCTGGAGCAAGACTCTCATGACTAATTAAAATACACGTAAAAAGTAACTTGCTTTTCCTGTTTTTGTTTTTTTTTTCTAATTCAATACAAACATTGAGTCTAGGAAAACCAAATGGTTCTATCTTGCTCAGTTTTACTATTTCAGATTTTAAACTCAGGCAATTTATTTTAAGTGGAAGTAGTAAGAATAAACTAGAATAAGGTATCTTTTCTTACACATCCAAGTAATTATAAAGTTTTTAAGTCATGAAACTTAAATTTGGTGCAAATGTTTAAGTAAACAGTGTTGGAATGTAATACATGAAACACGAAAGGTGCACCCCAATTACAGCCTAGCATTTTGGATCTGAAATCTCTTTGACAGCATTCTTAGGTTGGCTTGGCTGTATTATAGAATCTCAAGGAAAATAATAATGCATAGGAAATAGTAACTAATTACAGTTTTTGTTTATGAACTGATTCAGTGAAACACGTTAGATTGTATATCTTCTCTACAACTACATTATGCTAATTAGCTAATAACACATCTTCCAAATGATTTTTAAATAGCTGTGTTTAGATTCTGACTCATACAAGTAGCAAGCTGTTACTTTTTTTGCATGAGCTACAGTGAATGATTAAAAATTATGTGCATGACTCAAAAAGAAAAGTTCAGGTTTTATATAATCATCAAAAATGCTTAGGCACTCTAGTTGAAATAGAAAATGTAAAAGGGTTGCTGTTATTACAGGAGCGAACAAAATTAGATTTATATTCTTTCTGTTTAAGTATATGAAAACAGGTCCTACACTTTTAGCTTGACATATACTCAAGAAAAATTAAAACACTCTATAAAATACATGTTATTGTTTTACAGTTAGTATAATCTATAAAAGGGGAAAATATAAAGACACATCTCTGTAACTGCCTTAAGCCAGAATCATCACCTGGAATTTCCTGGTTTACTCCCCACCCATGAATCAGACACAAATTACCCAAGAACTGGCTGAATGTGTTCAGACTGCCAGTGTAAGACTACAAAAAAACCCTCATGGAATAGAGATAAAAGCAAAACATTTTGAAAAAGTAAGATATGTCATAGAGCTTTAGCCACTTCAAGTTTGTTAGAAGGTAACCCAATAGTTTAAATCACTTCAGGAGATACCAGAAGAAAGCCAATTAAGAACTTTATGTATCATTTTTTTTTTATTTAATAACATTCTTGTCACTACTGGTTATAAAATGAAAAAGTGAAAGAAATCCCTGCCGATTCAGCTTTTTCTAATCATTGCCCAAGAACATAACACATAATAGGAGCAGAGATCTAGAAGAACTCAAAAGTACTTAAAGAAATAGAAATAATGCCAATATCTTATGCATTATAATTGTGCTTTAAATAATCAATGTTGAATTCCAGTCTTTAATACTGGTTTCCCTTTTAGTATGACAGTGTGCTTATAAGCATGTTTCTCAAAATCAACCTACATAGAAATGGGAGTATTCTAACCTGTAATGAATGTCACATTATATCCTTATTTCACAGATTTACTGAAAGATAAGTAAAAGGTTCAAAAGTGTTTGCACAGTTAACAAGAAGATCCAGTTTCATTTTCTTCAGTCATCTGGGAGTGTTTTGAATCAATACTCATTTGGCAGTCCTTCAGAGATCATAATTTTCATGTTTTACAGCATTTAAACTCCAAGATAGTATCAACATTAGAAAAAAAAATCAATATATCTTCTTTTAAATAGACCTACATTTATAGATGTTGCTGAGAAATTTATGATTAAGAATTTTAATTTATCAGTCCTAAGTATTTACATGATTTTATGGACACATGCAGCAAGCTAATTATGCTACTCTTGTCTGCACAGAATTTTCCTTTAGAGCAGACTTGGCTGATGAACTTTTTCTGAACCTCATATGTCTGGATTAAGCTCAGAAATTTTATTGATCACTGGTTTACTTTTGATATCTCGATTCAGCAAATATAAGCAAGAAACCGTTTTGATGCAAGACTGTAATATTACTTAGTAGAATGATCTCATCCTCATTCTGCATTCTTTTCCTGTCTGCATGGAAAGGGAAAGAGAGGAAAAGATAATGATAAATTACCCCTTCTATGAAGTGTCCTTCTAAACCTCTTGAAAGTGCTTAAGGGGTTTTTTTTCCTTTTTCAAGAACTATTAAGAGCGTTCTAAAACTCCAAGCAAAAAATCAGTCAAGGAACTGACCATTTCATGGCTTTATATTTCTGTAGCCTACACTGAATTTTTAAATTCCAAGACAGTAGGAAATGTCTGGATATGATTTTAGCAAAAGTTAAAATATATATATAACTTTTTTAAACTCTGTTCTTCATTTCATACCCAATATTGAATTAAGTTTTTTCATGGTGAGCGCACCAATGTCAAAACTTCAGTTCACATTTAAAAATTCATTTAAATAGTCTGCTAACTTCTCTTTCCTCCATGCATTTTAATTAATGACAGGTCCCTAGAAAATGCAGAGATCTAGCTGTAGACGCCAGAATCCAAAAGTCCTTCTTCCCACACCAATAAATTGCTGGGCCAGAGAACCACACTCCTGTTTCCATGCTCTTCCAGATCCATTTAATTTTATATTCTTTCCTGTATGGCAGCACAGCTTTAGGAAAGTTGGAAAATATTCCTTAATAAGTCTAATGAAAAGCTAAGCTCTCTCAGGATTCCATTGCAGAGCTTTTAACGTAGGTGTACTTTCACATTTAGGAGCCAGTGGTACACTATTTCCGCATTAGCTGTACAACTTCAGCTCATGTTCTGATATTCTGGTCTAGGTAGACGAATCTGCTCTGAGCATCTTAGCAGAACTTGTGGAAGCATATTTCTGGGGGAGTGCCAAAGACTTTCTGGCAGCTCAGGGAAATTATGGATAGATGGAGGAATTTACCATAATTCTTTGGAAAACCTCTGAGAAGTGAACAGATACTGACAACACATGCTAGACCTTTTCTCAAGAAGGAAACTAGATAAATGCTCTGATGTGAGCTCTTGCTCCAAACTCAAGAGTCTGAAAAGCAGCAGTAACAACACAACTGCAGTATGTCAGCAGAGGCAATCCTGGCAATGAATATGAGGAAGCAGAGACAAAAGCTGTAGCTGATAGGAGCTATTGCCATGGCAGTTCCCCATCTGTGGTAGGCGCTCTGCAGTACTTGACAATGATGTCACCTAGATGGAACATCTTTTTTAAACCTAAACATTGCTCTCAGACTGGTGGATCAGAGTCAGATTTTCGTTCTAGCATGTGTCTATCCTAGATACATACATTCAAACTGAAGGAAAAGAAGCTTGAATACCTTTTGGCTTAGTGACCTGTAACACTTCACTGTATTGTAATCACAGCAGTAATACTGCTGCCTGCAAATGTGACTGTCTAGCTGTAAAAGATAGGTGTTTCTGAAAATGTGAGAGCTATCGTTGATAATTCTGACACGCTTCACCTCCAATAAGCCTAAGGGAGCTTCGCATTCCTGAATGTGTAATAGTAGGAAGGGGTAGTGGTTGGTATTTACAGCTCTTTCTTTTGTCTGAGTCTGGCAAACTTCTAGTCTGCATTTATTTTCTTTCCAGGCAAAGGCTGTAATGCCAGAACTTTAAAGATCACACACCACAGGAATTATGTTCTTAGTTTACTAATGCTCAGGTTCCCAAGGGACTGCTGCTTACAATATTTCTCTACTTTGATTGTCAGTTAGGCACTGTGGTCAAGTTAGTAGCCCTATGGCTTGTTTAACATTGGTCTGTTGTAAACTAGGTATGTTGTTGAAGCATTTTGTGATCTGAAAAAATGAGAAAAATTATAGTCAGGATCTAAATAACAATTGCTTGTGTCTTGATAATCCTCGTTGATCAAAGGCCTCATTATCTCCTTTCTGATAATGAACATAAGCCTCATTATTATCTTCTGAATTTTGAATTAATTCCTCTTTTTTATCACAGCTTTTGCACATTTCATCTGTGACCACATGTGAGCAAGTTATTCCACGCAATGAATCCTGTTCTGGGGCTTCCATATTAATTATTTTCAATGCAAAATAGACAGAAAAAACCAGACAGGTGAACATTCATTGATGGTGATACACTTATCATCCTTGGGGTCACCAAGGAACGCATGAAAATTGCAGTTGTGATTCTCAGGTACTTTCCCAGTCTCTTTCTCTTTAGAAGTGAAATAGAAACATAAAGGTTTACGGAATACAAGAGTTTTGCCTTAGTACTTTCAAGTCTAATAAAAAAACAAAACAAAACAAAACAAAACAACCAAACCCAAAACATTCTTTGTTGGATTTTGAAAAAGGTGCCTCAGAGATATTGTGGTATGTGCCAGTGAACCCACTGGGCTGATATATGTTTATTTTCTGCAACTTTGCACAATTCTTCTGCTCATGAGGCTTGTAGACGCTACAGTGGCTGCTGACCAGACTCTGAAGATTTTGGGTTGTGCTAATCAGGAAGGATAAGCAGAGGGCTCATGCTCTATACATGCCTTGACTCACAGATTTTTCCCTTTTCCTCAAATAACGAGTGATTTTTCTCTTCTGGAGACAGTATTCCTCTTCCAGAAGACAGCTGTAGACATCCCACCTATCTAGACATTGATGGTCCCCAAAGTTAGTTTTGTTTTGTTTTCAGGCGATCTGTGATGTGAAGCTTCCACGTATCAGAGCAAGAGCATCAGAGGTGTCAACTGAAGACTTGAATAGCCAGGCAGTCTTCTAGACAGCAAAGTCACAACCACCTTAAAATTAGCTCAAGAGACAGCATCTGCCTGTTTCTTGCTGATATTCCTCACTGATACCAAATGCTTATAGCCTTCTATTTTGCAAAACAAGGACTTCTCTATTCTGGATCTCATGGGCAGAACTAGAAGTTTCTTCTATTAAAACAATGGAGAGCTAGACCTACTCACATTTTAAGATCTAGCAAGACAAGGAATCCAAACTATTTGCTTCTTACACTCTAAAAAATATCCTGTAGTGAAAATCACATCTTATTTTTTAAATACCATGTTCGTGAAACCTACGGCTTTTAAGAATGAACAAAAATTCGTAGAACAAGCATTGGATATACGGTGTTTGCATAGATTTCTCTATCATTAACTAGGTGACTGTGAATGTTTCATTCCATTTTGAAGGAACTACTTAGAACTATGTTTCCAGTAACAATTTTTTTATACACTTCTAATGTCTCAATAAAACATGGACAGGACATACTGTGATCCAGAAAAGAGCACTAAGAATATTCCTTACTCATTTTGGAATAAAATACATACTTATTTCAAATGCACTGTTTTACAGTATGACATACCAGCAGTGACAGTGTTGTCTACTATGTAACCTAAATATTAAACACATTTTATGCTGCAAAAATAACAAAAATTAGGTTTATAGCAATAATTTGAAACTATCCAAAATAAAAATTGTTGTGGTGAGATTTAAATACTTCTTTCCTAGCCAGTTGTTGGTCCTGTCTCATTTGTCAATTTTTTCCCTTCCTGTCTCCCAGACTTAAAATTTTTGCCCTTTCAGCTCCAGTCTGAATTTTAAAATTTCTATTTTCAGTCTCTCTTTGTACTGATGAACTTGAAATTTTTATTTCTTTTTCCTGGGAATTTGGCTAGCGGATGGAATTTTAGTACATCTCTCAAATAATAGCTTTCACGTGATGTCAATAAGAAATTATATGCCATCATCAGCCACTGTAAAATGAGCAAGTGGAATTATTCTTCTAAGCAGTTCTCTTTATCAATAGTATAAATTGCAATGATTGGTTAAATGAATTTGCCCAATTTCAGCTGATCACAGTAAACATCTTTGGTTTAAATTCACACTGAGAGTTAATTTTTGTGACTATATCAATGTTAATTGAGCCAAAAATACATCTTTAGACTGGATATCAAAAGATAATCACCATTGGGGTGCCTGAAAAAGTGAAGTATCAAAACCTAATTCTGTATGTCAGGAGCTGTGATTATTATATGAAAACCATACTGTTAGGGTGTCCTTTTTAAAAAACATGACATACCAAATTGCTGAAAACTGGTGTTTACCGCTGTAGCATTTCATTCTTGCTTGTCATGTTAAATCTTGTCACTTTTTGTTATGTTGTTTCTCATCATATCGCAGTTGGATGTGACACATTCAGTTACATGGCATGACTCACTGTAACCTGAGAAATCATAGAATGGTTGGAAAAAAATGTTACTATAGAGGAAAAAACTTTTAGAAACCTTCTTAGTGGAATATGTGTTAGTGACATTGCTTTTTTTCTCTCATAAATGAGTAATTTTTTATTTACCTTACTCTTCATTCTGATCCTCTACTCTTGCCTATTTAATAGTCAGGAGTTATTTGTAGTTTTCACCTTTAAAAAATCTACATAAAGGTTATATATAGTTATACTTTATAAATGTAAAATACAAATAAAATGAACATATTTGGACTTTATGGCCATGATATTATGTTATCCCAGTACCTTTCTATCATGTATCTTGGTTGACCTTTTTTTGCAGAATGTGATCTTAGATTCATAGAAGCAGAAGCTAGGTATGCTTGGGGTTTTGCTAGCAAATTTTTGTTGAAGCTGTTTCTGGAGTAAATTCTATGTAAACTCAGAGAATCAAATAGGCAGGTTGTAGCAATTAAGCTGAAAGATCACAAAGTTACAGAGCCACAGAATCACAGAATGGTCGAGGTTGAAGGGAACTCTGGAGGTCATCTGGTCTAACTGCACTGCTCAAGGAGGGCCATCTAGAGCAGGTTGCCCAGGACCATGTCCAAACAGCTTTTGAATATCTCCAGGGGTGGAGATGCCACAATGTCTATGGGCAACCTGTACCAGTGATCAGTCACCCTCACAGTAAAAATAAGAAAAAGTGGTTTGTTGTCTTCATATGGAACCTCCCATGTTTCAGTTTGCGCCTGTTGTCCTGTCAAGAGGCACCACAGAAAAAAGCCTGGCTCCTTTTCTTTATGCCCTCTCTTCAGGTATTTATATACATTGATAAGAACCTCCTCAAGCCCTCTCTTCTCCAAGCTAAACAGTCCCAGCTCTCTCAGGCTCTCCTCATAGGAGAGATGCTCCAGTCCACTTTAGTGGCCCTTCACTGGACTCTTTCCAGCAGCTCCATATCTCTCTTGTACTGAGGAGCCCAGAACTGGACACTACTCTAGACCATGCCTCAACAGTGTTGAATAAAGGGAAAGGATCACCTCCGTTGACGTGCTGGCAACACTCCTTCTCATGCAGTCCAGGATAGCATTGACCATCTTCGGTTAATAAGGCAAATTTCTGGCTCATGTTCAACTTGGTGTCCGCTCAGGCCCCAAGCCCTCTTCTGCAAAGCTGCCTTCCAGTTGGTTGGCCCCCAGCATAATAGTGGTGCATGGGCTTGTTCCTCCCCAGGTGCAGGACTTTGCACTTCGCTTTGCTGAACTGCACAAGGCCAGCGACTTCCTACCAGCCCATTTCTCCAGCCTGTTGTGCTCCCTCTGAATGGCAGCATGACCCTCTGGTGTATCAGCTATTCCTCCCACTTTTGTGCCATCAGCAAACTTGCTGAGGGTACACTCTGCCCCATCACCCAGTTAATTAATGAAGATGCTGAAAAAAATCAGATCCAGTATTGGCCCCTGAGGTACACCACTAGTTACTGGCCTCCAAATAGACTTTGTACCTCTGATTTCCACCCTCTGGACCCACCTGTTTAGCCAGATGTCAATCCACCTGTCTGTTTATCCAGCCTTTACTTCATCAGCTTCTCTATAAGGGTCTTACGGGAAACAGTGTTGAAAGCCCTACTGAAGTCGCTGTAGAACAATATCCATTGCTCTCACCTCATCTACCAAGCTAGTTGTATGTAACTTGTAGAGTGCATGGAACTTGAAAGTTGCAAAAAATTAAAATTTATATGACTTACACCATTTCTTTCTCATCAGTAAGGACCTACTTGAGCTCACTAGAGCTTCTTCTGTGAAGCAAGCTGTATGATAACTTTTCCCCTGATCCTAGCTAGTCATGTAGAAGGCATTACTTATTTCAAAAATTTAAGGTCTGTGGTCCAAATCAGAACTTTTGAGGGTTTAATTTTACTGCCATACTATTGGCAGAAAAGTCATGGCATGGATATGTTGAGCCCACAGAAATATGCATGCTAGCATCTGAATTTTTTATGGATGTTAAAGAGCTCACTACTTTTTTCATGAATCCCCTGACACAGCACTCAAAATATAGTCATAAAAATCTGAGCTAGAACTAAACCACTGAAAGTTTCTGCTAAAATTATTAAATATATTTTTACTCGCATTTCATTCGTCAAGAATATTGCAAAGAAAATTTCTTTCTGGTTTCCATGGGAACACTCTCTTAAATGTATAGAGATTCAAAATGTAAAGTGGTTGGTGAAAAACTTGTGAAAATAAAGTGCGTTTGCAGTTTTTCTTCCTTCATAAATGTATGGAGAATGAAAACCTCTGACAAGAAAGGAGTGAGAGCATATGATTCTCTAGACATATGGGAAACGTGTGCAAACTCAAGAGGCATGAATTATTCCTCTTGAGCAAAAAATGGCTTAGCAGATGTTAGTGTGCAAGGACCGTGTAAACATTCTGGGGGCTTAAATAATGGTGATTTTAAAAATTCATCAATAGGAATAAAGACACATGAAACTGCAAACCAAATATTTTTTATAAAATTCACAGGTAATAAGTAGTTTACTAGTTACGTTTCTCTGTTTTGTTTGAGCACGTGCCAGTAATTTCCTATGAAAGGTACTGGTCAGCAGGAATATGGGTTGTACTCTATAAAGTGTTGTCATTCTTGATCATTACAACTTACAAAGATTTTACTGTTTTAAGTATATTAATCTGAGGATCAGACCCAGCTGTTCAGGGGACAGGGCAGGCTGTCAGCTGTAATTGCATCACATGACCAGAAGCACATGCCCCATAGAGCATTGTAGTGGAGAAATGGAAAATTAACCCTTCCAGCACATCCCTACCTGCCAGCCATGAAACTTGACTGATTTGTCTAACTTGACTAAATTTTTTCTAAGTAGTGAAGTAACTAGGAGACATTTTGCTCAAAAGGAAGCATATGTGCATGATCAATTAGACTATACAGGAGAGATATAAAGATGTTTTAAATTTAAATAGAGATAAACTCCAAATA
This sequence comes from Falco cherrug, assembly GCF_023634085.1. Lineage (NCBI taxonomy): Eukaryota > Metazoa > Chordata > Aves > Falconiformes > Falconidae > Falco > Falco cherrug. The sequence goes on from NC_073703.1 coordinate 59,461,652, forward strand.
CTATTTGTGAAATTTATATTTTCTGTCATATTTAAAATGTTTCAGCTCCCCTCAAGTATTTTGAAGAAAACTTGGATTTTAGGAATGAGAAATAGATCTCTGACAGAGCTAAAAACTGCTAATAAAAGTTTCATCTACAGCTTCTAAGGAAATATTCCCTGGAATAGAGTATTATCCAGAACATTTCAGTTTGTCTAATTAGCTTCCTACTCTGCTGACTGCTCTTTCACTCTGAGGTACATCTGTTTAGGAGGGAGAGAAGACTCAAAATAAAGAAAATGGCTCTCTTTGGGTTCACAGGCTTCATCAGAGGCTGGAACATGCTGTGGAGTGCAGTTATGGCTATTCCACTTCAGCACATTCTTCACCTGTTAAATGCTTGAGCAATTTTCTGCCTTTTTTCTCTGGATATGTTATATATTGACAAAAACTTGCCTCTGAAGTAATGCTAATACCTAATTTTAACTAAAGGAATATGGGAACCCACTACATGCAGTCATTAATGGAGTAAGAATGAGGAAAAGTAATTAACCATCAGTTTTCAGGCTTCTAGCACACAGAAATTCTCATAAGCAGATATTATAAACAGCCTCTACATTGCCCGTGAAAGTGCAATATATGTTACACGTATAAATAATAGCATTCTGCTAAACATAACGTGAAAATTCAACTTGGTATATCAGCATTAGATTGAGTGCTGTGCATAACACTGACATGAATATAAAGACTCCCTAAGGTTAAATTGGGCTCCTGCACTGAAATTCTAATTAGAAATATGAGTGCTCCAACTCTGTGTAAGTGCATGTGTGTTTAATTATTTTCCGTTTTTACCTTACATCTTTCATTATTCCGTAGTCCTTTTCTTCCTCCTTTCTTGCTGTTTTCAAGCAACCCAATCTCCTCACTTAATCTAAGTGTAGGACCTTTCTTTAAGTTGGCATTAATTGACAAGCAGTGTTTAATTATTATTTTTCATCTCTGAAGAGACATGATATTAACTCACCAAGGGCCCTAGACAGCATCTCAGCCCTTTGACTCATGTGGCACAGCTCTGCCATCTTCTGACATACCTATTCTCTTGTCAGCATGACAATAATTTTCCTTAGTTTAATACCAACAATATTTCGTCTATACTTTGCCTTCAGGAATTTCCTACCTATTAATAGCACACACAACATTTTTAATGTAGGATAGAGTGTGTTAATATGTACCTGAGACGTGTTTAAACTGCATAGGACAGCTGGTTTCTTTATCACACCAAATGACATTCAAGAAACCTTAGTTTCACAAATGCAAGTACCATACCTAACCTATCACAAGAACATTCTTTTTAGCATTATTTTCTACTACTACATCTCAGTCTTTAAAAAGTATATTAATTTCTTAAATTATTCACTTATAATATTAATTTGTTTCATTTTATTAAAGAAATGTAGTGAGATTAATCTGATAAAGTGTGGAGTATTCCAGTGTCGGTTCACTGTCTGTAATAAAGTATCTTCTGTTCTAAAAGGTATGAATTGTGGTGGAGAAGATGCAGTTTATAAATTGTTTTGATAAATCAAAATTCCTTATAAGAACTGCTGAAAACTTGCAATTTTTCTCTCATAGAATCAAATCTTGTTAATTTTAAATCAGGAATCTTCCCAATATTCTTAATGAAATTCAACCACACACAAAAAAAGTTTTTGAACCAATCTCAGCAGATACAGATTTATTAGTGAAAAATAAATTATCAGTAGAAGTCATTTGGTTTCAGCATGTAATATTAAAAATTGGTTTAGGTTTTGGATTAGTATTGAGTTTCATGTTCATCTGCATTGAAAAGATATTAAGAGCGTGAACATATTGAAGTGGAACAGATAAAAACATGTACATGAATCCTGGAGTAACTAATTTCTTTTCTTGGACAAAGCTAAATTCTAAAGTCTAAAGATTCTGTTAAATTGTTGAATTGTACTTTGTCAAATCTTTGCCTTCTTCAGCTCTGATTCAGCCTAAGCTTATTCAAAACTTTATCAATAGGCTATTTTTTTAGCGCTAACATTCCTTAGGACAAACCTCCAAATGGAACACATGCACAGCCTTTTTCTATAGCATTTTTTCTTGTCAGTCCCAATAAAAGAGAAGAAAGACAAGACAGCTTCTCCAGCCTCAGGAAAGTCATAACCCCAGCTATCCTTTGGTAAAAGGTCCCTCACTGCTTGCTTTTAACCTATTCCTGGTCTATTCTGTAAGGGGAACCATGACATGGGTAAATAAGAATTTGAAAATATTCTGCAAACCTGTTTAAAAATATGTAAATAGTAGATAATGCCATAATCAATGCATACCCTATCCTTAAACATTTTTAGAAGGTAACATTATGTTCCCTCAAAACACACTTAATCCCCATAAAATATTTAGCTTGAGAGGCTAATAAGTACAGCATAGGACCCAACTAAACACCATCCTGAAAAAAAACACAGGTATTTAATCTCAAAAGCTGCAGATATATATGCAGGAATACCAAACAAAACCAGAATTTTCCTTAGGCCTAGATATGTGGAATCTGGGTAGTCCATAATGCATGGAAGTACATCCAGAAGTGTCCTTCACAAATATCACCTCTGTTTAAAATGTGGTGCATCAGTTTTATTTATATCAGTTTGTCTGAACATACACAGCAGATCTATTCCCTTTTTTTATTATTATTATTTTCCATTATTACCATGGACTCCATATTCAGTGGTCTTACATGCAACTTTTTTGCTGAAGGCAGGAATTTGCTTAGTTTTGGGTAATCGACATTCAAGTTTTCTGTGATTTCTATGATTATTTTCAAAAGATGTAGAGCAGACTGGTGGTTGATAATAAATCTTGGAACTTGACCCTGGTTACATTACCATTTATTTTTAGAATCTGTGACCTTTTGGAATAATATTTTTATAAGTGCAATAAGATCTTCTAGTGTGTGAATTAATGTTGTACTGATGGAGCAGAGTTGATTGCACTCAGCCTTTAGCTTCATTCGCAGCAACACATTAGTTGTGAATTAGTGTGCAATAATTCATACCCTGTTGTGTCTTAGGTCTAAATATAACATTTGTTCAGGTTTAGAAATACAACATAATGGCACTAATATTTTCAAATCAAGAAGCCCCCCTTAGTATTTTCATCTGAAATATGTTGTTCTAGCTGCCATATGTTACAATAATAACAGTTTATTAAATAGTGACATAGGCTTCTACACACATACATGTTCCTTCTGTACAGATACTTTCTATACCCAAGACATTGGGATCCAGTGACATGAAAGGGAATCTGTCTCTGGATTGAAACAATCATATTGTATGGTCAGTCTACCTTTTATGCTTTATTTTTACTTCAATTATGATCCAAAGGGCACTTCATAAAAAGAAACCAATATTATATGGAAAAAATATCTGAATTATTTTTTGGACAGGGGACACCATGAACAGGCAGGCTAAATATGAGTCTCAAGGAATCTTTAGAAAGCTAACCCTAACATTTAGGTTTTCAGAATGCTTAAAGTCTTCATCATTAAAATCCCCTAAACAAGCAAGCATAGCAAGAAGACGCTCAGAGAGGATTTTCTCACAGGTGTGGCTAAAATTCAGAAGGCTGAAGTTTCTCATGTCATTCTGGTACTAGCTTCTCTCCTAAGGAAGATTTCATCACTCACATGGAATTAATTAGAACTGGCAACACTGAATTCTGCAGAGTGGCATGGTGCCTAAGGCTGGACTGAAGGCCTCTATTGAATTTGGGTCTGACACACAGGCAGTCGTTAGTACTGTAGAAAATTGAATCCTGATGTCTCAGAGGCTGACAGATGCCTTGCCCATTGGACTGCTTGGTGTAGGGTTTTTTGTAGTCTACAATTCTATTGAGACTGAAAAAATTAAGAAAGTAGGAGCAGCTAGAGGAAACACCTAGACAATGAAGGAAAGTCAGGAAATCAAAGAGAAATTCAGGCACAGCATCTGGAAAACAGGGCTCCAGATCAAGCCTTGCAGTAATACAAGTGGAATGAACTACCTAATTTGGTTTCTAAAGCTATCCAGCAAGTAGGCTTAACAGAAAACAGAAGCTCATATGGTAAGCAGTGCAGTAACACTGATGACTCAGTGGAAGCATTTTCAAAAGTTTCTTATACTCAACGTCTCAGTACGCAGTCCTGTTGGAAATGTTCTGAAATGAAAAGTACTATTAGACCATTCTATTTCTAGCACCTGTTCAAGTTCCAGTTCTAAGAATGTTCTTGCATCCACACTGAGCAATAGAACAGATGTAACAGACTCATCTGCCCTTACAGAAAAAGCTATGTAGGTGCTCGAATCCAAAATCCTCTGACGCCTTTTTGCAGTGTTTGACCATATGAATTTTCTCTTTCACATGTTTCATAACTATGTGGTCTGAATGGCTGTCACAGCTCATTTTTTCTGCAGATTACTCTCCTATAAGATGAGCAAAACTGACTCAATAGCAAAACACAGTTGACCTTGCTCTAGTAGTAAAAGAAAGCTACACTACAACAGAGTCATAGACTTTCTACATGTGAATACACAGAAGTGGAAGTACTGCTCTCATATCTGTGACCATAGCTTGTGCTAGTTTCAGCTAATCAGCATAGGGAACAAAGAGCAAAGTGGGTATTGTAGCATGCACTGTAGACTTCCAAAGAGTTTTCTGGTAGCTGTGCTGATGGCTTCCCTGGTGTACCTGATATTCACTACTGTTGTTATCTGTCCTACTAGGGTAAAGTGAATTAGTTGGGCCCATCCATGCTACCTTACGGTTGCATTTTCTTCTGTAACTATTCTGTTCAAGGCAAGGTTTGGTGCTTTACTAGTGTGACTGATCACAGTGTGTATTGCAACAAATTCCACTGATGTCAGTTTAATTGATGGCATAGAAAGATTTGCTGAAATTCTAAACTACACATTTCTCTTCCCACCCCTTTCCTTTCTTCTTCTTCTTTCCCTTCTTCCTTCTTTTTTGTCTTTCCTTTTCCTGCTTCCACTTCCCCTTTCCCATTCCTTTCCCTTTTCAGTTTTTCCCTTAGAGGTACTATCCAAAGCAGGATTATGCAGCTTGCTTTATTTCTGTGAACATCTGCTGAACTGTCTCCTGTCATAGCTCAAGGTATAATTTAATAATACTGAATTTAAAGGAAACAAAGAGTTTTTGCAAATATATCACGGAGAAAGATGTATTAGGGATGTAAATTTATTACTAAAGTAGGATGAGCTTGAATTTTTTTGTGGGTTTGAGTGCTCTTCTGGATTTGACTGCAAGATCAGGGTCACCAAGTCATTAAGAGGCTGATGAAAGGCAAGAAGCAGGAAAACTGGGCTGTGTAGACAAATGTGGAGGTACTAAGTAGCTAAGTGAATTTAGTTAGTTATTTTTACAAGTCACGATGGCTTCAAGATGACTCTTTCAGAGAAGTGACTGGAGCGCATAGAACCAGAGCTGTTTGAAAAGACATATCTTCACAATGCATGAAAAAGAATATAGCTTTTGGCCTCTGATAACCCTCTCTGCTAATCCCTGCTTTAGAGTGGTTTTGTTGGAAACACCGTAATACTGGTGCTTATTGCCAAGAAATCTAGTATCATGCTAATTTATAAGAAAAATCTAATTCAAGAGAAAAATCATTCAACCAGTAATTGAATTATGAGCAATAAAAATTATTTTTCTCCAAGAAAATTATTTCAAGCTTGATTGCTTTTTTTTAGATTAAAAACAAAACCAATGGATGAAGATATTGCAGTTGACTCTATATCAGGGGTCCTCAAACTACAGCCCACAGGCTGGATACAGCCCCCCAGGGTCCTCAATCCAGCCCCGGTATTTACAGACCCCCCCGCCCCCCCACCCACTGGGGGTTGGGGGGGGAAACCAAGCAGCCACAGATGGCTGCCTGCCACTTCATCCGCGTGCCGGCCCGCTGTGTGAAAAGTTTGAGGACCCCTGCTCTGTATGTTACAACTGTCATTGAACCAATTATTAGATAGTAAAAAAATTTTGCATGAGATTTTATTAGGTAAATAATGATCCGTGTCAGACAGAGTTCTGCAACCAAAACACATGAAAAGAAGTTGGGTTTAGGTCTCATATTAGCTAGTAAGGCTCCTGAAGGAAGAATTTGTAGCATGTCTTCATATGTACAGATGGCATTATGACTCCCAAGAGCATGGAAATTTTATGAATATAATAGGAAACAAAAAAAAAAAAAAAAGAACAAACGGATATGTAAAAAGCAATTTATTCATCAGAGATTATTTGAAAAATATTGAATGTAAAGATCAAATGGTTTTAACAGAAAGTCTGGTGTGAATTTTCAGTCAATACTATTTTATCTGGTGCATGGAAAACCTAAGAGGCAATAGAATAGCACTAATTAAGGACGTAAATTCAGTAATGACACAAGGCAGATTATAGAGTACGTACTGTGCAGGTATCAATTCTATATTTAGAGGCAGTTGGGTGATAGTCACACTCTAAATGCTAATAGGAAAGGAAAAACTAGATACGAGGAAAAGACCTACTTAATTGGTTGCCATTATGGCAGAAAACAGAAGGTTATTTACCTCAGTGGTCTCTCCCACCTAACTCATCTTATTCATGGAAATGCTTTCAACATGTGAACTGAGAAACGAATATTGTTTTCCTCATTGGACAATATGCTAAGGCACAACCTTCCTTGCTTTATACAATGGGAACAGACCCACCCCAAATGTCTTCAGGCCAGTTACACTCTCCTAAAGTAGTGTGTGGCTTTTCTCTGGTTCAGTGCCCAGTGTGGAGGGTTCAAGATTCAAAAAGAAGCTGTAGTGAAGCAGTGAGAGATGGGGTAAGAGAGGGATGGACTAAGATTATCTGTCTTCACACTGATTTAGGTACTCCTAGTCATATAAATAATAATTTCATTTAGGCTTTGAATGTAATTATTGAAAATATTTATGTAAATATTGAAGAATGAGGTAGGATTGGCTATTACATGGCATGGTAGGGAAAACAGAGGGATAAGAGTTTACAGGAGCAAGGTAATTCTATAGGAATACTCATGCTTTAGTACCCTTGAATTTTAAAGCCAGTTCAACTGTTCTAGTAACTTCATGTTCAGAGTATTTGCTTGAATACTTTCTTTTGACTTTGACTTAGAAGTCTGCATCGTCTAAGGAAGTTTGCAGGCTAATGTATCTTAATGAATTTCCTTTACTACTGTTCAAAAAGCTCTTTAAAATAGTTTTTGCTTGGCTCCTAGATAATCTGCTGCTGCTATGTTCGCTGCTTTGCAAGCAGTAGGCCAAGAGAGAGCTATCCTCAGGATCCGCATTATTCAAAAAAATGTGTGCGCATCCATAGAGTAGTAGGCAGTGTTACCCTCTGTTAGTTGTGGGGAGACAAACAGGGAAGTTGTGATCTCCCTGAGATAATTGAAGGAGTCTGTGATTAGAACTGAGATGCAATTCCTTGCTGCAAGGCCTATATCCAGACCATGAGACCATTTCTTTTACATCTTTCTCTTTAACCTGTCAAACTGAGATACTTCTCATGGTAGTTGTTTTGATATTAAACTGACACATTCAGATATCACTTTCTATGTGTGAATTCTTACTCAGTGTTTTGTGGTAATAGTGACAACATCAATATTTAAAAATAAACAACTTGTTTAGCTTTGTTTGTTAAATAAAGGCTTGTCCTAAAAAAAAGGCAGCTCTTAAAGTTCATTAAATTCCATGAATGAATGTCTCATTAAGTACAAAATGTCATTTAAATTGGAAAATCATTACCTCCCACGTTGTTGCAGCTACTGCTACAAACCAAAAATTTTCGACAAATCTTCTCTGAGAACTCTCATCCCACAAAATATCTGTTTTTCTCTCACTGCATTGCTCATCACTGACAAATTCTTGCCCCATTCTAGCATGCGTTGTAGCAGCCAAGGAATATTTGAGGTTGGAATAGAGCCTGGAGGTTAATGTTGAAGTGGGCCTTTTTATGTGAGAGATGTTGTAAATTATTTTTTTTTTAAAAAAAAAAAAGGGTAAATTTTAACTCCCAGCTGTACTGAGTCTGGTTGTGATACAGTTAAATTTCGTCATAGCAGCTCTTTTGGTGCTGTGTTTTGGATCTGTGGCTAAAACAACCTTCATAAAACACCAGTGTTCTGGCTATTGCTGAACAGTACATCACTGTGCTTCCCTCAGTGAGCGGATGGGGATGGGCAAGAAACTGGGAGGAGACACAGCTGGGACTGCTGACCCACACTGGCCAAAGAGATATATTCCATACCATATAACTTCATGTTCATCAATAAAAACTGGAGGTAGAGGAAGGAGAGGCATTTTGTCTTCCAAAGAGGCCATTGCTCAGACACCAGCTCAACATTAGCCTGATGGTGGGAGGTGCTGAGTAATTGCCTTTGCATCAATTGATTTTTATCTTTCTTTTACTTATTAAAATGCCTTTATCTCAACCCACAAGTTTTCTCACTTTTGCTTTTTCTATTCTCTCCCCCACCCTGCTGGGGATTGAAATGAGTGAGCAGCTGTGTGGGTGCGTGGCTGCTGGCTGAGGTCGACCCACCACACCTGCTGACATTTCCTTGGGTTCATGCAGCATAGGCTGTTTCAACCCATCAGGATGTCCTGGATGAGAGCAGGTAGAACAGCCTTACATCTCTGTCATTAGAAACAAACACATTGTAGTTAAGTATAACGGAGTTCTTAGAATTTCCAGTGTATAGTAACCAATGACAAACTTGAAGATACAGCATGAAGTTTTAGTGGATTTTTAAAAAATAAAACTCTTTACTCTGATGTATAATTTTGCTTTTCCTCCAAAGACTAAGGAGGATGTTCTTTAAATATGAAATGTGATTAGTATACTTAAGATCTACTTCATGTACAGTGAACTCCAGTTCACAAGGCCATGTCTAGCTGAAAAACAGTACTGTATGAAGATAAGGCAGTATTGTTCTAGAGCACTGATAACCCCCTAATTTCATGATCATAGTAAAGTAGCTTTAGAATTAGAATTGCAAATATAGGCGGGGAAATGGGTAAGTTGCTCAAACAAAGCTAGTAGTGCCCAAAACCACGGTAATTACATGCCTAATTTGAGACTTCTGTATCTTGAAGCCCTCAGGACTATTTTCAAGATAGGGCTATCAGAGATGTCAGATTGGCACAACTGCTGACCCCAAAGTCAGTTAAGTGACAACATAAAGTAAAAATAATTAATATGGGAGACTGCAAAGTAAATTAAACACTGTTAAGCACTAAGTAGATTCGAGTAGTGTGGTAGTTTGACCTTGGCTGGTTGCCAGGTGCCCACCAAGCTGCTCCTTAGCAGGTCAGGGAGGGGAGAAAAATAAGATGGAAAAAAACCCAAACCCTCATGGGTTAAGATAAAGGCAGTTTAATAAAGCAATAGCAAAGGTCACATGTGGAAGCAAAGGAAAACAAAAGTTATTATTTATTTCCCATCACCAGGTGTTTTTGGCCGCTTCCCAGGAAGCAGGGCTCCAGTACATGTAGTGGTTGCTCCAGAAGACAAATGTTGTAAATAACAAATGCCCTCCCTTCCTCCTCCTTTCTCAGCTTTTATTACTAAGCAGGTGCCATATGGTATGGAATATCCCTTCAGTCAAGTTGGATCGGTTGTTCTGGCTACATCCCCTTGCAAGATCTTGGCCACACCCAGCCTACTGGTGAGGGGAGAACATTGGAGAGACAGCCTTGATGCTATGGGAGTACAGCTCAGCAGGAGCCACTATAACACTGGCGTGTAATCACCACCTTTCTAGCTACTGATACAAAGTGCAACACTATGGGAGCTCCTGTGGGGAAAATTAACTCCATCTCAGCAGGACCCAATACAAGTAGCCTTAAAAAGCACATATAAACATTACAAATTCAATAAAAATAATCCACACCATTTATTATTATGCCAATTTATGAATTAATAATGTTTATTTCTTAACATTTTCTTAGAGAACATTGCATTTTTTTACCTCTTATTTTACTGTTGACTCCACTGAATCCTCTATAGGAAGCACTAGGCACCTGTTGATACTAGATGAATGTAGTGCCATATCTGTGCCCAGCAAAGTCCAGGTACAACAAGTTACTGTGCACAATTGTCAATGTGTTCCTTGAGTTGCATCTCCTCTGTCTTTTATGGCTCTACTTTTATTATTCTTTATCCTTATTTTTGAATTCAAAATACCACTTCTAGCTTTTATTAGTGGCAATTTCATGTATACCTCAGCATTTAGCTATTATTTTTTCTGAAGTACTTGTTACTATGCAAGTGTGCAATTCATGTTCCAATAAAATATTATCTTTTTTTTTTTTTTTACCTCAGAAATATATTGTTTTCCCTGAGCTTTCCCAATCATCACTTTCCTTTTTTTCCTGACGGTCATTACTTGGCTGCTCATTTCCCCTATGTTGTGCTGATTTCTAGTGGGTGGCTATGAAAGAAACCTGAAATTCTTACATTCATATCCATTACCGTTCACTTACTTAAGATCTAAGTGTTGTTACTAAAGCATAAGATTACCGAGATTTCTCTTTTTTGTTTCTCTAGGGGCCAAGAGTATAGAATAGCAAAAAATAACCAGAAGAAATTCCTTCACTGTTGAAAATAATACATAGCTCAGTAAACATTTGCAAGCAGAAGTATCTCTTGAGGCTCAGTGCATGTCAATGAACAGTTCAGTCATTTCTGCTGTATTGTTTTTTTACACCAGTAACCACAGTCCAAAACAATTTCCGTATGACTTAGGATCTGAGGTCACAGTTCTTTGCAACGTTGTCAGCTTTATTCAATGAGTGGGATGATTTCTGGCAGTTAAATTTAAACTCAAATGTCAATTAAAGGACACTAGAGGAAGTCTGTGCATGCACTAGATCCATATTTTACTGAGGATAAGACAAGTAGGCCCACTTACATTGTGAGTATCCAGTTTCATGCAACCAGCAAGTGTACTAATTATCAACAGAAAATTTACTTTACTTGATAGGAAGTGACAATATACAAAAAAATGTCATTTTTTCAGGATATATTCAAGCTCCCTTTTTCATCATTAAAACCCATGATCAGAAAGGTTGCAATGCAATTACCAGTTATCAAAAAAACTGTCAAATCTACACAGGGAATTAACTGCTTAAAAATAAAATAAACAGACTATTCAGAGCAACCCATCCAAAATGCTGTGCAAAACACAGATGTTACCATTGTCATGAAATATGAATTTACCTACTGTATTTCTTTTCATTGTGACAAGCTTACAATTTTTATCCCTCAAAAATCCAAACAAACAAAAACCTCTTGATTGCTTCCAAAATCTGAATCAACTTGTAAAAAGAGCATCCACTTCTTTAAGTAATAGTAAAGTAATTCTGTCTTGAAATATTTTTATTAGTATCATAATTCTGTAGAGATTGATTGATTTAATCTAATTAGCCTGAATTATTTACAAAGAGACTGGCTTCTGGGATAGGTCTTTTTAAAAAAAAAAACACATAGCACCCATTTAGCTGATTCCAGATACGCTTCATAGTAATAAGCTGGTTGGGAAATGTTGAAATATTATGGTTTAAAAACTGAAGTCAACCTTAATTGTCAAGTATGTGTGTACATTCTGTTTTGGAAGTTCAAACAGGTTTTTTCTGTACCTTTGAACTTTTCTTAACATCCAGAAGTTTTTCATTTTTCATGCCTGATGAAGACTGAGAGACAGAAGAACAGGCACAATAAGGCCTCCAGTATCATGGCGGTTCTTCTTTCCTGCTTATCAGATCATACACCAACTAGGATTAGTACAGTACCAGGAGATTGACTGGGAAAGAAAACTACCAAAATAACTGATTAGTGTTCAGAGACCTGGTGAGACAAAAGAGTAAGGCAGCTATCTGGCAATGTCAGGCTCCTACGTGCACCAAACAGTTCTGCAGCCTCTTCCACCTGCCCCTCCCCAGCTCAGAGTTTTCACTGCCCATGTCCGAGGTCATCAGAACACGCAGCTGAAGCTGAACAGCTGAACACAGGCTAATGCTATGGGCAGAGAATGAAGTCTGTAGGATTTGTAACTATATTTTTATAGCCTACAGTTCAAGACTTTTTTATTAATATGTTTACATAGCTTTTGCAGACAGATCATAGTTTGCTCTGCTCTACTTTGAGCCTGAGTGGTTTAACATAGCACAGTGCTGAAGAAAGTACACTTTGCTTTCTGTCTGAGCTCATTGAGTTAAAAATGAACTGGAGCCAATGTGGGCGTATGGCTTTTGCTAGCAACAGGCTCACAGCTGGCTAGAGCACTGTGGATGGACTAAGCTCTGGTATGCCTGCAAAAGATGCCCCATATGTACATAAACAGATATGGTTTATAGATTAGACTTTCTTCTTTGTCCAGTTGTCAGGGAGATTCTGTTCATTCCAGGCAAATGCTGATCAGGATTTGGTTATATTTAGCATTGGTCTCCTTTCTCCAGATTCCATTAACACATTTCTTGTATTAAATTGCCAGTAGCCAGGAAAGTCCGTACTGGGGAGCAGCAAGAGCAGGCTGCCCTGCAAGGGTCGGGGAGCCGGAAGCTGAGCGTAACAAGGCAGGCAGAGCTGTCACTGACAAAGGTTCCATGGCACGTGAACAAGGTGAGCAGAGCAGCTCCGGTGAGAGTAATCCATTGCAACCAAGAGTCCAAATCACTAGTCAAGTTCTTGGTGATGAAGCAGGTCCAAGGTCAAGCTGCAAAGCTGGATCAGCAAGTTAGGGATGTGATCAGGTCCAAAGACAGTCACCCGGGTCAGACACAGGGTTACTATCTCCAGCCAAGTTGCAGAACTCAGAGGTCAAGCCAGCCAGTCAGACCACAGGTCAGGGTTAAGGTTTGGACTGAGGGGGTACCTGCCTAGGTATAGGCGTAGGCACGGCTGTAGCCCCACTGCAGTGTAGCTTAAGCAGGCACCAACAGTGAGAGCCTCAGCTTAAAAGCAGAGGGCCCTGATGAGGCTTCTTAGAAGTCCTCTGGGGAGACCCTCAGCAGAACTGCTTCCTAGCTGTTTCCTCATAACATCTTTTATCAGCAAATGGGCCTTGAGTGCAGAAAGATGAACACCTAAAAGGGGAGGCGTGGACTTAGGACCCTAACAGTCCAAATTCTATGAGTCGCTGCAATTCATCCTCAACATAATATGCACTTTTCTACATTTTTTGCATAAATCTCATGTTTTAAGATAACAGTCTTGCAATAAGCTCAATAAATTGACCCTCAAATGGGCAAGATATCACTTTAAGATCTACATGGACACCATAGCTAATACGAGTAAAGCTCACTTCTGCAGTTTCCTCAGAAACATTACAAGACTGTGGAAAAAAAAGTTAAATTTTTATCTAAGTTGTTATTTCTTTAGAAAAGGCATTTTTAAGGAATTATTTTTTTGGTCTTCCTTTTGTATTAGAGGTATAATTAATCTGCCAGCCAGCAGAGTGAAGAAAAATAAGCTACTTGCTGCATTTTTTGTTCATGTAAAAATTTCTTTTTACTAGTTTTTGTTTCTCATTTTCTGGTTGTCTATAGAATTGTCCCTCTGCCTTCTTTCTCTTCTTGATGGGTATATACTTATGTACTTAACTTCAAATTCTTTTTTCTTTTTTTTTTTTTTTTTGTTTGCTGTATGCATTTGGGCCTTCTGAGCAAATTTGTGCTGGTGTACTTAACTTTAAGTGTTGGTATTGCATCAGATACCAATTCCCTCAAAACAGACTGATGGTCCATCTGGTTCAGTATCCTGTTTCCTGTAATGGCTAGTAACAGATGCTTGACAGGACATTGCAAGAAATCCCATAGAGCCCAATCCTGATACATTTATTCATTAGGGTATTATTTTCTGAGTTAAAGGTGGACTTCATAGAGTTAATATGCTTTTATTTTTAAAAAAGTATCTTACCATATAACAGTGATTGTTCTTTATTCAAACATATCTTCAATCCTTCCAAACATGATCAGTCCTTTTATGAATCATACTAAGTGATCGGTCATCACATAACTCACAAAATATAACTGGTTTGTCCAGTCAAAATGAAAACTGTAAATATTCAATCTTCTGGATTACAAATTATTTTTCCAGGTCATTAGTGGATCAAATACCTGTTTACAGCATAACCTTTCAAAAGAATAATTGTACAAATTGTCAGAGAGTACATTCAAGATCAAACAAGCATATTTTGTGCAAATTAGACAATAACTAATATCTGGAGCACCTGGAATTTATTGAAATCAGAGATCTGTTATTCAGAAATTATTTGAAATATTTTTCTTCTATATACAACCAGTAATAGCACTAATATCACTGGAATATGTAGATGAATCATTTTCTCCATAATTTTGAAGTACTGCTAATTCATTGCATTCTAGTCATTGTGTTAATACAAGCAAGCAGCTAGTATTGCATATAACATTCCAGTTGCCTTATAATTGATTCTATGTAGAAACTTTTTCTTTTCACATCCCTGTGCTGTACACTTGCAAAATGAGTTGTTTAGGTTAGGTTGCTTCAAGAATCACCAGCAATTTCACTTGAAAAATTTAGGTTTCAGGGCTACCAGCCAAGGCATTCACCAAAAACTTTCTATTTGAAGAAATACTGTCAAAGCTTTATGCCCTCATGGTCCTATGGTGTTTTCAGGAATGCCTTTTTTTTAATGTAGGCACTATGAAATAGTTTTAATACAAATTTATGGAAGTGCAACTCCACAAAGTTCAGTGGAAAGGTTCTCTCAATTATTACATGGATCAAACATACAAAGGAAAATTGAGTTAGAGCATGATGAAACATGATGCTTTACATAGAGCACAAACAACGATGATTTACACAGAGACTGAAGACGCAAAAAAGGTAAGGGAAACCCTCCTGTTGAGTCACAAAGTTTAGAGTAGACCTTGCTTTCTAAACTTTTAGTAGAGTTTAGCTGCAGCTAGATCCAATCTTAGTCTCAGACTTGGTCAACGGTTTATGCCTGATGGAAGGGATATAAAGAGTAGGACAAAAGGATAAGGAAGACCCTCCTGCTGAGTGACAGAATAGACCCCCTTGCTTTCTAAACTCTTAACAGACCTTAGGTGTGGCTAGTTCCAATCTTAGCCTCAAACTCAGACAACAGTTCATATCTCAAGGGTGTCTAAGATTTATTTGTAGTTTCAGGTTGATCATAAAATTTTAGCAGCACTTAATCTATAACTATTTTAACATTTTAAAAATGAATCAATAGGATTTACTTAAATTACAAAAGTGGTTTACTACTAATTTGAGGTGGTAATACTTATGCTGTACTTAGGAGATACTAAATCAATTCACACACACATGCACACAAGCACAAACCAGATAGATGTATAGAGAGATATATGCAGAAATTTAAAAGGTATACCTGTTAAAAGTTCCCCTCGAGTTCAGTGAAATACTCACATGTCGAATGCCTTTGCATTTCTCAACAGGCAAAGGATTGAGCCTCAAGGAGTAGGGGTATCAGGCCAGGCTCCGTTGTCAGCTTTTGGTCCCACCAGTATCTCAGACTTGGGAGTTTGTGAGCTCTGAGCAGTGTCCCACTCAGAGGGAGATGCTGGTTGCAGCCCACTGCAGTCCAGGAGAGCTCAAAGGGTCTCTCGCAGGACTGCAGTTTATAAGGTTGTGGGATGATTGGCTTTAGTCATCTGTAAATTTCCATCCTGGCTGTAAGCTGAGTCAGTAATTTTTCAAAATTCCAGTAAAAATGGTACCGTTTCACTCAAGCTACAATCTGGGTCAGGAATGTTCCAGACCTGACGGCTCCCACTCTCTTTCCCAACCTGGGCCAGGCAGCAGTTCATGGAATAGACAATACTGCTCCCCACCTCAGCCACACGAGTTGCTGGTACAGTCAAGGGGTGCTCAACTGCCAAACTCCTCACACAAACACCAGGGCCCAGTGAGGATTCCTGGGGTTACAGAGTGGTCCAGAGGAGGGGGGTAAATCCACCACCACGTACACAAACCTCGAGGTCAGTGCATCTGCAGCAGTGTACACACTATAAATGTCAAGTAACGTGAATGCTGAACAGATGGTTTTGCAGTCCATTGCTAATTTTTGCCCCTGTCTGCAGCTCTGTTTCAAAGCAAGAAGAGCTGAGACTGATCTCCTTTATTGGCTTTTTTTTTTTGTTTGTTTTTTGATTATATTACAGTTAGAGCTTTTAATTATTTTGTGGGACTTGAAGGGTCCCATGTCATGGAAAGCTCCCAAAAGTAGGTCAGGTATCACTATATGTTGACAGCTTAAAAGAAGGCACAAAGATGAGTTGCAATAGGTGCTCAGGAAATTAAGCTGGAAGTAGCCAGAGAGTGTGTAGTTTTCTTGGCATTCTAAAACTCTCTCAAACACAGAGACTGTAGCAAAAAAGACCTTTTAGTACTGATGCTTGCCAATCTTACTTCATCTAACAGTATACAAATAACAGAGCATGTTTATGTATTTTAAGTTGAAATAGAACCCTGCTATTTAAGGCAACTTTCAATCATATATTGTCTTGCAAATTAATACCCCTTTATGTTAAACTATTAAAAATATTCTAAAATGTATGAATACTCAAATTCAGTCAAAACTTTCAGTATGTCTGATTTAAAGGTGCCTGCAGAAACTTAACTCTTCACTGTCATTCCCCTTGCATGCCATCGTAATATTTTGCTTAATTAAAGCATCACAAACATTGGTTTTCACAGGACCCCTGTCACATTCCCTGCAGAGGATGGACAATACTTTCTTAATGAGCATTTATTCAGAGTTTGTTTTCTGCTCATTGTTCAATGTGTGGTCCTATGCTTTTTTTACTGTGTGTTATTCAAACTTTACTTAGAAGACAGAATTCTTTAACGTCTTTTGTGTGGCATTCATTAGTGTGCTGTTTGGCTATTTCATGCAGCAGTTAATTTATATTCTTTTGGTCCTTATGGCAGTGAGGATGAACTCCTCATTTAACAGGTAGGAAATTGAGACAGGCAGACAGTAAAGGGAAATGTGTTTTTTAAACTGAGCATCAGATCTGAGAAACCCATCTTCAGTTCTCATATATAGAATAATTTGCATGTTTATAGCACTGCTTCTATATCAAATGTGGGTGCCTGCCATTCAGGCAAATCAGACTGCTAGGAATTAAGCTGAATCACTAATTCAAGATTCCCTGCAAAGTTCTTGGCTACTTAAGCCACTGAAGTAACTCAAATGCTGTCATACTCTGTAAGGACTGACAGTGTGCAAGACATAGTTAACTTGTGGATTTCATCAGTATTGGATTTCACTGCACACTCTGAAAATGGTATTTGCTTTATATTTCTGCCCATATCCTCCAGACCTTACTCATTCCCTGCTCTCCAGTTCCTAAGCCACTATATTGTGCTATTAGAATGATTTTATATATTGTACTGTGCTTTATTACAGAATTGCTTCCTCTCAGCTTTTGTTCACTGTCTAAATAGTATAATTCTTAGCCATCTTTATAGTTTCTAACCTCTGTTTCCTTTTTTGAGTCACTTTTACTTCCCTTAGCTGTTTTAAGCCTCTTGAGCACCAGCTCCCCAGTTTTCTTATCAAGCACTTTGTCTGACCTTTGTCTCTACGTCTTTCTCATCTGTGTAGTTTAGGTAATTCACTGAAGCACAAATAAAATAACATCTATATTGAACTAGAGCTTAACCCTATTCCTCCATTAAGCAATTAGTAATAGCAATTGCAAAAAAAAGTTCTACAGCATGTTCCCAATATGGTGCATGTTCAGTGAACATCAGTTGTAAAATATTAGAATTTTAGTTCTAATAACATTACAGTCAACATGCAAATTTATTTAGGTCTTATATAACAGTATCACATTTGGACAGATTTTTGCAGGGGCAACAGAAGCAGCATTACTCAACAAATGCCATTGCATAAATGAGGAGCTCTAAAATATAACAGCTACATATAACAGATGTGGAACATTTTTTAACCTTTTTCTTACAAGAAGCTCTACTCTTCTGGCTGAAACTTAAAAATAAAACAAAACAAAATATACCAAGACAAACAACATTCATGTAAACTTTTAGCTCAAATACATAAACAGTTTCAGAGTGATTAGGCATGCAAAAATGGTATTATAATGTGAATTTTCAGGGAATTTAATTAATAGGCAAGCCTGCCACTTAGAGTTCAGTGTTAGAGGAATTCATAGAAAACTGCAATATGCCTGAAATCTGGACTATTGAAAACCCCAGAAACTAAATAAAAAGATAACTGACATGATTGTAAAGACTAGGAATAAAAGAAAGAAAGAAATTACTGCTGCTTATTGAAGATAAAATAAACCAGGATCATGAAAACTAATTCTACACATCTAGTGGTATGTGTAGTGCCAGAAAAGCCATTGTTCTCTGAAAACATAAACAGAATAATTAAATAATCGCTTGGAAGCGACAGCTGGAGGTCATCCAGGTCAACCCCATGTTCCAGGCATGATCTGCTTTGGGTAACTTACTCTAACATTTGACCATCTCCCCAAGCTGAACAACATGTTTCTTTCAGCTTCTACTCATCAACCAGGTACTGCATATCCCCTGTCACCTTGTTGGCCATCCACTGGGCTCATTTCAGTATGCTGCTCTGTTTCTTGTATAGGAGAACTGGAAACTGGGCACAATATTCCAGATGCAGTTGCATATGTGCTGCATAGAGAGGAATAATTATTTCCTTCTACCTGCTTGGTACACTTCCGTTGATGCAGCGTGGTCCATGGTTGATCTTCTTTGTTACAAGGTACACTGATGAACTGCATTCCATTTGTTGTTTACCGTGACCCCACATCTTTTTCTCTAAAGCTACTTTTTATCAATTCAACCTCAGGCTGTGTTTTGCATGGCACTATTTCATCTCAGACACGAGACTTTGCATTTGCCTGTGTTAAACTTCAAGAATTTCCTGTCAGACCATTTCTCTAGCCTGTCAAGGACTCTGAACAGCAGCCTTCTCTCCAATGTAGCTATTGCGCCTCCCCAGCTTGCTGAGCCGATGATCTGTCTTCTTACCCACACCATTAGTAAAGACATTAAACAGAATTTACCCTGACATTGATCCTTGAGGGATACCACTATTAACCAATAGCTGGGCTGCTTCCTGACAATAACAGCCCTTTAAGCCTGAAGGTCCAAGCTCAGATTTTTCCGGAATCTGAGACATCCCACTTCTATCTATCGCTGACATATGAGGTAATGAAAAAAGGAAGCAGAAATATGAGTGATTAGAAGTTAAAACCTCAGCTGAGATTAGCTAATGAGCCAATCCTTACAGCCAAGAGCCTGACAAAAAATAAATGTCAGTTTAAAAGATAATTTAAAAGACATCAGGTAGTTCACTGTGCTCGTTAGCCTTCAGACTGCCTTTGCTGTTTTGTTTGGATTATTCGCCAGCAATCCTCATTTCAAGGAGTAGTAAATTAATTAATTCTGTGTCAGTGTTCCCCTTGGACCTGGGTTTTGACATAGATGTCTTCACTGATTATTGAAGAACCACACTGCTAAGGAATCTCCAGTTTCTTAACCTCTTGTTAAAGACTTGTATCTTATGCCCATTGGACGTTCTTGCTTATCGTAATACCGGGATTAGTTATTTGAACAGCCAGTTTATGAACAAATTTGCTACATAGTTCACAGCCTTGATAAGACAGAAGACTTCATTGATCCAAAGCAGAATAAAACATCTCAACCCTTGATTGCACTTTCTGCTCGTTCATGCTGCCAGTGGGAGTCCTGGACATCTTAATGTATGGACAGCCCACATGATACCTGTCACATACATGATGACATAACTGTGGTTGGAGCTAACTCATACTGCTATTCTTGCACCCAGCAGGTGGTACAATTGCTATCATACAGAGGAGCCTACCTACCATCAGAGCACGGACTGATCATTTTCAGTGCAGTTCTTCCTTGTAGTTTGGAGTGCACTTAAATTGAAATGCTTGTAGGTATTGTATATGTAAGGAATTACAATAGCAAGAAATATTCTACCTGTTAGTAAAGGAGATTACTTGGGGAGACAGGGTTTTTTAAAAGATTAATAGACTTGTTCTAAAGTGAAGTCAGGAATTTATGACACAATAGAACCTCTTCTTTTAGCAGTCAGTTCAACTCTGCACACCTTGCTACTGTTCCATACTGGGAATTCATGAAAAAGGATAACAATGAAAGTGGTAATACTATTATTAATAGCTTGTAAGGCTTCAGAATAAACCTTGAAAAAAATAATAATTGAAGTCATGAAAGTAAATAATAAATGAAAGTCTGTAATTTTATTTTCCCATTGGGAGATTGCACCAGAACAACCTGAAACCTTTCTTTGACAAGATAACAGGAATTTTGTATAAAGCAAATGTAGTTTGACTTTTCTGTTGGACTTCAGTAAAGTCTCTGGTACTGTGCCTCTTGGGAATTTACTAGTGCAAATGAAGATAGGGATTAGTACAGAAATTGTTGGTAGGTGGTAGGAGAGCCTCACAGCACCAGTTCTCTCAGATCCTTGGATGGGTCCTTCTGGTACTATGAACTTGTCTGATTTGCTTAAATATCCCTAACTCCTTCCTTCTCTTCTTTGGACAATGTTTTGCTCCTGCAAACTCTGCCAATAGGCTTATTGACCTGTGAGGGCTGAAAGCAGACTTCAAATGTAAAGTAGAAAATTCTACTGGAATAATCTTTTATTATTTCTGTTTGAGAAAACAGTTTTTTAATATGGAATTAGAATTATTTTATGGAGAAACCACAGATCATGCATTACACTGAACAGAAAAATCACCCACAACTTTCTGTTTATGCACTGTAAATCAGCAGGTAGGCTGTTGGTTCTTTTTTATCTTCTGTTATAGCATAAAATAATAAGTATAAACAGTAATTTCTTCTCTGTGTACTATATTTATATGCATTTATATGCACTTATTCATTATTGTCAAGGATTTAAAGATATTAAATGATCCTTGCTTACCTACATGATAAAATACTGCAATCTCCATATTTCTATCAGAATTTGATATGTGCGCTTTGACTTACTATCTACAACCTCTATTTAAAACATGGATTTTAACAGGAGATTATACAAGCAAATTACATTGTCTTTCTAACCGTATCTTGCAACATGAAAAATGAAGGATGCTCTTCTCATTCTGTGGTTTGATTCACTTTTAGATTTGATACTAGTTTTATAGAGTGAAAATGAAATTCATCATTTGAAAAGTAATTACAGTCTGTCACCCACTGACCCAACTACAAAAACATTGGTAGACAGATATTGAGGTCATGTCACTAGTCATTCTGAGCAATATTTCTGAGAAAGACATTTTTCTGGCTGCTAAAATCTACAACCTAACAGGTGGGTGGCATGCAGTCAGTGTGACAGTGTTGAGTGTCATTTTATTTTCCATCATTACCTTAGTTGGAATAAAAATGTTTTCTTAACAGTTTATCTACCAGAAAATATTTTGGAGGCTGCTTCTAAGCTCCGTGTGAAAAAAACATGTACACAGTTCTGAAAATAATCACTTAATTCCTCCAACTTCTATTTAGCTCGATTGTCAGACTTTGCTGCCATTACTGTTCACAAGTCTGTAGTTCCAAATAGAGATTTTGAAGCTATATTCAGGATATTTGAACTTTCTTTGTCTCTCTTTATGTGGATGGCACGCCTTTTTTTCCTGTTGAGTGGAGAATTTATTTTTTTATTCCTGTGTTAGATTCTTCTGTATGGGGACTAGCATATTACGATAAATTGTTGTTTGCTTACATTGTTACTCAAGAAAGAAAATAATCCTTTGGTCATGTTAGGCTGAGCATCAAAGTTCTACCCAGTACAAATTCATTTTAAAGGAGGAGCTGAAAAGTTAATAGATTTGTGGAGATCAAATGAATATTCAATGAGTATAATAAATAAAGCACCAACAAAAATATTTCTACTAAAACCAGGAACAAACTGCATGATCAACAAAGGAAAGATTCAGCTATAAAATGGAGGAACATGAAACCCAGAAATAGCTATCTAGGCACAGCAACATTTACTTAAGTTAGTACAGAGCATCCTCAGAAAATTTCACATCAGCTATTCCCTTACTGCAAAAAAATTTTAAGCACATTGAACATGCAATGTTCCAATTTACCTAGGCAGAAAATGAGAGACTGAAATATTTGGCATACATAACACAGATTAACTGTTGTCAAAAGATAAAGACATGAAAAACAGCATGAAGTTCTCATTGGGCTGACTAAATAAGGGTCAGTCATAAATACCAATATAGAGAAAATATCTTGTGAAAATATCTTGTTAACAAAGTTTAAAAGACCTAAACAAACAGGATAAGAAATACATGCTCATCACTTAAGAAACATTTT
Source organism: Falco cherrug (assembly GCF_023634085.1). Taxonomy (NCBI): domain Eukaryota; kingdom Metazoa; phylum Chordata; class Aves; order Falconiformes; family Falconidae; genus Falco; species Falco cherrug. The sequence continues at coordinate 59,484,113 of NC_073703.1, forward strand.
TCCAACAGAACACATTTACAAATAGAAAAAAATAGTAAAAGGTATGTATAAAAGTATGAATTCTGCTCTGCAAATACAGTAATTTTCTTTGGTTTTTAATATGCATGCCATGCAAACTTCCAGTGGGAAATTCCTACAGGGAAAATCCAAATTACATATATCAGACACTTAAAACACATAATTTTATTTGGTTTACTTTCAGCAAACCATCAAACTGCTTCTGCTACAGCCATTGTGTCACATGGGAGTTGTAGTTCACCACCCTCATTCTTTCTTGCTGACATACTTGACAGAGAGCAAAGTATTCTGAAGTTCCATCTAGCTTCCTGCCAAGCTAATTTGTTTGATGCGTAGCATCATCAAATATGTCATCAGACCTGTAACACCTATTTATTGATGTACAGTTATACTAAATTAACTTGAAATGAAGCTCTCCAGGTCAGATTCAAAAAGGTGATTCTCTGTAATTTTTCACATTTCCGTAACAATTCTGTTTGGATCTTATACGAAATGTTCCAACAGAAACTTCTGATATTTCCAACTAAATACTTTTCACAATTTGTGGTCCTTGACATATCACGAAATCTGGTTCTTCAAGCTTATACTTGTGTGTAAGACAAAATCTATATTGTAATCCACTGGTTAGAAAATCTGATTCAAAGCAATATGAAACAAAATATTATTTCAGAAATATAAAGTATCAATAATTGATGGATTTACTTGGTAATGAAAACTGAGCCTGCTTATTCCAGTAGTAACTAATGACTTCATAGCATGGAGGCTGCTGTGATAGCAAAGTTGGTGCTGGGCTTTAGCGGTCAGTCTTCTTAGACTTCTGTAGTAAATTACCATCTCTTTGGCAGATGCATTTTGTCTCCATTATGTTCAGTAGCAGTGTCCAATGTTCTGTAACACCTAAGGTACCAGGAGTGTCTGTAAAAAGTTGCAGAAACATGGACTATAATGGATCAAAGTGTGACACCTGCTTTGTTCCCTAGTGGACTGAAAAACTGAAGAACTGAAGCCATTCTTCAAATAGCCAAGAAGATTTCATCATACATATTATGAACATATTCTAAATGAAAATGCTGCAAGTACCTCTCAAAAAGGAATTTCTGTCATGTGCTAAAATATGCTAAAGTGCCTAGGCATTTTTTTTTCTGTTTCTGAAGTCTACAAGCTACTATTATATCAAAATATCATTGGCATTAAATCAGACTTGTATCTGTTTGTAGGTAGGGTTGAACGCAGTGGTGTTTCCTACAGATACAAATGGTTTAATGCTTGCTACTGTGTGTTTTTGTAGGTACATGTAAACATAATTCTTTGTCCTGAACCATACACATGTTCTTAAATACAACACACACACATTCTCACATATATCACCTATACCACTAAAATACATGCTTCCTTACATAGCATTAGCAGAGGAAATCAGTTAATTTTGTGGTGCACTGAAGTCCAGTTGAAGTCCAAGTAATATTTTGAATTTCCATAAGGATTTTGTAAGCCTAAGGTGCATAGCGGTTGCAAAGTAGGACAGAATTTGCCACTTCTTTATCATCCTTCGTGGTACTGAATACATTCTTACATCATGGAAAGTGAGAGAAACATGAGACATCACCTTGGTCTTAAACTTTCCCAGAATCTTTCTGTCACTTACACATCATGCGTCTGTATCATTACTCAAATTTCTCTCTTGCATTCCATTCATAACACCTGTTAATAATTATCTGTACAGCTGTATAAGTAATCAGCACCTGCACATGTGAAGAGAGATGTCATTGCTAACAGCAGTAACTCTGTCCTTTTTAGATGTAGAACTGTGTTTCTTAAAATCCATGTTCTAACCTATTTATAACTTTATTGATCTGGTTTCAAACCCAATATAACAGCTAAGTTTTACTTTTCAGTTAATTATCTGAAATGGCAGTAACCATTAATACTTACTATTTCTAACTATTTTCTATATTTACTATATTATAAATGTTGAGGGGAAAACAGTTTACCATATATTATTCCAAGGACTGCAGATGAGAATAACAGAAATATTGCAAATGAAGATGACACTAAGGGGCCTGACTCCTCACAAAATATGTTTTCACCAGCTAATAGCTGGTTTAAAATTATGTGAGAAAAATATTGAGTTTTAATTGAAGTAATTGCTCTTTACAGTAAATTTCTTCTTTAAAGAATAAACCTAAGACTAACTTTCAACTTTTGCATTCTGGCAAGCAGTACATTTTTACATTTTTTCATGGCAGGAAAGATTAGAAATTTCAGTTTAACACAGGGCCTTGTTGGCTTAGCCACAGAACTAAAATGTAACAAGCCCTGATCCCAAAGAGCTTTCAGTCCAAGGTAGTCTACACATGGAAGAATTCACAGGAGATGCAAAGTAACTTGGGATCACACCAAGCAGATCAATGACAGAGACAGGAGTAAAATCCAGGCTTCCTGAAACTCATTTTTTCTGCTGGGTAACACTGCTGAGTAACAATTCTTCAGGATTTGGCAGTGTTTGGTATTGATTTAGTTCAAGACTATTCATTTCAGCTCAGACTCTGGTGCTCAGTATTGCTTTCAGACAAATTGTGTTCTAGAGATCAATTGTACTTGGTATGTCAGTTTAATCTGTTACTACACAACAGAAGACAGATTTCCATATCTCAGCTCCTGTACTCCAAAATAGTCCATTTAAAGATATCGTTTTCCGCTGATGCAATTATTGCTTTAATATGTAGCTATAAAGGTTTTCAGTGGTATTTATTTTGGAGTCATGGAGTATGACAAACCTTTAAGGAGAAATCCCATTTTCAGAAGTTAAAGGCAATTAATTTCCCCAGTCAAAAACTAAGCAAAAGCAAGGATCTCTTCACCGTGGCAGGGAAAGAACCCATAAACAGAAGAGTTTCTGCTGTTGCCCTTTCACCACTAGGCAAGGCTAAAGAGGCTGCAGGATTTAGGCTTGAGTCTTTCTGCAGGTAAACTGCTCCAGCATTTTCTCAAAGCAGTTTGAGGTCTGTTATGCTACATACAAAAATATAGATGCAGTAGAAGCTTTCTATTTTAATAACTAGGAAACAGCTAAATACTGAACACAGTAACCTCAAAAAAATCTCTTTTTTTTTTTTTTTTTTTTTTTTTTTTTTGTAAAGTTTCTGGAAGAACTATAAAGACAACCTGGAAAAACTACTGTAGGAAACTACTTTTGAGGAAGTGCTCTGCTCTGCCTTTGTCCTTAAGACAGTGGCTATGAAACCAAAGGAAAAAGCCTTTATGAAACTGGCACCCTGTTTAAGGGCAGCGTCACTGGGGAAATGTGCTCTGAGGTTCAGTTAGGAGCTTTACATGATGCATCGAGGTAAGCATCCATGTAACCCACATATAATACGGGATTTTATTCCTTAAAGCTTTTGTTTTATCAGCATTTTTATTACACCAGAATGAGTGAAGTTTGGTTACCCCTTAAAAGTGTAAGTCTATTTAAAGGAAAATCAAAATATCACAGAAAGAAAATAACACTCTTAACCAAGGGGATCGGACACAAAAGACCAAGCTGACTGCAGGTATAGATACCAGTATGAGATTTTAGTCCAGTTAGGGACTGATGAGAATGAGGTCATACAGACAGCTCTAAAAGCATCTAGAAACAGGGAGTTTTGTACACAGAACAATGAAAGCAGAAGAAATATCAATATAGGCTTCAGCATGCCCCCGGGTGACCCAAATTTAGAGAGTTTGAGGGGATTACATCTTTCTCCGTACCAGTTTACTTTACAGGACTTCTTGAAACATTTAAGAAAAACTGGGGGGGGGGGGGGGAGCTGAGAAAACATGAGGCCTAATCAGTATTCTGTGTAACCATCACTTTCTAACAAACTGCATGGAAACCATCTTCACTAGACAGACATGAAGCAGTAATTCTCTTTGTTATTTGCTGACATGGGCTGGATTTCAACCTGAGACTGGCAGTTGCCAATCCTGGAAGAAGCAATCCCTGCCCAGATTTGCTGGATTTTGCTGCCTTAAAAGTGGTTAGCTATCTTTTGCTTTTGGGATAACTATGGGAGGGGAGGCTGTTCTGCTTTTTGAATTTTTTCTGAAAGCAAATGAGAGAAAAAAATGGATTACTTGCTATACATGGAGGAAGTTTTGACCTTTATAGTTTAGACTTAGTATTTGTATAATGCTTCAAGTGTTTTACTTTAAAAAACTTTGTCTTTTTACTCTTTACTGCTGCTAAAGCATTAATATTTTGGGAGGAAGCCTACAGTCTTCATGCAAATTCAACAGCACTTGTTTCAGCAAGTGTTCTTGGTGGTGCTACCCATGTGGGTGAACAGTATGCACTGTTACAATATGCACACAATGATATGCATTGTGAAAGGACCTTTTTAGACTTCTTCATACATTTTGGTTATGCAAAAAGAAACCTGGAATGAAAGAGGAAACAGGGAGAGGAAACTGGATTAAACAACAATTCTGAGATCTGAAGCTGTGAACATATTTTAAACACAGAACGAATCATCTACATGTGTATTTGGTTTCTCTCTTTTCTTTATTCAATATCAGGCTGAAATAGGCAACATTTTATGGCACAGCTTAATTAAACATATTTGACTATGATTATACTGATCCAGTTGACTGTTAATCTATTTTTCGGTTTATAAAAGTACAGTTACCATAGAGATGTTATTTAGAATGAGATTCACTGTGAGAGATTCACAAATAGTTTTAATTTTCCAGCATATTTGAGGTCACATTAATATTTCATCAATGAACAGTCTGCACAGTAGAGAATCATGACTTAACTGGTCATCAGTGATGAAGTGATAATATTTTCTTCACAGTCTGAAAAGTACTATTTAAAAGATAACTTTGAATGTTAAAGACACGGACTATTTAAGTAAAAAAAAAAATGTTTTCTTGTTTGTATTTTCTTCATCCCTTGCAGGAAGAAGTTTTTGTATCAGCAGAAGTAGATAATTGTTATTCAAGAGTATAATTATTAATATGGGCTTCCTACACACAGCTCAGCTAAAGAATTTCAGTTCAGATTCAGACTATTTAATTAACACTCAGTGATAGTGGGGTACAGTTGCAATGCCCTATGTATAGCTTTGCTCTCTTACATATTTTTGAATAATGAATGTTTAATGATGATATGCAAATTTTGACTTTTTAATAACTGCTATGATAATGTGTCACCTAATTTGGACCACTTCTGTGTACAAATTTCTAGTAATGAAAAACTGCACTTTCGTTCTATCTGTGGTCTTAGCAGAATTTAAAGTAAAAGGCTAGTAATACAATAGTCCACTGCAGTTCTTAGACCTTATAGCTGAGATTCTTACGCATGACTGCCTGGAAATGAACCATAAATAACCATGGCTTGGTGAGCTAAAAACAACACTACACAATATCGGGCAAAATCATGTATCCGAATCTCGTCTCATCTCTCATTACTAGTATAGACAAAGAACTGGACATGCAAAGGAGAGGGAGATACTAATTTTTTCTGCATGCTGAAGTACTTTCATATTTGATAATTTTCTGCTGGTCAAGAGACTCTTTTGAGACATTGACTCTAAACTTGCTTGGAAGGTAACGGACAGAGCCCAGCAGACTTGAGTATTACAGAAGGAATAATGGAATGTAATATTAACTATGTTTAGCATTTTGTGCTGAAAGTCTTTATTTTATGGATTTACTCTCCTAGGATTGTAGATAATCCTAACAAAAATAGTTTGAGAGGCTGTAATAAATTATTTGTGTACAAATCAATTAAGCATTTGAGATTATATGAATTTGTAATGTTGTGTAATGTTTCAAATATTTCTTGCATATCTGTTTTATGTTGAGCATATTGTTATACCCTCTGGGACATTCTGCAGAAGGCTTTTCATTTGAAGTGTTATTTCCTGAAGGAACAAAGCAGAAGTATAGTTTTTCTCTAATACTTCAACATGCAATAGTACCCCTCTCTGGTACATAGTCAAAGATGTTATCTATCTAACCTTTTGTGCAATTAAAATGAAACTGATATCAGGCATGAATGTAGTAACTCAGGCTAGTGATGGTCTTACTACTTGCTTTATACTTAAAATGTTTCCTTTGACTCACAGTCACTGTTGTACAGCCTTAAAATCACAGGCAGGGAATATGATTTTATATTGATCAAATCTGAATCAGGACCCAAAAGAATAGACTTCTAGGCCACAGTTGCCTCAGTAGATTGTAAAACAGTGCTATTTATATTCATTTAGCTTACCATACACAAATCATTCTTCACTATGGGGAAATACTTAACCTTCAACCCCTTGGGCAAACTGCAGTCTATTAACTGTCCATCAATGAAGCTTCATCAAATCTACCAAAATATCCTAAAGGACTGATTTTTCACAAAATGATTGCACAGAAAAAAATAGAAGCTGTAGAAATCTTATATCCAAATAGAAGATATATATCTTTTACACTCCCTTCTCTAACCTAAGTGCACAGCAGCATGGAAATTTGTAAAAGAAAGCAAATATATCCAACAACAAGATCCATTCAAAAAATGTCCTAGCAAAACAACACCAAAAAGTATCCAATCAACCCTACAAAAATGAGGCACCAACTGTATATGTCTCCTCTTTTGGGGGAATGAAAATGCAAATAACCTGTAACGGGTGTTATTCATTTTAGCAAGTTTCACTATGCAAAAAAGTTAACTTTTCTACCTTTTTAATGCCTATTCTGAGTACAAGTGTTGTCATATTAGGTGTTTTCAGTGAAAAATGTCTGTTCTTAAGGTTGGTGCAAGGGCCAACAAGAGTCATTAGAAAAACTACAAACTTGACTACACAAAAGCCACAAAATGGCAAGAAACTGTTTCAGCTCACACAGTAAGGGGTGTCTTCTCCAGCAAGGAGCTGTCTACTCACTGTCTTGACTTACACAACCTTGTATCAAGAGTATGTGCTGTGCTTATTCAATAGGAAACGGCTTGGGGAGGGTAAGGAGAAGAGATATTTTCCAGGTTTGTAACTCATCCTGGTCTTCCTTTTACCCTCGCTGAAAGCCAATGTTACCTTTTGAAGTATCAGTCCTGACTGTCATTTTATATATGAAGGACAGAATCTGGGATTCAGCAGGCAAGTAGCTCTAGTGTTGTTCAAGCCCTTCTCAAATTGACTCAATAACCCATACAATTTGTACTTCACACCCATGGTACAAATGCTATGATGGCTGGATGATTGTAGAATACACACAGATGTACCTCACAGAAAGCAGGAATGATACTATCATGTTAGAATTGTGCAGTCAAATTCTAGCACAGTAGTTCTTCAGTTCAGTGATATATTGCTGGGGGGTGGTGGTGGGTGGTGGTGGTGGTGTATTATCTTATCCTTCTCAGGTATAATTTACCGAAAGAGGAAGGCAGTACTATGGCTTGCATACGTAGCATTTTATCCCTTTAACCTTAAAAGGTTATATGAATTTGTAGCTGAGTGGGTCTTTCCTCATATTTTTTTCTTGTTTGTAAGAGTTTGCGTGCTGTTTTTATAATGTTTTCATTGATGTCAAGATCTTGGTATAAAAACAAGACTAGCACTGTACTAATTTACCCCACGGTCTCCTGTGTCTTGCTTTGCCTCTCTCCTTGAGCAACTGGCATAGCTGCAGGACTGTTTACTCCACAGCTTATTTCCCCTTTATCTTTGATGTCCCAGGATGTCAAAGGCTGTGAATTTAATATTGATTTTATAAAGTACTTTTACTGTAACATGTCAGTTAGGATTAGCCTCAACCTCGAGGAAGCTCAGGCACTGAGCTGGATTTGCACGCAATGTGGCTCTCTAGCTCTCAGACTCTTTTCCCGAGCGAGTGCTTTATTTATAAGAGTGACAGTGTGCTGTGAAAGCAGGGATAGCACACAGCCCCCAGCTATCTCTGTGTCTTGTATACACAACGTCAGTGCCCTGTGTATACATTAGGCTTGAAAATGTAAGTGGATCAGAGAGACGTATCATTTGCTGGTATGTAAACAGACAGATGAGTTTATAGATCGCATTAAACCCCAGTGGCTGTAACTAGTGGAAAAGCCTTCCTGGAGTCCCCTCCCCCATCTCACTCCTCCTTGTTCCTCTTATACCATCAACACCGACACCACAAGCTGGACTCACCTCCTTTAGGGAGTAAATAAAGGCATCTTTCCAAAGGAGGAATCATAGCTGGAAAATATTCTTGCCTTGATCTTGTTCCCTTAACCTTGTATTGCTCCTTTGAAATGGCAGGTGCTGCTGATGGAATGTATTAATCCACAGATTAATCTACAAAGTCTTTTCATAACTCAGTATTGATCCTTCACTCAATCCCGACAAAGGTGAAAAGTTTGTCTTGATGTTTCCTTTTTTTCTCTTTTTTTCTCCTCCTTTTACTTTATGCTTTTTTGGAAAGAAAAAAAAAACACAGTTGCCATATTTTGTGTCTAAACTAGTGAGGTAAGGTTTCTCCAAAGACTGATAATGCTGAAGCTTGGAATTACACTCTCTGGGGGGCAGTCACCAGTTTTCTTCAGTGTTGAGCAAATCGTGCCAGCTGATTACACACCGTTAATGAAAGATTAACTATTTAATGCATTAGCTTTTTGTGAGCACATAAAACAGCTGTGCACTTGGGCTATGTCTGCTCCATTCATAGCGCATTTGATTCCTCATAGCTCCCCAGTTGTTCTGAGCTTGCCTTCCTCCTCAGCTGGGACTTGAGTTAGCTTAGGTCTTCTGAGCATGTTGAAAATATTTCTTGTTTGGTTCATGAATTATTCCATAAGCCTTGACTCTGAAGCCTATGTACACTTATGGCAATGCATAAATAATAAAGAAGTCATTATTCTTTATATACAGCATATATTGCTGAGCATAAAACATCATTCGCATAGCTGCATTATCATGCTTTCTATTATGTTGCTCTGCCTAGGTATACATGACAGTTCAAGTTTCATTTTAAGCCATTTTCATAAAATATAAGCCATTCCAGTGTAAAACCTGCAGGATTTCATAAAGAATTTTGCTGAACTTTAGTAATTGAAGAAGGAAGAACGAATGGTAAAAGTTATCATATTTTCTGCTTTCATGTAATGTGACAAACTACAGAGCAACATTCATGATTTCAGTTATTAAAGGGAATGAATTGGAAGCATAAAGCTGAAAGCAACATTCATGTGCATTCAGGTAGGTATACATATACCTTTCCTATTTATACTGGAAATGAGAAATTTTTGGTGACATCTGGCAAGCAAGGTGACAAGGTCACAGAAATTTTTGCATGTCTGCGTAGACTGATAACAGAGTCAAAATCTGCAAATCAAGCTCCAAAAATAGTATTTCAAAACAAACAGTAAGATTTTCCTTCAGTGTCCGCTCTCCCACTTCTTACTCATGAGAGAGACACCGAGTTGAAACAGCCTCTGACAGTCTTTTACGTATTTCTCTCCAGGATAAAAAGACAAGAGTATTCCCAATGTTCTGTTAAAGTGAAAATTTCCACACTGGGTATCAGTGCATAGAACTTCGGACATATGTCAACTAAATAATCAAGTGAAGTCTCTGAAGCTTTTAGAGTGCAGTCTGTCGCTACTGCTGATGTTACAATAAGCCCATAAATATTTGATATATCTGAGAACACCACCTCTTCTGTTTCCTATGCATTAGGTACACAGTGTATCATCTCTGGTTTTTGTAGGACTCAAACATTATGTCTGTCTACATAATACGATGTGCTAATTTTTTCAGACAATACATTTTGTAAGAAAATTACCTTCAGAGATTTCTGACTCTGTTTAGTAGAGTATGTGATGAATAAACAAGGATAACATGTCAATCTGTAAGAAAAAATTCAGTTGGATAAATTTTCATTTCTTTTTTATGGAATTCATGAATATAATCTATGTTGAAATACCAGTGAGGATTTTCTTTAAAACTCAATTAAAAAAACAATTAAATTCTAAGCTTTATAATTAATTTTTGTATTACTAAAAGTAAAGCAAATGTTTAGTACATGGTAATACAAATTCAGTATGCTTTAATTGACAGTTTTGTAACCAAATAAACATCCAAGTGATAAAACAGTTCAAAATACGCACATATTTTTCAGACTTTGCATACACGCCATCATATTCAAGTTCTGTGGTATCCAAGATTTCCCTGAGCAGTGTGTTAACTGCAACACATCAGAAAAGCTAGACTTTGTAGAATGCCTCACTCCACAAAAATAATCCATGTATACATGCAAATCCATTTACAGTGTATTTTTAATGACTACTATTCAGGTATATATATTATTTCATGGAAGCATATACTCAAGGGATTTTTAACAGACCTGGTTGTATGGGTGGTTGTGGATGTCTTCTTTTGCATGCTAAAAAGACACACAGAAATCAAAGAATCCTTCATACATTGCAGCTGAGCTGTAAGCTGTGAGTTAGGGACTCTTCTGTCACAGAACAATGAAAGACTGACAAAACTGTTAGCAGATTTCTAAGACTTTACACACAAAATTTCCAAAAAGTCTTAAATTCATTTCATAGCACATTTATAAAGAATGGAAATGTTGCTGCTGCTTCTTCATACAGCAACAGGAGGCACAGAGAGTTTAATACTTCCTAATATCACTCAAAGACTATGTGGTGCCATCAAGAATTGAATTAAAGTCTTCTGAATCCCGGTTCACAGCAAACTGGTTTGCTTTCATCCAATAAGCCCTGACTGCCAGAGGCTATTGCAGTGTGGCCTAAATTAAAGGAACCCTGAGGTAGTGTTAATTTGTGCCATAAGGTCAAACCAGTCTCTATTAACCCGAGGGCTTTGTTCATACAATGGTGGCATAGTCACTTTTGCTGGTTTTCCCTGTTGCTCAACTGAGCTCAGTCCAGCCAGTACTAAACGCTGGACAGTGAGGTGTTCAAATTTATTTCCCATTTTTGGCAAATTGGAAGTCTTGAACAACAATTTTTGCTAACAAAGTTGAGGCTAAGGTTGTTAATGAATTGTTTATATTTTGTTGTGTGTGGCAAGAATATTGTCAATGTAGCTTGTTTCTACCCAGTTATTAAATAACTACATTTATAAAAGAAAAAACTTAAAAGAAAGTTAACTAAACTACTGACTATTCACCATTTTTTCTTCATTTTTTTCTCTGAAGGATAGTATTTCCACAATGCTGGTAGGAATGTGAAAGCGTGTAAACAGCAAATAATGAAGTATACAAGGATAAGTAATTTGAGTAACTGTTCAAAATTTGAACAAATATTTATGAATAGTCTTTAGAATTATTTGGCCAGCTCCTCCTATACATACTGCAACAGCACACACATGAATGTGTTTCAGTATATATAATGTCAAATTTTTTATATTTATGCATTTTCTTATTAAACCATTAAGTGGATTTGTCCCATCTGCTATGCTATTGACTTTAGTCATTAGCAAAGATCAATTTAAACACAATGATTACCTCAAAAATACTGTAGCTGTACAGTTCAGCTGCAATGTGATCTTCATCATTTGGAGCCAAATCCTGAGTGTCAACTCTGACTTCAGCATTCTCACTCTTGCAAAGACATTGGTGGATGGATGAGAAGGAAGACTAGGATCTCACAGGAAAAAAAATATCTGATCTTCACAAAGAGAAACCAAAGATTTTTCCTAATGTTTCAGTGAATTACATTTGGAAATGTAGCCATAAAAGCATTGTCATGTTTTGTAAGTCTAGAGTCCTAACACCAAGTTACAAAAACTAACATTTTATATGTATCAGCTACATGTTTACATGTTGTCTGTCTCAATTTCAATAATGACTCCTAAAGTTATAGCCCACTTTTATCCCAAGTCTGTTCAGAAACTGTTGTCAGTTTATTGATGTTCTGCTTTGTGTGTTGGTACTTGCTGTTCTTGCACTCAGAGCATCTATGGGTTTAACTTTTCCCCTCTGCTTCTTAGAGCCACCCACACAAACTACCATTTTTCTTTCTTCACCATATTTCTGTTCCTGTAGAATTTCAATTTTTTATTTACTCTTTTATTTTTATGTATTTTCTCTTTGCAATTACATGCTTCAATTTTGAAATTTAATGTGTACATTTGTTCTCAGTGGGAATTTGCCTTGCTTGCTAGAAAGATAATACAACAATATTTCAATGTATTTTAAATGCGTCTCCATTTAAGGTTTTGCACAAAATATCTTGCTAGAACTGATACTTTAAGTCAGGACAGAACATGCAAGACAAGCACTCATCTCAAGCCACAGTGGAGTAAACAGCTGTGTTCTTCACATAAGGTTTGGTGGTGGAGGGGAATCTGGTACAGATACCTCAAAAGTGGGGCCACCTATTTCAATACAGCAATAGATATTCTGGTAAATTGGGTTGCATTTGCAGTTCAGCCATACAAGCTGTGCACCCTTTCTCAGTCGAGAGACAGCTGAACTGCAACCACAGTCAGTGGTTTTCAACTGGCCAGCAACTTTAGGGAATCCCCTTTCAGCACAAAGCCAGATATCAAAATACTGGTTATATGTGCCCCTTACTGCCTAAGATTCTGCATTAGTTTATAAAAATAATTTGTTAATGATGTTTTTCTAAAACCAGAAGGCAGAGGATGTTTTTGTTTCTTTTCAATGATTGTTACCCCATTTCTTGATCCTTTGCTAGCACCACATCTTCTTATTTTGACGTGTAGACGTTCCTTCTTCATAAATGCAGTAACAGTGAGAGGTTTTAAATTTCTATATCCCCATTGGGGTCCACTTCAGAGGGATTCTCAGTATGTCCTGCCTTCCCAAGGACAGGAAAGAAATATTTTTTCCATGGAAGACTAAAATTCAAACTAAAATTTGAATAAGAAGTAAGGCATTTAAACATCCCTGAAAATGTAGGTAGGCCATTATTTTCAGATCCCATTGATTCCTTCAGGTGTTTTCTAACCAAGTCTTGTCTGGCCACTCCAGTCTTCTTGGCTTTGTATCCTGTGCTAAAATAAGCTACATCCTTGAAAGCTTTATTAAATGTCATGGGATATACTCAAGCATTTACATGTTTCGGTGTTTTGTCTTGTTTTGAGCAGTGTAACTTAATCAGCAGTCATATAGCAACATCCAAGCCAAGTACAATAATAGCCTTGTGTTCTATTTTTCATTAATTCAGATGGAGCTTGCACTGCCTTCCATTGCACTTGAATTCTTTTCTCTTTTTTTTCTATAAACAAGCACAGAAATATATTTTTTAATTAGCAATGAAATAATGTATATAATAATACCAAGCTGCTTTCATCAAACTCCACGATGATGATAAACGTTGATATTATACTCAATTTGGAGTCTCTCCTATTTATGTCATGTTACATTTTTCAGGACTTGGAAGGCTAACCCCATGATCTAGCTTAAACAGATGCAAATTAGGATTATAGCCAAAATATATTCTGAATCAGGAAATGCACTATTGAGTGTTGCGACTGATTCTTTAATACCTTGAAAGATAAATACAATACACCACTTTCATTCTCAGAAAACAGTTGCAAAGTGTTTTATACTAAACAGAACTGTCAGTGTTGAGTCCTTTGCTCTTTCCAAGAAAAATTATCAACTTCTGTTTAGAAATCCAATCGGTTATTTCACAGTATATGTCCAGGCTTCATTTGAAAGGGTATTTCATTAGGAACCTTTGGAATTACCAAGAAAGAAATATTATTCAGCTTTTTCATAGGCATCCATAAATTCTTGAGATACATCCATTTATATCAGTCTCTTTTGCCGTAAAATAAGGCTGAATTATAAAAGCTCATTTTGAATATACTGACTTGGTAGATGTGTGGCATGTTTTAGTTACAGGTGTGGTTTTCTAAAGATTTCTGAGGGTCATTCTGCAGTTTTTTATTGTTTATTCCAATTTCTACTGTACAGGTATTTCCTCTTGGTCAGGATGTTTCTCAAAAGCAGAAACCTATGCTCCTTTTCTATAATCATAGAATCATGTAGGTTTGAAAAGGCCCTTAAGTTCCTCAATTCCAACCATTAACCCAGGACTGCCAAGTCCACCACTAAACCACGTCCCTGAGCACTGCAGCTACAGGTTTTTTAAACACCTCCAGGGATGATGATTCCACCAACCCCCTGGGCAGCCTCGTCCAGTGCTTGACCACCCTTTCTGTGAAGAAATTTTTCTTAATATCCAATCTAAACCTTCCCTAATGTAACTTGAGGCCATTTCCTCTTGTCCTGTCACTGGTTATCTGGGAGAAGAGACCTACACCCACCTGACTACAACCCCCTTTCAGGTAATTGTAGAGAGCGATAAGGTCCCCCCTGAGCCACCTCCTCTCCAGGCTAAGCACCCCCAGGTCCCTCAGCTGCTCCTCATAACACTTGTGCTCCAGACCCTTCCCCAGCCCCGTTGCCCTTCCCTGGACACGCTGCAGCACCTCAATGTCCCTCCTGAAGTGAGGGGCCCAGCACTGAACACAGGAGCCGAGGTGTGGCCTCACCAGTGCCCAGTACAGGGACACTTGTCCTGTGTCCCGCTGGCAACTTGTAAAGCAACTGTTACCAGCAAGAAAACAGTAAGTCTTTATGGCAAACCAGATTGGCAAGAAAACTGTAAAAATAGCCTTTACAATAGCTCTTTGCCTTCCAACAATATTGAGTGTAGCAGTGTGGCAAGCTATGTCAACCTCTGGAAGCTATCTCCAGGATAGTTGTGTTTAATTTCAGGGTTTTTTCATGGAAAGGCAAGGTCCTTAGTTTGGGGGAAATTGTATGTGAGGAAATGATCACTGTTAAAGGCCATGGCAAAGTTCTCAGTGATTTCATGAGCAGCCAGGCCTAACAGCAAAGTGCTGACAGGTAGATCCATGGCATAATTTATTCAAGTACTTACAGTTCAATGCTTAAACATGCTTATATGAAACTCTTTACACTACTTTTTAAATACCAGATAACTATGTTATTTATAAAACAATTTACCTAAGAGTTCATGCTCTATAGAAAATGCTTATAGCTGTTGAAAGACTGACTTTGTCTTTGCAAAGTACCTGCTTTTGTTTCTCAGACTGGGATTTCTTCTAATGCTCATTAAAAAGGATTCTCAGTTTCAGTCACTGATGTATTTAAAACCATTTTAATGAAAAAATTTGTAATCTTATATAATAATACTGTAAGCGTTCTCTGACTCTTCAGAGGTAAAACAGCATGAAATTTTAATGCAAGCCTCTGCCTGGCCGTATAAAAAGTCTTTGGCCAGCTTTAAATCTGAGTAGTGTGACTGTTACAGATAACAGTGAATTTTCTTATGAACCTAGATAGTTATAACAACTCAGTATTAATATTCACAGTCCAAACTATAACATAGCTGTGATACTTAAGTGGACAAACACAACAATCCATTGTAATAAAGAATTTAATCTTTTTATTAGAATAATAATATGCTTATCAATTCTCTGCTGTTAATTATACTTCATGTTAATAAGGTCATATACAAATACCCTTTCAAGCAATGCATTGTAAGTATACTAAGCTACAGTTCCATTTAAAGATGCACAACATGCCAAAAGTTTCTGGCATCAGTATTTCCAGAAATGGACACACACACACACAAAAAAAAAAAAAAAAAAAAAATCCTGTGAAGAACACAGCTGTCGGCAAAAAGGGAAAATCTCTTTATGGTAGTGTTTAGAAACAATAGGAAGAGGCTTGTTTTGGTTTTAATATAATGGTAGTTCTCAGAGTGCTGAAGTATTTTATTTAATGATGATAAGGAGGATAATAATACTGATGTACCAAGAAGTAGCTGGGCTGACAGAAGTCGTGCATGCCTTTGTCAAAGTATCTGTTCATTATTCCTCTTCTTCCTGACACAAGTCCCTTTTGCTATTCAGCAGAGCAAATAAAAACTGTATTGTGCCATTCTCTGCTGTTAATTACACTTTATCCACAAATGGCAAGATGTCTTTATGTATCAGAATAATCTAGAGAGGTGGTAAACATGTATTTTTTTCCAAAAACTTAAGCAGAAGACTTACAGGTGACATGCAAAGAGTAGACCTGAAGCTCATTCCTGGGTCCTAATTTCAGGAGAGCTGACTACTTTGTTTACTGGGTGAAGGACTGGACTTAATATGAGCAGGAAATACACAGGAAGACTAGGAAAAAAATTATTCACGTAGGGAAATAAAGCAAATGTGCAATGTAATCATCAATACCAGACTCGGAGAAGGATTTATACTAATTTCATGCATGTTTTAACTTTTGAGTAATTCCTTCTCTCAACATTTATTTATATTTTTTACATTAAATTTGGACACTAACCAAATCCAAATGACTGAGCTTTATCTTCATTTCTCCAAGGATCAAAGCTATACAGTTGAAAGAAAAAAAATGATAATTTATCATCAAGAAAAAAGTTTCTAATATAAGTGAAAATGAAGCAGAAGGACACAGATGAGCTTAAGCAGCTGGTATTTTGTACTGTAACTGCAAGAGGTGAAAATCTCTGCTGTTTTGTAATATTCTTATACTTATCCATTTTCAATATTATTTTAAGTTCAGGTATAGTTATGAGAAACTCTCAAACCTATACAGTTAAATCCTTTCATTAAAGTATAGTTAAGCAGTTCATATGCTGTAAAATACTATGATTATGCAAATAAACAACATGGATGAAATATGAGTTTGGAAAATGCTGGTGCATATAAGATCTGCAAGTTGTAGATGTAAATAAAACATGTATTACAACACTGGTAATTAGTGCAATTCGGTAAGCAGAAATGATAGAGCTGGAATAGAAATTGAATGGAATAGAAAATTATATCTTATTTCTTAGTAGTATGCTTCTTATATTTCTTAGCACCGTAACTGTAGGAGAAAACCAGAACCACCACTTTACTTCTGACAAAACACAGGCAGAAGAAGGTCTGACATTGAGCCACCAGAGTGTATGATAGTATGGAGAAGTGAGTGGTGGCAGAAAGACTGGCTAGAGCTAAAACCCAAGTCTAAGTTAGATTTGTGAAAATTTCAGATTCAGGGTTCCAACTCAGCTGGTCTCTGTCAATGAAGTGGATCTGAAATACAGGATCACAGTATTGGAACTCAGATAAATTTAATTTAAGTACAAATATGAATGATCCATATCATGTGTTTTATCAGCTGGGTAATGAGTTACTAGATAACACTGAGTTTTCAGAAGAGCATGGGATATTCGCTTTTGGTGGTGATCTCTGAACCTCACAATGGAGGGATGGCTGAGATACAGTCATTCTTTTTATCGTATTATAACTTGTAAACTACTGGTGAAGATAGGGTTGACTTGTCTCCCATGAGTTGAACAGATATAGCAACTACTTCTCAGTGTAAGGACTGCCAGGGAGGCCAGCTGTGCAAGAAAGACATGTAGCTTGGCTCAGATGGAAAGGGATTATAACAGGAGTGATCTCCAAGAAGCCTTTCAGACTGGCATACAATCAGACTTGGTTTATGACTAAGAGAAATCTTAACTGCAAGAGGCACTTCTGCTGTTTTGCATGTGTTTCTTGATACATATGTTTCTCAATACATGGAACACCTTTCCCCTGCAACCCCTAAAAAATATCTGTTGAAAACAGCATGTCTACAGACAAGTTGTTTTTCTGTTAATTTAGCACAACTACAGGCAAGAATTATTTTTCATGAAAAATCCTTGCATCTTAAATCCCTTCTCATAACAACTACCTATATGTTTTATTTTAGCCAAAATTCTAATCTTTCAACACTGGTATTTGATCAGGGACCAGTCGCATGCATCTAAAACAGGATAGACAGATTGTTTCGTTGACCACAAGCAATACCTTATGATATTTCATTTATTATTTCAACTAATCATACACTATGCATATTGTTGCAAACATTTTGAGGACAAAACCAGTTTAGTCGCATTCATTGTATTCTTGGAACATTATACAATGACAATGTGTATGGTATTAAACCTAGACAATGAAGGCATGGAGTTGTTTGGAATATGGAAAATGGTATTCAGAAGCCATTCTTTTCAAGTATCACTTTCTGTTCTTTGCAGTGAATTCCTAGAAGGCTTTATTTTGCATTCCTTAATTACCATCTCAGGGAGGTTGTGCATATGTGAGGAAAAAGAATGCCCTCTTTAGGAAGGGAAATAAATTTTCTTACCTGAGTGTGAGTTAAGGCCATGAAAATTAACAGATAAATAGGAAAATATATAAAATATTAGTTCCTATAGAATAGCATTGTATTAAATCACTGAGTGATGAAAGAGTTGTGAAAATTTATTTATTCCTTACTTTCCATGTCAAATTATCTTTAAAAGTATGAAGCCATATTAATGTTTGCAATGATCATTATGATCTCTGCTTCATGCACATGGAATAAACAGTCTTTAGTTCCTTAAAAATATGAACTGAGCCTTGGCTGTTATGGTCAGGAAAATATTTGTTTTGTTTTATTTTTCAGGAAGCCAATTAACCAGTATTGCACATCCAAAATGAAATAATTTTGTGTCTACCACTTGTTCATCGTCAAAACTTTTAAAATACACATCTTTCCTGTCGAAACTTTTCAAGTACCTTATCAATGACAGATGCAAATGCCTTTCATTATTTTCAAAAGATTTTTAGTATCAGCACAAGACTATTATTAAGAATTCCTTTTTTAAACCAGGTTCTTTTAATACTCTTTTTTTCATACATCAATATGACTTAAAATGTAATATTTTTTTTTTTTCATTTTCAATCAAAAATTGAACATGTAAGGTTCATAGACTCACTGTAGGCATTATACCGAGGTGAGGACAGTTTCTGCTGCATATAAGTTAACTGGTTTTAAGGATTTACTGAGTTCACAGCCTTTAAACCTGGGGGTGAATTCTGCCCTGGGATGAGTGTGTGCAGTTCTCTTGAGTGCAATGGAAATCCTACTTGAATTACTCAGGGCAGGAATTGGCCTTTGAAAGGGACTGGTTTGCCTTTTAACAACTCATTTGCTACAAACAGTCTTTAATCAGTCTCTGGAATAATTTGGTATTCAAGCAAAATAGCAAAACTCTGACATTCAGTTGTGAGAGAAGATGACTAATCTTCAATAGAAACTGGAAGAGACACTGGAAGGAAAAAAAGGGTTTTTCCCTGTGCCATGTCCTCTGCTAGAGACATGCCTCCTGCAATGGTTCAGGTGATGAGGCTGTGCCCCATATTCAGCAGCATGACAGAAGCAGTCTGGGCTGGCAAGGATGTCAACATGCACTCTGGCTGCTGCATAACTGCCTTCTGAGTCTTTTCACCTGCTTCTTTTTTGCAGGGAGGCTGTAAATGGGGACAAATAGGAATGGCCTCCCCACCTTCTCTAGGCTAGCAGGTTGTGCTGCCTAGAGAACCATGGTGGAGTAGATTCCATGCATGCCAACCTTCCTGAAAGTAACAACAGTATTTTTCCCTAAAAAGGTTGTTGTAATATTACAACTTCTATTAGGTCCCAATTTTCTATAATTTTCCCCCTCCAGGCTATTGTCCCACAAGAGGGAAGTTCACCAGTATCACTGGTCCAGAGGGTTTCTGCCACAACACTTTTATGTTTCCCTGAGATGCTCTCCTGTAATCAAATAGAGCAGCTCCAGACATGATTTTGTCACTTAGAAATCAAGATTGAAAGACAAAACTCTATTTGTATATCTCATAAAATTCTGTTCTCAGCTTCTTTTTCTGCTTTATCTCTTTATGTTTTCCAATCTCCTGTTTTCATTCTGTTAGATGGTCCAAAATTGGTATAAGGTGAAAATGAAACCATCCTACTCCCACTTGTTTGTAACCTTGGTGTCAGAGATTGTATAAAGTATGTGTAAGAAAAAAATATCTGCAAAAGACTCATTCTCCAATGTGTATCACAATCCTTTGTGATATTCTGGAAGTACTCTGAATGGGAATTTAAATTATGATAGGTCTAAGACTAAACAGAGGTGTGAAAAATATCTAAGATGAAAGGAGAAGGTGGGTCTTCATTCCATGAGACGGCTAAGCACAACATGTTAAAAATAAGTTACCTCAGTCCAGAAAGTTCTGGTTTCTTAAGAGGGGTCATTCATTCTTAAACCAAGAAGTAAAGGGAGACCTAAACTCCAACTATGTCCTCATCAGCTTCAAATGATACTGCAGGTATTCAGAACTAACACAGCAGAAAGCCAAAGGAAATTTATAACTTACATGAGTTTTTGTTTATTAACAACAGAGAAAAATGTAGTCCTTCTGCAGAATCTTCAATTATATTACATATAAAATATTTGGAAAAGCACTGTAAAAGAAAACTATTATCAAACAGAGAGGGATGTAGATAAGTTTGAACATCAGTTTTGGACTTCCAGCTTCCAAGGAAACTCTAATTGTTTTATTTTAAAGGTCCTATCAAAATATTACAATTAACATATTTGTAATACAGCTTTGAAGTTTTAAGTTTCATTATGAGATGAAGAGCAGCTGCCCAGTCATCAAGTTTCCATGGTCACATTATATTAATAAGTAAAGTGCAAGTTATCGAGACTTTTGCACATCTTTGTGGCTGTATGAATTTTGTATCAGACACTTCTTTTGGGATTAGTGACAGATTTTCCAAAGGACTCTGCTCTGAAAATCTATCATCAAACAGGGTGTACCACAATTAGGCCAGATTTCTTTGGGACAGATAGCATGGTGTGGTGCTGAAGAAAAATTTAAACCATCAAAAAGCACCAGCTAACATAATACATACTCTTCTACACACTGTGATGTGGTTGTGAACATATAGGGCTCCATCCCTCCCTGCCAACTCTCCTAGATAACATCTGGCATCAAAAGGTCTGGAAACACAGCATTACATTATCCATACTCTGTTTTTCATTGAAGAGGGAAGCCAACAGCCTTTGTGATAGATTGTTTCCCTAAATATGCAGCAAAACTTTACTCTGGCAAGATGACTATCAGACAATAGCTAATGAATGATGTACACAACACCTGGAGACAATTAGGAATAAACTTCATTATAATTTGTTTAATGGCAAAGAAAGAAATTCTGTATCCAAAAACTTTGTAATTGAACTTTTACATACCATTCATTCGTTTGCTTCTTACTTACTTATCTGGACTTACCATTTCACATAAGTTTCTATGTAACTTTTTTTGTTATGTATGTGAAATGTAAATTCTTTCTTTGGTAAGAATTGTATTTTTTTTTTTTTTTTTAAAGTACATGACAGTAGGATACCTGGTGCATTGGTTAAATAAACACCTTATGACTATAATACTAAAAAATTGTAATGGAAGTACAGCCATTAAAAATCTATCTTAGAATACGCCCTATCTTAGTTCACATAAAGACTGATTCAATCAATTGACTAAAACAAGTTTTAGATGGATCAATTTGTAAAAACATGCTTTTTAGATTTTTTTTTTAATTCTTTTTAACTTGTTCCAAGAGAACGGGCTTCCATTTCTTCCCTCACTCATGTCACTTTCTGTAGCTTAATCAGTACAAATTTCCTTCTTGGGTTTATCCCATTTTACCCTGTTACTCCTCTGTGCAACAAATCAAAAACTTCATAAACTATTTCTGTAATCACTTCTTGTACAATGCACTTCCCCCTATTAATCACCTCCTAGCTTTTTAACACCTGCTGTAGGCCAAGTTCTACAATATTCCAATGCTTTAATTCCTCACGTCCTTCCACTTTCTCATCACTGTCATGGTGTTGAGTCTGTACAACAAAAGGGTGTCAAGGTTGTCTTCACAATAACTCTGGAAAAATACAGAAAACTCGTATTTTTATTACTATGTGAGGACTCTCAGTCTCATCCATTTCCTGATGTCAGTACCTTCGCACTCTCAGTTAAAAAATTAAGGTTTTGTTACGTTTGAGTTAAAAAGGGTTATCTGCGTTCTAAAGATAGAAGTGCATTCAGCAGCTTTAAGATAAAACCCTTATATGTTTGTTTATGCAGTATGACATAGTGCTAATTGTAAGTCGCACATAAACCTTTGCTTCTGAGGGTCATTTCTGAAGTCGTTTTCTGGTCTTGTGCTTTAAGCTCCTAAAAAGTTCTTAGACAAAAAGTGAAAGAGATTATTTGAGTCAAAAGGAAAAATTACACCTTATAACACTAAGGGAAAAGGCAACAAGTAAAGCAAATGGATATTTTGCTTTTGCATCTATTTTATAGAAAATTCCCATCACAGCAATATAGCAAAAACAGGCTTTTACCTCCTTACTGGAAGTAGCTTTTGGACTGAGATGAGTATACTGAATGGGTTAACCACAAAAAAAGAACTGCCTTATACTACCTGCCATCTATGATTATTATAATCTTGCAGAAAATATAATTACAGTGTGTGATGTCTGTTTATGTCTGTGAAAGCTTTGATTGTGTAGTCTTGTCTGTATTACACTGTAAAACAGCATAAACAATTATATTGTATAGTAACTCTAATTCAGTGCTAATGCCCTGAGCTATGGGTGTCACTTCAAATTGCAAGGATTTATGTGATACTTATATCTGCCTTTTTCAGGTGAATTGACCGCAGTGCACTTAGTATTCTACTGATTTGTAGAATCTGAAAGCTGATTAATAGACTGCAGAGAGGAGTGAAATTACTTAAATAAAAGCACATATAATAACATCATAATTACTCCAGAGTTTTGTTATCTGATACAGAAATTAAAAGAGAGGCTGTAGTAACTTTGTAATGATTAAAATATTAAGACAAGACCTCTCGAATTTTAGAGGCAGAGTTGATTTTACAGTGTAGGTTGTATTCAAGCTCATCATAACATGTTACCAATGTGCATGTTGCATTGAAAATAAAAGCTTGTAGGAGCACAGGCAACAGCTCTACTTGATTCTTGAAAAATTCTCAGCACTGGAAGGCAACAACCAGACACAAATAAGTCAGCGTTGTATTCTATTTATATTTGTAACAAAAATTTTTAGTTATTTATATGAGCATTAGGAAAGAAATGGACTGAAAGAACTGAACACAGATTTTTTATGTGCAGTTAATGCCATCTCTCAGCTCCAGATGAAGGTGAATCTCTGATCTAGAGGTAACCAGCTCAAACAGCCAAAGGTTTCCAGAGAGATAAGACTTTAGAATAGGCTCGTACTATGTGATGCACATGTACAGCCCCCATAAAGTGTCACCTCCTATTTGGTACGTATGTGGGATCACTAAGGAAAATAATGACACAGCATGAATGCTCACTCTGGTGGAGCTGACAAGTCCCTCTCTCAGCAGTGCCCAAACTGAAAGGGATCTTTGGTTTCCCACTTCCTAGATGCAATCAGGGTATGAGAAAGGATGAACTAGAGGAAGTTGGTGTCAGAGCCCCCTCTTGGCATTTTGGCTGCCTGGGCTCAGGGCCAGCACTGACAGTGCAGCTGTGCGGCCTTGAATCAGAGAGCTGTTTGAGAGGGAGCTGGAAGAAGCCTTAGCAGAGGCTGTCCCCTTTCACTCAGGAGCCGCATTAAAGCTGAGCAATTGCCCTTGGTCCCTGCATGGGCTATGCTGCAGCCATGCGGGTGCCTGGCCACAGATCTCACTGATCCAAACCAGACCCGTTGACCAGGACTTCCAGGCTTGACCCTGGTCCTGTCTTACCATTTACGGACTTGTCTGCTGGGCAACATGTTGGCTAGCTGTCCCCAGACCTGCCCTGCTCTCCTTGTTCAGGTACTGTAGGACTGTGCCACTTGTCAGCAGAGCCAATGCCCCCACTGCCTTGCTGCCACCCTTGGCTCTGGCTCAGCACCCCCAGAACACCCTGCTCTTGCTGATCCTTCTCTGTTGGAGACCCATGTCACCACTGCTAGAAGAAAGAAAGCACCTGAAAAGGCTTAGCTTTCCGTTTCTGTGGAATATAGGGACTTCTTTTTGGCGTTCATTTTTTTTGTGTCATTAAAATTTTACAGGCCCATGAATGCAAAGGTTGATAATTGGTACTTTTAACGAGACTAAGATAAAACACTAACCACTTTGAAATCCCAGTCTTCTCATATGTGATGTTTTTACTCTCATTTCAATTTATTTATTTGAAAACATATACGTAGGATCTAGTCTCTGAATGCCAATAATACAATAAAGTTTCTAGGACACTGTAGTAGCAGTGAAGATGCATTCTCAACATCATCATAAATGTAAATCAGAGTAGGTAACATTGACGTAGCATGCATGGTGTCTGGATTCTATACAAACAGTCACAGAACTAAAGCAAGGCAAAATGAACATCCTCCTTCATACTGTTTATGCTCCAGCTTGCTCCATGTATATAGAAATAAATTGAGACATTTAAATTAACACAAGCTTTGGCACAAACACTCAAGCACACTCTACTGAGTGTATGATATTTTGCTTCTCATTATTTAGAATCCAACAGCCAAGGATGTTTTAAGATAGAGGAAAACGCTTACATAAAAGTGAGACTATAATTTTGCCAAGACTGGTTCTTAATTTCTCTGTGCAACATATATTTGTTTGCAATTTGTTAATTTCTTCTTTGTCTAAAATTAAACTGAGTTTTCAGGATGACTTTTCCATTTTTTGTATACCTATTGTAACAAAAAGCTGAAAACAAAACTCAGATATAGATACTACAGCTAGTGTCATGAAACACAGTTTTTAAAGTTGTAATCTAGTTTTTATCTCCTTCTTAAAAAAACAAGAGTATTTCCTCTTTAACTGCCTGTTACAGGACTGACTGTGGTTCCCCAGGACCCTGCAAATTTCTAAGAAATACAGTAAATAGTACTTACGCTGATGTTGGTTTTTGTCATTTCTGGACTTCGTAAATCACTTGCATTCATCAGTCAGATATCATATAAACTTTCTAAGCAGGATGCTGAAACATGAAAGACACATTGAGAACTGTGTCATACTGGAAAAGCCCAGTTTGAATTTTACATGCAGAAGTTCAATCAGTCAGTAAAATTAAAGTGCAAATAAAATTATTTGAAAGTGATGAGTATCAAATTCAGGATATACATTTTTCTGATGCAGTTTTTTAAAATATTCTTCTTAACTGAAACCAGGAATAATAGACATAGGCAAGATAAATAAAAGTACATATGCATCTACTAATTAATTAAATAATTACTTTGAAAATAGTTTCATTTAATGCTTGAAGACTGCAAAAAGGAAAACAGATTTTATCTAATTGCAGGGCAGATCTTTTCTTACTTTCTTAAGCCTCTGAATGTGTTCAAGAATCCAGGAAGAGAACAAAGTGCTGGTGTGCTATTCTAAAATAGTTCTACACTTTCTGGATGGCAGCAAGAGTTTGCATATACTTACTATGCATGCACCTGAAGTCCTTCATGGTGAGCAAGCTGGTGTTGCAGTTTAGGAATAATAATTATAATAAAAGCTACCCAAATGTTAAAAATGCCTTTCAACTAAGATCATTCAGATTCTACTGTTTGGCTTTCTGCTCGTATATATATGCCTGTATGGATATGTCCCTGAGACTCACAAAAGAGCCTGAATACCTCGATACCCACAGGATTGCAGCTGTTTAATACTGGCTTAGCTTGTAGCCATAATGGTATAGTTTTGTATGGAACCTAGAAACACATTCTGGTATGTGAGTCCTCACTCTATATTGCTCGTTAAAAAGTTCTGCTGCAACTTTTCTGCCAAACATAAGTAGGTCAGGTTTGAGTAAGGTCTAATTAGCAATGGGTCTCAGTATAAGCTCCATTTAGACATTTATCAACAATCTTTCATTTTTGAATGACATACAGTAGTGTGAACCTTTGACCATGAAAGGACAGTCAAGACACTGCTTGGCTGCAAAGATATGTAGCCACATAGCTATGCCTTTCTCCACAACTGGAATGATCCATTCTTTTCTACTATTACCTCATTTTACTTATACAAACACATATATTGATAAAGTTGCAGCCACTGGTGCTTTACCATGAAATGATACAAAAGCTCACCTTTCTACAAATCTTAAAAAGAAGCTGCCTCAGTCTGAATTTCTAAGATGAAATATCTTCTTTTAATTAAAAGGAAAGTGTGCTGCTTTTCCTTTTTTGTTATGTTAAAGTCTCTAGCAGAACAAGGAATAAATGAAGATAGATCAATAAGCAGCACAAAAAGCTAAAACTTCATTCGTAATAAAGAAAAACCCCACATTTCAAATAAATGTTTGTGCTTTTTAACATAAAGCTGACCTAGCATTTTTTATTCCTGAGTCACACACAGAAATGTTGCTGTGCAGTGGGCTGTTAACAGCATGAAAGTCTGACCACTTTGCAGAGTTATGGAATCCCACTAGGATTTTCTTTCTAAATATAAACTATATGCTATACTCACAGGCAGAGTTTTAAAACAGAGCTATTGCTCTGATATCAGCCATTGTCAGAAAAGCATTGATACTTTGAACCACTGCTGTTGCTGGGCAAGTCTGTCATTTCAAAACCTGAATGAAACTTAATACTCTCAACACAAATGTGTATCAAACGCTTTGAAAATGACCCACAAAGAATATTTTAAGTGAATAAATATAAGTTATCGGAAAGTTATCTGAACAAAAATTCTTAACAAGCCTTTAAAATCACTTTACCCTCACTCTAAGAATGACTGAATGTGCAGTGCATAAAGGGAAAGCTATTTGTTTGCAGACAGCCTTGAATGTAAAGGTGATACTGTAATTGGCTACAGGTTTAGCTTTTCCATCATCACCTTCACACATAGAGGTCTTCAATGTCTGTCAAAGCAACAGTCACTCTACCGACAGTTCACTGGATCTTCAGTCCTACTGTAACTTCACAGAAACAGTTGTGAAGAAAAAATGCATTCTCTGAATTATAAGCCAGCTATAGACTATATATAGGATACAGTTGATAACATATGTCTGTACATTTATTTTATTTATTATGTGTTCAGTTTCAGCAGAACTGGTTTCCATTTGTGAGGTAGAAGCATGCTTGTGCACATATCCTGTAATATTTTTTTTCTAAATTAGCCTGAGATTTGAAATTATGCTAATGCAGAACACTTTATTTTGTTAGCTTTTTGTAGTGGAGAGACATAAAGTGACTCTTTAAGTGAAATTTTCATTCTCTGTGACTGGGGGGAAGCCACAAAGAGGGCTTGTGAAATACTCTGGAATTGTGGAATACAATGGAAAACAGTAGAATACTTTAGAAGAATCTCCATCAGTGTTTACACTGTTCACACCAAAACATTCATTGATTCTTCAGGGGGAAATGCAGCTAGATCCAAATGGCTGAGAGTGGTAGCTAACCCCCCACGAGATACACAAATACCGTCAGCTCTGAACTTTGGAGACCCTAAGACCCTATGGTCTTTCTGGTCTTTCTCTAGAGCTGGTTGGGATTCTCCTGGTCCCTCCAACAGTCAGGTCCTACCCTTAGATACAGACACACACACAGGGCTCCCTGGCCACTTCACCCACTGTCTAGCTAGTCCAGTTTGATCTTTGCTTGCACACTCACTCACGTGTCTACACATGCTCCAGTTGTTTGCTATCACCACAGACACATGGACCCTCCAACTCACGGTCTGACTGCAGCTAGTGCACTCAGAGACCCATACACACATATGCACACAGGATAGAGAATCCCTCACCCAAGAAAGAGCTGGGAAGGAATTTGGTAGGAAGAGAGGACAGACTGCACTGATCAGGCGCAAGGCATGGTCGCTACCATACCCACCAGCAAACTATTTACATGTGACAGGCCCTTTTTATGCCCTTCTTCCTCTTTTCCCCCCACATTTGTTCCTCCTCAAATCGCCTAAATTCCTCCCTTTTCTTGCCTTTAGTTCCTCTGCTAAACATCCCATAGTCAATCTTGTGCAATCCCAAAATGTTCTTTCTCCTGCATCTCCTAAGTGTCCCATGCCCATAGGTAGCAACCCCCATCAGTCCAGTGCTCCAAAATTAAACTCATCTTGATGGGTTTCACACCTGGACAATGGGTCTCGTGCTGTCCTGGAACAGGTCTGATAAGATGTCCCTTCCTTTCAGTCCTTAATTTGCATTCCTCACCTGCTTTTGTGCCCCTGTGCTCCTCTGGTCATATGGAAATGGGCCTTTGATGGGCTGATGCCTCCTGTGAGAGGTCTGAAGAAACCCCCAGCTGTCATTGTGTCTCTATGCTCCTTCGTGGGTGTGCAGATGAGCATAACCCAACACATTCCACAAGTAGGCTGTATTAGAAAGGATTCAGCAGGCAAAACAGCCTCAAAACACATCAGCCTCAAAACAGCACAGGCTAGAAGTTGCCGGACCTCCAGTATCGGTTTGTGTAGTAACAGCAACTCAACTTGTAGCAGATATAAGGACAACTCGCCTCATGTCTCATAACGCTTGTGATTAGAACAGCATCAGCTGCAGTAAATGATTCCTAAAACTTACCTACTATCTGAAATAGAAGCAGATTTTTTCTTATATTTACCTGGGTAAATAGCAATAAACTCTGAGTGCATATTTACTCTAAGGAAGCAGAAGTCATCCCAGGTAATCTGCTTGCAAAGTGAAAATCTTGTTGACCATTACACAGAATAACTGAGTCGGAAACAGAGGGTGTGTTGGTTCCAGTGGAGTTTCAGCTGTCAGGTTATAGACCTTCTGGACCCAGTGGGGATTTAGGACAAAGGTGTCCAAACTACACCTTGCCATCGCTGATAATTCTATGACAATTCTATCAAATCTATTGATCGTGTTCTTGTGGTTTCCTGCAATTTTTACTCTTGCAATTTCAATCTGCCGTTGTTTATTTTTGGAACTTTAGTTAATATTAATAGGCAGGACTCTCATTTGTGATCTTCAGTGGCAGAATGATAGCAAATTAACTTTTCAGATTGAATGCTCAGTGATTTTGTGGGTGGTAAAACCATATGCTAAAAAAAGAATGCAAGAGCGTATTGTGGGAGAGAACCTTCAACCCAGGACAATGCTATTCCTGAAGGGTACCTTTCACATGGAACACACACCAGGTACTAGAAAGGACTCAGGATTCCCCATTTTAATTACTTTTATGAAATGTATGGAATTATTTTAGAAAACAAGAGAAGACACAGACCGCATCTGAATGGATATAGCAGGGTGAGCTAAAGGGTATCACAACCCCTCTTAGTCTCTTAAGTAAGTTCACATTTGCTGCTGCTGAGATAAAGTAAAATCTACAGGGTTCTATATTTCCACAGATATTACACATTCAATAACTAGCACAGGGAACTATTTGAACATCGCCACATTAAGCAGAAAACACAGATATTGCATTAAAATGTTGTTAGCATGAGTGAAACAAGTATTTGTCACAGGGAATTAAAATGAGATGACCTGGAAACAAGCAGCAGCATTTAGAAATCTTGGCTCAAAATAATGTTTGTAATACCCCCATTAAAATGGAACTACATGTTTCATTGTATGTAAGTCAACTACAAAAACAAATAGTTTGTGGTAGACTAAAAGAGTAAAAAAGAAATAATAAAAAAGAGTAAGAAAGAAAGAATACATCAGTAGCATGCTCTCCCGTTAAATTGATTTCAGTCCTGACCATCTTATCTCCAAAAAGATTACATCAATAATAGAAAAGGTTTCAAAAAACATTACTGAGGAAATGTAAATGACTTAGCAAATTTGAGTATTGTGAAAGATCAGCAGTTTCTTAAAATACACAGAGTAAAATACACAGAAAAAGCTGAAAGAAGAGAATACACGCCATAGATATTCAACCTAGGGAACACATTGCCGTGAGATACTACTAATGCCTAATGAATTTCAAATTTGGAAGACATAAACTTTCATGCTAATGAACGTAAATCAGTATATAGAAACTTAAGAAAAAGTAGTTTTCCTCTAGGTAGATTATTTCATGTATGCTTACTGTGGAGCTCTTTGTGACTTGAAATATCTGCCAGTTTATAAAGACAGGAGAGGAACTGGACTGAAAGTGTAGAGAATTTCTGGTTCATAATATATGTGTGACTAGTCCAGAATATTCTCCTGAAGTATGGCTAAGCACAAGCTTGATTTTTGCACCAGTATATTGTACCCTTTCTGTTTCTGATCCCTCTACCTTTGGAATCATGAAAGCAAGAAATTTCCTGGGTTTTCCTGCTTGGTAATTTTTTTCCTATTTGAATGTTCCTTTTGTGTGTTCATTGTAATGCACAAAGTAATACTAATACTTTGTTATTGAAAAACAGAAGGAAATGCATTGCAAGTACTTTGATGTTTTTCTTAGGGTTCTTCACATTAGGCTTCCCCTACTCTCAACCATTCCATATTTAACGTGTTTTAAAGAAAAGAAATTAAACTTCTTGTCACCAGAAACAGTATTCTTGGTAAGGCACCATGAATGATTGCTGTCACCGTTCAGCTCTCATATTCTGAGAACTAGCTCTTGCAAAAACATCCTTTGTTCTCAAGAAAGCACACAAAAGATCAAAGTATTAGCAAGGCTACCATAGCTGATCTCAGCCATAATATATTCTGTATTTCTAAAATGATTATGAGATTTTATTTACATAAACACCCTTTTAAAACTTCCAGATGAGTGTTAACCAGTTATTATAATGTTTCACAGGATCTTGGCAGATAAACCTCTTTCTGCTGCTAGATAAAGCAAGATTTTAAAATATATATTATTCCTTAGTGACACTGGTGTGTTCCAAAGGAGCAGTTATCCCAAATATCACTGACAAATCACAGTCTTGGGGTTAGTTGTACAGTACTATTGGGATATTTGTAACTCATCACACTCTCTTTTATGTTTACTAACTTTGATGATAATCCGTGAATAGGATGCCCTTCAGTGAATGAAATCTATTTTTACAGCTGTTTTATAATTTATTGGATTGCAGGCACGCCTACTGAAATCACTCAACCAATTGAAGAAACAGAATGAGATCTGGATTATAGGGTTTCAGATAATACCAAGTCCCTTGTGAAAGGTATGTTATTTCTTCTCTTTGTTCTGCTTTTGGAAAAGTATAGCTGTGGGTTGGTGGTTTTTTTCAACTGTATAGGTCATAGGAATTATAAAGATTTCCAAAGCAAAATCACAGTCTGTGTTCTGAATAAAGCTAATCCAGGGCAGAGTGGTTTGCAAAGGTATTCAGTTTGTTATAGATGATCATCATTAGCATTCTTTCAAGGACACAGGAAGATGTCCTTTAGCTATCTATTCAAAACAATTTAAATATTTTAGTTTTGGTTATTATTTATCTATATCATTGTTTAGCAAAGTTCTTACGATGCATCATGCTACACAATATATTAGACAACCATTAATGGTAGAAACCATTTTTGTCAAAGTGACAACCAAAGCTGGTTCCTTACAGCAGGGATTGAAAGGCTGCTGCCCTGCTAACTAATTTCCTGGAAGTCTGTCAGTCCTAGGAAGAGCAACTGACTCGAAGGATCTTCATAAGCTGAAGGTGTAAAAAATAGTGATGTCCTAGAGAAAACCCGCTGACTGCAGCTAGGGCGTCTACTGAAAAACTTGGCATTTTTCTTTTAGAAACCTTGACGCCTACTCCTCTGGTTATCTATGGACCGTTAAGGCACTGAAGTTGATTTCAATGCAGATTCTCCTATACTCATTTTTTTCTGAGAAGACTCTTGTTTGCAGAAAAAGCTGCATGAACAAGCCTTAGGAAGGTACATTTCTAGTATCAGCAAAAATATATGACTTCAACTGTACTTTTCACCTAAAACAATGCTGCTAATTCATCTGAAATGGTTGCAATCATTTATATTCTGTAATTTTTGTGTGTTAAAATAGATTGACTGAATATTTCCACACTAATGCTGAAAAAATATCTAAACTTGCTTGTAAATGTAGTAAAAGAGGTTATTAATATTGACCTCATAAGGCTTCTAGCACTATCCTCCCTAATATCCTCAGAAGCACATCAAGGTACAGTGACAAAGTTACTACCAAGTGAACTGAAACCCCTTCCGCATTATCTAACTAGAATGAGACATCAGTACAGGTTCCACAAGGATCTGCCCTGTGTTTGGTTTAGTATTTCTGTTATTGATTTGTATCATGGAATAGAAAACAGACATCACATTTGAAGATGACACAGCTTAGGAGAAGTTGCATTCAAAAAGTTCTTCATAGACTGAAAAGGTGATGCTGAAAAGAGGCTGCTGCTCAACAGGAACAAATGTCAAAGTTTTACATATAGGCAGTGATCAACTATACAGACACAGCATGGGCAGTAACAGGTGAGGGAGGAATTCTGAAGAACACAATCTGAAACACGCAAGTCTCATACCTTGTTGGTCAAGGCATGTTGAACTACCCTTTTTGTCTGCTTGATGTCAGCTAGAGAGCTCCATCCAGTCTTGGAGAATGATACTTAAAAATGTGCACATCTGGACAGAGTCCAGAAAAAATGAACTAACATGAACAGAGAGTTGCAAAGCATGATATATGATTATAGGTTGGAAGAAAGTGGCTAAAAAAGGCTGAGAGAAGGCAGCAAAGAAGGGAATATGTTATTAACATGGCCTAAGCTGGATATGATGAGAAAAAATAGCCTAAAATTGCAGGAAAATAAATTTAAACTAGACATTACAAACTACCATGTAAATAGAAAGTATAATAACATGGGTGTAGATAGGTTCAGCAGATTGTAGAATTGCCAGTAGCTAGCTACATGGACATTAAAGACAGGTTTGGTGGCTTAGTTCACCCCAAGCTGAATATCACCCCAAAGTCACTTTTTATTACCCGGTCTTAATCAAAAACCAATAAAGTGACACAATCTTAATCAAAAGTAAGCATTAATCCCATCTGCAGAAGTTTGTCAATTTATACATTTACAAGAAATGTAAAGTACAATTTATCTTCATAAATATGAAGGTACCAATGACTAAGCATTGCTTTAAGAGGTAGGAAAGAGCATTTTCCTTTTTGTTTTGTTAATGATCCACCTCTGAGCAACATTGAGTATTTCAGCAGGTTATAATGGCATCTAAACATGCCCAGGAGACCCTGGAATTTTCAAAGCTGGTAAGGGAAGGCAACAGAGTAATGAAAGGAAACTTTTCACCACTGAGTTAGTACTAAGAAAACCAGAACGAGTGGGAGGGAGGGGGATTTTGAATATGAAAGCTATCAAAGATAATCTGCTATAAAAATAAGCATGACTCCCCACTGACAGATTCCTTTCTGTTAATACAACTTGAAGATGCAGGGTTGTACATCAGCCAGAAACCATGAAGTTTGTTTCAGTTTGACAGCTAGATACAAATAGGGTGAGCAAAACTTTTGGAACTTTACTAAGTACTAGGTAGAAGTACAGTAATCTTTTCATTTCTCTTACTAGTGTCAATACCGGTATTTGTTTTTTGGGTTTATTTTGTAAATGAATACATTTATTTCACCATGGTCTCAAGCCAGGTAAATTTAATTATTCTATGACAGATTTATTCCCTTTTGAAGTATGTGCTGAACCTGCAGACAGGGAGAATGAAGCACTCTAGCATTTCCCGACATATTACTAGAAGCTGACATTGTCTCTGCTCTAGCTGGAGATTTGATAATGTAGGCATCTACAATTAAAACGTTTTTAGATGTCAACCAAACAAATTGTTTGGAATGTGTCAGACCACCTTTAAATCCGTCACTGAAGCCTTTTAGGACCAGATTTCATAAGATGCACAAGGAGTAATTCAGATATAGTTCAATCTGCTTTGCAAGAGGAGGGTAGATTAGATGATTTCTTATGGTCCATTCCTATGTTCCAAAAGCCTATGAGTAGGACTATTATGTAATCAAAGAAGGTGTTGGAGCATAAATAGGTGATAGAGGTTACTTTTAATCCAGTTAACATAGACAGTAAGAGAAAATAAGACTTCACAGACTTTTTAGAGCTGTACAGGCTTTCTGGCATCCCAGGTACATGGTTGTAAGCTCCATTATTCTAACATGCCATTTCCTGATATTTTTACCTCTACCATATTGTCTTTCTCTAAAGTCAACAACATTTAATATATGAACCTTACTGGAGATCTAGCTATTTTTTTCAATCAAGTATATTGGAAGGTCCTGACTATGTGCCTGATTTCAAATGGGACAAATCTTGTCCTAAGTGAATGTCACTTTTGTATACCAAGCATACAGCCCAGATTCAACTGAATTATCACCGACTAGTTTATTTGCATAATTAGCTGAACTGTGATTGCTGTGTCTGTAGATGTCTCTAGTCTGCAGAAAGTGAAAGAAAATATGGCTGAAATTGACTGACTAATTGACTATAATATCAAGATTTAGTTACCTATGAGAGAGGAAAGGTCCTTAGAGATCCCCTCATATATCTCCAACTAAAAAGTAACAGAACACTTATTTCCACAAGAAAAGACTGCTGAGAAAATCATGGGTATTGCACTTTATAATCACTCTTTGTATGTTTTGGCCTATGCTTTTAATTTCTAAACAATTTCATAAAGATATTTGATAAACTAATTGATACCCTTGTAGAAGATTTAAATCTCCATGTAAGAAAACATGGGCATTGAAAGGAATTTAAGCAAAGTCTTTTCATTAATAGTATACTCAGTTACCATAGCTCAGCTGACATACATTTACTTCCACTGTGGACTCTTTTATTTTTAGTCCAAGGCTTTAGTTTCTTAAGCCAGACCTTGCAACACTGAACAAAATAATTCAATAAACCAATTTGGATACAATACTCAGAACTGGTACTTACTGCAATATCCAGTGTTGGTGACAGGCTGTCTGGAGCCCTGCCAATGCTGATTTAGCAGTATATGCCAGCTCATTGAGTCAGAAACAGTTTTTACATGTGCCAGCTCAACTGTCCAAGGTTGCTCAGAAATCCCTTTCAATTTCCAGGCAGAATAATTGCTGTATTTCCAATCTACTTTCCTTAGGAGAAAGGAACAAAGGAAACAAGAAGCATCAATAGAATGGCTTCTACTATCAAATTTGTAGCCTGCTCTGGAAGGTCACTGCTTTGAAAATATTTCACTGTAAGTGAATATTTAGGTCATGTGATAGTGGCTGCAGCTTTCTGTCATTCAGATATGCAAGAGAGAAAAATAGTAATGGAAAATAATAAGTGCTATGAAACAGTAGAAATAAAGGGTAAAAAAGTCACTTGCTTAGGGAAAAATAGTTCAGCAAAGGCTCAGGAACGTACATGTGTAGTTCTGTGTAACTTTAGCCCACATACCAGAGCTGAGAGCAAAAGATGAAACACGGGTATGATCTTTTTGAACGTGTCTTTAATGAAATGATCTGGTAAAAGTATAGTTGTTGGCATAATACTTTCCCCTGAGTATAGAACGAATTTGTAGAAAATGCCTGGTTTAGTACAATTCCTGTAGAGCTACCCTGTTCAGCTCACTATGAAATATGAGAAAAGCCTTTTTAAGAACCAAGCCAAAATAGCTATTCATCATTTGCCTGGGACAGCATCATTACTGACTGGTGGCATAAAAAGTAAGTTGTAATTTAGTCTTTCCGTAAACCAGTACCTAACTGGAATAGGCTTATATTGCTTGATTTAAAAACCAGTAATAAAACTGGGTAAGACAATAAAATGCACATTATAATAGTCACTGAAATCAGTAACCATCACCAAGTACCTGTGACAAGGCTGGTACAGTGTAAAACAAAGGTGCCATCTACTCAACGCTTCCGTGTAAGGAAATGACAATCTCAGTAAGAGAAACAACATCATCTGAGTACACCCAAAGCCATGTAGCTGGAATAGGTGATTGGAAAAATAGATTCTCCATTCCTAGGCTTTGAATGAACAACAAACAGGCTCAGTAACACCATTTTTTCCCAAGGGGTAAAGCACCCATCTTCCTCACATGACAAATGACCTTCACAACAGGTTTGAGAGTCAGGTAACATCCTGCTATTTTTAAATCTCTGAAAAATCCCTCTCAGCATTTCTGTACCAGTCTCTCTTTCTTTTCTGCTTCCACCACTGACTTTAACAAAGCTGGTTGACCTTCCCACCAGAGTTCCTTCTTGATGAGTTTTCTATGCCTGTTTTCTTTTTTCACGCCTCACCTTTACACAATATCAAGCAGGCCTCTGTAGCCAAAGCCTGGCTTATATCGTTCTGATTACTTGAAACACTGAAGAATAGTTTCCTTTACTTGCTTCCAGACATTATTTACCTTCTACACTTCTCCAAAAGGAAATACTCAAGTTCTTAATAGCTGATGAGGTGCTTATAGTAACCACTTAGATGAGAAAATTAAAAAACCAAAGATTTTTTTGTAATACTGACCCCACTTCCTCCTTAAATATGGCTCACAATAAAAACTGAAATAAAAAGATACAACAGGAATTTTTTCTCTAGGGTTAAAATTATTTTATTATTGTTAATGAAAATCATCAATTTAAATGAAATTTCAGTATATTTTAATTCTAAAGTAATGTCAGTGTAAGTGGGCAGTGTTAAACCAAGACTGGATGGGTTTTGGGCACTTCAGCTTCTTCTTTAAAACACCTGCACTGAAAGACACATGCAAAAACTCTAAGTCAAAAAAATGTTAAAACTATAAAATCAAGCTATAAATTAAAAAGCTATAAAATCTTAAAGTAGAAAAACTGTATGCAAAAGCTGAATTTGTAAGTGTCCGTGTAATCCGTTGTCTACAGGGTAGGTTGTTCACACTCTCGCATTGCAAAATTTAGCTCATGATACACCTTAAACTTCTCTGAGAGAAATATAGCCAACTGAGAAATGTAGCAGGTGTCATTGCAAAATATTGCATCATATAATGATATTACAAGTGTCATAGTGACATATTATGCCAGATTTGTGGTCTGGCAGTCTGTACAGATCATCTACTGAGCTATGCAAATACATAATGGGGACAGAGAGTACTATGCCCTCTTTGCAGATAGAAACCAAGTTCCTCTTGGCAAGGCAGAAACCTTGGAACAAAAGAGATGAACAATTTAGACTTCATTTCTGGTTTATGAACGTATCTTCACCCAGGGATATATGCATGTCAAAGGCTATAGGAACCAGCAAACTTCAGCATGATCAAGCATAACCTAAAACCCAATATTTAAATAACTTCTGTGGTCTTTGTTAATCAGTCTAGCATTTTTTCTACTACTGAACTAAGTCTTATTACCGATGAAATATCACAACATATTTCTGTACAGTTGCTGAGGAAAGTGAGGATGTTGGTCAAATATAAAATATCTAAATTTCTGCAACAGCAGCTTTGAAATGACTGACATAATAGGGAAGGTTTGAACAGCACTAGTTAATCTAATAGTTGGCAAATGCAATGCTGCGCCACAGTGTGTTAATTATGTTGTCTACATGGGTGGCAGTTCCTTAAGATATTTGTCTACGTGCGTGCAATTTAAAGAAAAAAGAAGGAGGAAAGTGAGAACATGGGATTTTGATAGTGACGGATCACTGCATTCCCAAGAAAGTATATAGCTGGTGTTCTCAAGAATTCCCAACACAAACATGTGACAATCATATAGCTTTTCCCAGGCCTTAATCTCTTCCTGCAGTAAAACTAGTGAACAGTGGAGTAAGTCCAGTAAATTAATTTCAAGGGTATAAAACCATCATCCAGAAAACTCAATATAATTCCAAAAACTAGAGGGTGTAAGGCAAGGTGGCCTTTGACCCATGGAAAGAACAGATAAACATAGTATAAGTAAGTTAAAATGCAATGATTGAGTGTGCAAAGCAGTCTGATCCAGTCGTATTTTTTTCCCTGCTTATCTTAGTCTGTTTCTAGCTGCAGTGCTGATTTATGTTCTTTTGAGGAAAATAAGATGGGGTATATTGGAAATCAGTTAGAGAGAGAGAGAAGGTTTTCTCTGGTTGTTATAAAGGAACTTGTTGGGGACAGTTAAGAGTTGGAAGCTAGCCATGATGGAACAAATAAAATCAGGTTCCAGAATCTGGTTGGGAAAGAGCACCATGTTTAAGGGATGTGATAACACCATGTTTGTAAAGCTTTTGCTGTTTCTTCTCAGTATGATATCTTCTTACAAAAAAACATTACATCACACTTCTGAGTTTGTGTAAGACCAACTTCTTGTGCTGAACCTTTGGGGTAACTCTCAATATATACTTTGCGGTATAAATCCAGGTATCTCTTTTTTTTCCTTCCTCCTGTTTTTTCTCATCATTATGCATTATACTTACATGACACTCTAATACCTAATAACCTCTCTTTAGGCAAAATCTACTAAAAGGACAAAATACGTGTAGAATTGTTAGGGATTGGATATAGAAATGCTCTCAGAAAACTTTTATTTCAGTCTGATTCTGTCTCTGATTTGCTATAAAATGTCAGTGTTCTTCCCAGATTTTCCAGTAACAGCACTTTGGTCTGACCTTTTTAATAAGTTTGTTTTAAGATATTGGAGCATGTCCTCTATCTTTTCCCTTACTACTCAGAAAGCAAGATCCTTTTTCTACTGATTACAGTAATATAGTATATTCCTACAGACCAGAAGGGAACAAGATCTGCTTGAGAGTTTTTGCAGTCAACAAAAGATCATGAGGCTTTCAGCTGTCTGTAGGCTTGTCTTCTCAGTTTGAGCAATAGTGAAAGTTCAGCACTGAATATCATCATTCAGTATTGATAGCCATAAACTGGGCACATTACTTAGCATTTATAAATATAGAACATCTCTCAGAAGTTTCTCATATATTCTGTAGAGTAGTTTCATATTTTCCGTTCAGCAGTCCATCCTTTCTGCTTAATACTAGCTTTATGAAGCTTCACAAAAAAACGTTCATGCCCATCATTCCACAATATTATGCATGTAGTCCATAAGATACCTCCTATCTCAGTCCTCAGTGAATCCAGAGCAATAACCCAGATTCCTCTCTACAAATTGATGAATTACATGACAGGATTATATGACGGGAGAAAAAACCTGAAGCCTAATATTTTCAGATTGCTCAGATGTTGTGAGACAAGGCATCCCGGTTTCTAATTAGAGTCAGGCGAAGTAATTTGATTAAGGCAAAATAATTATATCTGAAAGCTCTTGGCTGGATAAATATGCAATAGATTGAGTGTAGGAATGGTAAGATTGTACCTTTGGGCTGGTTTATGACAGTGGCAAATGAGCACTCCCATATTTTTGCATAGGGAAGTCTGTTTACACTGGCAGACTTACTTACATATAAGAAAGCAACAGAGTAATGCTCCTGACAAATCTAAAATTCTAGGTTTGAATTTACCCATTAAATTTGAATCTGTTGAAATTAATAAGTATGAAGAATTATTGGAACGGAGATAATGAACACAGTACAAGGAACTGTCCACTAGGGTGCCATTTTCATTATTTAAGTGAAAAATATATAGGGTTATGTCATAATCAAGGCTTTATCTGCTGAACTGAAATGTGTGAACCAACATGGGCAAATTGTATACATTTTTGCATTAAACTGATGAAAACTTTCCAAATTTACCCTCTATATTTTTTATTTTAGAGATACATATGTCAAGCTCATGATTACTAAATGCATTTCTGTCACATTAAAAAAGTGTATCTGTGACAAAGATGAGGTGACTGTGAACAAGGCCAGTGACACTGAGCTACAGCAGGACAGAATAAAGCAGAAGGTTTGATAATGAGAGATTACACTTTCCAGCTATTCTTGAGGACCAGAGGGAGGGAATTATTTGGTTTATGCTGGCAGCAATTTCCCTAAGCCATGTGAGATGGCATACCTCAAGCTGTTGCAAATGTAGGCAGAACAACCACAGGCCATAGCTCTTGGTTGGATCTAGATTCCCTGGGGTATAAAATATATTGAAAAGGCTCCTAAATAGGGGCTGATCACTTAATTTGACTGTTTGAATGGAAGTCCCACATATTCTTCAATCACTAACACTTGTTCACAGCTCCCTTGAAGCTTAATAATCACTCTTGATTTTATTTTTTAATTAGATTAGCTGCTCGTGGTTACAGTTTTACAACTGTAACATATCAAATGTGTTAAGCAGTACTTATGCACTGTCCCCTTTTCTAGGTTCTGTAAAGCTGCAATGAACAAAGGTTATTAAATTCCTGCTGTGTTTAAGTTTCCTACCGGTCAGTTTTAATAAACTTGTTTGTTTCTTCAGAAATGTACAGTGGCTGCATTAATCCCTAGTCCCTGAAAACTTAAAACTTAAACCAATCTTTCCCAAAGAATGTTTGAAAAAGAAATATATTAGTATTCACTTGTGGATATTTAAATAGCCCATAATTTATCCTTTTTCTGTAAGAAAATTGTGTTTAATTACAGTGGTTAAAGATTGTGTTGTACGTTTTCCTGAAGCGACAATACTTATAGCCTTTTGTCCTTTATAAAGTCAATGCAAGAAAAAATCATTCAAGGTTTTGAGTTTTATGGAACAAGAAACACCTTTATCAAAATACAAAAAACATCTATTGTTATGCAAACTCTATGTCAGACACACAAATGACCTTTTTTGTTATTCCTCTACAGGAGTTGATTGATTCATGCTACTAGTCTAAAATATACATACAAATGACAGCACTAAGAGAACTGTCTTTTCATAATGTCAGATAATGTAAACTTTATTATAAAATACTTCACAATTACATATATTGTATTTCAATTTTAATCCAGTCAGGTGTTCTGTAAGGATCATGTGCCTTAGAATGAGGTACTACAAAAGTACTGACTTTATCCATCTATGTTTATATAGGTAAGAATGTAAATGTGTGTATGTGTGTCTGCTTGTGTGTGTACTATACAGACCATTCGTAAATTGCCATAAAGATTAGTCACCTAATTAGTTGCTACTGTATATTATTTTTTTAAAAGATCCTGGTAGAGGATACATTGGCAAATGTT
The DNA here is from genome assembly GCF_023634085.1 of Falco cherrug. NCBI lineage: Eukaryota > Metazoa > Chordata > Aves > Falconiformes > Falconidae > Falco > Falco cherrug. The sequence continues at coordinate 59,525,003 of NC_073703.1, forward strand.
CAGACCATCTTTATGTTATTACATCTAATTGTAAACATCAACACATTTAATTATCATGCAAGCATGAACAATTATGTCATTACTTTGTAAACATGCATGAAAGGTTATACATCCCTGCCATATATTGTAATGTATTAGCAATATCATGAAAGACAACCATACCAAACTTCTTTGCCAGTCTTTGGTTTACTTATCTTTTGAGAAAGTCACAATAATGACGTTACTAACACAGAACACTATTTTTTCTGATTGAGAATATTTATCTATTCCATCTGAAACATTGAGAGGTATCTGCATTATCTTTCCTTTAGTATCTTGTTGAAGTTACTGATACAAGTTTATACAGCCTTGACAATGTTTAGTCACATCCATGCCACCCAAACATTCATTTTCCTTCCAAAGAGGCCTTACGAAAACTAACTTAATCATCTTTAAACATATAGAGGAGAAAATAATCTAGGAACGTAGAAGCTGTATTGTGCTTTTTAATTTGTTTGAAAGCAGTTAAGGAGTAAGCTAACAAAAAGGTAGTAATTTTATATTATCAATTTTACACATGCTCCTACACATAAAAGACGCTAATTTTAGAAAATGTCTAGACTTAAGGTTGTCTAACACTTTACCATTTTAATATTCAATTTTGACTAGCGTTTAAATTCACTAAATCTTCAAACACTGGACTGAAATTCTCATGTCAGGTGTTGTATACTGAATATTTTTCAAAGATTTGTTAATACTATAGAAACCTTTCATAAGGAATTCTTGGCCATGCATGCTTTGGAGCAGAAACCTCAATTTTGTCCAGCCAGATACAGCTGACTTAGGAAATTTTAGATATTACAGCTCATCTTGTACTAAGGAGTATCACATACTAGATCTTAGTAAGAAGCTTTTAGAATAGAGCAATATAATTTCCTGAACACCAGGTATGCTTAACTCAATAGTGCATTACACTGTGCACTAGGCATCCTTCAACTCTACCCAGCAGCCAAGAGGCCCATACAGTCCGATGTACTCCAGTTTAAAGAGACCAGGTCAAGTCCAAAAGTGGTTTAGGCATGTCAGCATCAAACTACATCCATTCTGATAAACCTGCTGAGACCACAGGCTCATTAGCTACAGGGCAGCAATCTGCCAACATAGCTATACTATTTCCCACTTAATTGCTCCAGAATTCTTTTGCTGTGAGAAACAACACCTGTGAAGCATGCTGGGAAAATGGTTGTAACATCAGCTTAAAGACAACAGTCTACTACTTCCCAGCTGTTTTTCCAGATATACTAGTAGTAGTAGCGATTATATACCAGATGCAACATGGTTACTATGCAGCTAATTTTTGCTGTTTGTTTTCTGGCAAAAAAAATCATAATTTATATGTATTACAGTGCAAGAATGTTAGTTTTCTAAGTTAGAAACTCAAAACTTAGGAAACCCAAGAATTAATGTTATTTCAGCCTTAACGTTTTAGGCTGTAGTCCTTATTTATGTGTTCTTGCAAGATTTTTTTCACATTTTGCCTAATTGAATAGACTACGCTATGTTCTGGAAGTGTATCAGGGATAAACTGTGAGGGAGAATAATAACCAAAAGAAAATTGATCCATCTATCATGTAACCAGGAAAGTCTGTAGGAGCAGAGTATGTCTGGAAATGGTAGGTGAAAAATAAGGGATTTGAATTGCAACAGTGAGAACTCAACCTACCACAAAGTTCTAATGTGATGGTAATCGAGACACTTAAACCAAAATTTTTACATATGGCTGCTAATGGCTGCTAAAAATGGCCACATTTTCTGGGTACCTATTTGAGTCATCCTTGGCAGATACATAGAAGTGCCAAGTGATCACAGCTGTGACTGAAATGAGTTGGATCTATGCTTGTTATTTAAAATGCTCTGAAAAATCAGGCCCAAACTCTTTCAAATTAGTCGAATATAAGTGAAAACTCGATCATTTTAATTTCTTATAAAGACCTCCTTAATACCAGCAGAATTATTTTACAAGATCTTGAGGTTTTAACATCTTACGGTTTTAATACAGAATTTTTCATTGTTTTGATGTAGCTTACATAGGTAGACTCAAATGACCTATATTCCACCAAAGTATCTACGCCTAGTGTCAAATTCAGAAATTACATTAATGCTTGCAATACTGTTTTCACTTGCATTAAGCCAATTTAGCCTCTGAATGAACGTAGCACTGTAACATTAGACTGACTGTAAACCTTAGCTGGTTAAATAAAGCTTCAGATGGGCATAAAGATGCTATTTCCATTACATTATCCAGGAAGTTCACTTCCTTGCTTGTTTTCGCTGTTCCTACACCCACTGGAAATGTGGAGTGTCTTCATCATTTTCAGAAACTTACAGACAGCATCATGCAAGGACATATGTTGAAGACTGAGATAATCAAGCATACATCAAAGATTTCAGTTTCTGACCTCTGGGCTACTTCCAAGCTAGCTTTCATCTGAGATGTGGGTTTATATTTTTTTTATTATTAATTAAATTAACTGACAGTTTATTTCCTGGTGGTAACAAGATCATGTTGATATATCCTGTATATCCTACTCTGCAACAACAGAGTTTTAGTAGCAAAACGTGGCTATTTCTAGCTAGTGGAAGAAAATAACCTGGGAGGATCATAGAATCACAGAATGGTTGAGGTTGGAAGGTCATTAGTCCCACCCCTTGCTCTTGAGCAGGTTGCTCAAGACTGTGTCCAGTCAGGTGTTGATTATCTCCACAGACAGACTCCACAACCTCACCATACTAACACACCTGTGTTCAAGTTAGCTTATATTCATTTCTACATTTTATTTCCTTCTTGAATCACCTAAAAGTTCTCCCTGCTAAATGGTTACACCATTATAACATAGTAGGGATTAATATTAATCAGCTTTCATCAAACTCTAACCTGCTTCGAGGACAATTACTTTCTCAAATCAAATGCAAATTATTAAACACAGTACCTTCCAAATCTGATAATCCTATCAAATAATAGAAGTGGATCAAAAACTTGTAAAATTAAAGTCACAATGATTTTGACTGAATTCAGTCCCTGTTTTTACAGCTTTTCATCCACTGTACAGATTTAAAAGGTATAGTCTGCACTTTCTACTCAGGCACTGAGCCTGTAAAGAAGTAATGCATGCTTAAATGTAATGGATTTTATCTCCAGTGAATTCCAAAACATTAAAGTTTTTCATGTTGTAAAGTTTGCATGTTTCATGTGGTTGTTCTGCTATTGCAGAAGAACTGGTGTTTGTGGTCTGAGAATCACCTGTTCCTCCTGAAAATCAAATTTTTGAGCACTTATAATGTATGACCACTTATGAATTGATAGCATTCTTGTTACCGTGATGGCTTGTCAGTTACTTTCTTTTTGAAGTCTAATATATCTTCCAAGTTATCACTGAGGAAATTGTTTAGTATTCCTCTTCCATTATTGCTCTAGGCAGGTTTCCTGAAGGATAATGCTTTTGTTACTGCTTACTACCCTTTTCTCAAGAACATACTGAAATTTGATAACAAAGTGTATGTTCTCCTTCCTATAAATCTGAAAATTATTGATTCTGATGAAATATTGTGAAATATATTGCAATAGTTCAGCAGAGGGTTGGGGACAATTAAGAGGTAGCAAAGTCTGTAACTAAGACAGATAATCTCCCTGCATACGAAATTCTTCATCGTCTTTCTAGCTATATGCTCAGACTTTCCAGTCAGTAAGAGGCAGTGCAGGACAGGGAGTATGCACGTGTGAGGTGTAAGGGTATGGTGAGATGTGGACTTTTGAATAAAGGAAGGTGAGTTTTCAATCGAAGGAAAAGCTTTGATCTTGGAAGGGGATGTAGGAAATGAAAGAGAGTAGTATCCTGAGCCTCGAAGTGTCAGTGGTGGAAGTCTCAGTGCTGAAGTGTTGATCCTGAGCGCAAAATGATCAAAGAGGAGGAAGAGGAAATTATAACATGAAAAAAAGGGAGTATTTCTGAAGAGAGAGCTCAAGTTTTCCTAGAGATCTTAAGTTAATGACTTGAAAATGATGGGAGATTCTGAGCTAAGAATGGTTGAATTGCATTGTTGAAACTGAGTGCACAAAAAGTAAAATAAACCATGTATAGAATTGGTGGTGTACATGTTGATATAAGGGGGCATGACTTGAGCTAGATTTGAATGAATGAAACTCAGAGTGGAGACAGGGAAGGGGTGACACAGTGATAAAAATTTATCCCAACCTGTCCTTACTACAAAGTGTCCCAGTTTTCTATTTTAGCTCTGAAAGTGAGATGAAGAGTGATGAAGAGTGCCTCCCCTCCCCCCGCCTTTTTTTTCTCCTGGATTCCTGGCCAGCTTCCCTTTTCCTGTGCCAGAATGTTTCCTTGAGAACCCCTGAACACAACACCCCAGTTTTTCACTTTAAAAATATGATCAGTCTGCAAGGAGATAGAAAGAATCTGCAGATTGCTACTGACTTACCAGCTATTTTGGCATCATTTTCCACATGACCTATCTTGGGAGATACTTTAACTCACACTGTGAGGGATGCTTCGGAATGGAAACCTCAATCTTTAATGGTTGATTTTGCAGCACCAGCCAGTCTCATAATTTTGATCTGAGTAACATCTTGGTCCAATGCTTTTCATATTTGCTATCTTTGCTTTCAGCTACACCAGTGTAAATATGCTAGTATTCAGTTAAGCGTCTCAGTTTACAATTTATTCTGAATTTCGGTCTACAGTATATCATGAGGTACAATAGAGGTTCAAAATACACACTGACTTTCTAGAATGTGGTTACTTTTTTGGTAACCATTCACCTTCATTTGCTGAATGGATATTCAGTATCCTATCTGACAAATAATTACTGATTTTCAGGCAAAGTCATTCCAAATACCTGTCATCACAGCTAGAAATCTAGAATCTCACCAAAAATCCCTGGATATAAATGTAGATTTGATGCTTTAAAGATAGAAGAGTTTGGTCAGAGAAGGAAATAAAACAATTGATCTTTGACAGAAAAGATAAAGTAGATTCTGATTTCCTCTTCCCTACTTATCTGGGAATTACTGGGAAATTCCCTGTCAGCCTAGGTCCAGTAAGAAGGAAATAACACAATCTGCATTCTCCTGGATCCTCAAACATTTGCCATCTTACTGGGATGATGGTGCTTCTCCCTCTTTTTGGCAACAGAGGAAAAGGAAAATAACTTTCTTCATCCATTTGTGTCAGAGAATATATTCCACTACCATGTAAAATGCCATTTTCCCCCATAATGAGTAAGCCATAGTATTTAGCTTCCTAAAACAGCCTCTGGATGGAAGTGCAATGTGTTCCAATACAGTTTGCTTTCACATGTGCAATTTGTTTGTGACTCATGAATCCCCATCAATATGCCTTCTGTAGAAGACGCTATAAATGCCATCAATCCTTTATTTGTATTTGAATCACATGTATAAGGCACTAAGATTTCATAAGATACCAAGCAGATTTTGAGGGGACAGCAGTTTTCACCTCCAGAACACACAAAAAAAATAGTCATTTATATGCAAGATTTTAGTGAAAAGTCAATGTGAAAGAGCAACAGAAATTCCTGACAAAGCCTCCCTCCCTTCAATCCCTCCCACTGCCTCTCCGTTGTCATCCTTAAGTATCACCTCTCCTTTCCATCAGGACTGGCACTCAAGAATACCAGATGGCAGCCTCAAGATTGTAGCACCCTTTAATGTCTGCCCTTTACTGTCTGGCAAAAGTGTTGACATTTCTGCCTTGAATGAGAACTGAAAACATTTAAAAATATATTCAACATGAACAGTCAGTGTCTAAGATGTTGTTTACACACTGCTAATGGGCTTTGACTTTAATAGAATGATCCTTAGGTCTGCAGAACCCACAGTCAGGTGTGAACTGGGTATTTTCTTCTGTTATTTCCATTACATAAGAGAAATAAACAGCCTTGCTGCCCATGGGCTGAGGAGCTGCGCATGCTATTTCTGTCAGCAAATACGAAGGCACTGTTACGGGTTTTCTTGCAAGCATCAACCAGGCTATGGGATTACAACCTCCTCACACAGCCTCCAGGAAGCTCTGCCTCCTCCTCTGGGAGGGGATGGTACAGGCTTAGGGTCAGGAAGAGATCAGGCTGGTAAGTTTAAGGGACAGAAATAAGTTCATGTGCTATTAAACACTTGAGTCTTGAGCAGTCACTGGATTTCAGTACTCACCGTCACACGCCTTTGTCTTTAGTTGTGCACTCGTGTTCAGGAGGTAAGTTGTACAAACGCCTCTTCCTCACTGAAAGTAAAATTAATTTATTTGACCAGCTGAGCACAGAAAGAATGGAGTGCATTGTTCATTTCTAAAAGTAAGCTTCAGGGAAATCTCCAGTGTTCTTTTTTTCTGAAGGACTCAAAATAGGGACCTGGACCCATAAGACCGGTATTTTCAATAAAACTTTAAACAGTCTCAACTGTACAGCACAGCAGAGTTCAGGAAGCTCTCCCTATGTCATGGTATGGGGCACTGGCTGAGCGCACCCCTGACACTTCTGAAGAAAGCACTGCAACTCATTTATAGCACAGTCTTATATCTGATGGACATTTAAAAACCTGTTTGTGTCCTCTTCATCATAAGGGAGTTATTACTATAAAGTTTTTGAGACAGCATTTCATCTTTAACAGGGTTGCAGTTTTCTTTTTTGTTGTTGCTACTTTGTCTTTAAATTATTCCCTGTTGTTAACAGGCAGAAATTTCCCATTAACAATATATATGACCCTTTAATCCTCAAATATGTGGAACAATCCAAGACATATGGGTGACAGAATATAGGACATAATTTACCAGCAAATCCCTCGGATTAATGTATACTGCTTAAAGATTTAGCACAGAAGGGCTACACATGTCTGGGAAATGAATACTACTCTCTGCTTGCAAACCCTGTATTTTGACAGACCATATTGTCTTGAGATAGAACATCAGAAAGAGAATGAATAATTTAATCAGAAATAGATGAGACAAATAGTGTAAGGGACAGTACATGGATTTCCTTCTTGAAAGCTGAAGTCTACCCATGCTTCACATGACTGGCCAACCATTCCACACTAAATGGTGAGCTGATCGGGAGCAGGTTTCTTCCTGTTACTTTCTAAACCGAATAAATAAAACATTGAGCTTGCTAGCAGATGCAGTGAGTTGTTCTGTGGATTTAAGGAGGCACATAGCTTTTACTGCCCTTGTTAAAAGTCTGTAGGGTAAGTTTAAGATTAAAACTACTCCCTATGATCTGACATTTTTTTCATCAGTTTTTTATTCAACAAAACAATGAAATCAGCAGGGTCCATTTCCATAAATATATTATGTAATTTACCTCTTGCATCCCAGCTTTTATCTGAAATAATATTCTGTATGATTTGTTTATTTGAAAAAAATGGAATACTGTTGTACTTCACTAAACATCTCCCTTCTCTTCCTCAGTGGCATGAAGAACTGTAGGACAGAGTTATTTTTAGATGGATTGAGCAGAATGAGAAAACCTGTGTTTTATTTAGGAAAAAATACGTATATTAAGAACTAAATATGAATGGTCTCTTTCGATAAAAAGAGATGGAATAAGCATGTGGGACACAAGTGGCATATGTCAAAGCGTGTTGTTCCTGCATCTCCTTACTGTTCTTTCATATTTTAAACGCTGTTTTATTTCATCTTCACATTAGAGCATGTTGAGTGATAGGGTTAGAGAGATCGAGTGGTTTTAAATTTGAAGTCTAAACCCTGTTTATTGGTATTTTGGTGACATCTAGTGGTGTTAAAGCCGCTAGACACTTTTATGTCCTATGCTGATGTAGCAGGATCGTCACATCATGAAGAATGTCTGTGACTGTGGGTGCAAGGCCGGCATCTCGTAAACTGCAGAAGAAAAGGCTCAGCAACAGTTCTCTCCTCTTTTTTCACTGCCTAATCATAGGGAACTGCGAATTGCTGGGACTTTCAAATATAAAGGAACTGTTGTTCTTGTAGATTATTTTAAGATTTGCGTCAGATTCCGCTGATATTGTCAAGAGGAGTGGTAGCGAAAGAGAAGACCAGAACCGGGGTTAGATGATCCCATACTGAAACCCTGGTAGCCAGCCTGTGCTTCAGTTTGTTCCCCCCCACCGCCAACAAGATAAAAATATTGTGTACAAATTGTAAGCGTTTGTATGTCATAAAGCAATACCTGGTGCTGACAGAAAGCTGCAGAAAACATGGTGGGTTTAGATTTGTCTAAATGAAAGAGAATGAATCTCAGCTGCCCTCGTTGTGACTATCAAACCAGTTTTACATATGTGAGATGGTTGCCTTTGTTAGAATTCACATCCCTATCAGCAAAATCAGTCTCAGGCCCAGTGCATGCAATAAAGTAAAAAAAGAAATCAAGCTGTGAGAATTCTCTTTTCTCTCCCTCAGAGAATTAGTGTTGAATAGAGATACTTTGGTTGAACAGCACTATTTTCTACAACAGAAACATTTCATTTTTATGAGGAGTTGGCAAGGGAGGAAGAGGTTATATTTTGTTGATTAGAAAACACAGTGGCTCAATAAATGATGTCAAGCTACTGGCTTTTCTGCTTTTGTTTCAATAGTATGAATATGTAGCGAGAGAGAGGGAGTGTGCATGTGTGTGCATGTGTTTGAAAGAGAGAAAGAGTGTGTGAGACAGGTGGCAGTGGGGTTGCTATAGCAATTACTTGTCACTAATGATAGGAGGGTAATTACTGCAGCAAATTCCCACATAGCTATTCAGCACACAAGTTAGACTATTTCCTATCCTAAAATATTCTTTCTGTATTTGCAAGTTTACCTTTTTTACCAGATGGCTACAGGCTACACTTCTAAAATTTACAATAGTAAACCCATAAGTTCATTAATTACGGTGTCACTGGAATCAGAATTTAGTCACCCCATCAATTTTGATGGAGACAGTAAAGTTCTGTCTTTTGGGATCTACTTTTCTTGAGACACAATGCAAAATTTTGTTTTTCAGCATGCTTTTTGTAAGTTCAATGTCAAAAACATACTGAGGTCACCTTCAATGTTGCATTCAAGTAATCGAGATTAGTATGTGATTGAGTCTGACTCATCACTTAATTGCAGAAGATGTAAATCAGGTTTTTCTGCAGTGAACTAATAAAATTAAACTATTAATAACTGTGCAAACAACTACAAATCAGGCCATGTTTGGAGGAAAATAGACTTAGGCATTGAAAGAGTCATAGAGAGAGCTTCATTGCAACATGTTCATTAGTATATTCTTCCTCTCTTTCCATTATTTGTAGCTCAATAGCAGCTTACCACCTCATGCAAATCAGAAAAAAATCTACATTGCATTTCATCTTTAGGCTGGTTCATTCTGAAGTGTGTAAAACATTTCTAAAGGAATAAATATATATGCAACTTCTTTGCTAGCATATATAATGAAAATCTTCGTTTTGTGTAATCATCACTAATAAAATGGTCTCAAAAGGTGTGTATCTCATTTCCACAAAAACATGGTGTTACCTTGGCTACAGTATTTCTTATTATTCTCTTTTCCTTAATGACTCTCTTTATCCTTTTACCTGCCTTTTACTAATGAAAATATGGATTACAGACATTACCTTTTAATTAACTGGTGACAAATATGTGGAGTTACAAGCTGTTCTAGAGAGTTGATTTTTTTCCCCCCAGCTGCCTGGACTGTGATGATTTGAGGGAATACACAATATTTTCTGTCCTGTCAAGAAAACCAAGTAATGGATTTCATAACTATGGGCTGGAAAGATAGCACCTAGGTCTCCTACGCGGATGAGATTGTCTATTGTGCCGTAATTAACAAATGTTTGATGCACTCCAATTTAAATGAATTTCTTTCTGACTCACTTGTAAAATTTAAAACTGTGCATCTCTCTGGTTACAGATATTAAAAATAGTGCACATCTGCTTACCTAGGCTTATTTCACTTTCCATCCTTCAGGCAATTTACCGATAAATTAATTTCTCCCACTTTTGTTTCTCCAACGTTGCGTTTTATTAACGTAAGGGAAGAAAAAAAAAAAAAAGATAACCGCTCTTTGGTGTACTAATATTGCTAAAAGCACCCCTTATAAAATGCAACTGTTGGAGTTATTTTTTTAGTACAACTGAGTTATTTCAAATCATAGATAAAAACAGGTTAACATGCTGGAAGTTAAAATCCACTTGCCAGCTGGTGACCTTGTACAGTAATTAAAATAATACTTGCTATAACAACATGAATAATTGTATGTTTAAATGCGGATTTTCACTATTTCCTTTCTTTTGTTTATACCTCAGGTAAACATTTCATAAATGTGAAGGTTCATTTATAATCTGCTTCTGATGTGTGAATCAGTAAATCTTATGAATCAGTTTCTCTTCAAAGACAGCACTTGAATTCCCAAGGATTTAATGAAAAGCACTTCCCATTTTTCTCACTAAAAATATATAGCTTGATGCCAATTAAAATTCAGTGCACAGTGTATCCAGTAACCCTGATGATCAGTAAAAACATGTCAGAGAGCAAGATGGTTTCTCCAACTGAATGGAAATCTCAACAAGCAGTTAACCTACAATAGGAAGAAACTCATTACTGGGATAGCTTGCTGCCTTACAGCACTTGAAAAGCTGATTAAAGAAATAATGACGGAAAACCATATAAAATCCTGGCAGAAGCAGTAGGAAGGATAATGACAGATATTTCAGTTTGCACCGATACTTATTTTGGCACAGAACAGCAACAAAAAATAGTGATCAGACCACTACATGTTAGGTTAATGTACAAGAATGACAATTTCTCCCCCAAAACCCCACATTATTTTGATCGTTTCAGCTCTTTGACTCTTGATGACTTGAGCTCAAGTCCCCAAGGGAACGGAGGTCTGATCAGCAGGGTAGCTGATTTCAGAATAAAGAGAGAGAGAAAATGTGTAAACTTGGTGAAGTGCTCCACAAGCTCCAGCTTGCAAACCTCACAGACATTGCAGCCCATCCAGCTCGCAAACTCGCACCTAATACAACATGCTGTAAGTTGTGAAGAAATGTGTTTAAGTATAAATAGTCTCTACTGGCTTCAGGAAGTAAAACTGTTCCCTTAGTTTAGTCAACACATTGCTTGCTGGGGAAGCTGAGAGGCCAATGTCCCAGGCTCACCAGTGATTCCTCTCTGTAAAATGAAAGCTAGCAATAATTGTGTGTATAATATTGTCTATTAGGTGGTGCATAAAGGCTTGCATTGTATGTACATACTGTAGTTGTATAGAAAACATTACAGAGTGAGCCTGCTTTTAGCCTGATGCCTCATACAGTGGTAATTAAGGAGAACAGTCTTTTGATTTGCTACTATTTGCAGTTCTGCAGGAAAAACTGAGTTTAGGCTATCTTGTGCTGTGCATTGTTGCCGTGTTTAATCTTCTAAGTCGCTAGGAACAATTACATACGACACCTATGGGGAATTTAATTGCTTAGCTCCTGCCTCTATGGCAATTGTAATTATGGTGCAGTACTATCTGGGGGCAAGAAAAAAAAAAAGACAAAAAAAAGAAAAAAGTGTGGTGTTTTTCAGAACATAGCACTGAATAATACTAAGGTTAGATCTATACAACAGCGTAGCTCCAAGAATTAGCTTCCAGAATTAACCCTGTTTTTCTTTTGATGAGATGCCAGACAAAATAAAGCATTGGATATCGTAAATATCCTCATGTAAAGCTTTCCATTCAAGCCTATCAAATGCATCTATCCTCCCAATGTATGTGGGAGTTAGCACAGCTTCTTTTTTTTCCCCTTCATTCTCCAGCTGAGGAAACTAAGGTACAGAAATGTGCTGCCTGATTTGTCTTTATGAAAAATCCAAAGGAGAGCAAATTAGTCTGTGAGAAATTTTGAATTTCTAGCATTTCCAAGCTCCTTTGACTTTTCATGGATGCAGCTTTGAAAGAAACATAATGGGCAAAACACATGCCCTTTTAAGCTATAAGAACTTTTAAAATTCTGTAAAATGGAACATAATAAATAAATGAATAAATGTTGCTGCGCACTATTCTGCTGATAATTCCTGTTGAGCAGAATTGAAGATGTCATTGTCTGAATCATCCTGCACAATCCCAACCAAAGGAAGTTGTAGACAGGATTATCCTATTGCATTCTGAAGGAAATTTTAAAAAGAATCCAAAGAGCACTGCTGTATTAGAATTTCTTTTATTCCTTATAGAAAAGAAAGAATCATCACTGCTTCATTTGCAGTAAGGCATTTTTATTTCTTTCATCATCTAGATGATTTTCAGAACTGATCTTGATGGCAATTCAGTTTGAAATTAAACTCTCATTGGGAAGCCCTCCAGTGGCTTCATGATTTAACACTCTTAGAAGTGGTGTACAGATCAAAATCAGGACAATACTCCACAGAATAGAGCCCATTCTGGCTGAAGAACTCATGACATTTAATAATAATACGGAGGTTTATTTGTCTCAAGGGAACCCTAATGATACAGAAGAGAAATTCACGTTTTCCCGCAAGTTACCTGTTCACCTTCAACATCTGCCATAGTCCCCTTTAAATGATATACAACATGGCCAAACACGTGACCTATAGATAACACTTCTTTGGTACAATTATACTGTACAAGAAATACATGTTTAAGATAGCTACTAGGTTTTTCTTTTTGCAGCCTATCAAGCGTAAGTTGAGTCATGCCAGAGAAGGTGTAATGCTGTAATTGCCTGAATGAATCTTGGTAGCATTTAGACAATGTGCTGCAAAGGTGAAGGTGCATGGTACATACCCCTGCGGATCTGCTGCTGTGATTAACCTGAGAAATTCTGTAGGAGAAAGAAAGTAACTAAGAGAAATGTGTTTTCTTCAGATAATTATTAACTTCTTTTGATACTGACATCAATAGAACTGACAAGATCTCTTTGAAAGTCAAGATTGCCTTTCTGGAAGTTTTGTATTCTTTGTCATTAAAAGAAAAAATACCTACATTGACATTTTAAGTTTTCCCCAGGTTTCATATTAAAAAAGCAAAGGAGTTGAAGGAAGACCCTTTGAAGGCCACAGGGAACAAATTTCCTAAAAGAGACACTAGAATTTTTTTCCACACAGTATATGCTGCTTTTTTTTTTTTTTTCAGTTAGTATCTACACATAGTGATGACAATAGCTTGTCATTTCACTGAATTAGCAGTTCCATGTGTGAACTATCCATATCCATTCTCCCCACCTTTTAATACGTTCTAGAAGACTTCTTCTGGACTGGTATAAGACTGGTCAGTGCAAAAGACTCTGAACATAACTTGTGTGTTCAAAAGCCATGTGATAATCTCCCCGAGAAGTCACCACATAGGGACTGCCATTTGAAGACTTCTATTTTGCCCCCATCTGGCAAAACAACATTGCATAAGTCACTTGAAGTCTTTGTTCTTTGAATTTCTCATTTGTAAAGATATTATCAAGCAGTATTTGCAAATCGCTTTGTGCTTCTGTTGTAGGTTTAAAGTCGTTTTTGTCTTTACTGCACCTTAAAACCATGTTCTGACTTTGTTTCCTCCAAATTTACATATCGAACCCTCAACCAACCTCAAAGTGCATCCCTTGTTTTATAATGGGAACAGTGCAGGCATAGTACAGAAGACAAGAGACTCCAAACAGTGAATCTGAATGCACTTTTAAACATGCTTTTCCATTGCAGATATTTGCAAATGAAACCCTGTGATGCAGCATTTAATTCCCACGAGAAGTGCTATTCTCATTATATCTTCTGTCTGTATACAAGCTTCTGCTGTGTTACTTGTATTGCCATTTGCAGCAGGGACTCAGAAGAGAGAAAGGATAGAAACTCAGACAGAATTACTAAACTGTAACACAAAGATAATGAACTCTAATGCAACAGGACAGCAAATTAAAAGACTGGGAAGTTGTTAGCCCTTGTAAAAATAGGAAGAAAAAGAGCTTTATTCCATACTTTTGAAGCATTCTTCAAAGCTCAGAGAGCCTACTAAACGAAGCAGTCCAGTTAATCTGCCTAGAGCTCCTCAGTTCAGCTCTCTTCACAAAAGAAATCCAACCAGACATTTTTAAGAGCAATTATTTTTTTATGAAAAGGAAATAACTAAGACCTAGAAAGACACATTAGGGGCTAGAAGACACACCAGTCAGGAAATGGTTTAAGATCCCCATTCAGCTCAATTTGTTTTAAAGTTTTTCAAACCCTCTGAATACAGCAAATTCTACAAATAGCCAAGTGGCTGGGAGACACAGTGCATATTGCCAAACAGATTTAAATGCGAAACCAAGACTCTTGTTTCCCAAAGCTGTGGAGAGCGATTACAACCCTGTCTAGTCTTAAGGCAAAGTTAGTCACTGCTGGGTTTATGTATTTCCCTACCAGAGTCCTAATGTTCCCCTTCTGTGCAAATATACCTACAGAAGAACAAACCCATACAGAAATTTGGTAGCTCCAAAACCAGCATGGATTTGGCAAAATCCTGCCCTGGTTCACAACATTATCAACCACAAGCATTCAAGCATCACGGAACACTCCCTGCCCTTTGCTTTGGGACCAAAATAATAATGATTTAAAAATATTAACTTAATAATACGTTTTAGAATTGTATTCACTTCTCATTTTTAAAACTCTTGTGAAAATCTAAATCGTATGTTAACTTTTTCTTTTTTTTTTTTGAGAAACATGAAGTCTAGGAATTTATGTGTTTATTAAAGCAAATCCTCAGATTCCCATCTATCCAAATAATTTTAGCAGTTGAAACATACAGAAATGCACCACATACCACAAGACTGTGATAAAATCTGAACGATGACAATGTTGGATCCACGGGCTGCAGTTTAGTTTTATTGCTTCAGAAGTTTATGGGTACTGTCATGTGAAAGGGCACAAACCTGTTGTAATTCTGTCCCTTTCAAGGAACCAGCATTCTGTAAATGTTCTGACACTTCTGATTTATGGGATTGAGTGAATTTTCTTTTTTTTCTGGAAAAAATAAGCCATCTGAATCTCTTATCTGGATAGGAACCTGAGAATTGAAAGAAATTAATGAAATGTTTCCAGATTTTTGTGGAGAAAAGGGCTACCACCAGGAAATCAGATACTCAGCTGTGCCTGCAAGTTACGGAACGCTACAACATAATCTTTCGGCAAAATGAGAGAGACTTGCAGAGTTTTTTGCAAGGCCTGCAAGACAGAATAATTCAGAATATTTCTAACAAGACTATTGATTGCAAAAGCACATTTTCTTTCCACTTACCCACATTTCTGATTTTAAAACCCTGCACAATAATGGTGAAGTATATGGAGCTGAAAAAAACAGTAAAAGCTGCATGCAGAATCCCTGATATGTGATCAAAGACAAGCTATTTGAGAAATTTCATAAGCAACCACAACTATCTGAAGGATAAATTAAAACCATCTGCTGAAAGATAATATGTGAAATAATGTCTGTTAAATAAAAAGCACTAAATGGGCATTAAAACAAAATATGAATATAGGCAAATGGCAGATTTGTTCCTAATTTCAGAGATTTTCAGCAAAGCAATGTGTCAGACATGCAGTGAAAGCAGTCAGTTTTCATGCTTCAGCACAAGTTGCACCACACAATGCAAAGAAATGCAGAAGTGTGTTAATAAGCACGTAACTAGAAGACAAAGCTGTTGTAACAACCAGTCATACAGAAGAAGATTCATTCTTGGATCTCATGTAAATGTACAAGACAAAAGTTTTTTTCAGATAACATAGTTGTGATATTAGAAACAAATTAAAATTAAAGAAGGATTAGGAATGATGATGACTTGGTGGAAAAAAGCATGAATTATGCCTCTCATGCATCGGTGCAAGTTGCAAATGCACAGTGGCATATTTCTGGAACACTAGCCATCCTTCAGACTGTTAGACAAAAGTTTCCAAATGCAAAACCCAAAGGTGGGCTCACATTATCTGAAGAAAAAGGTGGGAAAAAATCAACTTAACTTAATGACTTCCAAAAGTCATGACATATCATAGGTATAACACTGAAGACCCTGTGAAATGCGTGTATTAAATTTAAGATCTCATAACCATGCAGACTAAGTAAAAGCTGACTGTGACTGAATTCTCCATCATGTGACTGGAATATCAGTGTTTACCACAATAAAATAAAACTATTTAAGAAGTGTTAAAGAATAAGAGCTTTAAGTAGGTGAACACAATTCCTTTCGACAAAAGCACTGCTATTAAAGATACGAGAATAAGCCTTCCACCCCAACAGGCAGAACAGAAGTGTAAGACACTGGTGTGAAAACAGAACTACAGCAAGAATGACAATTGCATGTAGAAGAGATGTTGTGACTTCAACCTTTCGAAGTAATGGTTAAGTGATTCATTCCATGGTCATGACAGCTATTCTTTCAGATCAGTCTGGTCATGCTCATTCCTGAGGATCAGTCCTACAAAAAGCACCAAAGATAAAGAAAACTAAGGCTAATGCAGCTTTTCAGTTCTTTCAGGACACTCAAAATACTACTGCCAAGGCTCCTTCACTGACAAATTCTTAACTATTCACAAACAGTGGAAGTCATTGCACACACAGCAAACAAACACTACAATCGAAACCTAGCTGAATTAATTGTTTGGATAATAAACCCCTGGGATTCAATATTTAAACCCTATAAGCAAACGTCCAGTGAGACACAGAATCACACTGGCTAAAAATTGTCTGTCTCCTGGAGCATGCTATTAAGTGATTTTATCGGGCATTTGTTGCTATTTTTATTTGGCATTATGTTTTGTTTTCATTTGCATTAAATGGCAAATAAAATCAAGTCCCAATTTCAATTTTCAATTAGTTGTATTGAAGCATTAAAATAATTAACTGTTTCACAAAATCTAGTTTCATCTGAGCCAGGTTTTGTATCCTTTTTGTCATTATCTTTTCCTATCCTTCAAAGAATGTTACAAGAAAAATGTTTATTAAAACCTCTTTTTGTTCTGCTAACCCTGCAAACTAAACATGTTCCATTTATTTTTAAATTAAGTGAAAATTAGCCAGGTGTGATAGATAAGCTTTCTATACACAGGTCTAAATATTGACAAAAGGAGACGTGTCACTGGAAAAATCATCAGTCTAGCAATTATCACGTTAGCATGTTAAGTGGAAAAAGATGTGAAACTTCCAAATGTGTCAATACAGATTATTTCATTTCCACCAGCTATCAGCTATACTGTGAACATCAGTGCCTTAATGTCTGCTCAGCAGCAGGTCGGCTTTTGCAAGCAAATACCTTAATGTGGCATCCAGAATTGTCAGATCTGTAGCAAAATCATGTAGATCTCCTTCAGAAATGGGTTGCCAACCAAATACTGTACATTTCTAGAAGGCCAGACAGCATCGGGATAGAGCCAGAGCACAGGGACAGGAACGAGCAGTCAGCCAGGACTGTGTCTCTCACAGATGTGGCAGTGGCTTTCAGTTCCAGATCTGGACGGACAGGGAACAGGGGAGAAGGAGCTGGTCACCATTTCCCCAGAGAGGAAGTAACAGCAGACATCAAAGCATGTTAAAACCCTTTTAAATAGTGGGTCCAGAAACCAGCTGTGATTTTAACAGCTGGTTCTGTCAGACTAAATCCAATCTCCTTCAGTACAGTCCTGATCCTTTTACAATCCCCTACCCAAAACTGAAACAGGACTGGTAGCTGAAAAAGAAAGCCTTTTCCTCACTTTCTTCCAACCTCTGCTACTCATTTCAGACCCCTACAGATCAATAATTTCTCAGCTGAGGAATGTATTTGCCATTTTCATGAACTAGTCAATGGCACAGTACTTGCAAGTCAGTTTAACGTTTTCTATTGATTCTGTCCATCAAAGAATTTTTCAAGAATTTAAATTAAGGTGTCTTCGTTAATGAGTAGCAGACAAAGTGAGGAAGGCAGAATAATGATCTGTGTAGTTGAACAGAGTACATTAAAAATATATATTTCTCTTTACAATGTAAATAATTTAATTCATTCCAAGAGCCCTGAGTGGACTGGTGCTTACACTAGGTTTGAAGTTGAAACTCTCTCTGGTGAATAACAGCACTGGCAATTTTGTGGCAGCTAATGAAAGCCAGAATCATAGGATAATAGCTCTCAGGATACATTGTTTTGGAGGGGGAACTCATAGGAAGTTCTCACTCCAGTGTGACCTGCCAGCATGAGATAAATATCCTTGAGACCAATTAAACTTTCTTTCAAGGATCTCATAAAATCTAGTATTTTTTAATATGATTTACAAAAAAAAAAAAAACAAAAAAAAAAAAAAACAACTTTTCAAAAACCAGTGGTACATGATTTGTGCTCAAAGCATGAGACATTTTTGGTAATGATTAATCTGATATGTACCAATATAGGGTTAGCAACATGGGCAGTACCTCCAACAAAGCATGGGGACACCTACAGAGGCAATACCACCGATTTCAGTGACCTTGGATCAGACAATTAATGAATTACTCCAGGTCACATTGTGCAATTTGTATGGGTAGTTTTGTTAAGATCTGCTTTACTATTGTGTTCCTGCTGAATTGTGTCCCACCTTTGCAGACTCCTCCAGGAAGCACTGTAGAATGCATGTGGGTGAGATAGAACTTACGATGCAGCTTGATGACAGAAATGCAGTTACTGACATGCTGAACTTGTTTATAACAGCATTCATTGTACCATAGTTTAATGGATCTTTTTAGGTGAAAATGAACAAAATCTTCTTAATTTTATTTCCACTGATTTTTCCTTAGAAGCATCCTCATTTGATATTTTAAGCCTCTTTTGCCTCAGAAGTGCAAGCTGCTGGTGGGATAGTGCAAACGTTTTTCAAAGCTTGAAACTACTTTCCCACAGAAACAAACCTGCATATGCTAATTTTTAATAAGTACTGGCAGATTTTTACGATGTAATACCTTCCCATCTATTTTGTTCAACAATTTTACTATTCTTTGACTTCTAGGCAAGAACTCCCAAGCGCATAAAATGTGACAAAAAGATGACATTCAGATAAATACAACCATTTCTGTGTAAAATGCTTCTATGAACAATTAGAGTTTTGTTACTTTTTGTTGCAATTAGTTTGCACAGTATTAAATTTAAGATATTGCAAGCATCCCATTCATCCCTTTTTCAATGTTCTCGGGAGTCCAGGGCTTGCAATCTCTGAAACAAATAAAAAGTATTTCAAGATAAAATTTCAAAAGCTAATGAGAAAGATATTTTAAGATTTCCTTTATGTCTTTTTTTTTACTCTCCCTTGGTGTTCAGCATCATGCAAGATTTGGCCCCAAGTCATGGAGATTTTAGGCAATAGTTTCCCCATGCTTAAATTTTAAAAGTAGTTGCCATAGCAACTGCCAGACACAGCATATGGTGTGTCTGTTACCTCCAAGATAACAGAGCAATTTCTAAAGAATTTTCTTTACAATATGTTACGAACCTTTGTACTTTTTACAATTTTTCAGAGTGCAGTATAAGGTACTGTTGTTCCCTGACATTCTCTTCAAGATGAATGCTCATTTTGTAACTCCCTCTTTCATATTAGGCAAATATTTCCCTCTCCTCCTTGTCTTTTTATTCACCCAAGATTCAGCAAATCATGAAAGAAAACAGTGGGGAAAAGGAAACATCTATTAAGTTTTATCTAAAGATTTTACTTAGTTTTGCTGCAGTTACCTTTCCTTCACAGTGACAATCCAAAAGGCAAAAATACAGAAGAAGACAGAGTACAGAAAAAGACAGAAATTTTATTAGAACCTCTTTAATATATAGGTGCTGGGCAGTCAGACATTCTGCAGAACTACATGTAGCCTTCAACCCTTTGGCTCCCATACTCTCCCACATTCTCATCTCCAGCAAAGAATTAATATCTGTGCAAAGTGGCCTCAAACAAAAGGAACTCAGAAACACATCTGTCACCTCTTGTTTGGTAGGTAGTACATTCTCCTTGAATAGCAGACCTATGTTGCAGACCCTCTTCCAAAATGGCTTGACTCTACTGTGTGTAGTTCCTGAAAAGAAACCCCCTAGGACAGCCTGTGAGTAGGATGATGCTACCTACCTTCCTCCAAACATCTGAGAAGATCCCACTGTCCAGCAGAGCTCACAAGAGTTAAGCATTTCAGTGCTTGCCTTGTTTTGTAGAAAAACATACAGATTCGGGAGATAAGGGCAATAGGCCTTTATTCCTCCTTTTGCCCCTTTGTGGTTGCATAGGCTGAGACAGGATTAAAAGAATTGTTATTAGGATACGTAATAACATTCTGCTCTGTAATTCTCTGTCCCCTGAGTCTTCATTCTGACAACTTTCTGCAGTTAAGGTACCTTCTGCATAGATCTTCTAAAAATTAAAAAATAAAACCTCACCAAAACAGGATGTGTGAGTGCATGTTTAATTCTCCCCCTGAGGAGAAGCTAAGAAAGAGAATGAAGAACTCATTATACACTTAGCTTAATGCACAGCTACAAGGTGCTGACACTACCCTGATGAAGATAGAAGATAGTATAACAGAATAAAATAATTTTAAAGGGGGCTTTGCATGCCTGGGTTGGTTTTTTTTTTCCTTTATTTACTCTCCATTTACTATGGTTGCTTCTCAGGGAGGGGGTAATCATTCTGTAATTGGAATTGCATGTGATTATCTTCAAGAAATACTTGGCCAAATGTTTTGCAAAGAAGTGCCTATATTTAACAAGTTGCATGGTTCATTGCAGCAAATTATAGTGTAGACATATATTTTCTAAATCCTCCTTTGCTGCCTGGGCAAGGGGAGAAAGAGACCAAAGAGCATAGCAGCAGGTACTATTGCTGGGCAAGTGCAGCTTTCAGTAAAGCTGAACGACTGTGCTGTGGGGAAAACGTAGAGAAATTTTTGCTGCTAAAAAGGGACTACTGACAGAGGGTTTTTTCCTAGTAATAGCGATTGAAGTTAACTAATGACCATAGTTATAGGAAAAGGAATGGTAGTAATTTCAGGTTTTAGCCACTAAATGGCATATAACAGAAAGAGAAGGAGGGTCATGTGGGAGTTTCACCTCATCTCAGTCATGCAGGATCAGTTTATTAGTCCAGGGCATTTAGCAGAAGAAAATTACTTGTGATGTCCTGGATGATGGAAGGCTGGTGAGAAAACACAGTAAATATGTTAAACTAATAAAAAAAAACATTATATTTTTTTTATATAATGTAGATGTTGAGATGAAATGAAAATTCTATAATGTAGGGAGATATAGCTGTCATACACCGTGCCTCACTTCTATTTATGCCATAGATAATATCATAGTACACAGGTAGATCATGCGTTAAGGTCATTTCAATATCCATGAAGGTAGTGTTTCTCTTAAATTGAAATTTCGTAGGTTCTTATGGCTTGGCTTAGTTTTCCTTGCCAGCTCATGGGTGGCATTATCTATTGCATTAGACATACACTTGACACTAGGGCCTTTATAGTCCCTAAAGGAACATTTGATCTCTCTCCTACTTATCACTTCCTTCTTCTAAAACAACCTCTTTCTACTTAATTCTGAGTCTTTCTAGTTCTGCTCTTAGCAATCAACCACAATCTCCATGGACACTGGCTGGCTGGTACGCCAGGCCACATGGCATACAAGAAGGGGCTGAAAGAATTGGGCTCATTCAGTCTTAAAGAGAATAAGCAGAGGGGAGATCTTACTGGTCTTATTGCTGTCTTCAGCTACCTGCTAGGAGTAGGTATGGAAGCTACCTGCTAGGAGGGTATGGAAGAACAGAGCCAAACTCCTTTTAGGGTGCACAGTGATAGGATGAGAGGTACTGGACACAAATAGCAACATGGGAAATTCCAGTTAGGTGTTAGAAAAAATATTTTCACCATAGTCAAAGAGTAGACCAGGTTTCCCAATGAAGTTGCGCCATCACCACCACACAAAACTCAATCAGGCAAGGTACTGAGTAACCTATTTAAGTTGGACTTGCTTTGAGTGTGGCCAGGTGAGCTCAAAAGGTCTCTTCCAACTTAAATTATGTGGTGCTTCTGTGAATCGATTCAACTCCAGTTCAGGAGAACTCAACAGACAGTGTTTGCCGTTGAAGAAACTATGCTAATTAAAAATCTGTGTATGCCTGACAGAATAGGTCCCTCTTGTAAGCGAAAGGGTGTGATTTCTCCAAAAGTAGTTCGTGCCACAGAGGGAGAGGTTGGTATTGTTTGCTTCTGCATATATTTTTTTCTATATTGGCATAGAGCATGTTGAATTTAGTAGAGTTATTCCCGATGAAAATATAAATAGCACAGAATCAACTCCTAAATACAAATGCACCAAAAATAAAATAACTGATAAGTTTCCTTTCAGTATGGCTTATTTTATTTCAGGAAACATAGAACCCAATGAGTTCTATTCAAAGCCCCTCTATAATTAAGTGTAAGTGAAGTATATTGCTATGGCGTATTAAAGACTCCATGTAAACATATTTTCCTCCTGAATAGTTATAAACAGGCACACCATAACCTCATTTTTAGCTTTTTTCCACATTATAAATTCATTTTTTGCTTTGCAAAATGTCACTTTCTTTCCAGCAGGTTAATCCCAGGAGGTCTGGTAACTACAATTACTCCATTTAAATATTCCACATATCTGTCAAGACTCAAAAGAATTCTGTAGTGTCAGTTTAAATATAAATATATATAATTCTAGTTAATAATCGTCACTTCAAGTCTGTTATGAAAACTGTATTACTCATTCAGAGTGTGTGTGATGTTGTGTACATATACAGCATTTGTTGCAGCATTTTCATTGATTTATTGGTTAAAAAACCAGCCATACTAACTGCAACACATCAATGATCTCATGCAGAAAACACTGCTCTTCAAAGGTAAACTTGTCTATAAGCTTTTATTCTAATAACTTAATGAAACAGCAGCAGAAAGTTCCTAGCTTTTTATAGAGAGAAAGCTGAAAACTTATATAATACTGTAAAAGCAAACATATTTGATGCTTTTCATTTCTGTATCATTTCCATCTAAAGAAAATATTTTAATTTACCACTGACCAGAGCTTTATTTTTTTCTTGGTAGGAGACAGGAAGGTTTGGGGGAGTTGACAATTTTCTGCCACCTTATAAATAGCCTGAAACACTACACAGTTGAAATACTGTGTAGTGTTAGAGGCTTAGAAACTAAAATGTTGATCAAAAATAGATCACAGTTTATTTTCCTGAAGTTGAATGCGCTCATCAGGTCTTTATTTACTTAGCCTGATAAAATAGCCTCTGCAACACAGGTAAAACTGTAACTGTTTTTGCAATGGAAGTTTCATACTATGAAATAGAACGAATATCCTTATGCCCAGCAAACACAACTAATACCAATGAATAGCATTTTAAAGCTTTTAATCTCCATGACAACCCACCTCAGATTCTTCAATAAAATGCCACTTTACATGCACACAAACATACTCATTTATGCATACCTACCATGTGTTCATAAATACCACCAGTGCTGTGCATCTTAAAACTATATATAATACCATTGATGTCTTTCTCTTGGAAAACTAATCCATCTGCACTCCAGCTAAAAACTTAATTTGTATCCTTCTGCTTATATTAATTGTCGAATAAACAAAAGGCAGAGAGATACGCACAAAATGTGACTCAAATGTTTAAGGACATACCTTCAGTTTTTGCAAGCCTGATATATAAATAAATGGGAAGAATTACTTCAAAGAATTACTTCAAAGACCTACACAACAGCATCACAAATTGCACAGCAGAATTATTCACACTACTTTCTCTGTCTCAGAAAGGAAATAGTTGACTTAAATATTATAGGCAGAGCACTCACTAAGCTGTGTGAGTAAGGATCTAATTATTGATATGAGTCATATGCTGATGTAAACGTGGCTTACACCTAATACTGGAAAAATCACAACAAATGTTTAAGAAACTGTCCCAGGACCAAGGTCCAATGTAAGCCACTCGAGGAAATGGGACGTTACAGAGATCTTGCCCACATAAGGGACACAGGTACCTGCTGCCATTGGCCCAGCTTGCGATTTTGCACTCACAAAATCCACTAATTACAGTCCATGACCTCGCCTGTTTGGTGGTTTTAGGGCTGGTTTCCTGGACTACGGATGCTGCCACAGCTGTAACTTACCCGCTGGGGGATGCACGGCATGAGTGCAGAATGTAGTATTGTCACAAATGGAAGAAAAATGCCTGCTCAGATTAGGGATGGGTCTGCTAAGCTCCCACATGCGTGACCTGCATGGATCATTGTAGTGGCAACCCATACCCTTCTCCAGTCCACGGCTTCAAAAGGCAGCATGGCCCCTGCCCCCAACCCTTGGAGCTTCTGCTCCAGCAAACCGCTCTAGCATTTCTACATCATGTATTTTAACAACCTCTCATATTTAACACCCCTACCCAATCACAACAGACTTTATTAGGGTTAATTGCACATCTTTCAAGTACAATTTGTACCTGTTAAGCTACTCTGCAAGTAAATGGATGAGGAGCTGAGCAGATCTTTTTTTCTTGCCTCCTCCCAGGGTGTGTCACAGGGTAGCCTAGCCATCAGTATCAGTTTTGGGACAAGCACTTTTCTCCACACAGGCAAAAAGAGAAGAAAAAGCCAGAAGCAGCTTTCAGCTGTGGGAATAGCCTTCTCTTCAGCATCCCGGGCCATCCCTCACTTTGCCATCAGTCTGCTCGTCACAAGACCATTTATCCCAATTAGTATGGTTAGTGCACAGCAGATGACATAAAACTCCTGCAAATCTCCCTGAAAGCGCAGGTGAAAAACTCAGCAGAGAGAACTCTGAAATACCGCCAGGTACCTTTTGTGACAGATAGGAACAGAAATTCTCAGCATTCTTCTTCTCTGTTCCTTTCTGCAATCCCTGCAGCAACCTCTGCTACAGAACAGCAGGATACAGGGATTTACAGAGGAACTAAGGCCACTTCAGTGTATCTGCATTTGCACAGTATGTCCCAGGCAGTAGTCCCAGGTCCCAGGACCTTAAGGGCTTAAGAAGGGCTCGAGGGCATGTTGAAGACCTTCAGTGTGCATATGAACGGCTTGGCCCTTGGAAGAGGCTGAGAAGGAGTTGTGGATGCAGGCTAGTTGGCTCATACTTTGCTAAAAGACAAGTAAGAGAACTGTGTTTCTGGAAACATGATGGGGCAGGGCAAGGAGGGCATTTGGATGTCTTGAAGTAACCAGTGCTACACTCTCTGGCTAGTCTGCAGGCATGCTTAAGCCATAATCTATCAGGTATCTTAACTCTGCCTATTTATTTAACATTAGCTGTGAAGTGTGGAATAAAAGTGCCGGTTTTAATATCAGCACTAACTTTTGCTGTTGCCTTAGGTGTCCAGCGAAAAACCCAAGCTTCCTGCAGTCCAAGTAACTCTCCCAAAATGTATCAATACTAATAATCCTGCCTGAACCAAAAGGCTCCAGTGTGGCCACCCCGCTTCCTATGATTCTATCCATAGTGAAGACATATTGTGCATTCTAAAATGGCATCACATTATACAATGAATTAAAGGTAACTTGCTTAAGTTTCATGGATAGATGCCAAATTAAGGGTTTTTTGCAAACTTCAGTACATGAAGTCTACAAGCCAACAAAATGAGTCTGTCAAGATGTATTCCTCAAAATGTTTTGCTCTGCCCTGTAACTTCTTCATGAAATACGTTCCCTGCTTGAGAAACTTCAATAGGAACTCTTACTGAGACAGAAACTCACCTGCCTTTTAATTAGACATTTATGCTCATCCTAAATCTGGCAAAAGGACAGAAGGTCTAAAAGGCCACAATTGAGTTCTTTCACTAAAGAAGACTTAAAATCTTTTCTTGTAGTAAAAAAGTAGAGTTGCAGGGTGACAGTTATATGCAAGAGTTTACAAGGCAAAATGAAACTTTTCTGAAAAAAAAGCCTTGAGATGCTTCCTCTTCTGGCCTTTCTCCATTGAAGGCCACTTGCATCACTTCTAAGTTTTCATTATCCTCCCTCCATTAAAATGACGACCTAAGTTACTAGAAGTCATTGTATAATATATGTAATCTCCTTTCATGCATGTTGAATGCCACATGCAGCCTCAAAATACTAATGCTTGATTATACTGTCTAGGCTGAATATTTAAATTTCATATCTAAAGCTTCCCTGAAATGCTTTGTTTTGCAAGCTGGTGTTGATGGTGCCAAAAAGAGCCCAGCTACACTATTTAGGTGCTCATTACTCAAACACAACAAAAGGTAGGAGTTACCTTTTCTCTGCATTTCTGAGATGCAGAGAGCCTGAGGTTGGCCTGTCCCAACTCTAGAGCACAAATCATTGCAGAATATAAACCTGTAGAGATTAACCTTATTGTTTCCTCATTGTTTCTTTAAGACACTGTTCAAATCAAATCAGAAAGAGAGTGGGTTGGACTTTTCATGGTGCCTGGATATAGTTCAGAGTACATTAAGAAAGTCCCAGGTTCAGAGATACTAATTTGTATTAATCACAATGGATTTTTTTTTACACTACAGCTACCACATTGGTAACTACTTCATTTCAGATAAAGAACCCTGTGAACAGGTAGCAAAAAAATTTTTGTTGCCTCCTGTGTTTCCAATGGAAACCCAATATAGGGACCAGAGGTTTTACATGGAATCAGCAGAGCTTTTGAGCTGTCGGGACCCCATGCCGGTTATTAGAAGATCTGGCCATGCAACTCATAGTAAGAATAAGCACCTTCTTCCTACTGAATGAGTTTAAGTGTTAAACCAATGCTTCACTTTTTTTAAAAAATGGTTTATATGTTCATTTTATAACTACTGCATCATACAGTTAATTCTCAAGTCAAAAACATTGTTTGTCTAGGATCCTAACGACATTTACAGGGCCTACAATTAAATAAACAAAAGATACTTTACCACCTCTCAGTCTTGTCCCTGTAAAAATTACATACTGTACTTCTACAGAAACATATCTTTTCTTCTGTTTAGTTTATTACTTACAGAGAAGAAGTTTTAGGTATCTTTTTATGTCTTGTAGCTGTAGTCTCTAAACTATATGTAATTACTTTCAATGAAAAAAGAAAACTATAATGGGAATAGCTTTATTGTCATATTTTTACTAGTGGGTGTGAGAAGTGATTTAACTTACAGGTACTGATTATTTAATTGTATTGATATAGAGCATACAGCCTACCATGACTAGTGAATCATTCAGACTGACAAGAGGAGGTGTAAAAACTCTTCTTGCTTCTATTATGCCACATCCATCCAGTTTTACAAAGGAAAAAGCTTTATTCATAGGTGGGGGTTAGTAAGCCATTAAAGTTCTTGATAACAGCTACAAATGCATAAATCAAACACGTCAAATCCATACGGTATAATTCTGAAATTAATTGGGTAATGAAACACACTATTCCAAGAGATGACTATACCATCAGACGCACAATATAGCTGACTCTGAGCCTACCATGGTTTAAAGGAATCTTTGTAAACTTTACAAAATTAGGCTTATACATAAATAGCTTATGCTAACGTGTTCCATTTAATTTGTTAAAGTGTGACCTTTATTCAACACAATCGTTGCATAAACCCATTTACTGGTTTAGAAGTGAAAAGACACCACAAACTATTAAAGTCTTAGCTACATCATTATGTATGAAATAGTACTGTGTATTGTTAAACCTATGGCCCTTTAATCAAGCAGTAGTTGATTAAACGAACATGAGTTTGGTCTCCAAAATAATTGTGCTTTGGACAATACTTGGCCAAAAATCATTAGCAGAATTTAGACAAATTCTTGGTCTGGCTTTCAGCAGCCTGGATACAAAAAGCTACCTATAGATATGTTCGAATATGACTGAGTTCTACAGTAATATTATACAGGAATAACAGGGCTCAGATTTGACACATATAACAAAGCACAAGCTTTTGGCTCTAAAAAAACCTGCTTTTCTTTCCTTCCTCATCAGTTTTGTTTATGTTTTTCACTAAACACAAGATGACAAAAAGCAAGCAAGAGATTCACATAAATGTCTTTAATTTCTTTTCAGTATCACTTTTTGATGAGGATAATTAAAATAAGATGAAAGTCATCTGTTTTCTTTAAACAGTTATAATTTTTTATAGTTAAAGCCAACAGACTCTAAAGTTATATTTTTCTCATTCTTTTTCCTTTAGTATTTAAACAATATATACCCTTCTGGTTGTGTGGGGTTTTTTTCACTATGTAGTATACGTATCCAAAATTGTTATCTTATGTTTTCAGTATCATTAATAATTCCTTTTAAGTACAAATGAATATTCTAAGATGCTGAATAAAAGTAATATCCTGAAAGCATTAACTAATTTGTCTAGTAACAGAAACATTAAGTGTAAGATGAGATTTTTCTTTTAATTACTTTTTTTCTTTTTTACAAAATAAGGGAAGAGCCGTGTTAGATCCAGTACTGGTAGAAGAGTTCTGAAATGGTGATTATATTCACTAAATAGTGAAAGAGTTCCTTTTAAGTACTGCCACGTGCTTGTTTTTCCAGAAACGAAGTGGGTTTCTTCAACAAATTACTAAAAATCTGCCTGGTACTTGTAGTCCAAGATGTTGAAGGGAAATCTTTTCTCCTGGTTTTGTTTTGTACAAAAGACAGCCACAATGGGTCTGCCTGGGGACAAAAATCTGAGAAAATGAAGAAGTTGGGAACAGTTGTCTATGCTGCACAACTTCAGAAGTGACACATTAGTCATGACCCATAGGGAGAAAGCTGGCACATCTGAACAACTCTGGTGAAAACAAGTTATATTTTATGGAATAGAAATGAATCAAATTTTTGGCTGGCTAGCTACCTTCACATAAGGAAGCTAGATGATACTAAGTAATGCAACATGAAAAAATTACTACAATTTCATTTGGGTGACACCTGAAGTTAAAATAATCTGGGTTTAAGGTGAAGTTCGCAGATCCTGACAGAAGAATCTTTGTGCTTGTAAATTTAGCACAGCTTACTTCTAACAGCTAGGATTTCATGACCGCTGATAATTCCCCATTTGCTTTTCAGAACAGTGCATAACAGTATTTTTATTTAAACATGAACTAAAAATTGTGTGGCAATTCACCCTATTTATCAATTTATAGTTACTAAAAATGATGAAACCACTAGAATTGAACTTACCCTTTGAAATGATGGGACTGAAGAGAATCATAAGAACAACTCTGAGACCTGAATAGGGAATGTAAGCGTTGATACAAGATGTTTTACGTCTGATAAAGAATTACATTAAAATATTGTTATTCAGCATCAAATTGTAAAAAATATTTTTAGATGAGGTGAAAAATCATAAAATTGTAAAGCTTAAAGAATAGATAATGCAATTATAACAAGAAACAGGTGAGCTACTTAAATTATCATATTCCACTTAACAACTCAGTGATCATAATCATTTTGCAACTCTATTATAGCGAGCTATGAAGAACAATTTAGAAAACCATTGACTCCATCTAGTGGTGATTTTCTCTAATTTTCACTTGCAACTCTGCTTCAGTAGGCAACTCTGTTCCAAGCTTTGATTTTAAATTGTTACGCTTCCAGAAACAACAGATAACAACAACAATCCCCTTGATTGATATATAAACACTTTTAGGCTTTTTATAATATTGAAGTAAAATCAGTTTCTAAACCTATGCTTAAGGGAATAAATTTTAATCTTGGGAAAATCAGTTGGTAGTTATGTCCCCATTGCTTCCAAGAATGGTGCTTAAAATATCGGGCAGAGAAAGTCAACATCATTTTTCATACACTACAGTTTGGGAAGTGAGACAGGGGAAAATGAGACAGATTCGGTCACTGCCAGAATGTGGAAAGGAGCCCCAGCCTCCCCGGCTGCTTGGCCCAGGGTGTCCCACAGAGGACCAGGAGGAAGGAGGCAGGCTTCTCCCTGGAAGTCTTTGTCTCAGATCCACACCAGGCTAATGATGACTGGTACTCTGTCATGACATATGAAATGAAATGGTATTTTTTCCTTTCATAACTTAAGTGGAGGGAGCCATATCACAGCAGCCACCACGGCTGTTACAAGTAACCACACTTGCAGCCTGCTGAGACAATATAAAGACTCAGACTTCAGAATGCGATCTGCTTACTCAGTGCCCACAAGTGTAGAATTGAATCAAAGTGGCAGCATAGCATGAAGAAATTTACGCTGCCACTCCCCAGTGATCTACCTTATTCCATAGAAAAAAAACAACCCAGGTCAAGTCCCCAGGGCAATAACTTTCATTTTTTAAAAGCATTTAATACAGATGAAGTAATTTTGGATATTCTTGTTTATATAACAGCTAACACGTAAGTCTGCTTGTGAGGTTTGAGAGACTTGGAAAGCAGCATGCACCAGGCTGCCATGTGTTTATTCAGGGTCATTGAAAGGAAAACTAAGAACATAGCGATCAGATCAGAATCAAAGGAACTAAAGACAAAAATGATTTTCATATTGTGAAGGTTTGGGGCTTTAGGGGAGTGTGGACATCAAACAAGGTTAATTTACATTTATATTTTTACAATACTGTTCAAGTAATATGGTGGACCTCAGGAAGGAGGCCCAGTATTCACCTCCAGAGTTTCTATTGCAAGGCAACAAAAATGTCCCAAATACTGTTCTATTCTGTGTAAAGTCAAATAGATAACACTTCCCAATTAGTAACTTGGAAAGCTATCAATAAATCATAAAGTGGTCCACAGCTATGAGAAAAAATATCAATTACTGATAGAAGCAAACATCATTCCATACGCAGGATGATTGGAGTTCAACTCTAGTTTGATCTACACCTAGGACATAAATATACCTAGGACATACCTAAATACCTAGGACACTGAGTGAAGGATTAGCACTACGGTGAACTGTGCTTTCAGAGGTAAAATTTGAATGTTGAAAGCATTCACTGGTGAAATTATCCAAAGATTTTTTTAAGTGAGTAAACTGGCAAACAGAGTGCTCTCCTAAAAGAGTATAAACAGTATATGTCAATAAAGAAGCTCACTTACCCTCTGCTGGTTTTAATTAACCACAGTCGATTCACAGAATTTGTATAGCTAAGCCCTCTCCCACTCAAACCTATCTTCCTTTAACAAGAGTACTAATGAAAATTCATTGGATTGAAAGAATTCCTAGCTACTAGCACTCATTCTCCCAAGTCATTACATGTATTCAGTACACTGCTTCCAAGACAAAGCAGTATTCTACATGCTGTCCTTGCCAACACCTGTGAATGAATAGAGCATCTTTAAATAATTAGCTAGACAACTGAGAGTGACTCTGCGGCTAAACAATCAAAAAATGCTGGAATTTCACAGGACGCTTATCTCTCAGACACAATTACCAAAACAAAAATCAGAGGAAAAGTTCCTCTTTTCCAATTTGCCAGCGATGTAAATACAAGGTGACTTCATGGCTTCATATATGAGCCAACTGCAGCCTAGCAAAAGGTCAGTCATTCAGGATATCTTACATCCTCTACAGCATCTAACTGATAATTTGGTCTGAGTAGTTTGATACGGGTGAGAGTCTGCTTCCCTTCTGACTGATCGCAGATACGATGTAGATCAATACAATACATGCAGAACTTGAAACAAAAACAGTACTACGTTTCTCATGGTAAGTGATGCAACAGAGTTGTAAGAAACACAGCTTTATTAATGTATTTGAAAAAAAAAAACACAAAAACTCGTGTCAGGTACAGGCACTTTTCTATCTGCCTTTTTATTTATACTACAGAGCTGGTCCCCAGTGCACAGCTCTGATACTGTGGTCTCAGCTGTACATGAGAACCACCTTCTTGTCCTGGTTTTGCATGGGAGAGAGTTTTTCTTAGTGTGAGAATAACGTAGATGTTTTAGTTGTTGCTAAACAGTGCTTACCGTAAGTCAAGGACTTTTCAGTTCCCCGTGCCCTGCCAGCGAGCAGGTGCACCAGAAGCCGGGAGGGAGCCGAGCCAGGGCAGGTGACCCGAACGAGCCAAAGGGATATTCCGTACCATGGAACGTCACGCTCAGTATATAAACTGGGGGGAGCTGGCCGGGAGGGGCCGATCGCTGCTTGGGGGCTGGCTGGGCATCGGTCAGCGGGTGGTGAGCAATTGTATTGTGCATCACTTGCTATTTTTCCCTTGGCTTTTACTCCTCCCTTTCCATTACAATTATTGTTGTTGTTATTATTATTTTATTTCAATTAATAAACTGTTAAACTGTTCTTATCTCAGCCCCTGTGTTTCCCCTTTTTCCAATTCTCCTTCCCATCCCACCGGGGTGGGGGGAGCAGGGGGGAGTGAGCAAATGGCTGCATGGCACTTAGTTGCCAGCTGGGGTTAAAACGCGAGACACAACTCAGAGAAAGGACAAATGCCTAAACAGAGGAACGGACTTTTTAATAGGAGTAAATTTCTATGCTTCCAGTTTAAAAACTATCAATTTTATAATAAAATTATTTATTTGTAACTATTTTCATATTTGAAAAGAAAAAAGGCTGTACTCCCTTGATAGTGATCCAATAGAACAATGTATCCAAATAATCTCCTGCTATTTTTAATCTTTTTGTCTAGCCAATTTTCAGATCTTGGGCAATTTGCAGAATGTGAGAAATATGGATAATCATAGATTGTGGTAGTGAGTTTCAGCTCTAAAGTTCTGCAATAACACTCAACCAAATTTATTTGTGTTCTCCAAAGGTCTGCCTCAGTAGAATAGGAGGATAGTGAATTAAACACGGAATATTTATGTGAGGGTACCACAGCTGAATTCAGGTGCAGAATATATGCTAATCATTAAAACAATCAAGATTTCAGGTTGTCCAGCCATTTCAGAGCTGAGAATTTAACCTCATCTCAGTGCTTGAGAAGAAAGATTGCTGAATTTTAAGGTCAAATTTCCTTTCTCTGTAAATACAAAAGAAATCATCGGTAACAAATGCAAAAATCAAGACTTATACTTATTTGTCACCAGTGAATAATATTTCCTTGGCTAGTGTTAGCTGATCTGGTATTTTCCTTACGTCTATTCACAAACTCCACGAACGCATTGCCTAGGCCCTTCCCTTGCAGACTCTTTACTGTGGCAAACAAAATGTAGATATCAGAGCACCACCACCACCACCACCACCACGATCCCCACCCCCCCTCCAATATCTCCCCGCTTTTTACTTAAATGAAGTACATCAGCAGAGAGTTCACTCCAGCCATCAGCATTTTTCTTCTGCTTTTGTCAGACTGCAGAACTAATTGTTCATGGTGAAATTCCTACATTAGCATCTAAATCTTTTGAAAAGGACTGAAGTGTTACAAACCAACAAAACTGCAAGAGGCAGTCTGGATCTTGGAGCTGGGTTGACATTCATATGTAATTCAAAGACATTTGTGCAGCACAGGACTATTAGGTATCATGCTGGTTTCACATGGGAAGGATTTGCGTTTTTTTCTTGTCTGGGCCTGATGAAAATGAAATGATGATGCACTGAAGGATGATCTACCATTGTCTGGGAAGCCAAAATTAGTATCTTGATGGTTTGTCTAGATGCTTGAGAAATTTCTGCTTCTGCATCCACTAACTGCTCCCTCATCTGAGTGCTCTTGGATGGCTTAAGGTTAACCCGTTTCAGTGGACTTGTTTGGTCACGAGTCGGTAAGTAAGCTGAAATACTGACTGAAATACTTTGGTTCAAAAGATTTCAGCTAAGTTTGCTTACTTCTGCTTATCTATAAAAAGTTTAAGATTTCCATAGTAAACCAAACAGAAAAAAACAGCCCTTAAAGGAACAACCCCTGCCCATCTTCAAAATAAGTATGTTATTTAAATGCTCAAAGAAAATGTTTTATATTTTACATAACCTTTACAGATAAGACACTTTCTTGAGGTGGTTTAGGAATTTCATAAGCAAGGCTACCTATCTCCCAAGCTATGCAAAATATTTGCTCAAATGAACATCTCAAGAAACCTTAACCTGTTTTAAAGATTTAAAAAAATACTGAAAGACTTCAACTTTTGAAGAACTAAGTAGCAGTAGAATATCAAAACATTTTCCCAACTACCTATTTTCCTTAAAGCTATTTACTATACAAAAAAGAGACAGTTTTCTTTTGGAATATTTTTTGAGTCTCTGAAGCAAAAGTATTTGTTTACAGAAATGAATTAAGAACACTGAAGAAGCTATATAAGACCACATCTCTTTAAGAGTGTTGTCCTGTCCTTTAAAAGTCTTACCCTTTGAAAAGATATTGTGGCTGGCTGTTTGCATCTTAATCAAGTACTTCACCAAGTATCATCAGCATCACCCACAAACTGCAATTAATGACTACAACGTGCTTTCTGCAAGGCAAGTACTAACCAACATTTAAATATAACTTTCAAACATAAAACAAACCATAAACTATTCAAGCAAAATAGTACATTTACAGCTACAGGCTAGAGTCTGCTCATTTGGAGTGGGAAATTAAAAGTGGAAGTCCTCCAGCCTCTTATTTACAGGACAAAAAAAGGAAAAACTTCTTTAATCAACCTAAAAATCTCCATGAACAAGCAAGTAAAAAAACATGGCTATATAAACTACAACTGGTGATCACATGTAGAAAGGTAATTTTAAGTGTTTTTTCAACTTCAGGAAGGGTAACTGATGGTGTAATCAATGCAACTGCCCCAGGCAGAGTGCCCGGCCTGCATCCCAGTGCTCAGGCACATCAGAAGAGAAGGAGCATTCAAACTTTTAGCTTGGGAAGGAAAAATTTTAAGCGATTTATCTTATGTCCTGTCTGAAAGGCCAAGGAGTGGCACAGAGTGGTAGTGCATTTATATAGAGGCATTAAGCTCCTGACCCGGAATGAACACAGCTCAAGCAGGAGCAGTGTCAACCCAGCCACTGCTGCTCACCTACCTGCTCATGAGCTAAGCAACCCGGTACAGGAGACCCGAAATTGCTGCCTTGTGAGGAAATTCCTGCTGCCAAGAGATGGGATGTTTGAGTTCAAAAGACACGAGAACAGTCAGAAGTGATTTCAGACAAAAATATTCAAACAAGGACCAGAAAAGATAATAGGGGAGAACTAGGGGAAAAAAACCTTGTGCTTTGTGGTGAACAGTGAGCTAATACTTTTCAAAGTGTTATGTGAAAACAAAGGAACCAAAAAGTCCATGATTAATTTTTTGGTTTTTTAAAAAAGCTAAGATAGTCACCTTTCTCCTAAAAACAATTAAATCAAAGAATAAGGCCCCGATTAGTTATTCCATTAATTTTATTAATATATAACTGAGTAAACTGAGTATAAAATGCTGCCATCATGGTTAGGTCCTAAAAACTTCACAAGCTATGCCACGACTGAGCAATTCCAATGTGATTTTGGAGTTCTAGACAGTCTACTACCTTACCCCAGATGTTTAGAGGAGGATCCTATTGCTTGGCAGTGTTTCACATAAATACAGGGAAATGTTTGAGGCCATCTGGTGTTAAATAAAATCCACAAAAACCAGCAGAACACACAGACACATTCAAATGTTAATCTTTCCTTCAGAGCTTTTTCTCCCTTCTGGGTAGGACTACCTGAATGACTGATAAACTGAAAGAAAACAAAAATGTTCAGGCTTTTTCTGATCATAATAATGATTTAAAGAAACCTAATGGAACACATAATCTGATCCGAAATGGAATATTATGTATTTGAAAATTATCAGCATACAGCAAAAGAAATAATGGCATACGCTACGAAAGATGGAGGTAGTATAATAACAAAACCATAACTTCTTTACTCAGTAGAACATTACTTGGGACATTTATCCAGAATGTGGCAGCCTGGGGTTTAGCCCCTGACTCTTAAAAGGCAACATTAAAGCTCATCATTCCCATTGGCAGTGTGACACTTTTAAGTATTAATCAGCAAGCCAGACAAGAATGGTACTCTACACTTCTTGAAAATGTGAATTCAAATCCATGTAGGAGGATGGAATCTACTCTAGATTTTTCATATAGGAGGTAGGTGCTCAGTTATCGGATAAAATGGGATACCCACCATACTGAGGCACATTTAGGAAAACCAATGTAATTTGTTAAAAACAACTTTTTTTTTTTTTTTAAGAAAACCAATAATTACCTATGATTGCCTGTCTCTACCTTTTGCCCTATTTCACATCCAGAGACACCCTACTTTTTTCAGAAGTAGACACTGTAAGGATATGTGGAATTTTAATTTTTTTTTAAAACGTAAATAATTTTTTTCTGAGGATATCTGACTGACAGGTGTTTAACATGCAAGACTAGGACAACAGGCAGAATTAAGCCCCATCTGCAGGCTTATCACAGACCCAGGAGACAATGCCAAAGACCAGAAATCTCAGGCCAGCGATGGGCCATTAAAGGAACCACTCAAAGCCTTGAGGAGATTCAACTAGAATTTTCTAACTGATTAGGGGGATGGTTATCACAAGTCACTCAGGGAAAAACAAACTTATGGGATATTTCAGGGCATTTGTATGATTGTGCAAAATACATCATGGGATTTTTAGGGGAAAGGCCAAAGATGGGGAAAAGGTGGGATGAAGGTACATTGAGGACAAACAAGGGCAGGAAAACAGAGGGGCAGTGGGGCAGCGGTGGGCAGCTGTGCGAAAACAAGCTTATGGGCAACACATCTGCCAATCCAAGTCCTATCTTGTTCCCCGGTAAGCTGTCTGTTCTGTCTGTGTGTGCTGCTAGCAAACTTTAAGCCAGGGTAGCTAGCGAACAGGATAAGTGGTCTGTGACTTACCTACTGGAGAGAGCTGGGGTCTGGCCTCAGGTACTGCAGAGACTCCAGATTTGCCAGGCAAGTTCTGGGAGTGGGGGGAACACAGGTCTGGACCAGGTACTGGAGAGACCTGCCAGGTTATGACAAACAGCCGAAGGAGCAATGTGAAATAATCCAAGGAACTGATAAGGCCAACAGAACACAGACATAACTGACCCTGAAGAGTCTAAGAGAACACAGACACAGTGACCCTGAAGAGTCAATGCTGTGGAACTAGGGTAAGAACAACATTTGCAGAGGCACCAAGTGCTGAGACTACTTGAAAGTAGTCTATCCTCATTATATTATAATAGGAAAAGTAACTCCCCTAGAAGCAGAAACTTTGAACAGGTAGCCCCCCCACCACCACCACCTCTGGAGTGTGCATATCATATATAGTATCACGTAAAGAGTTATCGCCAATCATGTTGTATGACGACTAACATCTCTGTTTGTTAGACTATATAAACCTCCTAAAGCCAGGAAACGGTGTGCTAGCTGTGTGGGCTTCCCACCCAGCACCCACCTCTGCGCAGACATGAAACTAACCAGCATCTCACCTCTGTGTCCATCGGCTTTCGCACACCAGGGGAAGAACCCTGGTTTGGGGACAACGGTTACGGGGTGGTGAGGTGGGATATCTGCTGCTGACACTGCCTGGCAGGTGGGTGTTGTACGGACACCGGCCCGGCGTTCCCACCAGGCCGAGGGACTGCAGCCCAGCCAGAGCAGACGGGGAAGGTGCTCGCCCATGTCCCAGGCCCACCGCAATAAGCGTCCCCTTGACACAGCCCACCATTACAGCGGCCTTCAGATAGCATGAACGTCGCATATAGAGCGGTAGCTGGGGAACGCTGTGTCACTGTAGCAAATGTCCCTGTGGCCCAGTGGGTTTCCCATCAGCTATGGGAAAAACCCGGCAGCACCGCAGCCTCACGGGGGGCAGCTTGGGACCCTCGAGAACAAGCTGCAAAGGATAGTCATTTAAAACAAAACAAAATGGATTCCTCAGAAAAAAACTTTATTGTTTCCTTAGGCAAGTACTATCTGGAAAAGACTGCCTGGTCTTAGGGGTCTGCAGGAGGGAACAGTTTGCAGAGGCCCTGCACCTCGTCGGGACAAGATGATGGGGTCAGGCCAAGCTCCCACACGTTACCCTGTTTGCAGGGCTCTGCTTCTGGGCGGCGGCGCCCGTCCCCCCGGCGTTCCCAAAAGCCAGGCAGCCCCGTAAAACACCGGCACCGGGGCCCCTCCCGCGGTCCCCCGGGCCCTGCCGGTCCCGCCCGCCGGTCCCGCCGGCACAGCGCCGCCCTCGGAGCTGCCACCCCAACCGCCGCCGGGCCCTCCAGTCGAGCACCGATCTCCGGGATCGCACGTCTCCCCCCAGCGAGCCGGCGCGCCCGGCGAGAGTAGCCGAGCGCCGATGGCGCGGATGGAGCACGCGGCGGGGGGCGGGGCGAGGGCTGGCTTCCCGCTTCCGGGAGGACGGCGGATGTTGGTGTTTGAATTTTCTGTCAGTTAGCGTGGGCGGCTCGGCGTGGGGCGGCCGTCAGAGCGCGGTGTTGACGGGGCCGCTTACGGGGTGATTAACGCCTTCAGCAAGGCTGCCTCTCGCTCCGGGGTTGGCTGAGGCCGGGGGTAAGGAGGCGAGTGCCGCCTTTCGGAGGACGAGGCGCGGCGGGTGGGGCGCTGAGCCGTCGCCTGGGCAGCGTGAGGCGCCGCGGCAGGGGAGCGGGAGCCCGGCTGCTCCGTGAGGGGGCCGAGCAACGCGCAGCGGCTTCCCAGTCGATGTCTGCGGAGCAAGCCTGGCTCCCGCCGCCTGTCTTGGGGCAGGGAGTAACTGATCTGAGAGCTCTCTTCACCTTGCTTCTGGGAGGAAAGCTGGCGAGGGGCGAGCGGCGTCCCGCTGCAGCCGCGGGAGCGAAGCCGGCTGGGGGCCGCTTTCTCCTCAGGAGCTGCCGTGGCCTGTTGCGTCGTTTAAAAAGGCGCCGATCAAGTTTCGTGGTTGGAACCCCTGTGAGACTCGGAACAGTAAGGGGACGCCGGCACCTTGGCTCGGGGCGGGCTCCCGGGCAGCGGCGGGGGTCCCGCTGCTCCCGCCCCGCGGACGGGGACGGGGGCGTCGCGTTATGGGCGGCGAGAGGCACTGCCGGCACAGCGCGGATGGATGGGTCTGGGAGGGCTGCTTCGCCTGCGTGCTGGAGAACACGTGTGCCCGAAACCTTCCCTCCTGGGGTGGTGTTTTGTTTTTTCTTTTCCCATTCTCGGGTTAAAAATAACAGTTAAAACTACCTTTTGTTCTGGAGTAGTAAAGAGCTGTAGAACTTAGCAAAACCCAAGTATTCACTCTGAGGATTTTCTTAGCCTATTTAAGCAAAGTAGGTAAATTCCGGTTTATGTTTCGTTTTTTGTAAACGCTGGGTGATCATGTGCGCCTGTTTTGCCTGTAGACTGATTAGGAATTGCTTTGTTCCTGTTGAGAGCCCTGTAGGAGTCATGTATAGAGCTCCAGTGGCTGTTCTCACTTATCTTTTGACATGCAAGTTTAAACTCTGGGCTCACCTTCCTGAAAGAGTTTAAAGGAAAAGTAGAAGAAATTGGGCGGGGTGGGGGCGGAGCGATCTGGCGATCTGTTTTGTTTTGTTTGGGCCAGGGAAAAGAAGGAAGGTGCTTTTCTTGTTTCTAGGCGCATGCATGCTTTCCCCTACCTGGTAGGGCTTTTTAGAACACACCAAAGTGAAAATCTGGTCTTGTGTGGTTATATATGGATTGGGTTTTTTTTGTTGTATTACCGTCGTACATTCAGGACTCTGGAACTGGCAGTGACCATTCTTGGGGAAATCTCGAAGAGAAGGGAATGTTTGTGAGCTGGGTGCTTCTCTTTTGCTCCCCCTGTACCTGATTATGTTTATTTTTTGTAGTTTAGGAAGAGGCAAGTGTGTTTCTGGGAAAACTGGAACCAGTTATGTAATCTGTGTGTCGGTGCTGCATGGTTCTTCACAGCCTCTTGACCTAATTTGGTTGCAGTGCCGTGTGTTTTCTGTTCGTTTTCCTTTGAGACCATTTTCTGGCAACGGTCTTTTGTGCACAAACTTCCTCGGCTGTCTAAAAAAGTGCAGCGGCGCAGAGCTGTTGCTTTATGCCTGGGACTGCTGCCTCCATTCAACTCCTTTCTTAAAGCTCCAGTAAAATGGCTGCAGTACTTTATTTGCAATAGGTTGGATTAGCCTGAGGTTTGCTTGAAGCCTGTACCTGGCAGTCACCTAAACTGCAAGTAGCAAAACTCCCATAGCTCTGAGTCTGTCAGGCTGCTGCGTAGGGGCTGGGTTTCTTGCCGGCTGCCTGCTCGCTCAACCGTATGTGGGAAATTGTCCACCTGCCTGTGAGATCAAGCGTGGACCTGCAGGCAATCGCCCGGGATTCTTGTTTTGCAAAACTTTAACGCAATGCTTTCTTCAGCTTCCTAAGTGAAAGCAAGGCAAAGATCTACAGGTGTGTTCCTAAAGGCGCTCTCCTTTGCGCTAGAGGAAGAATAATCACCTTAGTGCTGGGGTGAAAAAACGTATCTTCTTTTTTCCAAGGTGGGCAAGGTTGCATGGTGTAACCCACGGTAAAAGGCCAGCTCCTGGTATATCGCTGTTGGGGATATAATTTTTAGGAGTATGTGATATTCGAAAGAAATGCGGGTTTGGTCAATGTCTCTAAATTACTCTCTGCTTCAGAATGTAAAATACTTAGTTCTAAATAGTGTAAGTACCACTGGATGCATGGCCCAGTTTTGGATTCCTCACTTTTTTTTTTGTTTGTCTTGGATCAGGATTTCTTTGACTAGGCCTGCTTTTTCTCCAAACAGTGGAGATTGTCTTCATAGTTATGTCACTATCCTACCTAGTGAACTTTTTATTTCGGTGTTAATACAACTTTTATTTGAAAAGGTGTCGCTGACACTTCTTTAGTCATCCTTGGATCGATGTTTTTGATGTTTAAAAGACACACAAATTCTTCTGTACGCTTAAATCTATACATAACTAGCTGTTGCACTGGACTTTATTTTCTCTTTTGAAAATAAAGTATCATGGTAGTTTGGGGGAATAGTTAAGAGTTTCTACTTGTTGCATTGGTCTGGGAATATTTTTTCTGAATATTTGCATCCT
Source organism: Falco cherrug (assembly GCF_023634085.1). Lineage (NCBI taxonomy): Eukaryota > Metazoa > Chordata > Aves > Falconiformes > Falconidae > Falco > Falco cherrug. Next base: position 59,565,956 of record NC_073703.1, read on the forward strand.
GCTTTCCAAACCCCTGTGTCTCACAGTGACAGCGGAATTATGATATTCTTTTCTTCTTGATCCCATTTTTTTTTTACTGTGTTGGGTTTTTTTTCAGTTTAGAATTAAATGTTAAACTAGTAGGTAATAGTGGTTGTTAATGTACTAGATATATTTAACACCTCATGTTTTTTTCATGACAGCCAGCCAGAAGAACTCAGGATGAGTAAAACCAAACTTTTTGACGTTCAAAGTCCATGTAAGTAAGGTTTTTATTAAATAGTTACAGAAATCTTTAATCTGCATATATACCACCAAATATAACTTGCTTTATTTGGGTTCAAAGGGCAGGTGGATTTTCAGTAATGAAATTGTGTTGGAACCACTTGTCTTGGGGAATGAAAAAGAAATTACTTGTAAACTTCCTTGGATTTGTCTGCTGTAATTGGAATATTTAAAAATAGTCCCTTCCACAGATGTTTTAAGAGCGTAACCTTGGGAATTCAGCTGCCAAATCACACACAACTGTGTTTGCAGTGTATGATTCCAGACTTTCGTAGGCTGAAGCAGTACTTCTATTCTCATCACTACTATGGTTGTTCTTGATGTTAGAATATTGAAATGTATCTTTTGAGAACTGAAGGGAAGAAATGGCTGTGGAAGTATGTTAGTGGGCTAGGAACTACAGAAATGGGGAAATCCTCCAAGGTTTTAGTTGACTCCAATGTTGTCTCAAATCCTTGAATTTTGAAACTAGCATATTTTTTAAAAGCACTGGTGGTATACATATGGCTTGATGTAGTCAGGATACCATTCATACACCTTGTACAAAGGTTATCACACATAGTTACACAAAGAAACGGTTCAGTTTCTTCATGGATTCTGCTGTAGTGATGCCTTTATGTACAATACTGAAAAAAATTAGATGACCTATTTAACATGCATCTGGACATTGTTGGCCATTCGATAATTATCTTTGGGTGTTTTGAGAAGAATGTTTCAGTTAGCTCAGTCGGCTTGTGAATTTAGCTTGGGTGATGGCTCTCTCCTGAATCAGCAGACGGGTGGAACTGATGAAGTATTTTCTTTTTAGTAACTAGAGAAGGAACAAATACTACCATTTTCTGTATTTACTATGGAATTCTATTCTGAGAGGGGTATCTACTGTCCCATAGCCAATAGTTCACTACAAGATGCATATGATTAAAAGAGATGAAAGTTACTGCTCTACAGTTGATCCTTAATAATTCCAGTACATTCACTGTGATTGTAAATATGGTCCTATATTTTAGTCTGTGTGCTCTGTGGACGACCAGATGACTGCCCTAAAAAGTATGGAGAAAAAAAGACCTATGCGGAATATAATCTCACTGTTCATAATTACTGTTTGGTAAGTATGTGGTATTGATCTTGGAGCTAGTCTGTTTTAACTGAAAAGAAAATAAAAATAAAGGCAGCAAACATTAAATAGTAATTACTTGTCCAAATAAATAAATTCCAACAAGCCTTTATTGAAAGCTAAATTCTGTTCGTGATCCATTTATGAATTACTTTGTTAGTTCTCACAACCTATCATAGCAACGAAGGTACATGTTAAGAGAAAGGGAACAGATTGCACCTACATATTCGCTTCTGTAAGAGAAGCGTAGTTTCAAAATTCGGAATGTGAAAATTCCACCCATTTGTGGAAAAAGTAGAGAAAAGTCGTCTTTTCCTTGTTTCTCATTAGTTCTTGTTTGGGTCCGAGTTACTCTTACACTACCTAGGACATTGTAACATTTAAGAAATAGTCTTACTTTTCAGTTCAGTAATATGCAACTTACTGATCTTACACAGCTACAGTATCACTTTTTAGTAGAAGCTTTTAATTTTAGCAGAGCTATGGATGTAGATGACAGCTGAGTATCTTTTGTTATCACACTTGGCACTTTCCAAGATTCATATTCTTAAAGGTATACTTAAACTGCCTTTCGAACTCCAATTTTTTGCAAGTCTTTAAAATAATATGACTACTTAAAAAAAAAAGTCAGTTTTTTTTGTTTAATTAATACAGTTTGAATTTTCCCCCCAAGTTTATAAAAACAGTCTTGAAAATATCAGGAACAATTTGGGGTTTTTTCTCAACCAGTTCTTTAAATATTTTGTTGATTGCAGATGGCTTAATAGATTGAATATTGAATCCTTTAAAGTGTAGGCCGAGCAATGGTTTTCTGAAGTTACTTTTTTTTATTCTTAAATAAATTTTAAGCATCTGGAAGGAGGTGTAGGTCTGTTCATCATAGTTTTGTCGCATACATAAGGCTGGATGAAGTGATAGGAAAATGTCCTTTCCTGATGGAGCTAGGAAAGGGCATGCTTGCAACACTGAGCCTTATGATTTCTAAGATACTTTACTGTAAGTCCTCTTGTAGATTTTGGTCCCTGCTTCTTTCTTAAAAAACAACCAAAATCCCATGATTTCACTTAAATATGGTAAGTATTATATAAGAAAGGGGTTCTTCTAGAAGGAAGCCAGTTACTGGTGCAGTTTTGTTTTTTCTTCCAAATGTCTCATGCATGGAAAAAATATATTTTTAATTGGGTTTGGTATGAAATTTTACATTTAGTTGACTAAAATACTGATAAAGCTCTAGTTAGAAAATGGTGCTCGTTGAAATTAAAAGGAGAATAGTAAAACGGTATTGTAAAGAATATATGAGGCATCAAGTTTTAAAACTAGTTATTTGAAGTTTGTGATGTAACTGCCTTGCTTAGTAACTTAATCAAAGTTATCATCAGGCTCTTCTGACTTGCCGAGTTACTTGATTCTGGTTTTTATTTTAATCCTCTTTGAAAGTGAATTACTTCTCCTCTTAGGTTGCACTTCAGTACAGATACTTCCTACTGTGCCTCACTATCTCTGCAGCACAATTGTCATTCGCATTAACTAAACTAACTTAATTTTATTTTCTCTGAAGCTCTGTATGCTTATGCTGTAAATAATTGATAATTATCTGAATATACTTCAAAAAGGAAGGTAAAATACACCACCTTTGGCTCTACAGCATTACATAAGACTTTGTTATGAAATACTTATTTTTCATGTTACTGTGTCATATCAGACAAAAATATAGAAATGCTTTGGATCAGTTTTTTAAAATGTTTGCACACAAGCTTTGTTAGACTGATGCAGTGTAGGTAATCAAATCTTTAGGCAGGTGAATGTTTTAAAATACTTAACTGTTTTCATAGCTGATGTCAAGTGGCATTTGGCAGAGAGGGGAAGAAGATGAAGGTGTAGATGGATTCTTAATTGCAGATATTAGAAAAGAAGTGACTAGAGCTGCAAAACTGGTAAGAATGAAGTCTGGTATTTACAAGGGGGAAAAAAGTAAGTGCACTTAGTATTGTCTTTGGGGGTTGTTTTGGTTTTTTTTCTGTAATGGGAAGTGTGCAGAGCCCATTCAAGAATGTGAATTTTACATTTAAGTAACAAGTATATTGGATTATTGGAAGCCACAAGGGACAATAAAACCTGCTGAAGTTTCCTAATATTTTTATTTCCTGGGTATGTTGCAGATAAATGAATAAGGGGAAAATACATATGCATAGTACCTCATGATGTTATGCTGAGCCTCAAGCTGACCCTGTATCATTTCACAGATGCAACTAAACTATGGGTGCTGGTAAAATAGCTTGTAGTTTGGCTTACATATCACAAGTCACATGCATGTAAAACAATGCATAATCAAGTCTGTGAAATAACTATATTTGAAATATATATATATTTCATATCGGGTCTTTGAAATAGAGCTAAAACACAGTAGTCTTGTCACAGTTACAATCTATTGGCTGATATTTTTTTACACACTATGTAATTTTTTCTCTTGGCTTAATTCCTGTAATTTTATTTGGACTTTATAGATATTAATGTTCTGTTATTTCTAAAACAAATTATTTCTAGAAATGTAATATCTGTAGGAAAAAGGGTGCTTCAATTGGATGTGTAGCTCCCAAATGCAAACGAAGTTACCATTTTCCTTGTGGGTTAGAAAAGGAATGTATTTTCCAGTTCATGGAAAACTTCAGGTGAGTTCTGGGATTTTGTTACTTTCTTACTTTCAATTCATTATATATATATACAGGAATTAATTTGTTTTTTCATGGGTTGTCATTATATAGGCTATTAATTATAAGTGATGTCATGAGAAAAAATACCTGATTTGTGGAAAACATGAAGGCCAAGCAGTTATATTGCATACTTAGGACCTATAAACTAAAATCTCAACACTTCTAAAGATATAATTTAATGCTTCTAGAAGTAGTCAAACATTAAATTCTAAACTCTAAACTGCAAAATGGTTGGCTTTGGTTTTTTTATTTACCTACCTCCTGTGCTGCTGTTGAAAGGGCAGTGGTTTGACTGCTGTTCTCTCTCAGCTTTCAGAACAGACTGTGCCATTCTGTTGTGTTTCAAAGCACAAGACTTCTAGATCTGCTTATTAGCGATGGACTTAAGGAGACGTGGGTTTAATATCAAATGTCTCAAATGTTTTATTTTCTTTCATATCATCTGTCCAGCATCTTGGCTGTAGTCAAAATACTTCCAAGTGCGTTTGATCATAGCTTTATTCTGCCTATTGTAAGCTGAGTTTGTAAGGTGGGTGGGTTGGAGTCTGACAGGCACTTAAACTTCTTAAATAAACTAACTGTATTAAGTCAAGCACATGTAAAACCAATACATTTTCAGGAAGGCTTTTTAGACCTGCGTTTCTTGGCTGTCTTAGGTCTTTGAAAGTGTGCTAAAAATTTATCAAGCTACCTATACTCTGCAGAATCAATATGCAAACTCAAAATTGCTCCTTTAATGACATGATAACATTAAAAATATAGGAAGAACTTGAGGTTCTGAGGACAGGGAACATGTTAATAGGACTAAAAGAAGTTTTGAGCAAAAAGGGGGTATATGAGCTCTGTAATTTACAGAGTATCAGTTGGTAATATGCTTCTTCCTTACTATTCTGTTGATTTGCTCTGTTAGATACATAATTTGTTTACATGTGTATTGTGGTTTAATCCTGGTAGGCAGCAGGGTACCCCACAGCCACTTGCTCACTACCCACAGCTGGATGGGGAGTGAGTTGGAAGGGTAAAAGTGAGAAAACACATGGGTTGAGATAAAGACAGTTTAATAGGTAAAGCAACAGCTGCATGTGCAAGTAAAGCAAGGAATGAATTTACTTCCCATGAGCAGGCAGATGTTTAGCTGTTTCCAGGCAGGGCTTCGTCATGTTTAAGTTACTTGGGAAGGCACATGCCCTAATGCTGACTGTGTCACCCTGCCTCCTTTTTCCCCTAGTTCTATTGCTGAGCTTCATGTCATATATTCTTTTGATCATTTGGAGTCTGCTCTCTGGGCTGTGTTCCCTCCCAGCTTCCTGTGCACTCCCAGTCTGGTTGCTGGCGGGGCAGTGGGAGAAACAGAAAAGGCCTTGATGTTGTCTAAGCACTGCCCAGCAATAACTAAAACACCCTTGTGTTACCAACACTGTTTTCATCACAGATCCAAAACACAGCACCATACAAGCTCCTATGAAGAAAATTAATTCTGTCCCAGCCAAAACCAGTGCATGTCTGCCTTTTTAGCTTGTTGCCAAGCATTTATTAATGGGAAATTAATTTTACTATTCTCAAACTTTATTACGAAGGTTCTTAAAATGTTTTGATAAGGGAACCTTCAATTATTATTTTTAGATCCTACTGTTGGGAACATAAACCAGTCCAAAAGCTTCTGAATAAAGAATCTGGAGGAACTTCACAGTGTACAATATGCCTGGATTTAGTTGAACAGCTTCCAGCGTACACTGTACTGAAAAGCCCTTGCTGTAAAAATGCTTGGTTTCATCGAGAATGCTTGCAGGTAACACAGATTCACCTTTTTTCTTTGCACCCACAGAGATAACTCTTCTGTTTTGTTTAAAAGCAATGGAATGGTTGCTTAAAATTGGGTAAAATTGCTTAGTGTTAATATAGGCAGTAGGTATGGAAATACGCTAGGTTTGAAGGGCAATGCTATAATTGTGTTTTGGAGACTAGTGTCCTAAGAAAAGGATTTTTTTATGCTATTAATTTTCTGCCGCCCACCCCGTTTCTACATTTGTGATACACTTCATACTTTTAGCTATTTTTAGAAACTGAAGCCTAACCTAGGTAGTTGCCTTCTTGCAAGTCATTATTAAATGCTAAAAATGTAATTTATCAATTGTCACTTCTCTTTGCCTAAGTCCAGAGCTTGAAACAGTTATAAGGTTCTCTTTGTAAACTCATTCTAGATCTGAAGAGGTTGACTGAAAAGGATTGTGCTTTTGTTTATGAACCTAATGGTAGCATGTGAGCTCTCCTTTAAAAGAAGAGAACATGCTCACCATTTGCTTCAATGTCAAGTGACATCCATATCAGCTTAACATCCACGCCAGGACAGTATCCATGAATATTATAGATATTACGGTATTATTTATTGGTATCTGAAGGATGGTTGTAATTCAATAACTGGTTTGGTGTGTTCTTGTGTTTTTTTCTTGACCACAGTATCAAGCTTTGAGTGCTGGGATATTTTTCTTTAGGTGCACAGTATGTAACAACAAGGACAAATTTCAGAAAGAAATGTTGAGAATGGGCATACACATTCCAGAAAAGTAAGTGATTTACTAAATGATCACTTCTCTATAAAAACTCTGACGGGGTGTAAAAAAACACTTTTAACATATTCTCTAGAACTGTATCTGTTAATATGTGAAACCTTAATTCTACCTTCAGTAGTAGGGTATTTTGGTTTGATAAGGAGTAACGTGTTTCCTTTTAGTTATGCATCAGAATTTCAAAGGCCAAATAAGTAATCTCAAACATAAAGCAGGAAGCTCTGAAAAGACATTTTTAATGCCATTTAAAAGATCAAAACACTTCTTAAATACAGTTTCAAATTAACTTGAAGGTTGCTGGTAAGTGTGTTTTCTGTTCCCAGGTTCTTAAATAATGTGAATTTCTGTCCAGGCAGTATTATAGTTGACTGATTTGCTCAGCCATACAGCTTCCGTCTTCTCCCAAAGGATTGTTAAAGATATGTTTAGCATGAAAAACAGCTCAGAATTTTAGAAGCAGTTAAAGTTTGCACCATTTTTGGTGGGGCTCAAAATAGGATGAAGTGATCAGAATGATGTTTCTTTGTTATAAGTATTATTCTTTAATAACTATTAGTCTTTTCAGAGACTACCATTAATTCTCTCTGGAGACAGAAGCTCAGGATTTTGGAGAGGAAGAAGAGTCAGAATACTTGATGAACTTTGCCATATTAGTCTGGAAAAATCTGAGTTACTTTTCATGAGACCATTTTCAGTGGTAACCTGAGTAGACTCCCAAAACAAACATCCATGTTTGCTGTGAGAGAGAAAAGCGGAATGATGTTAAATGGAGCAAACATGCACTGAGATCATCTGAAAAATAATAAATAATCACAAGAAAAAGCCGTGAGTTTTATAGAATTAGTCTTGTTCCTAGACTTTTTTTTCTTACCCCTAGCTGTTGCCTAGAACATTAAATGATTGAAATATCTTCATCTGGTTATTATATACGTCTATTCCAAAGATGGAGTAACCCATTTAAACAATTGGAAATACAGTTGTAATAACGGAATTTTTTTGCCTTGTTTATAGGGATGCATCTTGGGAACTTGAAGAGAATGCATATCAGGATCTACTGCAGTGTTATCAACACTGTGACAGTAGAAGATGTCTCTGCAAGAAAGGCAGAGACTATAATCAACCTGATAGGTATGCCACTTTTGCAGGAACATATAACCTAGGATGGATTAATTCTTTGGTGTTTTTTTATTTTGTAAACTTTATTTTATTTAAATGCTTTAAAACTTTTCAGCATCAGGTTTTAATGTCAAGCCAAGACGCAGTGTCTAAAGTTTGTTCTACTCCCCATAATCTTATTTCAATACTAATTTTCTCAAATCAGGTTATAAAAGTCAAGAAAACCAAACCAATTGATTATCAGTTACCTTGTCCTTGTTCTCATTTGATACAGAGCTTAAGCAGAATTTGTATATCCACATAACATGTGGAATAGCATGTCTAAACTAATATTGCGTATCTCTCATTTAAAGCTTAATTCAACAATGTAATAATTAGAATACTTACTACCTGTACAAGAAATTCACGGAAGTACTAGACTTAGCTGAAAATTAACTAGTTGTGTAAAAATCAATCTAGCTGTGAGCTATCCATTTCCATGCAAATGGCAGAATATTGCTGATAGCTTAATGAGAGGTTTAAGGAAAAATTAAGCAAGTAGTAGAGCAGAATAAAGCCTTTTACATGATCACTTAACTTGTTAATTTTCTGCGTTCTTTCTTTTTTTGTGTGCTTCTGAAATGTGTCTCTTGGCATGAGTGTGCTCAAAGCTGCAGAGCGTAGTCTTTGGAGACTTGTTTCTGTAGTACTGTTGTGATAGGTTACTCCCTGCGGGCGTCAGCTTTGCTTTGTGCAGATTTGACCAGACATTCCTTGGTTCATTCATGGTATGTGTGTACCTCAGGATTTACTTTGCCTTTAGGAGTTGTACCTTAGGCTTCCAGTATTTGAACTAATATCAGTCACATTGTTCCATTGTATGTTTAAGCAAAGAAATAAAAAAATTTATACAAGAACCTAACATATTTAAATGCTGTCGCTACTTAAGAGTCTTATTCAGAATGTGTGTTTAAAAAAAAAAAAGGCAAACAAAAAAAAAGATATGCTCTTTTCAAAAATTTACTGTTTGGCAAAGCTGAATGGTGGATACCATGAAATACTAAGGACATTGCTAGCTAGCAACATGAAGGGAAAACAGGGTCTGCAAAGCTGTTGGCTTAGAAGCAGGGAAGCAACTAACTTCAGCCTGTTTAAATACAAGGTGCTGGAGCACAGGTAGCTCTTTTTCCTCTTATTGCAGCCAGGAATTGTGAGTACATCTTGTCTGAAGAAAGTTTGCCTTGATGATGTACAGTCCTACCAGACTGATAAAATTGTGCTTTATTCATTTAGTGTCTAGACTACGTTTACTGTTGAATGTACTTCGTTTTAACCAGCCTTGTTCTTCCATCTAATTCTAAATACATATGTTTTTAATTTTAGTAAATGGGAAATAAAGCGCTGTCAGTATTGTGGCTCTCGTGGAACTCATTTGGCCTGTTCAGCTGTGAAGTCATGGGAGCTAAACTGGGAATGCATGGAATGCAGAAGTATCATTTCAAAATCAGGTAAGTTACGGATGTGACAGTGGCTTCTTAAAACGATAAGATTTAATACTATGTATTTTACAGATAGAAGATTAATTAAATTAATGTAATTTAATCATACAGGGAACTATAGGAAACGGAAGAAGCATCCTTTGGCGACCTCTGAAAAGACAGATGGGACAAGTTGTTTGCTGGAAGAACCATCTCCAAAGTGCCCTCGGCAGTCAGCTGGGTCGCGACGCAGTTTTCTTCAGTGTGTAATTTTCTGTTTTCAAGCAGAAACTGATTATACCATAAAATACTATTTTAACATGAGTTGATGGCTTATTCCATAGGAGAAACTTCTTACACTAAATAGCAAATTGGTTAAAATTGGAGTAAAGTTTAGTGATCGAACTTCTGAATAAGCTGTGAATTCCATATTTTTTGCTATAGTTATTTGCATTTGATGGCATGTAATTCAGTTTTTACTTTGATGAAATTGGATCTGTGTAAAAGGACTCAACAATTTAGAGGTAACTTTGAATGTACAAATGGCAAAACTTGCTGATAAGCAACCTTAGCTTTATTTTTTTCCATGTTAATAGTGTACTAGAAATCTAGCTTACAGAGATTTTTATATAAATAACATTTTCCTTTGCTGTAATAACTTTTCAAGTCTGTAGAAATTAATACATTTAGGTTTTACTCATTGTATCAGTCAGGACTTGAATCTCATATATGGGATGCAACAAAAACAGGATCCTAAACCACAACATAATAAAATACTGAATTATTTTTACAATTCCAGCTCGAGCACTGGGCTTCATGTAAATGAACGTATAAGTGAGATTCAGTACTGAAATAGGAGGAAACTATATTGCTACCTTTAAATTAGAGATGTTTATGCATTCTTTCAATTGTATCTCCTCTTAAAATACTGTTTTGGTTTATAGATCACCAAAGATAACGTGCCGGAACAATTTGTCACCCTGCTCACACCTACAGCTTCCAGCATCCAACAGAGTGACGATGCCCTTATCTCCACTGATGTCAAACAGGAACTGGTCCCTGAGGAAAAAGTATTTTCTTCTATTTTTCTTAAACTGAAGAGTAATCTAGCACATGGCTTTATACCATATTTCCTACAGAACATGGGGGTGGGTGTACACATATACATACATATGTGTGTTTATATATATAGTGGCTATTTATATGTTTGTATGTGTATGTACATAGTCACTGGAGAAATCGAGTGAGTATACTGAAGAGCTGAAGTAATAAAGGTTTCTGCTGTTTATAAATGCTAGAGAGAGGTGAGGAGAAAAGAATGATACCTATTGAGAATTTTTAGGTTAGGTAGTGAGGGGATCAAATCCCAGGAACAAATTTGTCCTTACCAAAACATGGCTAGCTGTTCTTTAGAAAAGGGAGAATAAAAAGAATCCTAATTATTCTCTTCAAATTAGACATGTCCTGAATTTTCAATGTTTTTGCGTTTGTACCATAGGAATAGTTTGTGATTATGCTAAAATCAGTGGTAAAATAACATGTTTTAATACAGAAAGTTCAGTTTAAAGATGCAAATTTTTTTTGTCTTGTTGTGTATACTTAATTTATGAATTCTACCTGTAATGTCTGCTATAAATTCTGTTAAGGGAATTGGTTACTTCTAGTAGGTAGGGTATTTGAAATAGTTTTGATTGCACATTAGGAAACAAATAAGGGGTTTCCTTAGATGTCTTTTAAATGAGAGCTGCAACATATCTCCCTATTCAAATATATTTTTTATTATAGTGACAAAGAGTAAATATTAGTGAATAGTTGACAGTGTATTCTAATTCAGTTGCAAAACATCTCTAACATAACCATGGTAAACTCTTCAATTTCTTGCTTGTTTCACATTGTTCAAATGTAGAATGATGGTGTGAGTTGTTTGGTACTACATTGGTGTAACTGAATTAAGGAAATAACTGTTCATTTTACACCAAGGTAATTATTTCTACCTCTTGATTTTCCTAGTTCTTAGGGGTACTTTAAAATTTTAAAAAGTGCCAGTACAGAATTCAAACTTGAAGAATCTACACTAAATATGTCACTGATATAATTTAGGCAATATCTAAATGTACTGAAGTGTTTAAAGAGGTTTTTCCTAGTAGATTTTAACTGTTGCTAATTATGAGCAATAGACTTCATCTGAAAATAGATGCAATTTTCTTTTAGGCAATTAGGAAAGCAAAGAAGGCAAGTTTCTAGTATACTGAAGGAGTTAAAGCTACAAGTTAATACAAAAACTACAAGGCTTAACATCAATCCAGGAAATATCTGGAATAGTGCTTTAAAGGGATTTAGACAGCGCAACTTCAATCCTACAGAAACCATTGAAATAAAGTTCACAAACTGGAAAAACAGATTGAAGACAGATATTTCTGCATCAAAGCACCGTTTCTTCCAATTATTAATGCTTCACCTTGAGAATTCATCATTGTTTGAGGGCTCCTCTGCAAAGAACTTGTCCCTTGATTTTCAAGGTAATTAAGTGCTCTGTTCAAAAATACATTAGGAACTATGTAACTTGACAACCATGCTGCCTGAAGATTTAAAAACCTTTCAGTTCACAATTACAGCTCTGGTGAATAGAAATTTTTTTCAAATTTTTTTTGCTTTTCAATTCTACAGGGGGTGGGGTGCAGATCTGTCATAAAAACAACAAAAAATTGTTTAGTTGCAAAAGTTGATGACAACCAAGGGAAAAAATACGGGATGTAATTAGAACTTTTTCATTAAGGTATTTGTTCTCTACAAGTTAATTTCTTTGACCCACTTTCTCTGTCATTCATTTTTCTTTCCTCAAATTTTTAGAAGATTATCTCTGATAACATGCTCCCTAAAGACCCAAAGTTAGCTTCTTTGAGTTCTTATGTTTCAGCATTAAGTGTAACTTCTTCCACAGAGTTGAGTAGAAGAAAACTCTGCTCCTGTGTGTAAAAAAAAAAAAAAAAAAAAAAAAAAGAGAGAGAGAGATAAATACTGATATTATTGTTTCAACAGGCAGGAGATGACAAACCTCATTTGTTGCATCTCCTAAAGTAAGAAGGAATCGCATTATTTATCAGATTTTCTATGAAAAATAGAGGATTATTTTTATGCGTATATAATATTTTTATTTTTCATTTGCAGCTGTAAAAGAGAATCTTTATTTTGAAGCTGGTAAAATGATTGCAGTTTCTCTGGTTCATGGTGGCCCATCTCCTGGTTTCTTTTCCGAAACACTGTTCAATTGTCTGGTATATGGTCCAGAGAATGTGAAGCCAGCTTTGGAAGATGTTGCTGATGTTGATGTAGCAGAAACAATAAAAATGGTAAAGAAAACTAAACTACTTGGCAAATTCTTGTTCCAGACTATATTTGGAGATAAAGGGCTTACTGAATGTAACTTCAGTTCAAATGAAAAAGCTTTTTGTATCTATACATATATATATTTATACATGCATGCATGTAGTAAACAAATGCCTACCTTTTATCTTCTGATACAGATAAAACACGCAAACAGTCTGTCCAGCCTACAGTCTACAGTTCAAGACTGTTACAAATTCCTTGCTGCTGCTGGATGTTTAAGACCTGTAACAGCTTTGTGTGATAAGAATAAGCTGGTGGATGACCTGTTGATCCATCATGTAATCAAGAGAATTATTTCACCCCTAGAAAGGTTTGTTTTGTTTAAGTTTTTAGACTTCTTGGGGTTTTTTTCCTCATTGAAATACCAGATATGTTGCTAAAACTAACTTTCACGTGTTCTTACCTATTCTCTATTTAAACCAATGAAATGTACTGCAGTTTTCAGTGGATTAAGTAACACCTGTTAACTAGATAATTTCAGTCTTTCAGTTTAACTATTTCTCTACCTACCTGCTCTGTTCCATTTCTTGGTCATGTTCCTTTTTCAACCTTATGAAGAAAGCAGATACACAGCTGTAAACTGTAGCATGACAAAGACCTTTGTGCTGCATAATTTCTCTAGTTTGTTTGTTTTTAATTCAGAATTCCTCAAACTTATAAGTTTTAGGAGTGCTTAACATACATTTAGAGTTCAAATGAGTTTTCCAGAGTTCTAATCAGGGAGTTCGCATGTGCTGTTAGGAGGGTGATAATGGCCACAAGTGTAAGTTGGCCTACTTAGAATATAAGGAATGCATTGGTGTTTTTATTTGAGGTAGTGATGCCTTCAAATTGCTGGGAAAATTGCAGCTGTTGACTACTTCTTGATGGGTTTCTGACCTTACTTCCAATGTGCATTCTTCATCTGCTCACTAAAAAGTCATTGAACGTGAATTCTTCCAACAAGTATAGTTGGATTTGTACTTAACACATTTATGGTGTTCTTTGACAAGTCTGAATCAAGTGAATCTGCAAGAGCTATGAAAGCTAATTTTGAATGTGATGATTTTTAAACAAAGCTGTAAGTTTTCTTTCAGTCAGGGCCCTCTCTGGCATATTTGACCAATCCATGACATATTTTAAAACTAGTCAAAGTGAAAGGTAGTAAGTAGCCTGCTTGTTTGTGGGAAAATGTAGTTTTGTGCAATTTTGGAAATGAGTTTAAAATGTGCAAAATTGAGCGAAGCAAGAATTTGCTTGTTAATATCAAGAACTGAGTAAGTAGAGTTAGTCACTTCAGCTATTAATGTTCTACACCAGTGACTACACTTTCAATATCTGTTCTGAATTTTACTGATTCAGCCTATCAATATATAAGAAAATATGAGTTAACAGCTTAAGTAAAATTTTAATTATGATTTAATGTGGTGGTTAAATTGTAAAGCCAGTTGCTTGAAATGTTCTTATCCAGTACACAGTAACTAGTGAATTTTTTTCAACCCATAGCGCTGTTTAGAAAAAATAAAAATAGTTAAATCACAGAATCAGATTAGTGTAAATAAATAAATAAGTAAATGCTTCCTGATATTCAGACATAACCTGCTGTGTTTCAGCTTGTGCCCATTGCCTCTGGTCCTGTCACTGCTGAAAGGAGCCTGGCTCTGACTTCTTTACATGCTCCCTTCAGCTTTGCACACACCCTTCAGCTACTTCTATATGTTGATAATTCCACCTGTGCTTTTTCTTTCTCTAGGCTAACCAATTGCAGCTATCTCAGCCTTTCCTCACAGGGCTATGCTTCAGTCCTTGAATCACCCTGGTGACCACCCTACGTATCTCTTGAACTGGGGAGCCCAGCACCTAACACAGCATTCAAAGTGTGACTTTACCAGTGCTGAGGAGAGGGAGAGGATCATCTCCCTTAACCTGTTGGCACCATGATTCCTAATGCAGCCCTGGACACTGTTATCCACATTTGCCATAGGGAGAAATAATAGCATTTAAACACATGCAGAAGCCAAATGAAGGCTGTCTTTTAAGATGCCTCATTATGCCTAAGGACAAGGAATTTAAGCTGTTTTCTAAAGGGATATTTGTAAGAAAGAAATTCAGTATGTTCTTACGTAAAAATTAAACCATGCTCGTATAGATAACTACCAGAAAATACAGTTAATTTCTGCATATCACTGGTATTCCTTTCATCTGCCTGAAAAGCTTCACAGAAACACTTAGATTGTTAAAATGGGATTTAACACATTTTTCCAAGATGGAAATAAAATGGGACAACTATGTACACCTTATTGCAAGGCTTGGGAGACTGCAGATGTGAAAAATTATTATGTCCAGCCTTAGACCTTTACAAAATGCAGAATACAATTAGTTACCTACTGGCTTTCTGATGCATGCTTGGTGGTTCTTTTTTTCCTTCCCCCCAGTTTTAGGCAAGGTTTGGAAACCCTGGGTGTACTAGAGAAATTTCAAATGCATCCGGATGTGTTCTCTAGTATATTGTGCCACAAACCTGAAAGACTTTCAGCAGAAGTTCTTTGTGATCTCTTTACAATCCATTCCTCATCAGATGTAAATGAAGTTGAAGGTGTCGATTTTTGGATACATTATTTGCAAGATGTGGAAAGTAAGTCATTTTTTGTTCTTCTCCCCCTTGTTCAGGGTATTTAGCTGCTGGTATACATGCAGGGCTTGGTTTTTAAGAGTTCAGTGGGGTAAATAAATGAAGGTTTTAGAGGTTGCTGTCAGCTCCTAATTGTTCATTCTTCCCCTTCTTCCTTACTAATTATAATTTCTGAAACTGCCCAGTTGTAATGCAACTTGAGGGGGTAAATGTCTGAAAGCTTGGTACCACAACTCCTATGAGTTTTTTTGGTTTTGTTTAAAAACAAACAAAACCTGTCAACAACCTGAATGGTACAGAAAAATCCTTTAAATCCCCTCTCTTCAGCTTTGCTGTGAACTTACTCTTACTAGATAGCGTGTGTCTCAAAGATAGAGAACAGTGGTCTCTTCTTGTAGAAGAGGGTTTTTCCTATTAACTTAAGATTTTTCAGAGCTAATCTAAGTGGGTTTTTCTTGTTAACATTTTTCTTCTTTGGCCATATAACTGCATATCCATTCAGCATACTAATCTGGGGGTTCCTGATTTCAGGGTCGTATCTCTCCCCCCCCCCCCCCCCCCCCGACATAACATGCAGGATAATGGCTTCTGGGTAATAGGCAATAAATGACTTAATCTAATCCTATTTTTATTTTTTTTTTAGGTCGTGAGTCTGTAGTGACATTGGAGGATGTTTTGTTCTTTGCAACAGGCTCTTTTTCTGTACCACCTGTTGGTTTTGATCCTGAACCTGCTATTAAATTTTTGCATAGAAGGTATCCTGTTGGAAACAGACTCCTTAATTGCCTAGAGCTCCCTATAACACAGACGTATGAACAGTTTAAAAAGATAATGGAGCTCACAATCAGAAAAACACTAAGAGGTGGAAGTGAATAAATATTTTTTGCTCCTCAACTGGATGTTGGAAGCTTCAGTTTTCTACAGGAACATCTGCTTGCAAATGGCTACCGTATTTTTGGACAGTATGCTTAGTTTTTTCCCACTTTCCCCCCCAGAGATATGCTAGAAGTAGCAATCTTGTATTTCAATTTGAAAATTGTTTTCAATCATACTTTTATGTGGTGAATCATCTTCCTATTTGAAGGTGACATTGAGTCAGCAATTACTTGCAGAAGTTCTTCAAAATGTCTGCGTGTCTTTACTTTTGCTGTGGACACATTAAATGTTACCAAACTCTGTAACATTCTAGCTATTTCCCACAGGTAAGTATGTTGATTGTATTATATACTTCAGAAACTTAGTTATCAAAGTAAAATCGGGTACATTTTGAAGATAACTGCTGTAGAGCTTCCTCTCAAGTAAAACTGTGATGGAGTTCAGTTTTTCCATGTATAATTTTTCAGTAATTATTTTTATATTGATGATTCAGTTACATGTTGATAATTCATACAAACCTGTGAAAATTAAGAAACTTAAGTGTTTTACAGTCATTGTGATTAGTGTAGTAAAATATAATTAAGCTTTGGAGAAAAGCTAGGCAAAATAAGAAGGCACAAGAACAAAATCTGGTTGAACTTGAGTTTCTATTAAACAAAATCTTGGACATTTGCACACATTTCTGCATTCTACTGCTATACGTGATTTTTAAATTATCCATATAGCAAAAAATACTAAAAATTAGAAGTAAGTCTTGACAACAATAAGTGGTCTTTCAAAATGTAATAGAAGAGTTAATATTGTTGAGTATGAAAGTATAAGAATTTGTTGTTCATTAGAACACATTACTTTATGGAAGACAAAAGTTACTATTTTCCTAGGAATATGCACCAAAACTGTTTGGTGAACTAAAGGCAATCTACCATCGAGCTTGTCAATGCTTCACCCTTCTCTAGCTTTTAGCCTAAACATTTCCTGTTCAATTGTAGGTGCATTCTGAGGAATGCCAACTGTATAAAATACATTTCAGTTGTGCAGTATTTGTATAAATACCATTAAGACATAAAAAGAGGAGTGAAATTCCTACACAGTAACTTACCAATATTAGTAATACTAAAACTATGAAACTAAAAGGACATTTAAGTACACTTTTTTAATGTATACAAGTCTCTTTTTTGAAATTACTACCCCCCCTGTCAGTTTGGCCACCTATGCTATGTCCCAAACATGGGATGTGCTATAGATGTATATAGATAGGTATCTATATGTATATACCCACATTCTTCAAAATACTGCAAAGTAATCATATATTTTTTGTTGTTAATATAGCTTGGATTTAATTGAAAACACAAGCAGGATTGCTTGACTTTTGAATGCCATGGCAAGAAAGTACATCCACAGTAAACTATAAACGGACAGGTGCTTCTAAAAAAAGCAAACTGATCTGGTTTCAGGTTCTCGTTTATGGTTCATTGCAAGTATTCCTCTAACAAATTGTATTATGAAATGCTAACTATATAGCAGCATGCTGCAACTCACCTTTAGTAGCAGTCAAGACTCAGAAATTTGAGACCATGCTATAAATGGTTATATACAGAGGGAGATGTGTATTTAAATTACACAGTTAATTTAACAATAGGTAGGTATTTTGAATTCTTTCTTAAACTGCTACACTTTCTCTTTCTTTCTTGCTCTTGGGAAAGGTGCTAATCTTTTTTTTTATACAGACCTATTTCCATCTCTGGGTAACAAAAAATGCATGGCATTTTAATTTTTTTTATTATTATTATTTCAAAGTCTCTAAATTATTTTAAGGCTTGGATGAGATTGGACTTAGCAGATTTGAAAATAATGAAAAATGCCTGATCTAAGTCCTGTCACTAGAAACTTAAGAATATTTGGAATTAAGGCACAGCTAGTAGTGTTTTTCTGGTTCTGAGCCAAAGGCATATTAAAGTCTCCTTTAAAATAAATGTATGAGCTCTTGGTGAATGTAACTTGACTTGTTTAGATACTAAGCATTTTCTCATTCTCTTCTGACATTTTTTCCTCCAATAATATTCCATGTTTGTAATCTGCATAATCTTTGAATGTCACGCTGCCAATGACTTCTTTATATTGGTACCCTTCAGAATGGTCTATTATCATTGCAAGGAAGGTGGTTTGTTACAAATTTATTTGCATTATAAGGATTTGTGTTGTATGTTCATATTTTTAAAATATAGCAATAAGTCTCCTACAGATAGAGTTACTATACTCTAGAAACGAATGGTGTACCCAGTACAGTATTCCTTTTTCTTGCCTGGTTAGAGGTAAATGTCTTCTATAATATTATTTTCTTTTTCCGCATAGGAAGTACAGAACTTACAGAGGTAGCAAGCAGAGTGTTGATAATTTTAAGGGATAATTCTTGGACTTCTGGTACCTGCAGTGGCAAGGGAAATTTGTTTAGAATAGAACTTGGAACTAAATAAACAGCATTTTAAAACGTTTAGCGGAGAAAGAAGTAATGAATTAATGTGAATATAGGGCTTCAAGAACTGAGATAAAAATAAGCTTCACACCTTCTATTGCTTATTAGTTTTGAAATCAGCAGTTCATGGGCTTTAAAGAAAGGTAGAACTAACCTATCCATCAGCTCTAAGAACTGTTTTAAAACTATCTGCTATGCAGTGCTATATCGAACTTTGGACTTTGTACAACTTTGTAAAATCCTCTACTCTCTAACATTGAAAAGATTTTTCTTACACAGAACTTGTTCCCATTTTTTAATACTTATCTGTACACATTCAGGACAAGTTGTCTTTCTTGTCCGTTTGATCAGCTTTATCTAGACATCGTAATCTTTTGTTCAAGCTGTACTCATAAATGCTACTATGGAGAGGAACTTCCTCTATTCTGCTTAGTTTCAATGTTTATTTATATAGACCAATCCTAAATTTACTTGTAACTATTCATTAAATTTCCATTGAATAAGTGGATTTCCAATCCATCAAAACAGAAAGGTGCCTCTTGTCCGGAAACCATAAGAGCAATTTCTGTAGCTATAATGACAGTCAGCTTTTTAATTGCTGTAGGCAGGTCACTGAAGTGCAGTATTATTGGGTAGTTTTCATTTTACAGAAACTTAAACCTGAGGCACACCTGGAAATTAAGAAAGTTGCTTACTTTCAGTATTTCTGTAACAAAGGAAAATAACTGCATATACATTAGCTGTATTAAATATATTTTATAAAATTTGTCAGGGCCACAAGAGAACTATGGCAGACTGGTCTGTATCTGGCCAGAGAACTTCACCCCACAGTTACCAGATCAAACCCTAAGGTTCCATCTGGAATTAGCATGTCAAATAAGCTATTTATTTTCTAGAGCGATCGCTTTCTATAAACAATAGATGACTGTTAGTGGTTTTAGTATGGTCTCCCTAATAAATACTTTTTTAACAATTGTATTTTCTATCTGTTTGGGAAAAAAAAAAAGAAATTTTTTACTCGCTTTCACACATGCAAAGGATGTTTATTAGAAAAAGCTGTTAACATTTTTAACTGCTTTATGAGTGAAATGTACATAGTCAAGAGGAGAAGAAATTAATACCAGTTTATACTTAAGGTCTAAATCATCATGTGCTGCACCTTTGACTTTTTTCATTAAGATGTTCAGTCTTGGGATTGAAAGATGAGGATTTTGAGAGAGGTACGTTTAAAATGTAAAGCAGAGCTTTAGTCATTAATTCACACATTCTGTCTGCCTTTTGAAAATGGTATCAAAAATTTCTCATTGAAATACAAGGAAATGCAACTCCGGAGACTACAAAATATGCTTTTAAAGTTTATCTTGATTCTGTATTCTATAGTAAAGCATTTTAAAGCTCACGCTTTACTGTTAAGGAAGTGAATTGCTAGTTGGATAAAAGAAATCAAAATGCAAACATTTCTGAAATGTCGAACTACACGTATACAGAAAAGAATTGTCAAAATATTGTTTGAAGAAAACCAAACCTTCTGATTTTTTGTACTGCAAGCCAATGTTTTTTAAAGTTATGGTGATTAGAACATTTTGCAAGAAAGTATAATTCTGTAAATACTTCTAGCTCTAACTTGAACTGCAGGATCAGTGCATGAAAGGTTGCATCTTTGAGCAACGTTATACTTGACAGATGTAGCATCAGTGTTGAAATAAGTAATTGTGGGAAATCATTGCACTTTGAACATATCCATGACAGTAAAGTGTTAAATGTCTGCTTCAGTAAATATGTAACTTTGGAGTTTTCTTTCTGGTGATTTAATGGGTTTTAGCTCTAGGAGTGGTTCTGTAGCTCTATTTGGGTACTGTATATACTTGTATGTGTATATAGACGTATGTACATCTATAGCATGTATCCACACCTGAGGTGGGGTAAGTGGGGCAATTTCCCCGCCCCCCCCCCCCCCCCCTTCCCCGAGGGGCACGGCTGGGAGGACCAGGGGGAGCTGCACCTCGGGCTACCCGAGGCCGAGACAGCAGGCTCCGAACTGTCGGCTTTGTCAGTAGCTCTTGGAAGCTGCTGACGGCAGCGGCGGCCAGCTGCCTGCTTCTGAAGTGTCGGTCCTTCTTCCCGTAGTTCAACCGAGCCCCTCAGCGCTGCTCCGTGCCTGCCTTTCCGCTGTTGCCCTAAGGCGCGTTGCGGTTACCTCTGCTTGAAAATTCAGCCTGAGAGCAGAGCAAAAACTGTTAAAAGTGGGGTTTAGGTGTTAAAGGGAGCGGGGGTGGAAAAACACCACCTTTTGTCCGCAGCTGGGGAAAAGCACGGGCCAAATTTTAAATCGTAAGGTGCAGTTTCTCTTAAATTACAGCTCGCTCCGGAACAGGGGCCGGTGCTGGGGCCCGCGGGAGCTGCTGAGGGCGGGCGGAGCGAAGAGCGCGGCCACGGGCGAGCGTGCCGGCGTGGCGTACGGCGGCGCCTGGGCACCGGAGCAGGAGCAGGCGGGGCGGCCCGGACCCGCCTCCCGCCGCCGTAGTGGCGGCCACGTCGCCCGGCGGCTGCGTACGCGGCGGTGGGCGGTGCGCCGCGCCGCGGCCGGGCTGGCGGGGCAGGAAAATGGCGGCCGGCATCCGGGAGAAGCAGACAGGTAAGCGGCTTCCCGCCGTCTCCGCCGCGGCAGCTGCGCTTCCCGGGGCTCGGGGCAGGGAGGGAGCGAGGTCAGCCTCACGCTGCCGCTGGCGGCTCCTGCCCGTCGCCCCCCCGCCCTCTCCCCCGGCGGGGCCCCGGGGCGGGCTGTGGGCGTCTCCGCGCCGCCTCGCCTCCGCCGGGGGATTCGCGCCCTCTCACCCGGCTCGGGGCTGCGGCCAGCGGGACGGCGGCCTTCCCCCCCCGCCTGCCTCGGCCGTCCCTGCGGCGGAGGAGCTGGGGCGCCGCTCGGCTGCCTCTGCGGCCGTGGGCCTGGCCGAGCGGGGCTGCGGCGGCCTCTGGCCGCAGCTGCTGCTGACGG
Organism: Falco cherrug; assembly: GCF_023634085.1. Classification (NCBI taxonomy): domain Eukaryota; kingdom Metazoa; phylum Chordata; class Aves; order Falconiformes; family Falconidae; genus Falco; species Falco cherrug. The sequence continues at coordinate 59,587,527 of NC_073703.1, forward strand.
GGCTCGGCCCCGCTGTGGGGCACTGGGCCGCGGGTGCCCCCAGCCCGCTCGGCGGCGGGGCCAGCCCCGGGAACGTGCCCGCGGGAGCCGCCGCCGCCGTGTGGGATCGGCGCGGGAGGGTCTCGCCGGTGCCCGTCCCCCGCGGCCGTGGGGCGCAGGGTGCGCGCTCCCCCGTGCCAGCGGCCGTGCTCCCGTGGCGAGGGTGGCGGGGAATGCCCGTCGCGGGAGCAGAAATAACGCTGCAGGTGTGCCGCTCCTGTCAGGACGATACAGGGGCCTCGCAGTGTGCACTGACCCTCAGGGAAACGGAGAATGCGAGGTTTAACAGCTACCGCTAACTATGCGGGGGGGGGGTTCTGTGGATAAGGGGTTTGCTGTTGCCCCTCCTTGCACATTGCTGTGGGTCTGTAATTGACTCTTCTCTGTCTTGATGCTGCTTTGCGGAGCCTTGAGCCACCGGTTTGAATGTCCTCCCAAGGCACAGAGCGTGTGGGCTCCGTAGCCCTCTGCTACCCTTATTTTGCCAAAGTTTTCGTCAGTAGTTTCAGCTGTAGTCTCGCCACCTTTTCCTTGGTAACTGCAGTGTCTTTATGGTGGTGTAGAGGATTCTGGATGCATTTATTTAACATGAAATATTTGAAATCGTCTGCCTAAAAATCTCAGTCTGAGTCTCTGTGTGGACCTTAAATATTTACTAATATCCTCCATCTTTTTGGACCAGTCTACTTTCTGTAATCTCATTCCTGTGGCTGTCTGCCATTAATAGTACTATTTGATGTTCCTTTGCAATCCTGTACTTCTCTTTGCTACCTTCCTAATAAAGCTCATTGTCTTTGAGTTCTTATTTCATACAGCTTTATTATTCTCTGTTGTGCTTCACCTGGTTACTCGATTATTTCAGGCAACCTTTGCTACTGAACCCACATTGTCTTCCATCAGTGAGGTCATTTGCAAGGAGGTGGATTGAATAACTAAAAGATACTCAGAAAAAGGAAAAGATATATTATCATTTAGTGTTTGTATTACCATTTATGTGCACTGTCTGTTGTGACCTTTATCCTGGTTCATAACCAGTCAAAGCACATAATGGTGCAAGCACAGTAAAAACCTGATCCTTGCCCCGTAGAGCGTTCAGCCTAAATGTAAATGAAATGGCAATATAAATACAAGAAAGGAACCCAGAGACTTGCTGAGTGTTTGTCATGATTGTCACGGCACATCACTGGTCTGATTACTGTCTTCCTTAGAGAGCTTATGCCAAGCTTTAATTTAAATGGTAAACGCTAAAAAGCAGCTGCTTCAGATCCAGTAGTACCAAAATACATAGCCCTGCAGCTTATACAAAATTGCTCATATCACTGAAATGTATGGCAGTTGTCACTGGCGATGAGGGAGCCAAGGCTTCAGGAGCAGTCTGTAATCAACTTTCAGGACTGCTCCATGGTGTTTAAAAAAAGGAAAAACGTATTAAGCACGTGGTAGGGAAGGCTGGATTTTACGGAGACCCAGCACTCACTGCCAGGTTGGTTCCTCCCATGGTCAAGTTTCACTGCTGGTAACGTGATTTGAAAAGGCAGTACACAGGAGGAGAAAGCAGGGACAACTGCAAAGGAGGACATCAGAAACGTTACCCAGGCACGGATGGATGGTTTTAGGAAAGCCAATATTTGACTGAAGTTGAGACTTGTAGCGTATGTCAAAAGCAATGAGAAGAGCTTCTGCTGTGGCATTAGTAGCGGAAATATTAATAACTAAAAATGTTGGGTCATTGCTAAATGGAGCTGGTCATTTAGTGGTGATGGACACAGATAAGGCTGAGGTACCCAATGCCTTCTTTGCCTCGGTCTTCACCAACAAATTCTCCCAGGCCTTTGTGTCACTTCGAAGTCAATCATGGAGTGAATCCTCTTGGAAAATACTTCTCATCATGTGAAGGAGAAGGCACGCATGGATTTACGTATGGTAAATCACACCTGACCAGCCTGATTGCCTTCAGTGATAAAATATTTGGATGCGTAGGCAACGGGAGAGCAGAGTATGTAATTTACCTGGACTTCAGCAAGGCTTTTAACATTGTATTCTTGGATCCAAGTGAGGATGTTATGGGCTGGCTGGTGGGACAGCTGGATGCTTGAAAATACGGCTGGATGGTCAGGCTCAGAGGGTTGTGATCAGACATACATACCTGGAGGCAGGTAACGACTGGAGCACCACATGGGTCTATCCTATGACCTGTTCTGTTTAAAATCTCTATCAGTGACTGGGAGGCTGTGTCAAAGTGCACTCTCATTAAGTGTGCAGGTGACAGCAAACTAGGTGAATCTGTTAATACACCAGAGGGCAGAGCTGCCACTCAGAGGGACCTAGATGGGCAAGAGGAGTGGGCCAGCAGGGACCTTAGGAAATTCAACAGTGGCAACTTACATAAATGCCTGCACCTGGAAAGAAGGTGTGCAAGGGACTGGCAGACCAGAGAGCAGCTCTGCAGAAAAGGCCCACAGGGGTTGTCTGTGGCCAGCGAGCTGACAGTGAGCCCACAGTGTGCCCCCATGTAGCAGCATCCTGGTCCATATTCACAGGAGCACAGCCAGCAGATCGAGGGGAGTGATTATCCCCCCACTACTCAACCCAGGAGACCACATCAAGATGCCATGTCCGGTTTGTGGCTATCAGTACAGGAAAGATGTTCGTTCATCAGTTAGAGGGAGTTCAGCAAATGACTGCCAAGATGGTCAGGGGCTGGAGCACTGTGAAGTGAGGCTGCAGGACTAGGGCTTGTTCTGCCTGGAGGAAAGGTGGCTTCAGGGGGCACCTAACAACAGCTCTCCAGTACCTGTCAGGGGGACATTGAGAAGATGGAGCCAGGCTCCTTGTGGTGGTGTATGGCAGGAGAGGGACAACACGCATAAAATGAATTGAGGTGTTCAAACTGGATATAAGGAAAAACCTTTTCACCACAAGGACAGGTCACAGTGTGGTTGTGGCACCTCCGTCTTGGAGATCTGACTGGATGAAGCCCTGAGCAGCCTGGCCTGGCATCGCAGCTGACCCTGCTTAAGCAGGCGGTGGGACTGGAGATCTCCTGAGGTCCTTTCCAGCCTGAGCTGACCTATGATTCTGTAAACCCCAGGGACCTGCACTGAGTATGCTTACAGGATTCATTTAGCCGAAGACTCAGAAGTCAACCGTTTCTGCGGCTGTCCATTTGTGAGCAAAGTGGTATACATTGCCCTGATTTCTGCAAGTTTTGCCTCTGCAAAGCTTTGCACTTATTTTGTTTATGAGTTTGAAGAGAATAGCCACTAACTTTGATGCAAATAGTCTTTTACTGCTAGTCACAGATGGGGCAACAGCACTTAGTGTATTGTTTATTAAGGTAAATTATAAAACTCCTTGCTTAATAGATTTATAAGCTGGAGGTGGGTGAAGGAATTTGCTTTGGTTTTCTGTGTTGAATGGGAAGTTAGGTGAAAGCACATTCCTGCTTCAGAGAGTTTTCTTGCTGCAAGTTGGGGGTATTTTTGTGCCCCTTGAAGCAGCAATTTCTTCCTATGAGTTCTCAAAATGTTTCAAAATGTGTGTCAGTTTCAGTTAGGTGTAAAGGTATTTTTTTGTTTGTGTGAATAGTGTTGTTCCTGAGGGGTATGAAAAGCAGATCAGGGGAATAAATCAAACTAGTTGCTACTGTACAGAATGCACCTTCAGGAAGATACTGGAATTACTAAGGCAAGCTGCAACAGAATATAGCCAGTATAACTGCAGGGAGAGATTCTTTCTTCATGTTTTGGGACTCACTGCTTTTCCTTTTGCAGCGTCTTCCAGAGCCTGTAAATCCTAGCTGATGTGTGCCACTTGTCAGTCACAGCTGCATAAAAATAATGCAAATGTGATTTGTTGCATTTATATTTGATGATGGTTTTCCTCTCAAATGAAATGTGTAATAAAATCCTGCTAATGTGTTTAATCTCTGTTGGCAAAGTGGTAAAGAGACTAAAGCATTAATCTGCTATGTTTTCCAGTGGCTTTGAAACGTATGCTGAACTTCAATGTCCCTCCTGTTAAAAACAGCACAGGAGAACCAGTATGGAAGGTAAGAAGTATTTTAACAGGAATAAGAGAATTTATAGTGTTCAAAAAAGTTCAGAGTTTCAAATTTTAACCAACTCTAGTATCTTCTCTATTATTAACCTCTACAAAATAATTTTTCATGTGTTGTGAATATACAGAATATAGTATCGGAATTACTGAGCAAAATACATATGTGAGAAATGGGCTGCCTGAAGACCCAATGACTGATCCTTTTGCAGTATTTTAATGAGTAACTAAGTAGAACATTTTTAAGAAGTACTTAGGTCTCATTGGTACCTATTGGCAGAAACTTGCATGATACTTTACAGGTATCTGACCCACAGAGTCAGAAAGAAGCCCATAGAAAGGGAAGAGCTAGTGGTAGCTTTGAATTTAGAAGCAGCTGAGCTCAAGCTCCCTTTGTTAGCTTTAAAAAATAACTAACATGTAATTTGTGAGTTTTTGCTACCACAGAGCATATATTCTGTCTCTTCATCTACTCTGTTGCCTTTTTCCTCTCTGCTTCTCCCTGTTTCCTCTCAAATGCAATCAGAGAGGTTCTTCACTTACAATAACTAATTTCTGACAGCAGATTCCTGTTTGACTGACACATTTCAGGGGGTGGAAGTGGTTATTTTCCCCCTGCCTCTATCATTGGGTTTCTTTTCATTCTTTTTTAAAATGTATTTATTAGTAAGCACAAACGGAAGTCAATGACAAATTAATGATTTATTATACATTGATAAACGTTTAGCACTTTTCAGGTTAAGTAGTAGTTCCTTTAACCTGAATTCCTGTATCCACTGTATCCTGTATTCTACAGTGTTCACTTTTTACAGCTCTTTGTAAGAAGATGTGTATCTATTTCAGGTTCTCATTTATGACAGATTTGGCCAAGATATAATCTCACCTTTGCTGTCAGTGAAAGAGCTGAGAGATATGGGGATCACTTTGCATCTGTAAGTACTTTTAAAATATTGGGATTTTTTTTCCTAAAAAGACCTTTATTTAGTATTCCCCAAAATCATGAAGAAAACATTGAAAATCATTCAATAAATAACTACTAAAATAAAGGTTATACCCTGACTTGTTACTAAAACCAGATGGTATTACTCAGAATCAGGGACTGGAGAGAGAATTCCAAACACTGTACAGCAGGATTTCTAAGTACAGGAAGCCCCTGTTCAAAAATAAAAATTATCCAGTAGGTAGTTTTTTGGAGTCTGTCTGTACAAATCCCTCTGTATTTACATACGCTAAAATTATTTTGGCACAAGCTGTTTCATGGGACTGTGCATGTTCTTTGCTTGTCTGTTTACATGTAGAATTTAATTGTCTCATCAAACATGAAATCTTTAGGTATTATTTTAAGAGATTTCCCATTTCTCTTTCTCCAGATTGCATTTATTTAGTTCATTGTCATTCCTTAACTGTGATAATAGTTGTGGAGAAACTTTGAAGATACATTTATTTTTTCCAAAAGTTTATCAGCTTCTACTAAGTGAAGACTAGAAATGGAAACATAGTTTAACATGTTGACATATCAGCAGAAATGTGAGAAAAACTTGTAAGCACTTTGGCTTTAAACAGGAAAGGCAAGTTTAATAGTATGAGATATGCAGGTTTTTTTGTTATCATGTTAACAATTAATAATTGGTATATGAGCTTTGTAGATACAGTGTTTTACCTACCTCTGAATAGATTCAAAAATCTATTTTTGAAGATTTGTGAAGCCTTTTCTGAAGCATTGAATAAACATTGGAGACGTCTGTTAATATACTTAGCCAAAAATTACACAACTATGATTTTTCATGATTTTTTCATGTCTTGTTCTTGCTAAAAATGTAGCCGGATATAGGGAGAAATCATAGGAAATTAAATGTGTCTGTACAAATAAATAATTTCTTTAGCTTTTATCATTTTCCACAAATCAGTGGAGAAACACATTAGAGATGTATTTTTCCTCCTTTTAGGCTTTTGCATTCAGATCGGGATGCTATTCCAGATGTTCCAGCTGTTTACTTTGTAATGCCAACAGAAGAAAATATCGACAGAATGTGCCAGGTAGCTTGCATGCTTAATGTTTCAAATGAGTGGACACAACTGAGTGTGTGAAGCAATTCTGCACTCACCAGGGTGTGACTGTTCTATATTTAGTTCTTGTACGTGTCTGAACACCTTTGTTTATATTTTTTATATATTAGCACATATTTATAATAAAAATGTTACCCCACATTTTTACCTGCAAAGCTTCAATTTCCCAGAAAGTAGAAGGGTAAATATGTCTTCTCTGTTTTGGAGAGAGTGTTGGGAGTGAAAAGACAAGAGGCAGTCGGCACAAATCGAAATATAGGCAATTCGATTTAAACATAATATAAAAGCTGTTTTAATGAGGGTGGCTGAACACTGGAACAGATTGCCTGAAGAGTTCATGGAATCTCCGTCCTTGGAGGTGTTCAAAACTTGAGTGGACAGAACCCTGATCCACCTGCTCGGTTTGACTCTGCTTTGGGCTGGAGGGTTGGACTAGGCTAACCTCAGTTTTTCACATTCTCTGGGAGGAATTGGTGGAAGGTTGACATCTTCGCCAAAGGAAGGAGAAAAAGCAAAAGGTATTTTTGGTCAGTGGTAAGGTGTGCAATAGAAATTGCTGTCTGGTAGCTTAAATTTTGTTTCCTGTTTTTTGCAATTCTGTGTTAGGTTGTTTATATCTACTTACATAATCAAAACACTGCGTACGAGGCTGTATGAACAGACAGCTAAACACTTCCAAAAAGTTAGTTTGACTGTGGATAACTGGAACTTCACATCGTGAAAGTATGATTGTTTTTTAGTTAGTCAGAAATGTATTAGTTCTTCTTCAGGAAAAAGGTTGTGGTTTTCCTTCCTTTCAGGACCTTCGAAACCAGCTTTATGAATCTTACTATTTAAACTTTATTTCTGCCATTTCAAGAAGTAAACTGGAAGATATTGCAAATGCTGCCATAGGTGCTAATGCAGTAACCCAAGTGGCTAAGGTAAGAAAATCTCCTAGGGTCTAATGATAAAGATACTACCATTACAGGTGTTACTGCATTCTTACTTGGCCACTTGAGTGCCATACACAGCTTTTCTGACTGAATCACGAACAAAATAAATGTTTGGCTAGGTTCAATGGCACACATAGATTTAGTGGGGGGGAAAAAAGGAAATCTACAGTCGTCTCACTAATGCAGTTTAGTACCATTCTTCAGCTTAGTCAGGAGTCTAGGTGCTGCAAGACCTTTGTGCTAAATGATAAAAGGGGGAATACAGTGGTTTCAGAGAATTCCCGATCTCATCAGCTCAGTGAGTGCACCTGGTGCATATATGGTGGGGTGGGATTTTTAGCTCCTAACTACATGAAAAGTGTGGTATGAGTGCAGTTGTCATTTTAAATAGACATTATACTGTAGATGCTGTTATACAGTGTACTCCTATACCTTTATAATTTAAAGGCAGGTGTCAGGTACGTATCCTCTTAACTTTTGTTGAATGCCTGTACCAAAACCTGCAAATTACTAACTATAATTATTTTCACATATACTTAAATTCATTCACTACTTCTTACTCCTGGTAGGGAGTACTACTGGCATGAGAGAAAGAAACTGTTGTGAAATGAAATGAAAATTACGAGTATTGTTTAAGCCTTAGGTCTTCAGCAGGAGTAAATTGGTGCTGCACTGTGGTGCAGCACTGTGTTTACTTTGCTAAATCTGTTTTTCTGTTGTGATGTCCCATTAAAATTTTATGCTGTAGAGAGGTTTAATTTTTTTCCTGAATGTGTAGGTATGTACAATAAAACCAGAATTTGTCAGCTATAATTTCGGATTGTGTAGATATTGCCCTCTTTCCTGCCTGAGAGCTCAACACTGTTTATGTTGTAGTCCTTCATATTAATAAAAAATAAACCTATACTATTATAATGTCCTCCAGGTTACTTTTTTCAGTGATAACTGGCTACTAAAAATTTGTCCAGAAATAACTTGAACTGTTTTCTTTTAGCACTTTTTAGGTGCTGTGAGGTTTTGTGTTATCACTCAATTCTTACGCAGGCTTTTTAATTCATACATCGTATCTTGCGTTTCTTTTAATAGTAGTTCTGTGAAAGATTCAAAAAGTAGATGGGTTTGTTTATGCTTCACTCTGGACTGTTCTGACGATTATTCCTTGATTTCTAGGTGTTTGATCAATATCTTAATTTTATTACTTTAGAAGATGACATGTTCGTATTGTGTAACCAAAACAAAGAACTGGTTTCGTATCGTGGTAAGTAAAATTTGTATAAAAATTACACTGGAATGTCTAAAGTTGAGATTTACTTTTGAAGTTGCAGCTAATACCAAGCAATGATATTGTTTTGCTTTGATCTACTCAGAATTCAGGATAATCTTGTTAGCTGTGTAGTTTAAAGTCATGAAGGATACAGTCCTTAGATATTAATTTCAGCATCTTTACTACACAGCTATTGTAATATTGAAAAATAATTACGTATTTTTAAATAACAAGTTTAATAAAGCAAAACTGCAGTATAGACATATATGGACAGTAGGGCTTTTTATATTTGGAATCACATAGGAAAAATTTCGAATTGTTTACACATGTAGATACAGACATTGTGGGTGGCTGCTGCATTTAGGCAGCACTATCTAGTTATAATCCCTTCAGCAGTTCTGCAGGAATTCAGTATTTTGTTTCTGTGTGAATTGTCAGCTGGAGAGTTACTGTAAGGAATGCAAAGCAAGAAAAATGACTTCAACTGATAGAGTTTCTAGACAGTGACGAGTTGGTACCTACTTTTCTTATTCAAGACATGAAAATGGGGTGTGCAGGGGGAGGTAGATAGGATCAGGAGTTGGAGTAGCGCAAGGAAGAATCTGGGAAAGGGCACTCTGGAAAAGAAGAAATGCTGATTGCTTCTGCAAGCATGTGAGCCAAGCATATCAGCTTCTTCATAAAGTCTCAAAGTGGCAAGTGAAGTCAGCTTCATGAAACTTTTTTTTGTTTTGTTTTGGTTTTTTTTTTTTTCATTTCTTGGGACTTCTGTTGGATCTGTTTTGGAACCTAGCCGAAAAACTAAGTGGCTGCTTTTAGGTCAATTACCTCTACAGCTATGGTGCTAAGGCAGCTCAAGTCAACATATATACGAGCTCTCATAATTGTCCACATAGTTTTCCTTCCACCTTTGCTCTGATTTTTGTGCTCCCTGACCCATTCAGAATGCTAAATCAAGAGAGAACTGTACCTGTCCTGCCCCTCTTACTCAAATGGCTAGCTGTTATAGGGTGGGTTGTCTTGCTTCCCCTGCTGTAGTTTCCCTCATCTTCTCCTGCTTTTAAATCAGAACCAGTAATCTTGGAGCTGCAGAGTGTTTGTTCAATTGACTCATTCATAGAAAATACTAGCTCATTTGTGTGATCCACAAATCCAGTGCAAGGGAAGCAGCAGAAGTGTGTAAGTCAGAGACAAGATAGCCCTTTTTTAGCAACAGCTCCTCATTGCTGTAGCATGGTCCCAGTGTCACACAGTTAATTCCTGCTTTATTTGGATGCACAGAATACTCACTAGTGACCAGGTAGAGATGAGAAGTCTCCATATGCCTAACATTTATCAGTGAGATTTTTCTCCTCGCTGGTCCAATTTTGGAAGTCTGTACCTTTCTTTAATACCGGATCCATAATACTGAGTTCTGTCTCATGCTGGGGATTGATTCTGTTGTCAGAATGAAGGGCATTTTTGTTTGAAAAGCAGACTTTTTTTTTTTTTTTTAATGAAACCTGCTGTTAAGAGTTTTAGTAATAATTGTTTTGGGATGTGTTTGTGTGTAGGTAAAGATACTTGACTGAATCTCATAAGATTCCTGCTAGCTAACAAAATTTGAATTAAAATGACTGACAGTGTTTTGCACCCATCAGTTTCTGTGTGCTTTGCTTTCCTGTCTTGGGCTGCTAAAATTTGCTACACGACACGTGGTTTCACACACTGTTTAAACCAGTCTAGAAGTGGGCTGTTTCCAAAAGCTGACCGAACAGAAATCTGATCTCCCATAGAAGGTGATTAATTTTCCCGTAGAGTGCTGAGCCGATCCATCTCGCTGTGTGAGTTCTAGATCTGACATAGGCAGGCAGTAGGAGTGCAGAGGCAAAGAAGAGGTGGTCTGGGTTTGCCTTTGGAAAGTAACCCTAGCAGGAAACTGCCGGTTTGTATATAGTGTCATAATCTATATAAGTCAATGTAAATCTGATGGTGATGACAGGCAGCCTGCTGTTCTTGCAGCGGCAGTGCCATCTGTGGCCATGCATGTAGCCAAATGAGTGAACTAAGAATAAACATAACAAATAACAAAAAAGGTTAATTTTCAGTTTCCTGGCTGTATGGCTGTGTTTAGAGAGAGGTAATGTCACGACAAATAAGCCTGATAACAACACATTCTCTCTGTCCATGTAGTGATGGACAAGAAGTGGTGAGCTTAAACTGCAACAAGAAAGTTTCTGGTCAGATACTGGGAGCAATTTCTAACTTTAAAGATAGTGAAATATTAGAACAGATTACCTATAAATGTTAGGGCATTTTTATGACTGGGAGGCTTTGGAAATTGGTTTAGGCGGAGAAATAACATGGGCTTAACTCATCTTTGGGAAAGAGGACTGACTACATAATCCCTCAGGCTCCTTCTGGTTCTGTTTTTCTGTGAATTTGTAGAAGGAAGAGTAAATGCGTAATACTGCCATAAAGTCAATGTTTCTGCCATCCTGTTTGATGCTATTCGAATGCTTCTTTACCAAGTTTGGATCAGTTTTGTAAAACAACAAGAAAATGTGTAGGAGACACATTTCTGTATTTGAAATTCAGAAAGTGGTGAGAAGCTCACCACTTCTTGTCCATCACTACATGTAGCTTACTTTTCTTTAATAGATGCGTCCCCCCATAAGCTTGTTACAGTGGAGAGAGAGGATTATATAGAAAAGGTGATAGAACAGCTCACTGAAAGATTATTAATGGAGTTTTTCAAAGGTTGGCCTAAGAAGCAGTAATATTGAATATTTGTGTTGATGGCTATGGTACAAAAAAAAGAAATGTACTCATAAAATGTACATGTTACACAAAATTAGAAGGCACCAACAGTATGCAGATTACTGGAACATCATAAATGAGTATCTTAAATATAATAGTAGAGAGGGAATTAGATTTTAAAATTGAGAAAAGCAAGGGAGTAAAAATAAGATTATTTACCCCCTGTAAACTGGGAGACCATTAATTGGAGATTAACTACAGAATGATAACCCTAGTTAATTTCAAAGCTTTGTCATTACAGAAAAATACAGATATTGGAAACAGTCTGCCTGTCTTCGTGCTGGTATTTCAGAAATTTGAACTTGGAATAAAAAAAAATGCTGAGGGGGGTACTTCTATTGCTGCTCTCATCCTAGCAGCCTAGTAAAAAGTTTGACTTACTAACTATAGCTGCTGGTAGAAATTGCTAATATAATCCATCTCTCTAAAGTTCTTAAGAGTACAAAAACAGGGGAGAAAAAGCACCTTTAAAGTTGGAGAATGATTATGGCTGGCCATGCATATATCTGGAATGGGAGGCTTATTAATGTTCAGATCTTTGAAGTTCATTTTTGAAGAAAGAGTATAAGACAGGTAATTACGTGAGAAATGTTTAAAGGTAAAATAAACAAGGATGGGATTTATGGCGTGAGAAATGAGACAGTGCTTGACTTGACACCAGTGATAAGATTAGGTTTGATGTTTCCTTTTGGCGATTGTATTCTTGTCAGTGTTAATTATTTAATAGGAGTGTTGCTATGTGTCTCTTGTTCAGACCTAAATATGTGAGGGAAGTCTTTCCATCTATAGCGTGAAATGTTTTAGAACTTGGGAATTATCCCTAACCTAGAGACTGACAGTAAATTTATTTAAAATAAAAAGAAAAAAGAAAAATCTCCATTACAAGAAGAGGGATTTAGAATCTTTAAATATAAATAACTGCATAGTGTAATTCTCTTTAAATTACATAACTGATACTTGAAGATTTTATATCTGAAAAATCGTTTCCAAGTGGATGGCCTTTTCTCTTGCATAACATGGTTTTCTAGGAAGTTTTAAATAACACAATATTAACACAACCCAGAAGTTACAATATGCGTTGTCAGAGATAATTGGAAAAGATTGTATAGTGTTTGACCTTATACAATGAGCAATAATTGAGTTCTCCCAATTTTTTGATTAAAAATAGAAAAAAAGGAGAAGAAAACTAATGGATGTGCTAGGAGGGGCATTTCACAATAGGATCTGTTCTGCAACAAAAGCTATTGGCTATTAACAGCCATTAGGAAGAGGATTACTTTCTCAGTGTTGAAGTGGCATAAACTTCTTTACGCCTATTCTTAACTCTTTTCCACACCTTTCTAGCCATTAACCGACCAGATATAACGGACACAGAAATGGAAACTATAATGGACACTATTGTTGATAGTCTCTTCTGTTTTTTTGTTACACTAGGTAAGTTTTCAAATTCTAGCATATTTTCCATATGTTTTCCTTTTAGAAAAGATCCATATTCAATGGGATACCTAGAAGTTTAGTCATTTCCTATAGCAAATTAAAGGCAGAATTAGATCTGTGACGGAAATCTTAATAGTTCGCAGGGTTGGTTAATGTTCTTGCTCAAATTATTGCTGTGCTGAGAACACTGAAACGCAAAGATCCGAATTCACTGTTTTTACAAAATCCTAGTTTGCAATGAAGATCAATAGTGCTTTGAGTTTGAATTTGCAGTTCTCAAAAAAACAAACCAACCTTACAGAAAAAGAAGAAAAACCCCTCACACAAACCTGCAGGTTTTTTTATACACACACACAACTGAAATAAGCAATAGGAAGATATGTTAAATTTACTTTTTTTATTGTGTTTTCTTAATGCTTAGGTCATACGTTTTTCATAGTGATGGCATTTAATCTTAAATTCTCACTGAAATCAATCAGAGAGAGCATTCCTACAAGGGGAGCTGGGGATCGCTGTGGGGCAGTGTTCAAGAGATTCCCTTGGACCTATTGAGTTCTTTCAGGTGTTGGTGTGATACAAATTAACTCTCTTATACTTAGTCACTTCAGCTCTGTGGTATTGGAATTTTCATATTTATATAAGGAAGGGAGAGACAGTAGCTAAAGGTTTTGAAACCTGAAAGCCAGTGGAAAATGTGCCTTTGGAAATAGCATTAGTCTGCAGTGAGTTGTAACTGATACATTGTGGTGGTGTTATGGTACTTATTATTCTTGTTCTCAAGGGACTTATAACCTTTTGAAACGTAACTTTTGATGCTTCTATATGAGATAGTTTGTCCCCTCTATAGTATATTAGCTGTCTTTCTAGTGTACACTATACTTCTTGTAAATTCCTGTATGAGGTACTCACTTTTATTTAACATTTCTATATAGTACTTTTTGTTTCATAGATAAAGACTGAAAGAGATTAATACACATTTGTATTTTGCACTTGAAAAATTTCATCTCCAGAATGTTACTAAAATTTGTTTTATGAAAAGTACACTAAGTTGTAATTTAAAAATTGTAATGCAAGTAGGAGTCAATATATCTTTTATTAGGAGCTATTCCTATAATCAGATGCTCAAGAGGAACTGCAGCTGAAATGGTGGCAGTGGTAAGAAACTATTTTCTAAACAAGTATTATTGTTTTAAAACTTTCCTAACACCTTGTTTATTTTCTCAATACTAGGCAAAGATCAAATGTTACTGTATCCTTTTCCTTATGAAGGAAATAAAACTGGAAGGGAGATACACCAGTTTTCCTTTCTGGTTTCAATTCCATGGAACTTACCTGTAGAAATTTTAATATTATGGAATCACGATGATGTGAATGATCATTCTTAATCTAGAGTTTATCAAGATTTTCTGATGGGCATTATAGTTACAACCATTAAGCTGTGTCTACACAGTTTAAAAAGCTGCTGTCTGGCCTGGGTTTTCCTGTGTGCCTCACTTAGAAATTTTTATCTATCTTACTGGGAAACCCCATAAGTACAGGCATTTTTATTATATCAAATTAAACTGACACTGAACTTTATCATCAAGCAGGGATGAAATTACCAAACTAGATCACAATTAAAAATCTCTACAGCTGTCTTCATTAGGAGTCACTGTGCTTAGTATCTTCCATCTTCCTCACATCTTTCTTGGACAGTGAAGCCTTAATATTGGTTAAACTTAAGCATTCAGTGCGCATGCATTCCTATTAAGGGTAATCTCATTTTTATGGAAGGCTTAGTGTGGCAGTGTCTGACAGCCCCAATTTGCTGCTGCTGCTGTGGTTCCCTCTTGGTGCCTCCTGCAGGTGTTTTCTATCTGCATGTTTAGGAAGAGGGTTCTCATTGCCTGGGAGGACATTAGTGGATGTAAAGGAAGCATCTTCTTTGTGGTCCTAGATACAAATATAAATGCTGGAGGGAGAAAATAGAAGGAAGAGATTTCTTTCTTTCCCGTGACCTAGACTTCCTGCAGCTAAGACATTTATAAACTACAGAACCAGCACAATAAATCTTTAAATAAAGAGATTAGGAAACGATTGGTTTCTTAAAAGCTGTTTTGTTTTTTCCCCCTTCAGAAATTAGATAAGAAGCTCAGAGAGAACCTAAGAGATGCCAGAAACAGTCTTTTTACAGGTGACACACTTGGAGCTGGCCAGTTCAGGTATGGTGTTATAATAGCTGTGTATTTTTGTTATTTGTATTTTAGTTGTCTGAAACATCTCATTGGGATGTCACCACTATAATGAAAACTATATTTACAAGAGTTTGTTCAAATTCTATATTAAAAGAATGTGCATACTTCTAAGGTAGTTTTCCAATCTTTTAGCTTAACCTGTTTGAGAACTTTTATAGCTAGTAAATGTGCAGTCCTAGGGCAGTGAGACAAAGATTATTTAGTGAACCAGGTAATTTTGTTCACCCTCTAAACCCAGCAAGAACCAAACTCCTGCAAATACACTCAGTTTACAGGACCGTGATACGCAGTTGGATGTCTGAATGTGGCTGTTGGCAACCTTGAGCCTATTAAAAAGAAGGAAATGCCAGTTTTCTCACTTGTGAACACTGTTACCAGTTGTAGTTACATCAAGAGCAAGTGTTTCTCAGCTGATCCCTGTATCTATCAGAGAAGGACTGCTTAAGGACCACCACCTGGATAATTAGATAATTAAGGACTGTTAAGTCATGACGATTTGAATCCTTTGAGGGGAAAGAGTGGTGAGAAAAGACATTGTGATGCTTGTATGCTTCTGATAATGTGTTCTCGATAGCCTCCCCTGGGTAGCCTTGCCCCCAGATAGTTGAATACTCCACAAGCTGCCTTGGGAAAGTGTATTACAGTTTACACTGTATGAGAAAATAGGAGATGTATTGGGAGTACTGTAGCTGAAGGAGGCAGTTAGGATCTCCTAACTGGATATAAAAGTCATCATATTTTTATCTCAAATTGAGAGCGGAACCTGGATAAAAGACACAAAAAAAATCAAGAGTGGCAAAATGGAATGAGATTGAAAGGTATTAGGAGAGAAATAGCTGTGAAATACAGTTCCTTGGTTTTCAGGGGAACTGAATTGTAACCGCTGTCTTTTTTCATTCAGAGGGGTGGCTTGTTTTCCTGAGATGAGAAATGATGAGTATAGCATCATTACCTTCAGAAAATCAAAATACAAGGAATGGGAAATATGGGAACTTTTAACCAGTTAAATGGCTTCGGATGTTTAGTTTGGTTTTCAGACTCGTGACTAAGGCTCTTGAGATTATATATCTACGTGAAGATAGTTACTGCAAGGAAATTCAGAGCGTGGAATTAACGTGCTTTTATTTTGTTCAAGTAAACTGTAATTTAGCCATCACATTTACCATAGGTTAGTGTACTTAAGGGAAATGGTTGCAATACTGTTCTGTCAATTCACAGCCTTTCTGTCTTCACTATAAACGTTTCATGTAGCCGTAACCCAAAACATTTAGGCATCTCTGCATTCTTTTCCCACAAAATTGTGTATTGATGGAATTACCACAGTGCATCTCAGAAGATGATAATTTTTTCTTTATGGACTTGTATATACTAACAAAGAGGAAAATTAAATTAAAAACCCTTGGAAGAGAGATCTTATATTTGAGGTTTGTACTGGGGATTAAGGTCGAACATTAACCACTCAAACAGTTGTTTGGAACTCAAATGTGTATCCAAACAAAGATATACTAGTTAATACCTAAAAGGCTGGTTACTGTTTAGTGTTTTGACTTCATCTTAATATTTATTAATTGGTAATTTCACTTAGTACAAAATAAAATAATCTTTTTATCATGGGTAGGACAGTGGTTCATGGAATTTCTGGCAGTGATCAGCCCCAGATGCTTTGGGGGAGGCTGGAGGAACTCTGCAGTAGGCAGTTTGGCTTTTAACTTGAAATATGATGTAGAAGCTGGCTGATACCACTCAGGATGTTACTGGGGTGTTTTAAACATGTTTAAAGAAATACTAATACAGTGTCATCTTTTCAGCTTCCAAAGGCCCCTGTTAGTCCTTGTTGACAGAAACATAGATTTAGCAACTCCTCTACATCATACTTGGACATACCAAGCTTTAGTGCATGATGTTCTGGTAAGAATAAATCAGATTTTGTTACCAAAATTATTTTTTCACTCACTTTGTTATTACACTTAATACCAGATTCTCTCTTAATCCAAAATCTGTTTAGTCTGTTTTATTTGGAAGTTGTTTAACAAAATGCAATTTGGAAGATTTTCTCAAGAAGGTTTATTTAGCAATAACTTTTGAATAATTAAAAAGTTGAAATCTTCGTATTATCAAACGATTGGTAATTCAGCAATCCCAGCTTTTTCTTCAGTAGTTCATGAATCTTTTATGTTGTGTAAATGCTAAACTCCATTAAGCACAATTCAGTTTTGGCAAATAAATGCTTTTAATGAGTTTTTAAACCGATTTTATTATGTTTGAATTTCTGAAAATAAGTTTCTGGTTTTCTCCACAAGGTGGTGTAGGTGTTCAATACAGAGATACCAACTAGTATATGACTGCTGTGAGGACTCTACAATAGATTTAATAATTTTGGGGAAATTCGGATAGCCTTAAACAAGTTCCTCAAGTTCATTTTATAAAACCAGTAGTAGAAATGTACTTGAATGAAAACAAATGCTATTTACCGAAGATGTATGTGTTTCCTATATAGTTACAGAGTAAATAATAAAAGATAATATAAGTAAGAAGAATTACTATCTGGAGGCTTTTTTATACTGTAGAGTTAGTCATGCAAATCCTTTCAATATCTAGCTTTGAAAAATAATTTGATTTTATTATGGAGACTGTTAGAGGAATATGTAAAATACGCACATGCATCTATGTGTTTCTATACAAAGCTGGTTGTGAACTGTATAGTCATACATACAGTGTTGTCAGAAACTTGCATTGCTATCATGAAAGTATTTTAACATTAATGGGATGTTTTAGGACACTTTTAAATTCTGCTTTATGTAATTCATCCATTTTTCTTAAACTTAAGGGTGCTTTTTGCAAATAAACAATTTTTGGCTTGATTCTTTTAGGAAAGGTATATATGAAAAAAACACAGTTTGCACTGTTTTCTCCAGTAGCTCTTGAACTGGCTAGAGACTTGCAAATATAAGTACTGAATTGCTACAGGTTTCTTTTGAAAAATCAGTGAAAGAGTAGGGGATGAAAACCCGAATTAGAGTTTTTACAGGTGTAAAATGCTTTTGCACAAGGTCTACACTTATTTTGGGTTTGTTAGCTACCAGCCATTTAATCGGCAAATGTCTGCTTACTAGATAGTAAATCCACGCAAAGCTCTACGTAGTTGCCTCCTGCTCAGGTACCAGGTAGAGAAGGTAGTGTCGGGTGGCTTCAGGCATGTCTTGGGGTGGTGCTTCGGTGCATCGAGATGCACAGGTCAAAAAGGTAGTGGAAGCTGAGGACTAGTGCAACAAACATGGAGGGGGATTAGAATAACACTAGAAGAATGCTTTGAGGATCGTGGGACATTTATCTGGACTGTGTCAGACTTCTCTAGTTTCTCTGGAATAACTTGTTAAATGGTGCATGTTGCACCTAGTTTTTGACTGAGGTGATAGGATTATGAATTTGTCTAGTGAAATTGTAACCAAGTGGCCTGTGATTCCACGTCAAGGGCAAAAGTTTAATTTCAAAACCAGTAAAGTTATTCACCCTAAAGGCAAGCGTGCCAGGTTCTTCATGTACTGAGCATAGTATTTCATGAAATAACCACAGTAGCCTTTTGAAAGGCCATAAATTGTAACTGTGCAAGTGTTACCGAGGTGACAATTATGTAAACTGTACTTTGAAATAATTTTTTTCTCATTTAAGCTCTCTATTACAATAGTTCAGGAATTCTGTGGGGGATTGAGCTAAATGTTAACTCAACCACAGAGTTGTGTGCTGCATCCATTTAGATTATAATTGTGGTGTTTCTACACATAAACAGGCTTGTATGAAGAGATTCCCATTTCTGAATAAAAATCCTTTCAGGAGTGGACACAGAAAAATGGGAAGCATGGATATAAAGCCTTATAAAGACAAAATGGGGAGGTGAAAAGAGGAACACTAATCATTCAAAGAATCATTTTGGTAAAATTCCTTGTAAATGCCAAAACTAACTTGGAAACTCAGGTCACTGGTGAGTTAAGTTGAGCCAAATCATAGATCTCCATTAAAAATTGCAGCTGAATTCACAGTCAAATTATTTTTTTTCTTTAAGTTTTTATTGAACATATGTACTTAAAAAATACTCTTTTCACGGAAATGTTAAACACATCTTGTAAGATGAGGTTTGTGCTCGTTGACTGCATGTGCTTTCTTTGAGTAGCTACTTGATTTTGTTTCTATTCTGGCATGGATCGTTTATAGTATTTTTTTTAAGTGTGAACTCTGCCAAGGGATAACTAGAAACATTTAAAAATTTATTTCACAATTTCACTTACAATGATCTAGTTCTGTGCACTGTAATTAACATAATAAATTAACATAATACAGTGGAGTTTTATTTCTGGAAAAAAATATCTGTTCTAGAAGATTTGTGACAAATTCTGTTGAAGATTTTACTCTTTGTCATTTTTTGCCAAGTAAAGAGCACATTTGAAATTTTAAATGTTCTTGAAAAGGGTTGGAATAAAGTCAGCAAGTGGAGTACTTACTAATCTTTGTGGCAAACCAGAGGGCATATATATGCTGCAGGAAATACAGAGCTGTCCTTGGCAAAGAGAATGAGGGAAAGAACCAGAAGACATACAGGGAGCAGTGTGGGTGATATATTGTGTCATCTAGCAAAAAGATGTAGTGTCTATGTTCGTGCATCTGTGGAAGAAGAAAAGCTATATGGAGAAATAGCAGCTTTGTTGCAAACTGTTGCTTTATCATGCACTCACTATTTTACTAGTGTTTTAAAAAATACAGAAGGAGCTGTGAAGGTGTAGCTAAATAGTCCTCACAGTGGATATTCCGGTTGCTGATGCCATGAGCTTCTTTGTGGCTTTGACACGTTTGCTGTAGTTCTGTAAGTGAAATTCAGCCTTGGAGACCGTTTTTGTCTGCAACATTTATACTTTTTAGTTTTGGCCAGTTGTTAGAGCTCAGTTATTGCTAAATAATTTATTTTCTGTACAAAAAAAAGTGTTCAGAGTTCAGTGTCAGAAGATAGCTTGCATGTGAGGTGACCAGATGTCTTTGCTTGACCTTTATTGCTTTGTTTGATGCTTTTTCAGTAAGTGTGAGTGATTTTGGAGTTGTTACATTGTTGCTGTTATTACCTAGTTAGTAAACTGATTCCTGCCCTCTTATGAAATTCTAATAAATAGCTATGATAATATTTTTTAGAAAATGATTCTAGAAGATAATTGGCTAAGTATAAAAGATGATTAAATAAGGAAAAACTGTCAAATATTTACTTAAGATTTCTCTTCTTGCAGGATTTCCATTTGAATAGAGTTAACTTGGAAGAATCAACAGGAACGGAAAGTTCTCCAGCAGGTGCTAGACCTAAGAAAAAAAATAAGAAATCCTATGATTTAACTACATCTGATAAATTCTGGCAAAAGCATAAGGGCAGGTAAGCTGTGTAGGTACAGAGTTTACATGAATTTAGTCAATATAAATTCTAAGTATTCTTCATATTGTGGTAGTTCTATTTTTAAGATTCTTTGAAAATATTTTTGAAGTTTGTTTGGTTTTTTTAAGGTATATTGGGTCTAGCTGAGGTGGAGTTAATTTTCCCCACAGCAGCCCTCATAACGCTGTGCTTGTATTGGCAGCTAGAAGGCTAGTGATAACACACCAGTGCTTTGGCCGCTGCTGGGCAGCGCTCGCACAGCATCCAGGCTGGCTCTCCAACATCCCCCCCGCCACCTCCATCACCAGTAGGCTGGGGGTGGGCAAGATCTTGGGAGGGGACATAGCCAGGACAGCTGACCCAACCTGACCAAGGGGATATTCCATACCATATGATGCCTGCTCAGCAATAAAAGCTAAGAGAAGGGAGGAGGCGGGAGGGGCATTTGGGTTTTTTTCACAACGTTCGTTTTCTGGAGCAAGTGCTATGCATACTGACACCCTGCTTCCCAGGAAGTGGCTGGATATTGCTTGCTAATGGGAAGTAGAGAATAAAATCTTTTGCTTTGCTTTGCTTTCATGTGCAACCTTTGCTTTTTGCTTTATTAAATTGCCTTTATTTTGACCCATGAGTTTAGGTTTGGGTTTTTTTTTCTCCATCTTATTTTCTCCACCCCCTGTCCTGCTGAGGAGGGGAGTGATCGAGCAGCTTTGGTGGACACCTGCTGTCCAGCCAGAGTCTACCCACCACATAAGGAATGATCATTGTCAGTATTCGGTGTCCTTATTAATTGTGTGTTAGCTTTTTGTTACAAGAGCACAAAACTGTTCTTATCAAAATTATATACAAATATTGAAAGCAGTGAATCTGTCTTAGAAAGTTCAAGTAAACCTATAGCAAGATGTCATTATTTTCACTGATTTGATACTGCTGCATGATTTGTGTATTGATATTTCTGAAAACGTTTTCATGATCATCTTGATCATGCAGCCTGTCTGGTTCTAGTGTTTCAGTTTGTTGATTTAACTGAGCCTAATGCGGAGTATTGCATTAGTCCTTTTCCAGAGGTGGCTGAGTCTGTTCAGCAAGAACTGGAATCCTACAGAGCCCAAGAAGATGAAGTCAAAAGACTTAAAAGTATCATGGTAAGTTTTATCACCTGTATCTGCTTTATGTAAAGTGTAATAGGACTTGTGGAGATGCTCAGCCCACTCTGTCACCCCTCCAGAAAAAAAAAATTATCAGCTCATGCTGTATTTTAGGCATAGTACAATCTTAAAAGTAGAACTAGAAGTACCATATTTCATGAGAAGGTTCAATTTCTTGCATTTATTGGTGTTACATTTATATAACTCCCATCTTAACTGTAAAACACAATCCAGACATTAATACCGTTCTGAGAAAATAGGTCCTAAATGTGCTGACTGTATTTGCATGTGAGATCTTCATATTTATTATGACTATTGTTATTCCTCTTTCCAAACCCTTCCTCAAAACCCAGGGTATAGAAGGGGAGGATGAAGGAGCAATAAGTATGCTTTCTGATAATACAGCTAAGCTAACTTCAGCTGTCAGGTAAGGAATCAATAATGCATTATTGTTTAACTGGGAACCATTTCTAATTCTTTCTGTCATTTCACTTTTAATATTGTTTGAAATAAATAACTTTAAAAGTAGGCTACTTAGTTCAATAATAGAGTGTAAATGTTTTATAAATAATTCTGGTAAAATGCAATGCAATGTCCTAGACAAATACTTAACAGATGTGACTTCCACAGCATGTGTATGAGCCCTGTACACATGGCTTTGGAGTGTTTTCTCAGCAAATCTGAATAAGTGCATCATAGATTTGCTTACGCTTTTTCACCAGAAAAAAACAACTGCCTACTTCTGCATTCCTTTGTTAAAAAGATTGCTAGTGAAATCCACTTCTTGAAGGACCTGTTGCTTTGCACAGTGTGTAATTAATTACATTTTGATTAACATATTTACTGTAACATCTGTTGGCAAGATTATTGTCATTAAGAACTCTCCTGCTTTTGGAGACTTAGCCGCCACGGATGACACGGGAAGTCTGAGATCTAGACTTGTTCCTCATTGTAAATCTGTTTTTCATTCCACCGATGCCTTGGAGAAGGGAGATGTTCAATTCGCTGCCTTTCGCTAAGACCCCAGTTGGAAGAAGGAACAAAAATTATTCTGAGGATAAATGGGGTGATAGGCGCAGTGTCCTGTGAAATCCAGCATGTGCCTGCATTAGTTAGCTGTCTCTTTGTGAGTTTCAAACATTTTGTATGCTATGCCCTGGTTAGAATTTTATTGGAGTTACAAAGGATTTGGGATGGATCAGACCATTTCAAAAAAGTGAGCAGGTGTTTCCAAGCTCCATCTTATAAGGTTTTAAAGTTTTGTACTTCTCAGGATGCTGGTTTTCAGGTCAAGGCAGCAAGGTATGGAAGTGAAAAGGATCAAAAGCTTTAAAGTGATAGCAAGAAAAAAAAATCATATAAGTAAAGATTCTGAAGTTTTACTATTCCATTAACCTCTATGTAAGTTTTCTGTAATCTGGCATTATCAAGGAAAATTTTATTGCCCTTCAGAAAATAATGTAACACGGTAAACACTCCTATTGCCATGTTTCAGTTCTAATCCTTATGATTATGCCGAGAAGACCAAATACCATTGAGAACCTCCATTCAGGCATGTTTCTGTTGGAAAAATTAAAGTGTGCTTTGCTGTTTTGTTGTCCGTCATCTGAAGGGTATCTTCTTCCTGCTAGCAGATGATAAAACAACAAAACAGCAAAGCCTAGCTTAGGTCTTGGGCTTTACAATTTCTAGAAAACTTTGGAATATGTATTAGTAATTAAAAAAGAGACTTGAATGTAGGGGATATCCTGTCTTTTTTTCCTTCTTTTTATTAAATGCAGCCCTTTACAAAGGCAGAACTAATCACCTTGCAGCTGTAAGGTCATTAATGGCCAATCACTGTATGTAACATTGATTTTATAATTGCTTAAAGGAGGAAAGAAAGTGTGGTTACTTTAATTTGATGGTTCTTCAGGACATGCCGTCAGTGTCATCAAGTGCCTTCTCATCCGCTTATTATTAAACTAAGACACTTGCCTGTCTGGGTGCTTTTGGATGTGAAGGTGTATAGATCCTGAGCAGTCTTTTATACATGTGATGCCCAGGTGCGATGAGTGAAAATCACTGCTGATCAGTAGATCACAACGCCTTAAGTAACAATTTTTCGACAAAGTAAAATTAACCATTCAGTTTGCCATTGAACAAAAGATTTCTTTTGTCACGAAGCCTGCATAGCCATGTTCTGTGCAGAAGCGCCTGTGACAAATTCCAGCATGTGCAGAAGTTGTGTGTAATTGACAAATATTATTATTATTTAATATAATTTCTTAATTATTTGAAATTAATTGATATTGCTTGACAGATACTAGTATTTGACAGATATTGACACTTTTATATGTATCAAAGATTAACTAAATGTTGAGTATATAAGCCGTAATTCTAGTAGATTATTTGTTCAGGTAAGCAGGGCATATACCTGTTGTTGATCATAAGGTTTCAATAGGAATATTAAATTACCCACATTATCTGGCTTTTGCTAGGCAAGGTAAAAACCTGGTTTTATTACATGTGGATAATGTCCTTCTGTTCTGAGAATCATTACATCTATACTTCATGATTTTTAGTTCCAGTCCTACTGTGTTCTGTAATTTTTTTAGTTTAATAATCTTTAAAGGTCCCTTCGAACCCCAACTGTTCTATGATTCTATACATTTTTTTGTACCGACTGTACACAATACAGAATTCAACTAACAGTGCAACTCAGCAGGTTAGTTTGTATTTAATCTCTTCAGCTCTCTTCCAGAACTTCTGGAAAAGAAGAGGCTCATTGATCTTCATACAAATGTTGCAACAGCCGTTCTGGAGCACATAAAGGTATGAGTGCTCTCCAGCTTCAATTTTCTGTTAGGAGTGCTCCTTACTTGGAGAAATACATTTGAGCAGGTGAAGTAAGATGAGAAAGTGAGCCTTCTCAGTTGTGCTGCCTTTTACAGAAACCACTATATAACGTTACTTAGGGTGGGAAGGAATGAATTTTGAATACCTCTGCATGGAAAGTGAAGTAAACAGAGCAGTTTTTTTCTTCTCAGAATTTAATAGTATACCCTCTTTTTTTTTTTTTTTTTTAAAAAATGATGGCCACAACCTTTATTGTGGGTTGAAGTCTTTCTAAAATAAGTTTATGATTGAAGTGTTTCATTTACAAATGTGTCATAGCAAGTTATGACTTAAGTCTAAGAAATTTTCTGTTCTGTATGTGTTTATCAGAAGGGTACTGTGTACTGTTCACCAATAAAAATAATACCCAGAGGTGTGGCGATAATGATGCAAGTTACTAAACTGGTCTTTCCAGCAGGGTCTGTGTTAGATGTCTTGTGCATCATTTAAGCACTTCAGAAGGATGTTTGTCATCTTTTCTGTTTAAGTCTGCTGCTCTTGTATCAAGAGAACTTGCAGATGGTTTCAGTATCAAGTAAAGACCATGGTTACGACTAGAATAACTTGGAAGATGGATCTGTTTTCACAGTATGAGAACAGAAATTATAGATGAGGCTTTCAGAAACACTGAACTTCTGTTTTTGAAAGTGATTCAATCACCAAGTCTCACTGCAAATCAGTAGTTAGAAATTTTACCCTGTGCTATTTATAGCTTATTTAAGGTGAAGTGTTTTGAAGCTAACTTTAACATTTGTAAAGTGCTTAAGATCTGTCCTCAGTTATTACTGCTACTGAATGTTTTTAAACTAAGTACTATAAATGGACAAAGGATTAATTCTGATTTTTAATGATTATATTAATTTCAGATATTAATAAAATTGGGGAAGAAATGTAAACATGTTTCTGTGTTTGGCTTATGACTGTAGAGGCTAATTTATGTGCTTTTGCAGTATTAGGCACGCCAGTTTTCATACCTGGCAATTTAAAAGCAGTATGTTAATACTGTTGGAAAAAAATAGAAGTTGACAATGTTGATACTGTGTTTGATACCTTGTCTGTAAATTCACTTTTCTAAGAAAAGTACTGAGATGGTAAGTAATGGCAGGCCTACACCAGTAGTATTTTATGTATTGATTGTTGGACAGAAGTCAGGTTTCAGAGGAAGATTTGGAATCGCAGTAACATCAGTTTTGATCACCAGTGTCCTTTTGGACGTGAACAGGAGTCAGATGCTTGGTCATTGTCCACTGGGTGACAGTGACACATTTTTCTGTTACCTGGAGGTGGAAGGAATTCCCTTAGGGTCCCCCAGCTGTAGCACTCTGCTAGCCCTTAGGCTCTCTCCCCCGACAGGGAGCCTGCTATTAAGGGAGTTCCCACCATGTGGGGATCTTGTTTCTCCATGAATGGTTCTTAATTCTGGTATTGCGGAGTGCTCCGGCTCCTTACCTTCTTACGGTGTAGCTGTCAGAGAAGGCTGTGAGACAAGTGGACGTATGGTTTCTTCAATATGTCGATGATACGTGCATCTCTACCATCTCTTCGTTTTGAAGGCAGCGCTTCCTTCATCTCCAGATAGCTGGGAAACTACCTTAAACTCAAACTAATGGAGAAGCACATGGGGTTTTTTCTGTTGGAATTTAGCCACTCTACAGCCTTTTCACTGGATGAATGTTAAGTTTCTTCTGACTGCTTTGTCCTGTCCATATTCTCCCCTCTTTTCACTCTCCAGTGGTACAAGAAGTATCTTTCTGTCTTGAGCTGTGGAATTTTAACATGCAGGATGACATACTACCCAGTGGATCGCTCCAGTACTCTCAAAAAGGGCAGTATCTCAGCCAGTACTTTTAAAAGAAATTCTCATGGCACCTTGAGGCCGTGGTTAATAGGTTTTGTATACAGTTAAATAATTAAAGCAGAATAGGATAAGAGAATTTTTTTGGCAAGCGCTCAGGTCATGATGAGCTAGTGAGACACCATGCTCCTCTTCAGGTTACTATATTTTCACTTTTAAAATAATCTGGAAGCACATTCATATTTTAAAAGACTGTTTGCGTTATCGATTATGGGGTTTTTACTACATTAAGTATTTGAGCATTTTTCTTCACTACATATAGGAGAATCAGCACAAAGAATGCTACAAGACCTGCTTTAGATATACTAAGAATATAATTTTTCTTGTGGTCTTCTTTTAGTGTTCAGTTTACAGCTGCTTTCCACATTCACTTGGATCATTTTCTAAGACGCAGCAACAGGAAACCAGAAATTAATCAAATACTTTGTGGTCCTGGCAGTTTTCTGGCATATCTAGGTGTTTAGCAAAATAATGGAAAGAATGCATCGCTTTTTTCATAAGCTGAACCATCAAGAATTTATTGTCAGTGCTTAAATAAATGCATCCTTGTGTTGCATTGATGTTTTTTTCTCTGAAGAAGCTGGTGACTGAAGGACTGTATCGAGCAGATAACAGATTTAGGAGTAGATTTATGGGTATCTTTCTAGCTGCTTTAGTGTTAAGTAATGCTTATTATCTTTGCATGTTATTCTAATATGAATACTAGGATTACTAGTATGTTAAATCTTGTCACATGAAAAAGTGTACATGTACACTTTCCTAAAATTATTAGTTGCAGAGGGGGTAGTTTAGGTAACCTCTCGCTAAAATTCTATGCATGTGAATTTAAGTGGCAGGGTTTCATGTGAATTATCTGTCTTAGATTACTTACACTTGTTTGGTTTAAGTCAGGGGTCCTCAAACTACGGCCCGCGGGCTAGAAACGGCCCCCCAGGGTCCTCAATCCGGCCCCCGGTATTTACAGACACACACATCCCCCCCACCGGGGGCTGGGGGTGGAAACCAAGCAGCCGCAGATGGCTGCCTGCCACTGCATCCACGCACCGGCCCCCTGGTTAAACAGTTTGAGGACCTCTGGTTTAAGTCTTGGGGGTTTTATTTCTGCATAATTTTTTTATCATGTATCTCCAATTTTGCTTGATCTCAAGGCCTGATGCTTTGAATGACCCCGTTATTGGGTTAGCCAGTAGCCTTTCAAACGATCAAATCATATTTTGTAAAGGAATGCCATTATTTCAACTACTCTGTTTTAAATGAGGTCACATTTTTGTCTGGTATGCGTTTGTGAAATACATATGTCGCAGTGGTCCAGGCTGTTTTTCTGTAGTTCAGAACTGATAGAGTAACTTTGCAGTAAACGGGCTTTTTCTGAGATCAGTTAGTGACCTTTCCACAGCATCGTTCTGTGCAGTGCACTCGAAGGGAACCGGCTGCAGCTGCCACTTTCACCCTTCTCCCAGAGTTTCTCTTCCTCTTTCGTAGGAGCACAGTATAATTGCCTGACCAACCTCGCTCATTCTGGGGGCTGTTATTTCTGGTTGCTCTCCGTCAGAGAGATTACAGAGAGATTCCTCTCATTAATTTCTTAGAAAATGTCTCTTCTTTCTGTATGTTCTCTTTCTCTCTCTAAAAGGAAGAACGATTGTACTTAAAGAGGGTAGGAGAGCCTCCCACAAGGCCTTACAAAAATGGCCCTGTAAGAGATTTCATTGGGTCTTGCTTTCACTTCTCTGCTTAAAAAAGAAGGAATTTTCTGTTCTTTTTGGAGTACAGCGCTTAGGGAGAGAGTCCCATGCACTTATCTATAAAATAAATTTTGGCTTATGAACAGGCTGTTTCTAAAGGTGCTAAGTTGAAAGCTTTCACAAATATTTAACGAAACAAAAAAAAGAAAAAGACAAAAAAAAAGAAAAGATAAAGCAACCTCAAGTGTAGCACTTTGACTGCAACACTGATCCTGTCCCTGATTTGGCAGCCAAAAAGGTCTCCTGAATGAGGTTGGTGTGAAACAAGATGTCAGGAGACATCAGAAATCAAGAGCAGGAGGCAGAAAAGGAGTAACTGTAAATGTAAATGCATCTTCATTTTATTATTGGTTTTTTATTATTTTTCTTCACCTTGCTTGCCAGTTTGGCACCCATAAGAACCTCTTCTTTGCTGTCTTTTTTTTTTTTTTTTTTTATTGAACCTACAGGACTCTTTAGCTCCTGTTCCCAGCTTTTCCTCTTGGCATGTCTGTGAGTTTGCCATTGAGTGAGCAAAATTGCACTTAAATTAAAGGGGACATCTGCTTCTTATCAGCACTTCTTAGACAAGTTGGCTCTTCGGGAAGTAACTGTCTCATTGATGTGGCATATCTGGGAAATCTGTCAAAAGGTAACTAGTAGTGTTTAAGGCTATTCAGTAATCCATATTAAATTTGTTTAGGTGTCCTTCTAATCCCTAGCAAACCAGCATAACAAAAATACTGCCCTAATTAGCATCTTCCCTAGTAACCTCTCTTAGTTATCTAGTGAAGGAGCATCTGAATAGACTCACCACATTGATCCATCTCTTTAGTTAGTGCTTTTGTTGCATCAAAAAAAAGTCTCAATAATTTTATATTGCTGCTATATTGCTGCTTAGCTCTGATGTCTCTATTGCGGATAGAAATAAAGGACCTGAAGTTTTAGGATTTTCAGTTTGGGGTTTTTTGTGTTCCCCCAAAGAGTGCTAAGCTCACATTTCAAAAGTAATTGTGCAAAATTTTTCAAGAGAGTGGGTGTGCATGTACCATTAATGTTATAGCAAACACGCAGCCAGTGAGTTTTCTTTGCTGCGGTTATTCTGCTTTGTTTGACAGTCTTAGTCAAACAGTCACAAAGTTGCACAAGGTTGAGAAGAATTTAGTTTGTGCTCCAAGTAAGTTGACATACAAATAAAAGTCTCTCATGTTTGAATTACATAATTTTATTTAAAAGTTGGTCTGTAAACAAATATAGTGAATTAGTGAATTTTTTTTGTATGTTTTACATTTTTACATGCCATCTGAATAAATTTGTCTTAAGTAGATCACCAGCTAAGATAATAAGGGCATTGCCAAATTCAACAGTAGTATATTTATCTTAATAAGATTGTTTCCACATTTCAAGACAATTCTTTGTTTGGTGGATGCCTTTTGTCTGGGAAAAGTTTTTTAAACTTCAAAACATTGAATTTAGCTCCATGGAAGGAGATACAAATGCAGTTAAAACACGGAAAGCAAGTGAATGTATTGGAAGGACTAGAAAAACTGTAGTCACTTCTTTGCAATTATTTTGTTTTTCTAAATTTAAGGAAACTGTAACGCAAATAGTCTCTAAGATGCTGTGGAATTGAAGTCACAGAATGTATCTTGACATGCCAGATACCAAATTGCATCTGAAGGACTTGGAAAAAGGCTGGTAGTTCAGTTCTATGCAGACTTCATTAACCACTGATAATCACTTTAACTTTGGCTAAATACAGGATTAATCCAAGGTTTTACGGTAGCATAATTACCAAAATTTGTCTGTGGCTACTCTTTTAACATGAGTTCAAGGTAAATACAGCTTGAAAGACACTCTAGCTCTTTTTTTTGTTGTTTTTTTTGTCACTTCATTCACTTTATATGTAGTTATTGTCACTATGACAAAAAACAGAAGACATTCTTCTGCGCCTAAAAGTAGTGAATGGTCATTCTTTGAGCACTCTTCATGGTAATTTACTTTATAAGCTGTAATTACAAGCTTCCACAAAGGCTGTAAATTAAATTGCTGGTCTGCAAGTGACAGCTCTTCTCAATGAGTTTAGTAGATGATGAATGAGAAATATAACTAGTTTGTAGCTATCTGCATCATAAGCTGATTGGCAAAGGCTTTCAGAATTAAAATATTCTTGTGACTTACCCCTTATTTTGTATTCTCATCTCCAGCTCTTTTTTGATTAACTTAAAATAGTCAAAAGGTGAAATGTACTTAGGCTAGAGAAATGCCTCCCCCACCTCTTTTTTTCTTCCTTTTTTGGGGGGAGGTGGTGAAATAACTTTTTTTAAATTCCATTTCCTTATTTGTGATTTTAAGAATAATTTTAGTAGAATTCAAAAAGATGTGAAAACCATACTTCTAAAGTGTTTATGTTGCTGTCATTACAACAACCACTGCAGTGGGTGAGAAGGTGCTATAGCAGTTTTGCCTGTCTTGGCATTATCAGGCAAAATTTCCTTAATCTCTTAACCAAAGAAAAGCACCCGTGACTCTTGCCTCACTCTGGCAACATCATTTCAGTCTCCCAGTGGGCATGGTGTGGAGCTGTAACACTTCCAAGGCAATGAGATGGTGATCCACTCTGCCGGTCTCTTTGAGCCAATACATAGCTGAATGTGTCTGAACACCAGGGTGTAGTTAGTTACCAGACATCAAGGTTTTGTAAGCTGTGTACTTGTAACATTGTTGTGATGCTATATTGTAATCTTCAAACACAAATAATGCTCTGTGATGTAACGGGAATTTTTAAAATAAGTTTTGGAATGCATTTTTCTGTCTGCAGATGGTAAGTTCATCATATGGTGGTTGAGCAGTGCAAAGCTTGGCTGTTTGTGCAGTTGTATGGCAGTGCAGTCATTAGTGGCCTGGCCATGTGGTATCTTCCATAAAGCTTTTTCCTCATTAATTTTGTGCTATTGCTGTGCCATCCTCCCTAAAAAAAGGATTTTCACAACTTGATCTACATGTGTCATTGTATAATGAGAGACTTCTTTTCCAGAGTTAGCAAGATAATCTAATTATGAAGTCCTCCATCTTTACTGTGAATGAATTATTGCAAGCCTTTGATCTGAGGTAGTTACTTCGGTACCAGACCAAGCTGGCAGTTGCCACCTTTTCTCTGGGATGATGCCTTAAGATATTTAGGGATTTCCCACATTTATTTGCATTGAGTAATTCCTTGTTGACTGAGGCTTGAGGCTCAGCTTAAATTTGACATAATATTCACTTGACCATTATTTTTTCCTATAACAGCATAACACTAAGTACGATGGCATGTAGTTTTCAGCTGTGGCAAAACCATAGTTGAAAACAGAGCTCCTCTTGCAGTTTAATATTTGCATGTCAGACAACCCTTGCTTAACTTGTGTTTTCACTTTTAGTACGAGAATTGCATAAGTGCCAATTTTCTGAGAGTTAATGAAAACATATTACAATGCAAGCATTAGTTATTTTTACCGATTTTATTTTAAAATAAAGCTTTACAAGCAATCTTGATAACTAAAACTATATACACCTTTCTAAAGAGGAAATAAATATTCTTTCACAGTGTTAAGATGTTAACGCTAACACTTACTCTTTTAACAGAGTCGAAAGCTGGATGTGTATTTTGAATATGAGGAAAAAATAATGAGCAAATCCACTCTGGATAAATCTCTTCTGGACATGATTTCTGACCCAGATGGTAAGTACTGTAAATCTGAACTTAGTATGAAATTTGTTAAGGTGTACAATAAACCTGTACCTGTTGGGACTTCAGGATTGATGAAGAGCTTATGTGCAACCTGTGCAAGACTTGCAAAGAAAATGACTTTGAATTGATTTTTAGTAGCAGTCTAGAGAGCTTGGTACGTCAGTTGGGTAACAGCCAAAATATTGGCAACTTCTGCAGCCCCACTAAAATCCTTTCCTAACTCCTTGTTTCTGAAGGTCAAAGGATTTTAACTTTTGTGCTTCTCCAGTATTAGTACAGCATGGAGTCGTGTGGTCTGAACAGTACTGATTCTTTAAAATCCTGCTGCATGTTTTACAGCACATACGTACCTCACAAACAGAACGAGAAAGGGCATTTTGTAGAATTTGGTTAGATCAAAGTGTTTTACTGTAGGTAGCTTTTGCCTGTGTGAGGAAAAAGATGGATGGCAGGAGGTGAAGGGAAACAAGACATAAATTGGCCGGTCCACTGAGACTCACCTGAAGTTTTGCGTGCGTTAACCCAGCTGTGGCATGTCTGTTTTCATTGTCTGAGAGCAATGCTTCCCAGCTTCTGTTTCACACATGGTTCACACATAACAAAGCTTTATACACTGGGTGATACTCAAGATGTGCTATTAGCAGGAGTCACTAGGTCTGTCTGTAAAAGGTTGAGACTAGAACGGGTTCTGAACTTTTCATAGTATCATAACATCAACTCTTGTTTCAACCTCTCACAACCCGAAGTGTGTCACAACCCTCTGACCAATTTCAGTATGTTCTCATACCAGTTGCCTAGAACAAAATAACCTGCAGAGCAACACTGTAAAACTTAATGGCTTGTCTGTATATTGGCAAGTACATTGGCAAACCTTGAGTGTTTAGAGACCCAGGGTTCCTGCTCTTTTTCCAGTATGTTCTTTAAGAAAATGTTTCCTTACTGCATGTTTAATGTGTAGTCTTGTAGCTACATACTGGGCGTAATGTCTGCTTGGAGTTTGTGTAATGATTCATATTTATAGAAAGAGTATATATAAATCTGCTGACTTTTAAAAAAAATCTTTGATTAGTGTCTGTGGTATAGAATCAAAAGGCAGTAGAGGAAATAGTACACAGCTGGTAGAAATCTGAACTAAACTTTTACTGATCTTATATTGGATCAAGTCTAGAAACACTTTCAGAAAATCAGTCGTGCATCAGTCTGTATTTCGGTACAGACATTAATTGTTAATATGAAGCTAATAAGAATATGTGTAATCTCTGCTTTTCTTAAGCATCAGTACAAACTAGTCCTTTTCCATGTTCAGAATTAACTGTTCCTGTACTATTTCAGCTTTTATGTTTGCATGAACTTAGATATGGAAACAGAAATTATTATGCTTGCTAGTATTTCCTACTGGATCAATTACTTACATGAATCCACATTTTCTATGCTTTTTTGGATTGCAGTATAAAGCAAATTGTTTTCCAAGGCTGTTGTATCATAGCAACTTTTCTATTAGCGAAGTTCCTGGGTGTCATGCAAGAGAACAATTAAATTTCCAAGCTAGAGTTTTCCTTCTTAAGCCAAGTATTCAGGTGTTCCTAGTAGCACATTAGCATTTCATATGCATTGCCTAGGTTTAACGTAAGTTTATATAATAAAAGTATTTTAGTTAAATCACAGCAAATATTTCTGGGCATGCTGTCTTGTAAAACTGGCCAGCTTCCTGTGTGATTCACTGAGAAATACCAGCAGAAGACATTTTGAAGAAATAATGTGTCAAGTTGTGCAATGTTTTCAGTGTTGAACTACTTGTTTGCATTGTCTCTGGGGATACTTGTCCTGTGGACAATGATACCTGCAGAACTTTTCATAAAAGCACTTACGCTTGACCAGTTAACAGCTTCAGGTTTCAGCCTCCCATTTCTTGCTAGGTTGTACCGCTCGGGGCTGTTAGCTGCCTCCCAGTTCAGCGGATAGTATCGTGTCCTGGAGTAGCAATAAAACAGGAGTCTCTGGTTTTGCTTTGCTCTAGTGGTTAATCAGTAGCCCTAAAGGCTGTCTGCTGGCTTTTGAGTGGAAAATGAAATTGTCCTGTTCTAGGTTTACCAAGTTAAATTTTCTTCAGAACATTTAGCACCCCCCCTTTCCACGCAGTCACAGACCATAGCCTAGAAAAAATAGTGAACATTTTACAGGCAGCTGACCTGGGTCTCACAACCATTTATCATGGCTACGATTTACATCAGTAGTACATCAAGAGCAAAGTACTTTTGCCCAACAAGGTGGTTTTCCTAATATTTAGTGAAGTGTACACAGTACAATTGCAGACACTTTTTAAAAAATTTGTTATCTTTTATTAAGACAAAGTATCACTTACACTCATGTGTAAGCAAGACCATTTACACTACTGTGAGCACACACCTCGTAGGAGTTGTGTAGACATGGTAAATGGGCCCAGCAAGGAAAATGGTGGAAGAGCGCAACCGTATTCCAGTTGAAACTGAAACTTAGTGGTCAGCAAAGCAGGAAAACAAACTATAAACTGGCATGCTGGAAACCGAGTTTCCAAGTCGGTTACAGAAACCAAAATCAGTTACTGTACACTTAGAATGTTTAAGTGCTTTTTTTATTCAAGTGAACTCCAAGTGGATGTCTACCTTGAAAGCTGGCTTTTGGTTTAGGTAATTCAAAGTGTCTTCTGTTCTTGATCTTCTAGCTTACTGGTATTTGGTAAAAGTTAATAAAACTTACTTCCCAGAAAAAAATATACCGAGTCATGAATGTTCATTATGACAGAGTTTACTTTTTAACTTCTGCCAAACTAAATACATGCTCACATATAAACACAAGTTGCAGATTAGATGAGACAATCCCCTGCTGACATGATCCACATTCCATAGTGGGAAAAAACCCAAACCAAAAAAAACAGAAAAAATCTTTTTTGTTACCCACAGGTACAAGAAAATGTCTTTTTTTATAAAACATTGTTCTATATCTAAAGCTTCTAAAATGAAGTATCGGATTACAAATTTGAAGTGTGTGTTTTGAGAAGTACTTCTGAAATCTTAATTTGAAATTACGGTCTTACTAATAGTGATTCTCCTCTAGAAAAACGTAGATGGTGGTGAAAATCTGCTGTAGGAGCTTGTAGTCTGAGTAACACAGGAAGGACCACATCAAAATTCACCCCTGCCTGCTCAAAGTGCTGATTGCCATTGATAATGCTTCCCAGGGGTTTGTAGCAGTGTTTTTCTCCAACAAGTGGTGTGACAGAAGGTGATTCAGGAGGTAAACTCCTTCCTGAAGGCAGTTTGGAAGTTCAGGATTTTTTCCTGACCAAAAGTTCATGTAAGTGTTTTTGCAGCCCTCGAGTGTTTCAGTACAGTCAACCACAGAGCTGCATAAACAAATTGTAGAGCTAAAGAATAATGTTTTGTGGCTTTTATGATTCTTCTATAGTCTCCTCTTTCATGGATTTGCTCCCTGCTAATGCTTGCAGTCCCTGCATAAAATAAGACATAATGCCACTATGTAACTTACTTAGTATGTTATTCAAAAATAATATTCACTACAAGCAAAAGGGGAAGTGTAAGTAAACTTTCAGAAAAAGTGAGCCAGTCTAATCCAACTTTTAATAAAATTGCTATACACTGAACAAGGCTATGGTTGTAGATAACAACTATTATCATGAGAGGTCTGAATGTACATATATATATTGTTACTGAGGAACAAGTAACATAGCAGCATAGTTACAATTGTACTTTCTTGATTTTTTTTTTTTCCCCCACTTCAGCGGGAACTCCAGAAGACAAAATGCGATTATTTCTTATCTACTACATAAGCTCAGCTCAGGTACCTTCAGAGGTATGTATGTCCTTTACAGCTTCCAACACCAAATTCTGCCACACAGGATTTTTCTGTGTTGTTTCAACTCTAAATAGGTATATCCGCTTGTCTTTGAAGCGAAGTATGAAATGCCCAGGAAATACTAAAACTTCGAATAAATTTTGTAATATTATCAGGGAATCTGCTTACAAAGCTTTAGCCACCATTTCAAAGGATATGAATGACCAGTGAGAAGGAAGACTGTATTTTGAAATACTTAGTTCGGAGTTACTGCAAGACACCTCTTGGCATGCTTTCTATTACTCTGCTCCGCTGCTCAACAGAAGTAGATAAAACAAAATGTTAATATATGACTCTTTTCATTCTGCTCTTCTATATTCAAGAATAATTGGGTCAGTTGAATAGCAGATGAATAAAGGAGAAATGTTTCTTGTGCCAGTATCTGAATAATTTGGGAAACAATATCTTAATATTTCTTTTGAATTTCTGATGATTAATTTCAAGGAAGATTTTTATTATACTGTATAACTATTATGCAGTATAAAAAATATGTTGGGTTAAGCAAAGAGAAAGTATTCTTACAAATGTATATTAATTCCTCTTCATTTTTATTATTTGCTGTTGTGACGTTTTACAGAAAACAGTGTTCTGTTAGGTTTTTTTAAAAGATGCTGGTATAAAAGACTGTTCCCATATCTGAAAGTGTACAGGATTTAATTCCACAAATACTGTTAAGTTTACTGAGAGCTGCTCATAGCAAGTTGCATTTCAAGTATGAAATGGTAGGAGATTGGATCAAGGCTTATAATTACTTTTTAACTTTGGTTAATGTTACAGCTTTACACTGCTTATTTAATAGTTAGGTAAGGATATCTTGTCTTTCCAAATAAAGAGAGTTAAGAGTAGTTTCGACCTTTTGCAATTATCCATTTCATAATTTCAGATTGATTTGGAGCAGTATAAAAAAGCATTGATGGATGCAGGTTGCAATCTTGCTCCTTTGAGCTACATAAAACAATGGAAGTAAGTAATTTTTTTTTTTTCCTGCATGAGGCTGTAACTGGGTGATTTTATAGAACTCAGCATTGTTATCAAAGAATTGTGTGTTATTTGTCATACATAGTAAATAATCCTTTAACCTTCATTCTGACATAATTTTTTGCTGCCATTGTTATGATAAGTGCAAATCTGATTTTAAAGCTGAACTCCAGAAATGCCAGAACACTGTTGAACATGACCCATAGTAGTGTACTTAATGATCTGACAGAAACAACTTACTGAACTGAATGAAAAAAGCTGTGCTCGTTAAGAATCCACACTCTTTTGGTTCATACCAAAGGGCCATGCTGCCTATCAGTTATTCTAGTTTTACATGGTATCAAAATAAAGTCTTTGTCTTTTAAGTATAAAACCTAATTTCTTTCAGTTCCTCAACTACTGCATTTCTAGACAAGAGGGATGCATGTAATAAATAGGTACTTCCTGAAAGCGTTTGAGAAGTAGAAGTTTTTTTGCTTTCAGATGACCAGGGCGAACATTCTGCAGCGGTATGCGCCTTGAGATAAGCGGTTGATTTCTGTCCCTGCTTTCACAGGGCTTTCACCAAGATGGCGGCGGCTCCAGCCAGCTATGGAAGCACTACACCTAAACCTTTGGGGTATGCTTTTGATTAATTTGCTGTAAGGCTGTGGGTTCTTTCAGCTGATTTTAGCAGTACTGAATGTGTGTTTAGTGCTATACAAGGCCCAGAATAAACCATTCCCCCGTTTGTAAAAGTTGTACGTTACAGACAATTACAAGCACTTGTCTCCCCTTAACAGTGCATAGGACTTACACACAGGAGAATAAAAGGGTCTGTGACTAAAACCACCAAGTAACTTAATAAAGTGATATCTGCACCTGCACATTAAATGTGCTCTCGTAGGAGAAGAATTTGGCAGCAGGAGGTGGATCCATGACAGCCATCGTTTTGAGCCTTATTTAGTCAATGGCAGAAGATAAGTACGTTCCTGTGTATTTACAGCTGGTTCTCTCCGGGGCTTGGAGACACTCAGGGATTGAAGAACATGCTGCTTTTTCATTAGGATGCTCTGGACTGATTGTCGTGTCTTGCTTGTTGAAAGGTGTAGTTATTTATTTCAAGACATGAAAAGAAAAGATAACGACTGTGCTAGGGGTGCTCAGATCCCATAAGGATATGTCACTTGGGGATTTCCATGCTTGAGAGGATTTGAATCCTCATTGCCAACTTTACTTTCAGGAATGCACCGTCACTGTCATAAGCAAACTGTGGCGCAGTATGGTTAGAGAGAACTCCAGTGCTGTCTCACATGGAAAAATTACCGTTTGGTTGCTTGGAGACACTGAGCATCTCTGTTAACTCTGGTGATTAGGACACCCACTTGAAAGGAGCACTCAAACTGTTGCATTACTGAAGTGGTAAAATAAACTGTTCAACGGCTTAAAGACTAGAACTCAAGACTCCTATTGATAGGTGAGGATCCAACTGCTAGCTTACAGGTGTATTGCCATACACTCGACTGCCCTGTGCTTTGAAGAATATATTTCATGACAAATGGAATGACTTGGTACTTAAGTTCCATTGACTTTAGTGGGAATTGGGACGTCAGCATAAAGCTTAAGAATGCGTATTTAAAAAGGTGGTCTCACATCATCTCTGTTTTGGTTTTCAGCCTGTTTTCACGTGTTATGAATACAGGATCACAGTTTGTAATGGAAGGAGTGAAGAACTTGGTACTGAAGCAACAAGTAAGTTTAAAAACGAATTAAAAAAAATCTTATCATATGAGCATTGTGAACATTTAGAAAAACAACTTTCAATACCTCTATTGTATTAATAAAATCAGGTTTACAGTAAAAGAACGAACAGCCTCTGCTGGTGGATAGATCTACCACTTTGTAGCTTCCGGTTTTTAGACAAGTAGAAAATAATGTTCAAATTGTCTTTGAATACCTCCATTTGTAAGGGATTAGATTCTAGTATGTGCAATTAAGACTGATTGCAGTATTATAAAAAGAACAGCTGTGGAATACTCAAAATAGACTAGACTTTCATAAATAAAAAAAAAACCCTCCGTGTCTTTACTTAGAACAGCATGTATTAAATATGTATTCCAGAGTGACTGAAAAGCTGAAAGTGTTCGTTTTCTGTTCAGTTCCAGTTCAAGCATTTCTAGTTTTCCCATGTAAGTAATGTACAACAACCATAATCTTGAAATGTACTTGAAAAATCACAATATGTTTATAACAACATGGCCACCTTCAAATATTTACTTAACTTCAGAAAATGTTTCCGAGTATAACTTGGATGCAAATGTCAATGTACACCCTGCAAAAGAAAACAAACGACAAAAAAAAGACACTGATTGTATAACTCGTAGCTGAAATTTTGAATTGTGGTTCCCAGAAAACTACTTCCCTGTAGAGGACACATTATTTTCTTCAATATGCACTTTCATTAGATGGCAATAAACATTTACAGTTAACAGTCTTAATTCTGTAATATTTTGACATCCAGATTTCTAAGAAAAAGACCATTTGTCATACTGTAATTCGTAGTGGAAGAATCAGATTTTAAGTTAGAAATACAGCGTATCAGAACTAAACAAAATGAAATGTTACATCTAATGAAAGGTATGGCTTTTTGACTTCGTTAATCTTATAGTAGCCATTGTTTGTTTAGTCATCCTGTTATACACGTAATTTACGCATGAAAACTATCAGCTATCATGTACAAATTTAAAAAAAAATGGTGTCTGTGGCGTTTGTAGGGTAGTCAACAAAAATAATTCTGCAGGAATTTCACTATAACTACATACAATAAGTTGGATCACAGTTACAAGTCAGTGGTGTGTCACGAAATATGGTTGAGGAAATATATATGCGGCTTGATTGTATGTTATACAGATCTTCAGATAAACTGTTACTTGTAACAATAGATAATTATATTCTAGATGAGACTTCCTATTCTTGTATTAAACATTTTGTCATTTATTTTAACGTGTGGCTTTGAAAAGTTAGTATTACTCTTGACAAAATTACTTGCTTTCTTTTGAGTTCTGAGTAAAAAGTCACAATGCAGGTGTTTTCAGAATATTTTTTTTCTGGCTTTTAGTTCCTTCTCCAGGTGTTTTGGGGTAGCCAAACAAAATGCTGTTCTTCCTCATTTTTTTAAGTCTGATGTAGGTTTGTGGTATTCCTGTTAAAGTTAACTTTTTATTTCTCATTCAGTCATTCAGGGATTTACATTGGTTTTTTAACTAAGTGTTTTTCAGTGTTATGTGTAGATCATCCGTTGGAATGTCTTTTTTTGATATATTCTGTCAACAAAGCACATTTCCAATTCTGTTGCTATGTAAACTCTCCCTCAGTTTATTATAACTAAAGTGGTTTGGCTGTTTCATACTTGAGATCTTTTGTCGAAGCTAACATTTCCCGTCTTAAATAAGGAAAAGTCATCTTGAATCTCACCTCAGTTTATTCCTTTCCAGTTCATCCAAGCTTTTGTTGCCAGGATTGCAGTTTTTT
This sequence comes from Falco cherrug, assembly GCF_023634085.1. NCBI lineage: Eukaryota > Metazoa > Chordata > Aves > Falconiformes > Falconidae > Falco > Falco cherrug. The sequence continues at coordinate 59,627,478 of NC_073703.1, forward strand.
ACCCATTTCTTTGACAACAGTAGTTATTTTTAAGAATCATGCCCTTAATTCTCATCTTCAGCTTTACAATTCTTTCCTTAAATGGCAAAGTATTTTTTTTTAATAAAAATTCATACATTGTCACGTCTCCACATATTGGTAATGCCGAAATACAACTCTGTTCCTGTCTTCACACTTTTTTGCACTTCATCCCCTAGCTGGATGTTCCTCAGATGTTTGCATTTGCTGTACAGCAAGGTAATTTAGATGATGATAAAAATGGTCAACCTTTACAAAATATAAGAGGAAAAATGTTTAATGTAGTATTTCAAATGCTCTGTAAACATTCCATAAATAACAGTGGGGCTGTGAATAGTTCTTAGTAAGCATTTCAGCATTCCATTAATTTCACGTTATTTTTTACAGAATCTGCCAGTCACACGTATATTGGACAACCTTATGGAGATGAAGTCAAATCCTGTGAGTATAACTGCCTTCATATGGAAAGAGGTGGAACAAATGAAATGTTGAGGCTGTGATATGGAATATGCCATGGCTTTTTTTTTCTCATGATAACGCAGTTAAATCTAGTCATGCTGTACCTCAAGAATAGAACCGATTTTGTAATTACTTCGTAAGATTTTGTGCATAGGAATAATTTCTAAACAATGACAATTCATTGCGTCTCATTGGAACTAATGTTTGTGAGGTTTTTTCTATTCTGAGCTTCTGTTACACTTGTGCTGTACTGCGTTTCTGTTGCTTCTAAATTTCTAAAAGTTAAACTGTGGGCTGAAGTTTTCTTTGCGTCAAGGTGATTTTGGTTTTTTTTTTTAAGAGTGCAGTCTCAGAAGTAAAGTAGTTACAGAGAGGCATGTTAGAGAAAAATTAGTTTCCTGCATGTTCAGAGCTTTGCTGTTTAGAGGAAAATATTTTAGTACTCATGTAGTCGCAGTTTGCAAGCAGAGTTAGTTTTGTGTCAGAAAAGCCCCCTTTTTTCCCCTTGTTTCTGTGAAAATTTACTCAGACTTACGTAAGTTACAAACTTTTGAAACACTTAAATGTTAGCTAGATAGTCAAGATATTTGCTAGAATTTACAGCTAAAAATAGCCTGTAGTCTTTTTATGTGCATAGCCAAAGCAGTCTTTTTTTATGCTATGTATTCCATTCTTTCAGAACTCTTGCATTACTCTTTGCACAAACTTGTTCTGAAAAATTTACCTGTTAAAAGTCATTCAGAAAGCTTTCATATGTTTGCCATATCACATCAGTCTTGCTGTTTTAATGATATCTGTGTCAGACAGAGGCACACTTGCAGGATCTCACCCTGGTTAGTAGATTTAAAACATTTTTCTTAGTCCACTTTCACTTTCATGTATTAACAATATGTAAAGGGAGGTAAATAATGGTGAAATATGAGAATGATAAACACACAAATAATCCTGTCTTGTCTTAAACAGTGCTTGGTGCATAATATATATCATGATTGTCAGCAGAAGATCTGCTTTCTCTTAAAGAAATTGACAGTGTTTTCAGTGACAGTGCATTGTTGTTCTATTTACAAGACTCGGAAAAGATGTACAGGCTAATTTTATCTATTCCACCAGTAGAGGTCACTCAGAACACTTAATACAGAAAGCTGACGTTAAAAATTACAGATAATTTAAATGCAGGTAAAAAATGAAACAATTTTTTAAAAAGTAAACCTTTTTTTTTTTAAACAGTTTTAAAAGTAAAACCAAAAGGCTACAAGTTTAGGACTTGATGTGGAAAAGTTTACAAGCTGTACAGGGTTTTTTTGCTGACTTGATACTGTCACATTTCACTTACGCCACGATTACTTTGATAACTTGGAGAAAACATTGATCTTCTCACTTGAAAAAGGAGAGATTGACCCAGTCTGTAAGACTGTGGCTTCATGTTTCACTGCCGTGTCAGAGACTGGAATTCACTCCCCAAAGGCAGTCCTACTCCTCAAGCCATAGGAGATCAGGCAAGCCCTAAAGAATGATTCTCCTAACCTGCAGGAAAACTGACAGCAACTGTTTGAGTAAGTTTCAGCTAACAGAAGCACCCGCGAGTCATTGTGGAATATGTTTAGACGTGCTGTATCATCAACAGAAGGGAAATTCTATCTGGAAGAGGTCAATATGTAGAAATACACCACTGTGGCCTCTGTTCATCTTCTGATGTTTGAGGTCTTTTTTTATTCCCCAGAATAGGAAACTTGCACTGCAGGCAAAATACAAAGGGAGGGGGGAAAAAGCTTCAGGTTTCCGGGAATTTTTACAGCACAGAAAAAAAAAATCTCCTTTGTCGTTCATTGAATCTTACTAGCCACAGTGATCAGTGTATGAGACATACATACAGATAAAAGTTGTAATGCAAAATTAGAACAGATCGTTGAGAAGTCAAATCATTACTACAAAGCATGTAAATAATTTATTTTCTAAATATAAAAATGCAACAGTAAAGTAAATCTATGAAATGTACAACTTACACCACCGACATTCACAAGTAGTACTGTGAGTTGAAATTTTAAGCCTATTCAGAACCATATGGTGTGCAAAACTCTTGTAGGGTTGTCTGTAAATCATTTGTGTGTTACTTGTCCCTGATGCTTCTTTTGTGTCACAAGGACAGCTACCAGGGAGGACAAAGGAGTCCATACCTGTGCTTTCCAAGTTTTTCAGAAGCAGGAACAGATGGGACAGTTCTTACGGTCATAAATGCTATCCTGTAATTTTAAAAATTTGTCTAGATTGTTTTAACTATAGTTATACTTTTTCTTGAAATACTTATTCAGAAACATTCATTGATGGCTTTAAAGAAATCCACTACTTGGGGTATTTTTAATAGTAACATTTATTGGTCGAAGCAGGGTTTTAAGCAATTGCTTTTGGATAATGTTTTTGTAAGGAAATGTTCTGTTCATAAATCTAATAACATAGTTGCTTTATTTTGGTATTGCTAAATAGAGATTGATTAAAACCTTAAACGTTCCTAACACACAAAAAAAAATCATACTGTCAAGTACACACAAATTTTAACCCATAGATACGAAACTGACCACCAGTTTCTATAGAGTTTTGGAGTTTAAATATCTTCCTCAAAATGGTTTGAACCTTGAGTAAGGACAATCTTTGATAAGTAAACCTTTAATATTTTTATGGCAAAGTTCCAAAATACAGTATGTACATTTGTATTGGCTTAAGAGGTAGATAAATTGTATTTGTGATCTATATGAATGGAAATATATTTCTGTTAATATCATCCTTTTCAGTGAATATGGTATCTTGCAGGCCTAGGATGTATTGTATTATAACCTTTCATGCATTACAATGAAAAATTCTGAAAATGGGGTATTTCCTTAATCCAAACCAGTTATGTTAGCTTCTGCAGAAAAACAAATACAGACCCAAAATCAAGGATATTTCCATGGGTCTTTTTTCATTTTAAATTGAGGTCTTAAAAATTAAGTTTATACTTGCAAAAGTATGAATTTTATTCTTGAATTGCTTCAGGAAGTCACAAATTCAGTTGTGTGTAAGGAAACTGCTATACAGTTGCTTTTATTGGCAGACTACCTATTTCTTAATGCAAATAAAATCTAGTAGGGTTTCTTTCCCTGCACTCTGAGACCTGATTTTAGCAGGAATAGTATATTTAAACAACAACAAAAAACACCCCTGGCTTATCAAATTTCTATTACTTTACCTCCTTTTGTGTGTCTACTTACACAAGCCCACAGCGAAAAAACACAGCAGTAATACATTCAAGAGGAAATGTTTGTAATATTGGGGTAAAAACTGTGATTTTAGTTCTGGCATTAATCTGTAATTCATTCTAACAAGTAGGGAAGCTGCAGCTCTTTATCAGAGTTAAAAGGTTCTCAAATACCTCTCAGTTTTATTCTAGCAAGATCAGTCCATTCCCAGTTCTCTCATTACTTCAAAGTCGCTCTACCACCTTATGTACGAGAGTGCCAAAATCATGAATGCTGGCAGGCTTTACAAATGCAGTTGAAATTCCTGCTGGAGCATATAAAAGCATTTTACAGAGGTTCAAGGTGAAATCAGATCTAAATTAAATTTTTTAAAGAGCCAAACTTGAGTATAAGAGACTTATTTTATGTAATTACATAAAACTCCTTAATAGCAAATAGGTTTATTTTGTGTGTGTGTAACCACCACGTCTAGTAAATATTTTGTAGTATTAGAGATAGTTAAGCTTTGTAAGCTCTAATAAATTCTCCAGATAATCTGTCTACTACTCAAGAAGAATTATTTCTGCTCTACAGAATCATCAAAACACAGAGCTCTTGCATGTAAGCACCCAGATGAAATCAACTGTAGCCTGCATGCAGTTTATCCACAAACTAAACTTCACAGTACCTGGATGAAAATGCAGAATAGAAACAGAAGGAAGCCAAGTAGCTGTCAGAATGAGTTACTTAGAAGTTTTGTTTTTCATCTGTAATAATTGGCAAAAATCCTTATTGTTGCCAATAAAAATATTGGAAATGCCTCAGTGTTTTGTATGAAGAATTTTTTTTTTTTTTTTTATAGTTCAGTCAGACTTTTCAAATTCTTGTGGAACTCATTTCTTCTTCAGGAGCTTAATTTTGGTTTAATAGTAGTCATAAATCATGAAATGAAAAGGGTAAGTTATGTAACAGTAGCAGATTTTGATCTGTCTTGTATTTGGCATTTATTGCCATAGAAGCGTTTTGTTTTATAACATCAAATCAATAGTAGAACGCTGTAACCTGGAAAAAATTAGTATTTATAACTAACCATGTGATATTCTTCTAAAGCTGGTAACACCTTAATTTTTCTTTCTGCATACTGCCTTTCTGTTGGGATTTATTATGCAACCAATGTATTTTTTGGAATGTGTAAGTCGATTTTAGATGAACCAGAACGAAAAAGCTCAATAGGACCCTTCATAGCTCTCTCACTGTTGTTTATTCTGTACTAGCTCAGTTATGTACAAATACTATAAATATTAGTGGACATCACAATTAATTTTGAAAGATGTGACTGCTGAACGGGAAATGGCATTAGTTTGAATGATGTTTAATGTAATAGGTACAAGCAGAAATTCCAGTATTTTAAGATAAAAACATACTTTTTAATAGGAGACAGATGACTACCGGTATTTTGACCCCAAGATGCTACGAGGCAGTGACAGGTGAGTTTACTATGAGTTTTCCTTCTACCCTGTGAAAAGACTTAACAAAAATCTTGCAGACTACAAGTAATTAATTTTAATCATTAATTCTAAGTCAGGACAGTTGGTGTTGAAGGAATTCACAACAGGAACTTGGATCAACCAGATAAATTTTTGTTACTCTGCAAAAGAAATCTTTTGTTCCAGTGACTGAACACACTGCTAACATGTACATCAGTTCACGCACAGGAATGTGTACTCTTACTTAGCAATAATAAATGTTAGACCTCTTTATATTTTTACTTCTTAATTTCTTTTAAGCTTTCTGATTTTTCACTGTTAAAGAAATTTTGGTGCACTGTCCAACGACTTTTTAATTTATCATTTTTGAAAGAGTTAAAATTTTACTACAACCCTTCTTTAGTAATTTGTTGAAAACTTCTTAAAAATTATTAAAAACTGACTGCATTTGCTTTTGTATTAGGTAGGTTTTATATTTTTATATATAATATATACTGAAATATTTTATATTTCGTATTCATGTGCATGTGAAGGGGGAGTTAGATATGGTTTATTTTGCTAGTAAAAGAGAGGAAGAAGAATTACACTTGGAAGTTTATAGATTTATGTGGTTTGCTTTATATCTTTGACCAATAACTGTGGCTGCTAGAAACGGAGAACATACGTAAATTTAACATACCTTCTAAAAATAATTTTCATTGAACCTGTGGGAAAACAATCAACTCATTTAATTGCAGGGGTTTATTACAGGAGAATATGGATAAAGTAGGGCCAGATTTGGGTTTAGTTATTGGCATTAAAATCTGTACCCACTTCCTCTATTCTTGAAACATGGGAAGTTATTTCTGATAGCATAAATAGTAATAGGAAACAAATTTCAGATAATCATATATGTTTTACTGAAAAGTACTGTTAAAGACTACATAATTTCAAAGATAAGCGGATTTTGAAAGCATCAAAGAAAAGTGCCAGTATTTGATTTTTCATTTTAATTGCAGCTTTCACTGTTTTGTTAAGCTTTTATAGCATTTTTGGAGGATTTTGTGCAAAAGTGCAACGATTTGTTTTATTAAAGCCAAAGGGCTTTCCTCATGTAAATGTGCATTTTTACCCACTCTGTGGAGTTGTTATGTTGCTTTAACAATATAAAGATATACATTTATAGCAGTTCAGGAATGTGCCATTCTGTGTAGCTATAGAAGTCATCATAGTGAAAAAACCTTTAATTTCTGCTGGCGGTTTGTTTGGGTTTTCTACATAAACTCAAATTACATTATTTAAATCATACTTGAGCATGACAACAAAACTCTAGTATAGCCATATAGCAGTTTGTCTAATTCCACCTTAAAATATTTATATAGCTGATAATAAAATATAGGTTAGCTGGCTTGACAAAATATTACTAGCTTAAAATAACAATATCTAGTAGTATAATCAATGGAATGGTGTTAAAAAGTGACCAATGCTTTTTCTAACCTACTTCGGTTTTAAGAAATACTGGCATTTCTACCTATTATTTTTTAAATAGAGTAGGAACTGCATTACTGTAATTCAGTTTTAGCAAAACAGTATCTTTGTGTCCTGTGTAAAGCCCACATCAAGTATAACCAGGCCTTCCCCTCTGACACAAAATGTATGTAGATTTGTCTCACCATACTCGAACAACAAGAGAGATGGGCTAACTGTTCTGCTTCTGGGGTACCTGTAGTATTCGTGACAGATCAGAGCAACATATTAGAGATAGCCATTCCCTCCTAAAATCAGATTTTCTGATACACTGGAACCTGTGTTGAGTCAGTTGTTGTTGTCAGTCTCTCAGAGAAAACTTGAAATAAGTTGAAAGGAAAAAGGCAGTGCTTTTACTCTGTGTTAGGACGTAAGATGTATTTGACTGCCAGGGGCTGCAGGCCAGCACAGGGCAGTAAGGCAGCGGTGGTGTGTGAGCAAAGGGCAGGGAAGCAGAGGGACCCTTCAGAGCTTTCTCTTTGCTTCTTCCCTTTCTCCTGAAGGTGCGAGGTGATGCAGAAAAAGAGGGTTCTCCCCCTCTCCCTGCTACCTCCCTGTGCCTAGGACTGTGTATTCGGATGGAGAGGAAGAGTCTGCACCACCCAAAGTGTAACTTACCTCTTCCTCCTTAGATCATTTTAATCCTAATGTTCTTGCGTTCTGCTGTCAGATGTCACAGCATACCTGCTGCCTGTAGTAGCGTTTGAGATTTTGAAGCATCAGTGTGTACTGCAAACTGGCTGGCTTACCTAGTTAAGATTCCAATAGGCTGTGTTACCAAGCGTCATGAACTGTGCTGATGAAATTTTTTACTCACTGTATTTGTTCCTAGCTAGCAACGCTATAGTTAGAGCATTGTCATAAAGCTTATGATTCAAACAGCCACCTTAAAACTGAGGCAGTAAAACTCCTATCTACTCATGTATTCAGTCCTGTAGAATTTCAAACGTAGTTTTCCATAACAAATAATTCAAATAAAATACTTGGAGAATGAATGCAGAAAAGCAATTATTGTTCTATTTTATATCTTTGTCTAGTATTCCATAGTATTCCATAAACATGATGTGTACATGATACTTACTTTGCATATTTATATTAATGTCTAATCAAATTTAAGTTGTAATTTGTTTGTGTTTCTTTTTATAGCTCAGTTCCAAGAAACAAAAATCCATTCCAGGAGGTAAATCATGTAGAAATAATTTTCCTATGTTCATGAGTTAAAAAAATAAAATCCTGAAGCACCAGTCATTTTTGATGACAGTGATTAAGAAAACGGAGGTCTTGTTTGCAAAAACCACTTGGACTAATTATTTCTAGTATTAATTATAATTAGCTCTTATTCTGAAGAACTCTTTATCTTCAAAAGACTATGTAAGCATTGACTAATACTGGAGAAAAAAAATCCAGAAAATTCTTCTAGAGGTATATGCGGGGATTTACTAGTATCATAATTGGGGGTTTTAATTTGCTGAATATCCATTTTCATACCAGATCTTCAGAATACTTTCTAGATTTAATCTTCCATCTGGCCTTAAACAGCAGTGTTGACCACTGATATAAGTGACAGTATTTTAAAAAGTCTCTTTTTATACAAGTGCCAGTAACTTCCAGTATTTTTCAACATAAATATTTGCAAATAGTAAAAGTCTGTTACTTACCTGATCTTTCTACCAAGTTCTGTAAGCAAAATCTTTGACATGGCAATATACAAATGTCTCTGATTTCTTGTGAAATGTCCTAATTAACCTCCTGAACAAAAGAAATAGCACATGGTGTCATATATTTGGCCAGCACGTGGTCATAGTAAAAATGTCAGTAGTAACATAAATCTATAAATATAAATAGATATAATATATAAATCTATATAGAATTCATACAGGGTAGTCAAACAATTTTGGATAGTGAATGTTAAAAAAAAACCAAACAACTATTAAGTCTCCTTTTTCTATTCATTAATTATTCTCTGTTAAACATAGCCCAAGAAATACTGAAGGCCTTTATCTGAAATATTATTGATTATAACAGAAGTATTTTATTTGTGTCCCAAATTAATTCTTAAGCATCCGTAGAAATATTTTAACTGTTCCTATGGCCACTGGAGACATCTGTGCACAAAAAAGTTGAACGTGTTGAAACTGCGTATGTTTCAAATATTTCTTAGTAGAAGATAGGGACATGTTAAAAGCTCTCAGCTTGCTCTTCTGAATCCTACTAAAACTCTTCTGTCATCTTCTTTCAGGTTCAGGTAGGAAGCTAGTGGTTCTGTCCAGTTTTTACTAGACTGCAGTGTGATTAGGATGATTTTTCCTGTATATTTAATGATTTGGTATATATATTACTACTGAAATGTTAAGAATTTGAATGCATACCCTGATTATGTGTGTGTTGCCTTTCAGGCAATAGTGTTTGTGGTTGGAGGAGGCAACTATATTGAATATCAAAATCTTATTGACTACGTGAAGGTACGTGCAGTCCTGTTGGTTGTAGTTTATAACTGACTGATAGAAACCAGTTTTAGCAGGTTTTCTGTAACATTTAGTATTTAGAAGATTCAGTCTACGAAATTAGCCTTAACATCCTTACTATATACAGAGTCTGGGGAAAAAAAGTGTGTAAGAAATCTGTAGAAAATGTGGATTATTAAGTCAGACCAACAGCGTTACTGTTTCTGCTATTTTTGCCCATGTTGCACTTTCGAATTGAGTAAATAACGCAGAATGCAGTTTATTTATCTTCATACACACTAACATGGTTGAGAACTGTCAGCAGATATAGCTAACTGAATTAACCTGTCTTCTGTACTGATACCTCAAACACTGTCTGTTTGGCTGGCCATACTGTTTTGGAGTCCTGTCCTAGTGTTCATTTGCTAGTTCCATTTCATAGTTAAGTAAAGCAGCCACAGTACCATAGCCTTGAAAGTAAGGAGCTGCTCAGGATTCTCTAGTTCCTAAGCGTCACGAAAGAGATACTACAACACTTTTTCATCTGCAACTTAGCAATATGAAGTCAGTTCAAAACAAGATCTACAGATAACAGTATCTTATTTTACAACAATCTTACTTGAGCGTAACGTCTGTCATTTCAGAAGCCAACATAATGCAAATGCTATGCTACCTGTCAGAGCAAAGATCAGATTGGCATCAATATCTACGAATTTATTATTTACCCACATTTAGAAGTTTTCACTCACGAGTTAAAGGAAGCTCATTCTTGATATGCTGCATCATTTGAATCTGTGTAGAAATCATAAGAGGTGTCGTATGCACAAAGAAGGAAATACATAACTGACTCTGTAATGCTGGTATAACAGATTTAATTTCTCTGGTTCCAGCTGGCCAGCCTAGCAGAACACAGGTATACCAAAAATTAGTGGATGGAGAAAAGTAACTACATCATTACAGTTCTTGGGGAGCAGGGCTGAGATTCAAGCAATTTCCAGGAACAAAAAATACAAAAGGAATCTTGATTATTTATTACTCACTTTGAAATTTAAGAGCAGCAGCATACCATTCTTCCTGCCTGATCTTAACCTTGTTCACGGTACGATCACCTGTCCTGTGGCGGACTAGATTGAGGTTTTCCACACAAAAGAATAAATAGGGAGCATTAGTAACGGAAAAAACACTTCTTCCACAGAACTAGCACATGAAAGTGTTATGCCCAGGTAAATCTTGAAGAACATAAAGCCAGAAAGTGTGTGCCGAGTTGTTTTCCCCTCTAACTGGCAGCCATTTTCGAACGCAGCTGATCTGGATAGGGGAAAAGAAAGGAAGAGGAATTTAAGTTAGAGTAATCATTTAGGCTCAGCTTAGCACTTAAACACTATTATTGATAGCCAATTATAGCATTCAGTGGGGCATCTGCCTGTAGCAGAGTACATTGTCAAACCTTTGGCTTGCTCCTTAGCTTACCCAGAGCCACTCCAGGTGCCCTATCAATTCAAAAGATGCCCAGCAACATGTGTGTTTGTGATACATATTTGTTACTTCCTACTAAAATAAAACTCTGGAATCCCCTAGAGGCCAATGCACTTCTCTGATACACAGCTGCATACTGACGAGTGTTTGCTGTGTATGCATCCATGTATAGTGTGTATATACAGCACATTTGTATGACGACAAGTTAAACACTTGGCACTTCACACAGAGTGGCAGGAAGCTGAAGTTTCTGAGGAATAAGAGGGCAAACAGGAGGTCATTTGGTAAAAAAATGGAGAGGACAGAAGGAACTGAAAAATACAGGAATGGTAACATGAAACCTTACAGAGAGTCAGAAGTTGGATGTAGTTTTTCTTCTTCTGGAAGCCATGGACAGAGGTTTCTTCTTCATCAGTTGTCACAGCTGAAGGCTGCTCTGAGTTTCTCCAGACTGTGCGCTTGGTCAGCGGAAGATGACCTCCCAAGAGGGAAGATTCCCTCACCTTTATGCCACTTAGCTATTTGCTCTTGAAAAACCAAGAAAGGTTAATGAAAACCCTAATTCCACCTCCTGCCCTCTGAAGACTTGTCTGCCTCTCCCAGGTGACTCTTCCAGGCTTATCCAGTAAATTTTATTTTTCCCTGTGGTACACTTCCAGCATCTGTTGTTTCAACAGATGTAGCATATTAATTATTCTAATATTCAAGCAGTCTTTCTCCAGAATAAAAAGAGAGAAAAATCAACAGCTCTGTTCTTGCAAGCAGATACCACAAAGATTTTATTCACTGCTTTATTTTTCTAAGCACTATCTGTTTTGCCAGTTTGCCTCTGAAAGCACAGAGAAAGTATTTTAAGGCTTTCTAAAACAGGAAGTGATGTTCATGCAGCTTTTGATATTCTGGGATTTTTTTATAGGAGAATTAAGAGGAACCCTCAAGTCCAATTATTTGCAGTTCTGTGCTAGAATGGACTATCTCACATTGTCAAAAAGCAAATATTTATAATGTTAGTGAGGCAGATTATGCCTTAAGATAAATATATTGGCCAAGCCTCAGTTCAACATGCTGAAAACATGTCATCAAAATTGCAAGCTATTGGGAGCCTCCAAGTGGAGACTAGCACACTGCTTGTACAAAAGAACTGAGCATGTCCTTTAATTTCCTTTTGTAGATGGTTAGGAAGGTACTGCTTGGTAATCTGTTCCAGTCTACCTGTGACATACATTATCATTTATCACAAGAAATTTAAATCCAGCATAGTTTTTCAGTCGTGAAAACATACTGGACTTTGAAGGGTACTGAGATTATTTTTTAAATTTTTTTAGATATTATGCAGTTTCATCTTGGCTCCAATAATTATCTGGAGATAGTTAATTATTTATTCCATTCAAAGAGCTCTTTAAATAAAAGCATACATGTTTTAAAAATCATACTCTTAGAAGTGTATATATGACAGAAGTGTACATTAATGTGTTTTAGAGCTGCCTGGAAGGCAGCAGTCCCATTTCACAATTATTTGTATAGTTTAAATTATTTATTTTGGTAGTAGACAGAAACAAATGCTATCCAGTCATATTTGTGAAAGTGCAATTTGTCAAAAGCAAATCAATCCCAAACCTATTCAGGCATCAAGATTAAAAAAACCTGGCTTGAAATGTGGGAAGATGCAAGCTTAAGTTCCTGCTCAGTGACAACAGCTTATTACCACAAACCACTCAAAATCAGTACAGATGAGGACTTGAACCAGGATTACCATCTCCCTGCTTAGCGTGCAACCACCAGCTAGGGACTGTTCAAATCTGCTTCTGTTACCTTCTGCTGAAACAGCACACAATTGGTAATATATATGAAACAAGATCATTCTGACAAGGCTTATGTTCCTATTTTTCTCTTTAATAAGTAAGTTTTACCTAACTAATTACAGGCAAACGCAAAATAATTTTAACAGTGAAACAGATTTCTCAAGCCTGTGCTTGAACTTTGAAGAGCCATAGGATTATTAGCCCAGCACTGGAAATAAACTTAATCTCAAACTATGTATTACTTAAACCAGTTTTCATTTCCAAAATGCTAACGTAACACTTTGGTAGCCTTACTATCAAGTGAATACTGTTAAACTAGAAACTGGGTTTATTATGCATCCAATTAAAATCAAATATAATGTTGTATTTCAGAATCCCCTTACAAAAAGAGGGCTGGTTTTAACATTATCATATGGAAATGAATTACAGCTTGAAGTTTTTGGGCTCAAACATAAAAGAAACAGTAAATACATTGTTACTGTTCTTAGCGCAGGGTTGAGTTGTTTTCAGGGATAGGTTTTGCTCAAGTATAGGTACCTCAGAGAACGAAGCATTCTAATGCGTATAAATGTGTAAAATGCCCCATTTTTTCCACTTTCCTTCTGCCTCTGGTCTCTTTTCCACTTCAGTTTAATCACAGGGTTTTTCCCTATAGTGGAACAACTGTTCTTTTTCCAGCTGAAAGTGCAAGACTTCAACATCATCAAGTTTTGGTTTTGTTTTTTTTTTGTGGTATACAATTAGTTTAAGCCATTTCTGCTACTCTGTTAAACACCTGATTTCTTCCTGTCTTTTCTTTTCTTAGGGTAAACAAGGCAAACATGTCCTGTATGGCTGCAGTGAACTTTTTAATGCTACACAGTTTATAAAACAGGTAGGTACTTTTGATAGACTAATATTTATTACTGCTGTAACTGTGTGTTGACTTATTTACATCTCCCCATGGATTTTTACAAAAAAAAACAAGCTTAATTTGTGAAAGATTAATACATATTCCTGTTGTCTGTTTTCACTTGATTGAAATGGAGGTTAGGAGTCATTATTTTTAATCAACTTTTGAAGACCTGTATTGCCAATGTGAGTTCACAGGTAATACAGGTGAACCAGTTCATAATAATTGCCTTACCATAAATCCTAATGAAAAAAAATGACCCAGTTCTTTCACAAATAGCATGTCTTTCCAGGCTATTCTAGCAACTTTTTACAAGTTAAAAACAGCTGTTCCAACTGTGATCTTTTAATCTTTGTCCTAAATTCTGCTATTTATAAACGCTGGCCTAGTGGGAGCTTGACATAGTCCATACCTATACTAAAAATCAGTCTTTAACTGCACTAAAAAACATTATAATCGCCATTATTTCTCTATGCCTCATTCCAATACAAATGCAAAATAAAAATTATTCACAGTGGTCAGCAAATAGCAGCCCTTCAGTAGCTGTCACCACCTATGGTATTGCTTCCTACCAAGATGAGAATAAATTGTTATTTAAAACTACATTTTAAAGAACTAAATTAATTTTTGCTGCACTTGAAGGAGACAAATGGTACTTACCAGCATATAACTCCTCAGTCAGCTTAAGGCACTGTTTTGTTGACTTGACTGCAGATGCTGTACCTTTACCTCTGGATTTATTCAGATCTGAAGATGTGAAGCTCCGATCCTCTCCTGTGAGGGCAGGGATTAAATGTTCCATTACCAGCATATTTTTAGTTGTAAGAGACAAACAAAGCTTATAGGACAGAAATATTTACTGTGTGAACTAGCTATTAGTTTGACTGAAAGAATAAGATTAGCAACCTAATGGTTTTCTGTCTCTTCATCTTTAGCTGTCCCAACTTGGCCAGAAATGAGACTGAAACACCATTACCCGGATGGCAGCCTGACAACAGAGAATTGCTACGACTTTCAGATATCTTCATTATCTATAATTTTGTCATTATATTAAAACTTAAACCCATTTCATTAATACAATAACTTTTAAGAAAAAAGATCTGTAATTAATATGGTGTATATCAACATTTCGGAAATAAACCTTAAAACCTACTATATTTTTGGTGGGGGTCAGTTTCACATCATTAAATGCAATATTAGCGAAGTTACATGACAGTGCTGGCTGAAAAGCATAGCATTTTCAAGTTCTTGTATATAGTTTCTGTTACAGTTAACAAAGCAATAGCTTGAAGAAAAGGTCAAGTCTGTCTTTAGGAGATGTGTTCTTCTTGAAAGCCAGACTATCTTTATTTGGCAAAATTGAAAAGAACAAAACTGCCTTTTAGGACGACAGACAAACAGCCTTAGTGCAAGAGAACTACTACTTCTGGTTCTTACCCTTTTGTTTTACCGAAGTCGTCGTACTTAGATTTGTGCAGTCTTTGCTTGATGGTCCAAAGATGTACTTGAAGATACCTTCCATACAAGTTTCTGAAGCAGTAACTTTGCTTTTCTCTTAAGAGAAAATGGCTTGTCTACACAGTCACAGTTTCAAACTGTAAAACTGAAATCTTTAATAATTTTCTTCTGCACATTTTATTGTAACTGCTTTGACTGTTATGTTTGGGAAGAAACCAAGTCATACTCGACAGAACAGCTCTGAACTGTTTTACAAGCGCATATTTAAAATAGAGTTTTTAACAGTTGCATTAGGTAGGGGCGGTTTAGTAGTTTAAAGAATCTCATGATATAATTAAGTTTCGCCAGTAACGAGAGGTCTGGAGAGTGCATATGGGAACTGAGAGAAAGTCACAAAGTTTCTTTATAGATGTAGGTCTCTGCCTCTAGAAATGTTCTCTCTGGAAACAGCACTGCTACTGGTGAAGCAATACTATGTCTTCAAAATGAGGTCTAACACTCAAAAGGTGAAAAGAACACACTTGTGGGTTTATTAACAAACTGAGATTGTAAGAATTACTAGCTTACTGTAAATTTTTCAGCAGTTTTTTGTACTGTTCTTCAATGTTGAATGTTAATTTTGCTTTAAGGCAGTATTTTCCCCAGCTAGATTTTTTCAGAACATCTATACAAGAGATGCAGTTGATCTATTCCTTAAAAGTACCACAGTAAAAATATGTGTAATCTAGACCATGTTATCAAAAGGTAGTAACGTTATTCTAATATCTCAGCTGAGTGTTGTAAGCTACTCCAGACTACTGCTATAAACTTCGGATTTTGCCAAGTCAGTATATTGTGGCACTACTGACACAGCAAGGGCTCACTCTGCCAAATGCATTTTTTTATTCTAATTCCATATATATAACCACATTTGTTAGTAAAAACAAGGTCAAAGCACATTTGGAAAAGAAAATTACATTTACGTTGTTTGCTGCTTCCTGTGGGAGTTAGTTCCAGGAGCTTGAATAATGCATCCCCAAGCAAACTGTGCCTCCTATGTAAAGATCTTTAGCCTTGCAGCTGACAACCAACTTTGAAAAATCTGCCAATAGCTTTTTGTCCTGGTCTTGACCTTGCTTATTTGAAACAGGAGCACTCCTAAATCACAGCTTACAGAATCCGCTATTTCAGTGAACTGTAAAGATACCATAAATTGGTGTCTGTGTTCAAAAACTTGATTTGCAGCTTTTACACCGCCTCTGGAGACAGGTTTCATTTGTGCCCAGCTTTCTAGCTGGATCTTCAGGTCTGTTGCGTGAGCATGCACTGGTCAGTTCAGATTTTGGTTTTTTAAAAAATTAATAAATACAATCCAAACACACTTCTCTTTCCTCTCCAAGCTAGTTTTCTGGGTTTGTTGTATTTATAGCCCTAAAGCTCTCCGTTGCCATTAAAGTCTCACATTTACCACTTTCTGTAACAGCATATTCATCATCCTTCCTCCCTTCTGGCATGACCGCATTTATGGTGTGCTGGTTTTTGTTACCTGGCCCTTTTCCCTGAATACCTATGTGGAATCAGGAACGTGGAATGCTGTACAAGAAGTCTCCATGGTTCATCTGGAGGCAAACAACGCCAGAGGCACGCTGGCTCTTGGGCAAGCTTATTCAGTTCATAGCCAGTCACTATGCCCTTCACATCCTCAACGGTCCCTCAAAGGCCTGCGCTTAAAGGAGAGGTTATACCTGGCTCAGCAAGTCTTTTAATTAAAATAGTGCCAGCAGCATTCGTGTTGCTAATAAATATTTTAGGTCGCTGCATGGAGGGCCAGGGAGTTTTGGAACTCTCCGAGCCTCCCCTTTGTTAGCAGGCCTCAGGCAGGGCTGGCGGGCAGGGCAGCCCCAGTGTCACCCTCTAGCGCAGCAGCTCCAGCCTCCAGGTCTCAGGACCGGCGATTCCTCACCGGGATCTACCTGCCCGTTTAGGTAAGTAAAAGCAGCACAAGGCTGAGTGCCAAGTGCCACACTTGTTCTCGGGAAGAAGGGAAGCAGTCTGGTCTGCAGCTGTGGAAAAGTGGTATATCTGTCTTTCAGGAAGTATAGACAAACCTTACAAATGGTTGCATATACTTGGCACTTAAGAATTAATTCAGTTTGAAACAATAACCTTTCGCTTGGCTTTCTTGTTTTAAGTTGCAGATTTTAGAATATTTAGATGGCCATTTTGCAAATTAATGATTGGTTTAGTGCTTTTGGGGTTTCAGAATAAGACGCTTTTAAAGAAGAAAAATAATAAAAAAGAAACAATTAGAATGAGGAAAAGAAACCTCTGGAGACGACCACTTGATTTAAATGCTAGTTTAACACCAGTATAACATTATCTGATTCAAATCAATATTTCATCCCTACGTTAAAAACAAATTTTGCTAGGTTTGATGGTGTTTACATAGGTCTGAATGGAATGTAAAATAGCAGCTTTTTTCCCAAAACTCATAAGTACTTCAGATAATAGGAACACTGCTATCACTTGCAGTTACAGAGCCAATACTGCTATGCATACGAAGCTCCATGACTAGAGCTGAAAAAAGTACAGCACTCATCTTTTCAGTCAAACAATACAGTCCGAAATTGCTTAATTGTTAGGCCAGTGTGTTGACTGAAGCAATCCTAAACGGTTTATGAGTAAGTACATAGCAACTAACTCCAAAACTATCACAACCGAGTTCTTCAGATCTGAAATAAAAGATGTTGGGCCAAAACCTCCTATGCCTTGTTTACTGACAGTGGAAAGCTCTACTCGCTCTCTTTGGTTGGATGATTCGTTAGTTGTTACTCATTGCTGACAGATGGCTCTGGCTCCTAGAAAGGCAAGCTTGGTCAGTGTTCTAGCGTTACAGAAAAATTAGCCACAGTGACGATGATTTCTCTGTAACTTCAGAGATCAGAGAAGATGTTAATAATTTTCTTGCAGTGAATCAATAGATGATTTGACCCACTTCTGTTTTATCTGGAAATGGTTTAGTGATGCTACTCTGTGTAGAATTCTCAGTCATTTTCAGCAACATTCAAATATATTCTGCTCCTTAGTCATAGAATCATTTAGGTGGAAAAGATGCAGTCATATGCCACTGAGACATGCATGCCGTCCTTCAAAGTTGTCCAAAAATCTGCATCTTTAATCTACCAACGCATCATAATTTTCTTTCTAAAATTATAAACCCTTTGGTAGTTCAACTGCCACAAGAATTTGAAATTTAATTATAAACTTTGTAGCTTTCCCTTTATCTGCCAGTGTCTTTCCCCTTCTCAAAACCAAGCAGGACCAAATTTTACAGTTTTAATTTTTTTTTTTAATTTTAAAATACCTTAAACATATCCCAGCTCTTTCTCATAATTGCATAGGTTGGCTTTCTTCGTCTGGCAATGGAGGAGTGATCTTTATCCTGTGAAATGAGACACATCCCCAAAAGCCTCAAGTCTATCAGTCCCGAGTCCTCCCGTCTCACATGTCTGCTTTCCTATTTTTGGCAATCTAAGGGGTAGATCATGTGTATAATTTTCTTTAGAAGTGGTGTTTTTAAGGAATTTGGAACAGTAAATAATAGTTACCTTGCATGTCCACAGAGTTCCTATTTGTGTTATGTATCTATCATGATAATAAACGATGAAAATTAACCTGGATGGAAATGAAGTGCCAGAGAGTGTGTAGCTTCCATTAGCAAAAATTGGCGTGGATTCTTTCCGTATTTGCTGGGATATTTTGGTTTGGGTTTAGTAGTAATTACTTGATAGGAATAAAATTCTCCATCTTGTTTCCTATAGTTAAAACCATTCCCCCCCGCTTTTTTCTCCCTCTCCCCAAAAAATTAATGATACCTTCCCTCTTCATATTAGACCTTCAAATATTTTCAAATTATACTGAAGATTTAGTTTTAAAAAATAAAGGGGTTACTTCTACCTCTTTTGGGGGAGTAAAATTACTCGGGTCAACTCAAATAATTTTTGTGTGGTGGGCTTTATTAAGCCGTTTGATTTATTCCCTGAAATTAACTAGGACCAGTTGTACAGCCAGCTACAATGGCAAAGCCTTCCCAGTTCTTACTGCATCTTTTACAAGGAGAATAACTGCAGCACCTCGTATAAGGTGTCAAATTTGGCACCTTATACATGAATGACATCAGGAGCCCTGCTCTGAAACATTTATTACACGCAAGCATATGATTTAAAAATAGAATCCAAGCATTCCATCTCAAATATGCCTCTCAACAGACTTTTTAAACCATAAATTGACACAACACAGTTTTTATCAAACGCAAATAACTATGCTTAGACACTTTTTCAAGACCACAAATATGAACTGTATAAAATGGATTGAATAAGGGCAACATTTTCTTCCATCTATAAATCCCATATGATCAGTGTCTTCCTACTTGATTTAGTTTGTCCTTTTATGCAACAGTGGTTTCTACTATGTGTCTATAACAAAGACTATCCAATCAGGTCACAAAACCATACCAGAGAGAGGTAACAGCCGAAGATAATGGATTATGACACAAGATGTTTCACAGGCAGGCACACGATTTTTTGTCTTGAGCTTGTGTATTAACAAAGCTAGCTGTTGTATTGCCAGTTTTGCTAGCACTGAAATAAACCCTCTCTTTTTATAAATGAATGAAGTGAAACACTGCTGGTGCAGTATTTTCTTCAGATTCCCTCGCCAATATGTTCCAGTCCTCTCAGAGGATCTCTTCTGCTTCATTTTCCTGGGATTGTTGACAGCTAAACTACTGAGCTCCAGCTGGGATGTGAATTCACCCTTGAACTAGAACATCGATCCGTTTCCCATAGAGCCATCACCAGCCCCGGGCCCTGTCCATTCAGATATAGTTTGAACTGGTAACTCACAGTGAAAGACACCAACTCCTAAACATCACAGTCTGTCCAGCTGCAGTACTGAGGACATTATTTTTCCTTCCCAGTAAACAAAGCTTTGGTTAGCCAGCCTTCCCTCACAGTAACCACTCTCCGATGAGTTCTTTGAAAGCAAACGCCACGAAGATAAGCACTGCTACACAGGAAAGGTAACTATATAAACCTACCCTCTGCGGTTTTCGTATTTCCATCAGTCTGGAAGTAACCTTTATCAGAGGGGGGATACGTGGTAGTTGGCAGGAGAAGAGGGAGGAAAAACACACACATAAACTACTGGAATTCCTCTAGGAGTAAGTACCAAGGAAGACAGGCACTTGCTTTGTAGACCCTCACTGTATGTTGCAGGGCTGTTGTGCAACTCTTACTGGGAAATTGTACAAGTCTGCTTAGTCAAACCATCAGCAAAAACCTGATGAAAACTGATGTAGTTTTATAATTGCGGCAGTCAAACCATGAACACCAAATCCCTGATGTTTTCCAAATTCTTTTTCCTTCTCTAGGTGTCATTAATAATTTGTTTTGCTATTCTGCTGGCGTGGCCTCCCTATGTGCCGTCTCTATCTAGTCAAGATCTAGGCTGCAAGTGCCAAGCTCACTAGAATCCCAGCCAGGCTTTCTACAGGGCCTCAGAAGTTCCAGTGTCCCAGCAGAGACAAGGATTTAGCCCCAAAATGCTCGTATTGATACCTCAAAGGAAACAGCTAGTTCCCTTCCCAAACCCACAGAAATATTTGTACATCTAAAGTTCCTGAAGCAAAAACACATCAGGTTTAGAAGAATCTTTTGGCACAAGATGACTTTGCTTTCTGTTACCTATTTCTAATAAACACTCATTTCGGGAATGAAAACAGCGCTATGAAAATAAATGCAACTCTGGCTGACTTAGATCCAGAAAGGATGAAACCTGGACTGCATTCTTTGGAAATTTTTCACAGTAAGAAATCAAGGACAAATGTCTCTATCATTTAGTTACATATTTTGATGCTGTTCAGATATATATATGTATATACACATTTTCACAATGACAACAGAAAAGCTAAATTACCTCAAAAGGTATGCGCCAAAAGGCAGTCTTGCTCTAGCCGCCTCCTCCTTTTTACTGAAAAGTATTACATTAAAGGGATCTCATTTTATTCAAGTGGGTTTATTGTTTTGCTAAAATGTACCCTTTCTATACACAGTATTCCAATTTCTCTGATCGTGGCTAGTGCTCCTAAATGTAAGATTTCCACTTCTGCAGCTGCTCCCTGAAGAAGCCTGTAAGTGAGCAGCCACTATGTCCAGGTCCAACTGCTCAGACGGGTTTGTTGATTTTGGATTTTTTTTCCCTCCTCACAATGGAGGGATGGAGCGGGATGGCAGGACTGACTGCAATTTGCAGACGCATCTTGATAACCATCCTAGTTTCCCTTGCTTATTGGAGAACAATTCTGCCTGCGTCCACCAGCTCAGCGCACGGCCTGGATCTCAGCTTGCAGCACAGATTGTCTATGAGAAGGACCCCAGGGCCGCTCAAACTCCAGCGCACCTGAAGCTTGAGGAGCAGCATTCAGCAAGGCACAGCGCCGTGGCCAGAGCTCACAGAAAGCGTTGCTGCCTGGGTAAGGAACTGGAATCAGTGAGGGCCAGGAGGATCTATGAAAGAGGCAGGTCCAGATGAGCCACCTTCCTTCTCCCAACTGGACGCCCAGATCAGAAGGTGTTGCGGTAACACAAGCAGAAGGATAGGAGCCACCTCTTTCCCTTGCTCCTCTCTCCTACCAGAGGAAGATGGACAGGAGAAAAGCAGGGCACTGAGCCATGAACCTCTAGTGACCATCTATGCTTGGTAGCATCTGTCACCAAACAGAGCCAGGAGGGAGACTCTGGCATCCAAAAATCACATCCTGCTGAGCCAGGAACAAGACTGGGGACACACTGGCATTTGTCACTAGAAGAATCAGCTATCAGGGAACTGGTGAATAAATTCACATATTTAGGCACAGTACTGAATACCAGGAAAAATGAATGCTGCCTACCCAAAGAGTATTTGCAGATCTGTTGTCAACA
This sequence comes from Falco cherrug, assembly GCF_023634085.1. Lineage (NCBI taxonomy): Eukaryota > Metazoa > Chordata > Aves > Falconiformes > Falconidae > Falco > Falco cherrug. The sequence continues at coordinate 59,649,188 of NC_073703.1, forward strand.
GAAGCTACGAGCACAAAGAGAATGCGATTCAAATGACCGCAGGTGGCTCTGAGATCTGGCATGTTGTTTGGTGCCATTGTACAAAACTTTGCAAGAAGTATACAAAAGATTTAGCGGTTTGGCAATAGATCACCATTAAAAAAAAAAAAAAAGGTGAAGATTAAAACCTTTAGGTTGATCCTACTGTTCCTTTATTGGAAACCCTGGTTTGGAAAGGAAACAAAACCTTAACTGGTTCCACGTATCAGAAAGAAGCTAGCTATAAACTAAAATCAGCTTTTGCTACTGATACCAATACAGCTGTTTTGACAGGAAGCACAAGAAAAAAATCAGTTTATGCCACTGGGCAGTCCTGCAACGCATACAATCAGCTTCCCAAGTCTTTCGGAGAGGCTGGTACACCTACAAGAATATGCAACTCTACGTGAATCAAATGCTTGAAAAAACAATGAAACACAAACAATCAAGGAATATCTACCTGCAGCATCTTATACTGGTTCGTGTGTTCTTTTGTTCATCCCCAAATTCATCAAAACTCATCAGAAACATCAGTACTTTATGTGCTACAATGGCAGACATGCAACCTGTATTTCCATACACAGAAAGGCAGAAGCAAATTTCACAATTCACAAAAAACCCACAAACCACGGGTTTAGAAATTTGAAATTTTCCATATCAGTTATAATTAGATGAATGTTTTGCCTTCCTTGTTGCAAGTACTTTTATTGTGTTTGATACTTGAAAGGTCTGAACATGTCTGAATTTAAGGCGGCAGTAGGTCTGTTGTTTTGGAATGGGAAAAGAGTTGACACGATGATGTGAATGAAAATAAAATTGTTACTAATCAAATGACATAAAGTTCTTTTACACGCTATTGACGTTAAACCTGACTGGTAGGTGGGTATTATGAGCCATACTTAAAATGGAATGCAAGTCACTTGAAATAGATTTTTTGTGTAATTTTAATAAAAGTGTTTTTCATAACTCAGTGTTCCTTTTTCCTTTCCCTACTGTGATCAGAATTTAACTGCCTGAAAGTTCATCTGGCAACGGAAATGTTATTTCCAGTTTGCCTACAGATACAGTCATTTCTCAGGGGCCGGCTCATAGCAGACGCTTTTGTAGATAGTCTTTAAACTTTGCCATTTCAGAGGCAGTCACTCTTGATCAAAGGATGAATAAAAAGCAAGGCCTCAGGAGATTCCTTCTCCGCTGACTACCTCCAAAGGGTCCTCTCGGGTTACGAGCTCTCTGAATCTCAAAGCTACCTTTAGTTTCTATTTTTATCTTGTAAATTCCTAGACCTGTAGACCTAAAAGCAACTACAAAACTTACTCATAGAATAAATATCACCTTATTTCACACGCTGCTTCTAAGGAGCGAGGGAAGGGGAGCTGTGGATGGAAGCCAATGCCATAGCGTAAGCACCCAATTGATCTGGTCATCTTCTCCACAGGACAGTGTTGCTGCTTCCTGGACTGCAGAAGAGGGTGTATGTTTGTAGGACAAATACACGGTACTTGCTTTGAGGGCTGCGAATGAAGAACAGGACCTAGAGAGCAGCATTTAGAGTGACAGTACGAAGAGCAAAGAGAAAACGCACCACAGCCATGCATGTGAGCACCATCCTTTTTTAGAGAGTGAGGTGAGAGCATTGGTGCAACTGAAGGAATAGGAAAGAATTAGGGAGCCATATGCACAGTAGGAAAGAAATGGCTAAGAGGGGTAAACAGCCACCATTTGAGTCAGATTAGCTCTTAACTGGAGTCTCTTAAAAGATGTAAAAGAAAGTACAGGCACGCAGGCATACAGAACTATCCTTGTAGGAGGGAAGTTTTTGCTACTGCAAGAGAAAAGGGCCCTATTCTACTGAAATAAAGTACTGGCTATTTAACAAGACTTAACAAAAAAGAAAAAAGCATCTGAGAACAATGTATCTATTATAGCCTTGTTTTCCACAGATGTTTTGAGGTGACACAGAACAGCTTAGTAGCTGGGTGTTCTGTTTTAAAGACCATGCTGTGAGTCGTTCCGGAACAGAGCTATTTTGGCTATACAGGGCTTTTAAATTACCATTTTTGAAGTATACTTAAGCTGGTAAACTATGTGTAGCTAAAGACTTTTGTTTGAGGAAGAAGCGCGGGAGGCCAAGAAAGGTACCTCCAAAAGGAAAATGGGCTTTATTAAATCAAAGTGCACAAACAGTTCTAATCTTATCTGTTTTTCATGCATCACTGCAGCCTTAGTAAAATAACGTATTTCACTTTAATTCAAAACTAACATTTCTAGCACCTAGAAAAAGAGCCTTTGCTTTGCAAAAATATTTTTGCAACAATCAGGTGTCTGAATGCACTTCCCACAGAACAGGCACGAGGTGAATAATTATGCTATAAACTACATTTGACCTTTAAACAGCTTTCATTTTGAAATGGGCCTTTGCTGAAGCAATGGCACTATTCATAACGAAAAAATTAAGCGAAGTGTTTCAGCATTACCTTAGTTTCCAGAAGTTTGAACAAATGAACTGCTCTTTAAGTAGCAAGAAACACAAGAATTTCCCCAATCTCATTAGTTCTTTGTGTCTCACAGAAGGCCTGGGACCAGCCACGTGCCCGGTCTCCAGGTACCTCCGTGGCGCTCAGGCTGTAGGCGGTCAGCATCCTCCCTCGTACCCACAGCTTATGCAGATTTGTGGGCGGCAAAACACAACATTATTTTACTCATATCCCACCATAAAGGTATTGCTGCCAAGCCTCTGGGCTTGACCAGCAACTTTCACATAAATACAACTAAACTATTTCCAGTGTTTGTCTTACCCATTGCTGTCTGAAAGACCTTTGCCCAAAAAAACTCATCCTAATACTGCTCCACCATCAAAGCTTTTACAGGATGAAATTAAAATGGCATAACTTCAAATCTCTCCTCAGCACCAGTAAAATATTCAAATACATATGCTATAATGTAAAATGTAGATATGCATTTATGAAGAATATTGTTTGTGGCCAGCAGTATTTGCTGTCATACTACTATTTCTGCCCACAGTAAACACTCAGAAAAGAGCACTTTCATTCTGAGGTTGAACACACAAAACTATGTCACATTTAAGCAGTGCCTTTAAGAAAAGATGCCCATCCAGAAGTTGCAGAGCTACCTCTGAAGATGTTTAGTTTACCTGAACTCCTGAATTAATACCACAGGTGTTTGAATGTATTACATTTCTAGTAAAAATCCGAATGCTTGAGAATAATTGGCTGGGCTAAATTATTTTAAATCTCACAAATTAGAACCTCTATGCAAGTCACAGGAGATAGCTTTCCACAGCTCCTGTCTGAAGGCTGAAGCAGTCCTGACACAAACGGGATATTGCCCAGCTCCGCATCCCCGTGCAGTGCCCATGCCCCTGAGGAGATTCCATTTCCATCAGCCACTTTGGCAAGCACCCATGCACACACTGCAACAACCCGACACGCAGAGGGGACCACCATGTTCTGCCATTTAGTTGGCCAGAAACTACATGAGCACATGAACTGCTGCAGCTGCTAAAACTTTTGATGGCCAGTTTAATTATTTCCATCAATAACGAAGAAATCCCAGACACTACCACTGCCAAAAAAAACCCCAACTATAGCTATTGTTACAAATGGTTAACTAAGAAAGTTTTAGCAACCTTTAATGTTTAGTAATAACATGGGGCACTTAAAACTGTTTTTCAGCCAGGTCTCATGTGCTCTAAAGGCTTGTAAGTTGAGGTCAAAGTTAGAAATTTGCAAACTACTTTGATTTTACTAAAACATGCACACGCTCTATATAAAAAGACAGATTTTTCTAAAGCGCTCATTGTTATCTTAATTCTGCAGCAACTAAAGTCAGAAAAACAAGGGAAACGGCAACAGTCATACTAGCAAGACCAGGCAATCCAGCCAGTCTGGCACCTGACACAGAATCACAGAAGAGTCAGGGTTGGAAGGCACCTCTGGAGATCATCTAGCCCAGCCCCTGCTAAAGCAGGTGCACCCAGAGCAGGCTGCACAGAGTCACGTCCCAGCAGGTTTTGAATCTCCCCAGAGAAGGAGACCCCACAGCCTCTCTGGAAAGCCTGTCCCAGGGCTCGGTCACCCTCAAAGTAAAGCAGTTCTTCCTCAGTATTCAGATGGAATATTCCATATGGCAGTTTGTGCCCGTTGCCCCTTGTCCTGTCACTGGGGCACCACTGATAAGAGCCTGGCCCCGTCCTCTTGGCACTCGCCCTTAAGGTATTTGTGGACACTGAAAAAATCCCCTCTCAGTCTTCTCTTCTGCAGGCTGTACAGGCCCAGCTCTCTCAGTTTCCCTCATCAGGGAGATGCTCCAGTCCCCTCAGCATCTCTGCAGTCCTCTGCTGGACCCTCCCTAGTCTCTTGAACTGGGGAGCCCAGCACTGGACTTGCACCATAGTCAGTACCAGCACCCTCAGAGACAAAACATTTCTGCAGCCCTGAACTTGGTTCTGATGCAGATTTCTATCCACTGTTGGCTGGCAGCAACAAATTAGTCCAAGCTACCAATATTTTGTAAGCTACAATCAAAAGCCTTCTCATTGCAATTACTGTATTTGAGCATTTGATCTCATTAACACTTTGTAGATATGACATCTGTGTCCTAGCTTGCTTGATTTTTTAAAAACCATGAGTTTAATGGTAACAGCCCAACTTGAGCCCTTCTTGAAAATTGCTAATATACGCACATAAAATACACAAGCAATTTCTCCAAGTAAAACAACAATGTATTTTCAAACACTGAGGGCAGTACAATATGTTTCTATGTATAAGACAAGATAGTGGGAAACTGACATAACAAAATCCCAATCACCACTGTCGCTTCCTCACAGTTGAATAAAAGAGTAGAAATAATGAGTCTTCTAAAAAGATCAAGTAGTCTGACAGCTGTGGGAAACCAATCCAAAATTTAAAAGGACAGCTGCCACTGCTAATGAGTTCTTGAGGTATTGTTCACCACCACGACAGACACAAAAGATACACAATTTAAATGCAAGGAAATATTTAGTGTCTTTTTTTTTTTGAAAGAGCAAGCTGCATACGCTTGCTAATCCTAACTGTGGCTTTTATCATTTCAGCATTTATTATGCTACTTCTAGGAAACTAAACAGACGTGCTAAAATTATTTCACTATTAATACTAACGGTATCACCCACCGCTGACTCGCTAATTTTCTCCAGACAGGTGACTCTACCAAGTTCTCTTTTCCATTCTAATTTCTTTTCTCTGCTCACTCTCCAGACATTTTCACACGCAGGTTTTCTTTCTCACTTACAAATCTCCACTTGGCATTCACTAAAATACTACAGGACATAGTTAAAAACCAGAGGATTAAACTCCATTTAAACCAACTTGATAGAAAAGCAAGAACCTGGAGGGGTGCAGGAAGACACCAAACTATTTTCTACTGACCTAATGGCAAATGTCTCCCCTGAGAAGTCCCTACAGATTTCAGGTGGAAAATCCTCCCCCACCCTCCAAAAATCAGCCTTCATCCGACGGAATAGTTTAATTTAAATCTCTACTAGTATCTTAAACAATTCAATCTTATGAAATATGAACCATTAGACATGACAATCCTAAAATACACCCTCTGCCTTCAAATACATCTCTCAAGCAAGCACAGGTAACAATGCATTTTTCTCCATCTATTTCTTTGCACAGCCACTGAAAGAGATACCCCATCTGCTGTCACATAAAGGGACTGGTCTACACCACACGAGAAGAATCTGTTTCTATGAAATTTTCATTGAGGTTAAAACACAATTGCTTCGAGACCTCTGAAGTCAGGAGGACAAGGATCTTTGCACTTTCTGAAGCCTGAAAATCAGTAACATAATGAAGCCATAAAGGGGGAGAGGAGAAAGGAATACCTGAAATTTTTTTGCCTCTTCAAACCACTTAAATATTGAAAAGGCCAACTTCACTTTGAAGTTACACTTTAAAACCTTAAAAGTAAGAAAGTGGGCAAAGGTAAAATTCTAGTGGTAAAAACCTTTTTTTGCTGACCCTCACGTAATCCTGCTCTTTGCACTTGGTCAATAAGGCCGCCTGGGCTTTACAAACTGCATCCCTGGCAGCAACAGGTTGTGATGTGTCACAAAAATCAGTATTTACGCAAGGTGTAAATTGCCCTGCATGTTTGCTTCCTTTGTATGCAAAAGCTTATGGCACATCCAAAAACCTTAAAGGTTAATATTTGCAAATTTGAAATTTGAAGATAAAAGGTTCACAGTCTAAATTGAAAACTAATAATTTTAAAAAATCACACTGAAACAGAATTATTTGACATTTCTGCAGAATTTTCAGAATTCCTACATAGTGCCACAAAAATGAAAGTCAGATTAGTTACTGCCCATGGCTTTGTTTATGAGCCTTACAGAGCCTTTTACGTATGTGGAAACTGTTCTAACAGCAAAGTAATTTCAACCACAACTGCTTAACTATTATCAGTGGGAAGAAATCTACTCAACACTACCAATAGTTGCCAAAGCTAACAGATTAAGTCAATATACTCATCTGGAAGGTCTATATTGACCTATTTTGGAGGTATGACGAGCCAAGAGAGTTCGGAAAGTGTTCAAGTAGTGAGTTAATCTTATTTTTCTGAAGCAGAAAAATTTCCCAAATGCCTTTTCTAATTTGTCTTAATTTTCGTAAAATAAAATAAAATAAAAAGGAACCCTAGAGAAAGTTTACAGATGTACCACATTAATTATTTTGGTCATGGTGAGGTTAGTGAATATGAAAAGTGAAAGGCCAATTTTAATCATAGAGGTAAGGTCAGTCCCTGCAAAGTAAATGTGGAAGAAAAAAATACATTTATTTAGAAGCCTAAAATACTGTTCTACAGAAAAATTTCATGCCGACTACTACAAACCACAAGAGACAGAAAAGAAGATTAATTTCCTAGCAGGTAAGTAAGTAGAAATATTACAAGAATCGGGTACTCTCTCCCTCTTGTCTGCCAAAAGTTTGAGCTTACAGGAAATTCAGGCTGGGGAAAAGGGGACAAGTGAAAGGAATTCAGGTTTCAGGTGAAGGAAATAATCTCTTCTTCCAGAGGCATACAGCCTCTTGGCTTTTTTGTCTGGCCCTGTGGCAAGGAAGATTAAACCCAGAGTAAGCATAGAACAAATAATCCCGGAGCTGACAAAAAAGGAAAAGTAAAATTCAGTGGGTAGAATAAATCTGAGAAGAAAGGAGAAGAAAAGGGATGGATCCGGGCACCAAGGACCAAACTGAATTGTTCAGCTAATAATCAGGAAAAATCCTCTTCATAACACCTGACAAGGGTGTTAAACTGGGAAAAAATTATTACTAGTTGTTGTGCAAGCTAAATAGCACTTCTAAATCTTACTTGAAAATACTGAGTAGTTATTTATCACAAAGGAAAGAATTTTGCTCAGCTCTTGCTGGAGGGCCAGTTATTATTGAGACTGTCAGGTGAGAAGTATTCTCCACAACTTGTTTGAATAGGATAGCCTTTATCAGTAATTTTTAAACAATAATAATCTTGGACCAATGTAATTTAAAAATACAAACAAACTGTCACTGAGAAACGAGACAAAAATCAAATAAACAAACAGTGCAATGAAATAAGGACGGAAGGCCACCTACATTTTTCCTGAAACATGATGTTTTTTCAATGTCTAATTTTTTTCTCTCTGCTCATGAATTTGGAGTTACCCACATCCTAAAAATGCTCTGTTTTCTACTAAAACTTAGTGAACATAACAATAACAGAAAGGTTTTAATAACATGCACACTGAACACTGCACTCATGAACAATCAGCGAAGTTACTTGCCATTATGAGAGACATTAAAAGCAGAATATAAAAAATAACTTTATTTGCACAAACTGGTTTTCTTCCAATCCCACCTACACTTTTTCCATGAGCTAGTTGGGGGAGATAAGAGAAGAAAAGGGGATTTACATGACAACAATTCTACTGTTGTCAGAGGGCGATATTGGTATTAGTACACAGTAAAACCTAACGTTTTCGCAACATTTCTGTTTCCAGATAAACCCTGTTGCCACTGTTCTTCAATACACCCTGAAAAATGCTGTCCTTTTTCCTCCTCTAGCTTGTTTGTCGTTTTTCTCCTGTCCGATTTAACATTAAATTCTGTTAAAATGCGTACTTCCAGGCACTGCAAAGGATTTACCCTTTGCCACACTCTACATTGATTCTCTGTTCTACCATTGCTACAGCTGACAGCTACTCAGAAGACGGCTGGTGTCAACCAGGACTTAGACCCTGCAAAGGAAGTTTTGTGGGAAAAGAAAAAAAAAAAGCCAGAGCTGAGCTGATTTATGCAGGGCAAGGACATCTGCCTTCAGTGTCTAGGGTTAAGGAGAGACCAGTGATCCTGCACTCCACACCATCATTCACTTGGAGCCCTTTGCTCTACAGGGTGTCAGCAGCTCTGAGGGATGCTCCCCCATGCAATTCACACCACAGTAACAAGCTGCAGCAACAGCAGGATACAGCAAATGCAGCGTCTGGAAAGCTGTAAGGCTGAACCCCTTATGCCACACTCTGCAGTCACAGGGCACAAAAGAGGCAGGAAAGTGAATGTTAAGCAAGGCTTTGCTGTTAAGATGAGGGAGCTGTGGGACCTTGCACATTGTGGAGTCCTTCCATCAGCACTAAAAGCCTTTCCCAGAATGGTATCAGCTAATCCAAAGCGCTTACCTCAGAAACTGGAGCATTCTTCAAAGCACGTACCAAAACCCAACAAACTTCAGGGCTACCTCTGCATTAATCTGCATGGATCTGGTGACACGGTACACTAGAGAGATCCCTCCAGAAGACAATGCTCAGAGCCAAAGATCTGAAAGGACTTTGGCTTGGATTCAGCTCCTGGAACTCTGAAAACTGTAATTTTCATTTTTTCCTCTCCCTCAGTCCCACTAGTGTTAAGATTTATATTATGTTCCTATCTTTTTCACTCGAAGAGTAAGATTACCTCTATTAAGTATGTTAAGTAAATAGTTTGACTGAAGGATGTAATTGCAGTAAAATGCAACATATAACTAACAATGTCATAGCATAACCCGGACCAGTCTTGTGAAAAACCAAACAAGCATGCCTTTGCTTGAATTGCACAAAAAATTAATTCTGTTAAAATATGGTCTTTGTAATGGTTTTATTTTTATTTCAACATAATCACTTTCAAATAGGAAGCCCTGTGGATGTGTGTGGCTCAACAGCATTGTGACTGACAGCATGAAACCTGGTGATGATCTGAAGATGTTACTAATTGAAAAGCAGCTGGTAGATCACAAGTAAAGCTAATTTGTTACAGCTGGATCACTATTTGCCACATGATGCAGATTTTATCTTTCTAATCAGTGAAGACTTACACCTGCATGTCTCTCCCCCTCCTCCTTATCTCCAATCCATCTAAGCAAACTGTGGTATGCTAGCTCTGCCGAAATCTGGCTAGCTCCCAGTCAGGTAGATATAACCAGAGGTATACCAGGATACAGCACAGCTGGTGGAGCAATCATCCCCAGAGAAGTTAGAAACGTGGTTTTCATGGGTTTATAACAAGAACTTTACAAGGATCTCAAAAGCAATGGACCTGCTCTAACACTAAAAGGTACAGCATGTGTTGTTCCTTTTGCCTCCATGAAGACACACCAAGGCCCCCCAGAAAACACCTTTACAGTAAATTCCCTTTACCAAGGCTCACTCCTTTCCACGGTATACAACACGCTTACTACTACTTATTTTTCACTAGGACCTCCCTCACACTTGTAAACCTGCTGTTGAAATTCTCTATTGACTTTAAACAGCCTAGGCATCATAACAAAAAGAGCTGAAGACTGCGTGCTAGATGGATTTTCCAAAATTGGTACAGTTCTAATAAAATCCCTTTAATCTTCAAAATAACTCCAGAATGTTTCTTGGATCCTTCCCCAGCTTCTCCACAAAAAATGAAATAGCGCCATTTACAGCTTCTCCTTATTTACAAGCACCCCTTTCTCCACAGTGTTATTTATTCCTGTCTTCCCAGGTATCACAGCAAAAGAAGTTTCATCACATAAAATACTGTAGTCAATAATTATAGCTACTTCCTAGATCAAGTGCTAAGTTTGCACTAGAAACAAAGCCATATAGAAGAAAGTGTTTCACAGAAAACTACATTAGCACTTTGATAACTGAAATCAGCAAAACAAGTGACTGAAGCAGTGGTAAGCTCTGATCTCTTAACTTTTTGCACTGCTTTTTGTCCACCCTTCCTTATTATCCTGTCTCCTGCCATGTTACTCCTTCTCAATCCTTTTTCTAAAATATGTACATGTGTTTTTCCCAAGCATATGATTTCTAGCCTCCAATGGGCTGCAGCATTTGGGGGGAAGGAGATTAGCTATGGAAATTTTTAAGCACCAGAGGACCTGAAAATGCAGATAAACAGATCTGTCACAGTCATGAATGTCAGTTTTTCAAGTCAGAATCATTTTTTTTACCCAAGCTTAAGGATGCTGCAAAATTACCATTTGGAAAAAAAAAAAAAAAGACTTTTTTTTATCATATCTACCAAAATTAGCTTCCAATTATTTTAAGAATGTTACACGATTAAAAAGAAATAGCATGAATGTATACTACAGCTTTTCACCACATGGCCCAACAGGGAAAAAAACCCCAAACCCAAGCATCACTTATATTTATTTATTCTAGGTATACTATTTCACTGAAATTCACCCGAATACAAAAGAAGTTCTCATCCTTGACTACATGTTTTACACCTTCTGCTTGTGTAAAAAAGTGCATTTGGAATGACTAAATGTCAACAGATTTAGTGCAATATGGTATAAAACAAGTAAAACATTGACTTACTGTGAGGCGTTTACATCCAAATCGTCAGAATATTCTTAGATACAGCAGTTATTTCAACAGAGATTTAGCAGAAAAAAAGTCATTTGAGCCACAGGGTTTTAGCTTGAGCCTTGAGATTTTAACTTAGCTGAAAAGAAAAAGAAACTAATGAGCCAAACTACAGAAAGAGTTGTGGAACAAACCAGCAGACAAATGAGATCCTCAACTGAAAGTAAATTGCTAGAACGTCATTTATGTCAATCTACACCAGCTGAGGCTGTGTGCCCTGAGATCAAGTGGTCTGCAGCCCTTTCTGCTGGGCAAGGGTCAGCTACTGTGTTTGCGCAATGAGGTGCAAGAACTGAGTGGGGGAAAAAAAGCAGGGAGGGGGGTAGACAAATTCAAGTTCAGTAACAGCGAAGAGGTGAGGTAAGTCACAGCTATGACACCATTCTTGCTGGCTTATCTGTAAGTTAGGGCAGCTCCAGAGTGCACTTCTTGGTCCTGCAGGGAGGGGTGGGGTGGAGCACAGCCTAGCACCAGGGCAGGTGGGTTTCCACAGTCCTGGTTCACTGACTATCAAGGGGAATCAGTTAGGCAGGATTTTATCTTCCTCCAAGTGACACCCTTCTGCAGGAAAACAGAACAAGTGGTGGGATAGTGCACACGCTTGCAATTTGCTAGCAGGAGATGAACTCTGCAGTACAGATGCAGCTGATCTCTCCCCTGCAAAGCAGAAAGTATTTATGTTAGTACTTAAAAAGGTGGCAAAGTGTCATAGCTCTGCATGCGACACCATTTCAAGCACTAGTGACCTTTCATTTTCTAATGTGTTTTTAAACCAAGTTTTCCACACCCCTATTCATAACATTATATTCTTATGCTACCACACTAACATTTTAGATTTCTATAGTGTTTTCATCAGATAATCTTAATGTAGCATGAAGGTCAATTTGCGCTTCATTTCTGCTTATCTTGTACCCAGACTCCCAGACTTACTATAAGACTGATTGATTTAGAGTAGGAAGCAAAGTATATCTTGTGATAACTACTTATTTGACATAGGTGCATAAAAATTGTCAAAACCAAGTTAATAGTACCCAGTCCAGAACTGCAGAAGGAATCAAGAGAAGTGGCACACAATCTGCCAGCAGGTAGCACTGCTCTCAACAAGCTGGAATAGGCTGGCACCCAAGTGGTGGCACCCAGGTGGGAACACTTCCCTACACCAGCCAGAACAGAGGCTGGTCCGTGAAAGGAGAAAACAATCCTTTGGACCAGACAGATCTTGACCCACAGAAAAGTGTATATAAACATCAGTGATACACTGTGGAGCTTGGAAAAAGTCAAGCTTCCCTTGGGGGAAAAGCCCTTGAGCCTAGCCATCTTGGTCTCAGAGGGAAGAAACACCAAAGCCGTCAAAGCCAGTGATGTGGCATCAGACTCACAGCATCATATACATAAGGACTGAGTAATAAATTGATTAATGTCTGGGGTTTAGTAGTTAACAGAAAAATTAGTTATTATCTCAGCATAAATAAATGTCCGAAATTTTGAGGTTTTGCCTGGTCTCTAAGCCTCTCAGAGTACGCCCATCATGCTGGTCCCAAACTCACAAATAATAACAGCAGCAACATGTGCCTTACAGCAACTCTACCGTACAGAAAATTATTATTCCTTATTTAGATATGAGGACACTGAGGTATAGAGAGGTCATGTGATTTTTTTCCAAAACTAGCAAAGCTAGTGGCACAGCCCTGATCTCCCAGGAGCACGCTGTGTGGTTCAGCAGAGGACTGATGGCAAGCTTTGCAAGTGATCAAGGCCAACAGGACTAGAGGCCTCTATACTGCTGACGAGGATCTGCGCTCACAGTCCAGACCACAGCTCCATCTGGTCCTGTCAGAAATCATAGTTTGTCCTGATAATCAGAAAACCACAGAAACTAGTCATTTTCAGTATTCTTGCAAATAAATTGTTTCAGTTCTTACTCTGTACCTCTCACCAACACATGAGAAATGTAACCACTGACCTATCATGCTCTAATATTTGTGGATTATTTCTAATTTCTGTGGTAGAATATATCTACATTTCATAAATTTCTAAGTACTGCTTTTTTCCAGACCACAGCATAACATGATGGCAGAATGTTCTGTAAACCTATATATATGTGTGTGTGCGCGCGCGCGCGTGTGTGTGTGTATGTCTTGCTCTGCCAAGACATCTAACTGTTGGGTGAAGTTCTGGCAGTTTGGCAGACACTGGGCTCTAAGATTAGTTACAAGAGGACATTTGCATATAAATCTGTCTCTATTTATGAAGCCTAAGAAGAGAACTGTCATTGGGTTTTACTTATGAGAACAAAGTATGAAAATCTTCATAGAAGCTGAGAAAGTTAAACCTTTTTCTCTTAAGTTAAAAGTCTCTGTTAGGTTTGAGTTAGGCTTCTAGACATAGAGACTACAAGCCATATTTTTAATGACCCATGTTCATTCATATAGGTGCTCAGATTGTTTGTGTGGACAGGAACATAGCCATGTCTGCATACACTGTGAAGTTTACATTTGAACTAGACCCATTCTGTTCCCCTTCTTCCTTTTCCCCCAACGGATTTCACTGCTTACCGATCCAGCTGGCTTGCTTCAGGCTGCAAGTCAGCTTGCATGTAGCAGGTAGTTTGGATTTGACTACAAGTATCTAGATGCATGTATAGTCACCTATTTTTACATTTAGTCCCCTCTTTCCAGGAAGGAAACTAGGGCAAGAGAGGCACATGCAACTAAGGAAGATAGGCCACAGGTTTCAGCAAAGTATGGTGAAGTGTGATGTTGAAATTCAGAGTATAATTCATCGTGACAACGACCAGACCCGAGCTGCATTACAGTCAGTTTGCCTTATGTGACCAGAAACTCCACACCTCTGCTGAATCACCCCTACATCACTGCAGAGCTTTCTTCTGAGACGTTCTCAGGAATCAGGAATGTCATTTGTTAGAAAAAAAGCCAAATATTTTAAACTCCATATCATCTCCTACCATTGCAGTAAATAATCTCAGAACTCCAAAGCCGTTCCTGATCACCAGCACTCCTTTTGTGAAGTTTTCTTTTCTTAATGTTAAAGGCCAAATTCAAAGTTTCTTCTAAGTGATTCTCAATATCAGAATTGATCTCAGATGAGCTTAGCCTCTGCTGTTGTTTTGAATGAACAGATCAGTGTTAGAAATGTGTTTTTAGAAGCAGTACATTATAACTGCTTGTTGGCTTCTTTCTATTCATTTTTGTGAGTGCCTCTGAACAGAGAACAGATTATTTTTGCAGAGATGACTGGCACTGTAAAAGCCTCATCAAAATGGCAACATCGTAGACCTCTTTCTTTGACAATACTTGTAAGGCGCTTAACTTTCCACTTTTGGCCTATTATCCTCCTTTTTTAAAAAAAAAAAAACAAACACCATCCTTCTATTAATATATCCTTAAAAGTCTACGGAAATATAACTTCCTGTATCTCTGCTCCCTCCATGAAACAGCATCTGCACTAGGTAGCAAGCTCTCCCACTGCTGAAGCTGTATGTATCCTAGTACCAATAATGACAAAACAGTAAAATGAGCTCCATTTTTAATGGAATGTCAGTTAACATTTTTCCAAGTATAATAACACACATCAACAGCAACTTTAATAATTTTACCAGCAGTTTTTTGTTTGAATTTACTTTTAGTAAAGCTTTAAAATAATTTTCTGATTAAACATTGCTGAAATGCAATGGAAACACTGTAGAAATTATTTTGATACCCACACTGATACCCAGTCAGTTTGGCAGCATAAGCATCAAGTTTTCGATCAACATCTCAACTTTTCTCTGCACAACTTTGCAAACTGGTAACAGTTTGCATGGAGAACTTGACATCTGACAACCCATTTTACAATTTGCTCCCGTTATTCCTGAGCCAAATCCTGCAAAGTCTGCAAACTCCTACAGCACTTGATGGAGTGACAGGTGGTCAGAGGGTTAGAAATTCATCCCCATGTAGGTCGGCACCTATTAAACACAAGAGCTACTGGTTTTTAATCCCCAGGATCAGTTTCTGAAAGCTCTATACACATCATCAGGAGGATACAGCTGTTGCAGATCCGACAAAGCAAACACAAGCAACCTAATGCCAAAACGGGGAGACAAGGGAATTTGTCTCTCCATGGAGAAGGGGCTGCTGTGCAAAAAATGTGAAACAGGTCACGGAGGAGGCAGTTGATGCAACCACAAGGAGGAAATTTCATCTCTTTGGATCCAAGTGCTGGATGTGTCTGTGAACAACCATGCTCCTCCACAACAGCACATAAAGGGCAAAGAGTAGATGAAGGGTGTTGATATCAAAATGATTCAGGAGAATTTTATGATTTGAAGCTCAGAAATTAACACAGTTGAAGTCCAAAAGAGAGTGTAACCAGACATTGTAACTGCAAGACTATGAGACAAGGAAGACCTGGAAGTTATGGCAGTTCTTAATTTATAAGATTAATACAAGCAGTGTTTTCATACTAAATAACTGAGCAGGTAAAAATTAAAAGACTACGTATTTTTTAATATTCATAATTAAATTAGATACATCTCCCTCTGCTTCTTTTTCTTTGGCCCCAAATCCTTTGATTTGTACAGTGGTTTCTAAATCTGTCCGGCTGATCAGGTTGGTGGGTGGGCGGGTATTACTTACTAAGGGCCCACTCAAACAGGGTGAATTAGTGTTTCCTGTTCTCACACACCTTCACCAGCTTTCTATTTCCAGCCAAGTGGCCTATACATAAACATTTCCAGTTTTACTAGTATAAAAATATTCTGTCATGTGACACTTAAGTGACATGCTAGATACGAGTCCCAGCTCAAGAGAATAAACATTTCAAAAAAAAGATTCAGTTAATTTAAAAGTGACTGAGTGAATATGTGCAAAAGCTCTATTAAAATTTAAACTTTAAAAATTGTAAATTAAAAGCTGTTTTAAAAATAATTTCATAAATTATTTTTATCTAGTCAATTTTGTTATTCAGAAACAGAAAAAAAATTGTTGACATAGTAAATCCACTCAGCTGAGATTTCAACTATCTTAAACACATCCAAAAACTTGTATTAATCTTTAAAGACATTTGCTTTAGTAGTGCACTCAAATCAGAAGTGAATTTTGTGTTGGTTTATGGCAGAATATTCTCAGTTGCTAATTTTTGACTGCAGATTTCTAATTTTACATGGAAATATGCAATTGACACAAAGAGTCCAAATGCAAATATGGAAAAGAGAGGTTTATGTTAAATAGTTCCAGAACTATTAATTAGGAGAGATAAAGCAAAGTACTCTCAGAAGAAAAAATCCGACAAGAAATTACCTTCGCAGTTTTAGTGAGTTGAGGTGAGAAGACCACCTCCTTCATGGCCCTGCTTAACACCAGCAGAAAGAAGCCTGTTGTTTTCAGCAAGAACAGGATCAAACCCGTGGCTGTAAAGGTGTTAATGGCAGCAGAGTTCATCCTACATTTGAGACTGCCGGTGCTGGGCCATAAGACATTGGCATCAGCTGCTCCTTCCCACCTCCGGCTGCGTGGTCCTGCTCTTCTGCTGCAGCTTCCCTGTTCCGGCTATACCACAACAACTGCTTGTGGGAGCACAGGGTAAACAGGATTACTGAAAATAACCCTTTTGCAGAGTTATTTTTAACCTGGATCCCTTCAGATCATGTCAGGGCGGCCTCACAAGCCATTGTGCACCTGGGGTTCGTAGTAGTGCAGGAAAGCGAGCTGCTGATGGCACAGGGGACAGTGGGAATACAGAGGACCCTTTAATCTGGCTTTGCCCCTAGAGGCAGAGCATTGTGAAACTACATCTGTGTTTAACAACTCCGTGTACGATGTACACAGTCTTTCTGTCACACCCAGGAGAGAACAATGAGGTTGCAAAATGCTTAAAAATCATTAAAATACTTTTTCTTTCTTTTTGTGTCCCTATAGCTAAATATACACACAGAGAAGATCTCTTGCAATATTAAACAAATGTTTTCCTCACTTTCTTTATGCTCTCGGTGTAATTCAGTGCCTCTTCTAAAGGAGGCCATCAAAGCTAAGTCACAGGGTGTCAGAGACATTCACAAGAGGAATAATAATTATTATTATGCATATAAATGCATAAACCTGCAGCTAATAAACTGCATGGCAACTATCCACAGCAGAAGCAGTTACTTCCAGTGCTAGTAACACAGTACCTTCCAGACCATTTTTTTAATGACAATGACCTCACAGAGGGGAAATAGCAGTACCTCTCAGATAAAAGTGAAGAAAATATGTGCACACCAGAAAAAGAAGCCACTTTCCATCAGGAATGAAGACTGGCACTGCTCTGAAAAATGGGAGATTGGAGCTGTACTTGTGCCTTGTCAGTGCATCACCCACAGAGACTGAAAAAGTGTCTATGCACTTGCGCAATAAACACTGAATAAACACTGGAGAGAGGAAGATAAAACTCTTTCCTAAGCAGCTCTCTCCTTTATCTGTTGACAGATGAGTCCAATCTTTCCCATATCCTCATAGGTAAGCTCAGAAACTGTGGGTGAGATGGGTGGACAGTGAGGTGGATTGAGAACTGGCTGAATGGCAGAGCTCAGAGGGCTGCAGTCAATGGGGCAGAGTCCGGCTGGAGGCCTGTAGCTAGTGGCTTCCCCAGGGGTCAGTGCTGGGTCCAGTCTTGCCCAACTCACTCACCAGGGGCCTGGAGGAAGGGGCAGAGGGTGCCCTCAGCCAGTTTGCTGATGATACAGAACTGGGAGGAGCGGCTGGTACCCCAGAGGCTGCGCTGCCATTCAGCGAGACCTGGGCAGGCTGGAGAGCTGGGCGGAGAGGGACCTGATGGAGTTCAGCAGAGGCCAGTGCAGGGTCCTGCCCCTGGGGAGGGACAGCCCCGTGCACCAGTACGGGCTGGGGGGGACCTGCTGGGGGGCAGCTCTGCGGGGAAGCACCTGGGAGCTCTGGTGGGCAGCAAGTTGCCCACGACCCAGCAGTGTGGCCTGGTGGCCAAGAAGGCCAATGGGTCCCTGGGGGGCATTAGGAGGACCGTGGCCAGCAGGTCGAGGGAGGTGATCCTGCCCCTCTGCTCTGCCCTGGGGAGGTGCATCTGGAGTGCTGGGCCCAGTGCTGGGTTCCCAGTTCAAGAGAGACAGGGAGCTGTTGGGGTGGGTCCAGCAGAGGGCTATGAAGATGCTGAGGGGACTGGAGCATCTCCCTGATGAGGGAAACTGAGAGAGCTGGGCCTGTACAGCCTGCAGAAGAGAAGACCGAGAGGGGATCTTGTCAATGTCCACAAATATCTTAAGGGCAAGTGCCAAGAGGACGGGGCCAGGCTCTTATCAGTGGTGCCCCAGTGACAGGACAAGGGGCAACGGGCACAAACTGCCATATGGAATATTCCATCTGAATACTGAGGAAGAACTGCTTTACTTTGAGGGTGACCGAGCCCTGGGACAGGCTTTCCAGAGAGGCTGTGGGGTCTCCTTCTCTGGGGAGATTCAAAACCTGCTGGGACGTGACTCTGTGCAGCCTGCTCTGGGTGCACCTGCTTTAGCAGGGGCTGGCCTAGATGATCTCCAGAGGTGCCTTCCAACCCTGACTCTTCTGTGATTCTGCAGTTCTTTCTCAGAAGCTGCTCTCTTCTCCAGGCTTCTGGGAACTAGCTGCTGTGAGGAAGTTTTTGAATAAAAAAGTTTCCTAGCTCAGAGCAGCAGCAGCAAGGGAAAAGCCCACATCCTTGGGCTGGCTTTTCTTGCAGCTTTTCCATGTATTTTTCAAGAGTCACTTGGTCCCTGGCTGCCTGTTTGAAGGACTGGCTGCAAAAACAAACTGTAAAAACAAGCTGTTCAATTGGTGGCTCTGTACTTAAACAGGACATGAATATTAGCTATTTTAATCTTTTTTGGGGGATTATTTTTAATGCTTTCACAACTCTTACTCTCTGAGACTCATCTGGGATTGATATTGCAGCCAGAGAGGTTTTGGAGTTTTACTTCATACTGATACTTTGCCATGTAGCTAACAGGCTTTTGCCTTGTTAACAATATTATACTCCAGTTAAGTAAATAAATATTCACCATGTCTGCCTACTCCTTCTTGTAGCTCCTGGTTGGACAAGAGCCTCAACCATTTGAAAAGAGTAGAATAAGATCAATGCTTCAAATGATACATGGGCAAAATAAACAACAAATACAGCCTATCCAGCCAGTTCTCTTTTCCCTGCCTTTTCTCTCCTGTATCCCACTTGTCACCTTTTTTCAACACCTCATTCTCTGCCTCTTCCTTTTTCTGTGCTCTCCTCACTTGGTCTCACCATCATTGCCAACAGTTCACTGCTGCTCTTTCCAAACTCCAGGTGACATCTTGTTGCCGCAGCAATATCAGACATAAAAATTTACATCTGCAGCCAACTTCTGTTCCAGCCTGTAGCAATAGGCCTCATCTGCAATGCTAATACTTTTGAATTTGCCCCTAAAATTGTCAATTCTAACATTTTCACTGCATGCTATTTGCTCTGTTATACTTAACATGCAGAAACTTTTCTGCTAACCCATCATATTTTCCGTTGTGGGTTCCAGACTTTATAAATACGTCTATAAATTATATGTAGATAAATATATTTGTATAAATACATATATCAGTTTTTTAAACACCCCTACAAAAAAGCCAATGCATGTATAGAGGCTCACACTTACAGACTACTTCCTCCAATCTGCCATTACATGTATAACACCTGCAGATTCATCTCTAATCCTCCTGTTCCTCTACCCACTACCATCCAACCTACCGCTCGCATATGAAAACTGTCATCTGGCTGATGCTACGCCACCACTCTGATTTCAGCTTTCACATCATCTCACACATTCAACTGCCTGTTCCGTAACTCACATCCACAGCGGTATGTGGAATTCAGCTTTACATGCAATGGAAATCCATGCTTTGCTTTCTACCAGTTGTGGAGACAGGATATTCATGACCGGCCAGAATTCCTGGGTCACCTGGCATGGCAGAAAACAGCAAATGGGGTCACAGGCACAAGGCAACTAAAGGCACTTACTTATGGAAGAAAGGACTGCCACCTCCTACCAACCACACTAGCGAGGGGTTCCCAAGTTAAGAGAAAGGTAGGCTCCCTTGGTTCCCTCTGTTTTCAGTGAAGCACATCTGAGTGAAATTACTCCTTTGCCTTCTGTATTACCTGCAGAGAAAGACAAAGCTGATTAACTTCTGAATTATCAAATAAGTTTGCAGTCCAAAATCAGGTGGAAATGGATATTGGTGACTGATTCTTTAAATCATTACCCAGAGAATAATAGCCAGCACTCCCATTTTAATCATTAGAATTTCTACCTGTCAATGGCATGCATGTGCATCACATCTACCATGGCTTGGCTTTCATTAAGGGGCCATCTTTGAAGTACGTGGCAAAATATATACTATGAAATACACTACATATATTCTATTTTCTTCAAAACCGTACAAAATTATTACTGGTTTCCTAATGAGAAAATTAACTCGGCTAACTCAGTATTACATATGTCCTATGAAATTGTCCAGTTTAGATTCTGAATTTTTACTGACAGTTGAATTGTGAAGTTACAAATGAAAAACTTAACTGTCATTAAACTTGAATAGAGAATTTCAAATAACCTAGTAGTTGGGCATTATGAAAAAAAATACTTAAAATATGTATCTAATAATTATTCAAAATGTAAAGAAAGCATTACCTCCAACAACAAAGGACAAAACAAGGAAACCCGGCAAGGGAGGGACAGCAGCAGCACAATATATTTTTTGTAGCCATGGTTGTGAGGGAGGTTGTTTGGGTTTTTTGCATTTGGGCTTTTTAATCCTGGAAGCAAGGAAAAAAACGGTTAGATGTGGCTTTGCGTATGTCAGATGCGACAATGAGATCAAATCCCTTTCTGGGGAAAGAATTGCTTCACAGAGTGTTTGATTTTGAAAGAGCAAGAACTCATTGTCTCTAAATTTTGCTGGATACCAATAAATGCTGGCATTAGCGTGACATTTCCCTTTGAAAGCTGGAGTACAGAATTAACCCTAATGAACAGTGCAAATCTGCAGCCCTTGCTAAGGCAGAACAGTGCTTACTGTCACGGACTTCAGAACAGCTCACGTGAACATGACTATGGGTTACAGCCCCCAGGTCTTTTACTAACACTTTCATTTTCTACCTACCAGGTGGAAGTGTGGGGGGTTTCTTATGTTTGGGCTATATTTCAAGCACCTAATGCATTATTAAAATCTTCTGATGAAGTAAAGCATTCATAGTGGTAGCTTACTTAATCAGTTTAGCTTAGCAAATGTTTATAGCATTTGCTAAATGATTAAATATTTCTTCAGAAATGTACTACAAAGTAACATCATAAATTTAGATATATATTTCTTGTGTTCTAACAAATGCTTCACTTACAAAAATGTCTTCTTTAAAAAATATGTTCTTCTCCATGTGGCATAATAAGTTATTTTTTACCTTTCAGTCTGGACATGCCTGTAAAATACCAGTTTCTCTCCTGCAATATAGTAAATTACAATCCACAAATAAAACTGTCTAAACAACTCCGCAATGATTCTTTTTCAGGCACATGAAAGAAATATTCATGTGTGATCTGTTTCTTGGTGGTCTTCTTCAAACTGTTTTGCCTAGATTTTTCATACACATACATTTCATAGATGCATTTATATTGGCCTTAAGTTCCGCACATGTATCAGCCAACTTGTTTTGGTCTACATTGGCCTTATCCCAGGTCTTGTGGGCCTTAGTGAGGTGAAAAAATGTTTATAAAACTGAAGAATGGACCTCCTACTAATGTTCTTTTAAGAAATTGTCGGCGTTTGGATCAGAAACATTAAAAAAGTACATTTAAGAATTCCTTTAGCATCATTTCCTAGAAGAGATTCTTAATTTTAATTTAACAAATTAATGTTAATTAAATGGCTGCAGTACAAACAACGACAACAAAAATGTGAGGAATATAATCTTCCCCTGTAAAAGTTAAAAATGTGCACATTCACAAAAAATAAAAATAATCTTTCTCAGCAAGACGCACTTGCAATAAATCAACTTCTGAGGCTTGTAGCAGCTCTTTGTGTGATATTGTGTGACATAAACAGAAAATCTGAACATGAAGTACCGTTCTTGGGAAGAAATTTGACAAAGCTGTAATGTGGTCACCTCATTACAGAGAGATCAACCGCTGCTAATAAAAGCAGATAACTTGGACAGCCAAATCCGTAGAAAAAAATGTGAGCCCGACACGCCCGCCACTGGCAGCTGAAAAACAAGAAGTACTTGGCTTTGTGGACACTTGAGTCCCACAACTTTTAACTATAGAATAACCTATTTGTACTGCTGGTTGATTTGCCTGCTAAGTAAGGATCCAACCTTGCGCAAAGATCCCCTCGCCTTGAGCTCTGGCCTCTTTAAGTAACCAGGGTATCAGGGACCTGTTATCCTAATACCTGGCTAGAAGATGCTGTTCTCTATTCACCTCATCAAACATGGGCAGCTAAAACTTTTTCTTTCTACGCCCACTTTCCAGTGGAGAAGCAAAGTGGTTTCTCCAACATTGGTGTCACGATACAGCCTCCCTAACAGATCAAGCACACTCCTGAAAGTCCAAGCCCTCCCAGGAGCCTGACCTGCCTGTTGGGGTAGGGCTGTCAGGTGCCTGGGACCCTCTGTGGGATGCACAGCTACCCCAGCAAGTGTCCCCCCCTTGCATGGGGCCTCAGCTTGCTTGGAAAGGAAAAGTGAAGGGGCACCCACCAGAGAACCTTAAGTCTTCATCAGAGAATGGCCCTTTCCATTTATTGATTTATCTCTATGTCTTTCATATTTCATCCATGTTTTCTTGACTATCACATATTTTTTCTCCCTTTACCTTCATGGCTACAAGACCTTTAAGATATAAATAAAGCTTTTGATAATTTTCATGTTCCCATTAATTATTTCTCCACAGTTTGGAAAAACAAAATGTTCCTTAATGTTTTTTTTTTTTCATCTTGACAGATACTGACAGCTTCACACACACCAAGTTTGAAAATACAGTGTGCCTGTTTTACTTTGCATATTAGAATCATCTATCATATCAGGTGAGATATATATATATATATATAAAATTTTTACTGAACTTATTTCATAGATGTAAGCAAATGCATAAAACTGCAAAAACCACTGAGGTACTTTATTTTTTATGAATAATGAATTATTCAGAAAACAGAACTGCAAGGAGATGTTCTACAAAGTACAATTAAATCTGGTGAAAAGATGATTTTCTGTCTTTAATAGTAATATTAGGATATGTCAACATTTCATTTCAGAAATGCAGGGGGGGTTACTGATGCTTTAAAAATAAACCCGA
The DNA here is from genome assembly GCF_023634085.1 of Falco cherrug. NCBI lineage: Eukaryota > Metazoa > Chordata > Aves > Falconiformes > Falconidae > Falco > Falco cherrug. The sequence goes on from NC_073703.1 coordinate 59,672,473, forward strand.
CTACATTTTCAAATCAAAATTCCATATTTTTTTTAGTTAAAACTTTGATGTGGAGAAAAAATAATAAAGTAAAAGAATTAATTTGGGATCAAATTGAAATAAAATGCTTTAAAATTTGGTTCAGATATAAATCAAAAATCTATTCTTTACTCTTCTAACAATAATCAATTTGTGTCATAGCTGTTACTACAAAAAGAAGTTAGCAGCATAAGTCATGATATATACAAATAAATGTGCAACTCAGAGATAGTTAATGCTAATAATACTTGAGGTAACAAAATAAGAACTTCAAATCCCATGCCACACTCACATTTTAAGAATTAACTGATCCCCCTGCCAAGCTGGAAGATACAAGAGAATACTTCCTCTCTTTTGATATCATGATCTGAGCAAGATTTTAAGAGCCAACATAGACAACAGCGTCAAAAGAAGGGAAATAAATATCAGTAAAACCAGAAGGAATTAAAACAAAAATCTGAGAACAAAGCGTACGAGTTTAAGGCCTTTAAATCCTTTACAGGGTGTGAGTCTCGGAGACATCAAGGTAAACACTGTCATCCTAAACCGTTCCAACAATTCTATCATAACCTGAGGTACTCTTCATATTTTTCAGGCAGTCCTGAACTTAGCAGTTCAGAAAGATCCTAGTCCTACAAAAATGCGCCATCTATATGTGAATAAAGTATCTTAAATTTTTATCACAAAGGATTACAGCAACACCTGTTTTAAAAAATTCAATTTGGAAAAAAATGCACAGCTATTGATTTCTGCACTGCTTATTATTTCAAAATATTTTGTATCACTTTCAGACTATTGCTAGCCGACAGGGGGAAAAAAAGTTTGCACCAAAGTGAAAATCTGTATTCATCATTCAGCATGACTTTTTAAAACAAAAGAAGCGTTGTTTTTTTCTATCTTTTAGTCTCTGCTGTTTTGGAGGGGGAAAATATTTCCTCTCTTTTGATTTCATGATCTGAGTAAGTTTTTAAGACCCATTTACCAAGACAGAATACACTGTTAAAAGAAGGAAAGAAAATCAATAAAAACAGATGGACCTAATCCAGAAATCTCTGGTGGCTCAAAAATACCATTAACTCACACAAGTTTTAAAGAAATTAATTATTCACTCCAACACTGTGCTGAATACATTTCTTATAATAAATCATCTCTCTGAATTGACTGGAACTGGCAGAGCCAGAGGCCTATATACTGTTTGCTTTCTCCTCTTGAGCTTGTGTTCTTTGCGAAGAAACCAGGCTTGGCTTTCCTTCTACCAACGCATACGCTCAAACAGCCCAGACAAAGAGCAGCTTCACAAAAGGTAAAACTGATGTGCTGTTAATGTGCCGCAAGAAAGACTGGTCACAGAGCACGAAACTTGAAGAGCCTGCAGTACGTCCTTAGAGGACCTTAAAAACATCTACCCTTCGTATTAAACATTCCTCTGAAAAGCAACGTTTCACCACCATGTATTTCACCAACAGAATCAGTCTGTGGCTATACAGAGCTATCCACCCTTACTTCAGGGAAACTATCACTTTACACATGCCTGTGTAGGTGGTATCTTTGCATTTGCCCTGTTATCCACGGCTGCCCTCAAGCCACCTGTCCCAGAAGAGCTGAGTGATGAAGCCAGCTAAGGATGGGTTTCTGAATACTTCTAGTTTTAAACAATCCTTTTTGTTACAAAGGATGTGCACTTGGTAAAGTCTTGCTTTTGGCTGATGCCAGAAAAGTTAAGCAGTCTTACCAAGCACACCTACACAAAACTAGATACCAGTCAAACCCGGGCATCCTCAGGCATCATTTCTTGATGCCACAAACTGTCCACAGCTCCTTTCCTCTGCAGGAGGAATAGAGACTGGCACTCACCATTGCCTTCAGGGAAGGAAAAATGTAAGCAGTTTACTTCATGCCCACCATTTCCACACCCTAGATGCAGTTACTGAAGCAGTCACGTTTTTAGCAGTGAATAGATTGGAGTTATGGGAAATCGCTGTTGTGGTAGGTACTTCCAGTGTCAAGAAAATGTATTCAAATATCTGCTGAAGGGAGAAAAAAAGAACAATGAAGGACTAACAGGGAGGAAAATGCTCACAGCTCCATCTTTTGCAAGACATGGGTAGCAATCCAACTACAAAAAAGGCAGAGGCCAGGTCTAGCATCAACTGCTTCAAGTTCTAGTTGAGATGCCAAAGGAGATGAATTTTGAAGTATGGATCAAATTTAAAGTGTAAAAAACAAGTGATTCAACAATATAAATGGTTAGATTTTTTTAAAATCAGAAAAATATAAACATATATATATTTTTTAAAAAAACACAAATGCTTAAGATAAATGCTGAAGTGAAATCTGAATTCAAATTTAATTACTGTAAGTGATAGACAATAGTAGCCTTGATTTAAAAAGAGAGGTTTAATCTCTAGAAGCTACAAGCTTCCCTGGATCAACTATTATTCTTCTGCAAGTCCCTATTGCACCGAACATAACAGGAACCCAATACCTTCTGAAACCTCTGAGTGTTATCAGAATCTCAATACTAAATAAAGATAAAATGGTACATAAATAGATGTAATAAATCTTAGTTATCTGTTATTAAAATTCTGCTACAAATATTCTACACAACAGATTCTATTAAGAGGTGTTTTAACAACAGTTCTTTCTAGAAATTGGTAAGTGGTTCTCTTCAACCAGCTGTACAGATGCTTAAATAATAGCAAAAGCATGGGGTTTTTCTTTCAATTAATAAACTACAACTAGGTTAGGCTTTCATTAGTTTATGATATCCAAAATCCCAGTGAAATATAAAAGAGTTACAATGGGTTTGCATTATTATGATTTTGGGCGACCCATCAGTGACACATTTCTGCTTGTCAAAATGGCCAGGCACTGGCTAGTTTTGGCAACATGAACTTTTCTGGGCTAGCAATAAGTGTGTGTTACAGAGGGTCTTGGCAGGTCATGCATGTTTAGAAATTATTTCTCACTCATTTCTTTTTTCTTCATGTATCACAGCAATCAAGGGAAAAGGTACCAATTCAAATTCTAACCCAGGGATATTGTTTGTCCAATTCTGCTCCATATATAAGGAGTTAAAGTGGATAAACTGAATTCACTGTACGTTCACTTTATAAATTTAATCAGAATTTTTTTTTCCATTTAGGAAGCCTTGCAAATATTGTGGACAAGTGTAAATGCACATGAAGGAAAGACAAAGAATTCATGTTTTTAAGAACGGCTACAGTGTGTGTGTGTGGTGCCCTGGATTACCCTTGAAATGTGCAGATGACCATTACCGAAGGAAGTGGAAGGAACAGCATGTTCACCAACTGCAGAGCCAGGAATAACAGAAGCCACACATTCAACAACAGCCATATGACTACAGGCAGGCTCTGAGCGGGCACTTCCCATTTAGAATGAACTAATATTTCTATGAAGCAGAAAAATGCACCTTGCTTACCCAAAGCTACATATTTCTCTAAGAAATGCATGCACCTGAAATAGGAAGCAGCACCTCTAGCCTCTTGACCAAACAGATGCGTGAGCCCCCAGACTACAAGTGCTAGCTACAGAAGCAGGATTTGAAATGGTCAGAAGTCAGCACACCTTGGGTTTCATCCCAGAGATCAGCATCCCTAGTTCTCAGTGTAAAAAAAAAAAAAGATGTTCTGACTGGCAGTTTGCTGCTGCGCACAACCTCATTGCTCCCCAAAGTGGAACAGAAGACCGAATGGGCAGCAGATGGAAGTGGGGCCCCATCCTTGTCACTATTAATCATTTACAGGTGTTTATTATTATTTATAACATTTGCACACAGAAAAACGTTTTTAAAATGCTAATAAAAATACACCTCTGGGCTAACCAAGGTCTTCATGATATCCCAAGCTAAGCATCCAAGAATGAATCCTGAGTCATTAATCACTTCTGAAATAATCACTACATGTGTTTTTCAATTCATATGTGAAGTAATTTTAATCTATTTGCTATTATCTTTATTATTTTGTCCCCAGACTTCATTTTTATCCTCATGTCAGTGACATATGTAAAGATAATTATCTGAGTTTATACAGTAATAGAATCCACAGTATCAAACATGCTTTAAATTTTCTCTTAAAAAAGGTAAGTCTCTTCAGAGATCATTGTAAGAACCAGCCTTCAGGTTACTGTGGAGAGCACACAACAGGACAGGGCAGAGGCAAACTTAGTACTGGTCATGTGTGAGAGGTGGCTGGTGCTTTGCCCGTTTGTGGGGAAAGCCCTGAGAGGAGGAGCGGAGACAGACTCACATCTGGTCCCTGCTCACAGAACTCTGCACTCACCATATAAAATAAATTGCTAATCTAAAACATATAAACTGCAGGCAGGTGAGGTTCTGCTGCTCACCAGGAACTGTATTCTAGCACTCATGCTTGAACTCTTAAAAGGAGAGACCTGTATGCAGCTCCTCGTCTTCCTCAGTGCTCGAGGCAGCCAGGCAAGGTGCCTGCTGCCTCTGCAGCCCCTGCTGAGGTGCCCCAGTGGGCCTTGGCCAGCTGCCGTGGTCTGCTGCACGTCCCTACCTGTGAGCACTCTGCCTCCAAAAGAAGGAGGCAAAGTAGTTCCCAGGCTGGAGCAACCGCCGCACCAAGCTCTGGCTGGGAGCCTGCCAGGTGACAGGGGCCAAAGGGCTGCCAAAGAGCATTTCAATAGTGCGACAGGAACGGTGGCAGAGCTCCCGTACTCCAGCCTGCACTCTGGTGCTGCTTAATACTGTGTGTATGTATACATGCACGTACATACACCTAAACAAGCATTTCCCCTGCCAGACACTGTGGCAAGGCTGTAGCCACTCAGCTCAAGGAGTATCAAGAAGTATGGGGTTACGCTTTCTTTGTTTAGGCACTGCTTTCACCATTCATTTGCTTCCTTCTGGCTCAAGTGTTTTTATTTATTCTGTGTGTTCTTCCTAAGTGGGTACGTTTCAGTATGATTTACTAACGAGCCAGTAATTTGGCAACAAAACAAAAACCACTGTTCATAGAGGAGCCTAACTAAGGTGATAGCGGTAAATAACAAACCAAGCCCAAGGGTGTCAGAAAACGGGCTGTGCCCACAGGCACTGCAAGGTTTGCCATGTCCCCTCTAAGGTGCCTTCAAATTGCCTGTCTCTACTAAGGCACCAACCAGCCTTGCTACAGGTGGCTGCCCAGAGCCAGGCACGCACGTTTGCTCCACCATCCCAGCACCAGTTTGCCTGCCTTATAGTGGCCTTCCTGGCAGTATCTTAATGCCCTTCCCAAGACAGCACAGTTTCAAATGGAAAAATCCCAGCAGAGCTCATTACCTCTTAAACATAAAATTGAAGGCGACGCACACAAGTCAATGCAAAACAGTTTTGGAAGACTAAGTAAGTAGCCTTTGGAAAGAAAGTGTATAGAAAAGCATTGTAGGTCTGAAAGGAATGCAGGCACAAGCCAGAAACACAAAATCCCAGAAGATGAAAGGGATCAGAGAAAAGAAAAATGTCAAGGGGAGGGAAAAGAGGACTGCAATGAGGATGGGTGTGCGCATTTTCCCAGTGAGTGATCTGCAAGGCGCGGGGCTCTCACTAAGGGTTTGTGGAGTTGAAAGTTTAATTACTAACTTTCTTCTGCCCTTTTTGGTCCTTGCACAAAGGCTTTCTTCACACAAAGGACAGAGAGGTTTCTGTGGGGTTGTAGGGTATGGCAGCCAGTGTCCCTTCGTTCAGGCATTTCCCGTGTTTCCTGTGATAAACGGAATGCCTCCCCCTGTTCCTCCTGCCTTTCCCTCAGTCTCCGGAGGAAAACATTCCGGGACATTTCACTGCGGCGAAATACATTAACACGTGTGAAAGCAGTTTCTCAGGCGCGTCGCTTTGCTCTCGCCACACCAGTTATCTGCGACACAAGCCCAGGACACGCCAACAGCCGCTCCCCCCCTCCCCGGGCAGGGCTTCGGCTCCGCGGTGCTGCCGGCCTCCCGAAGGCCGGCTATGGCAGGGGCAGCGGCAGGGAGCCGGCCAGGGGCAGCCCCCGGCCCCTTCCCCTCCCGAGCCGCGGGGAGGGCGAGGGCCCCGGGGAGGGAGCGGGGCGGCCGTGGGTTTACACCGCCGGCCCGGAGGTAACGGGGCAGACACGCCGCCGGCGCTGCCAGCCGCAAGGCAGGCACCCTCCCTAAGACGCCGTTTGGCTTCCCAGAATTTTTTCTTTAAAAAATAAAACTGAACCAAGCTCTCTTCTCTCTTAACTGCCGCAGCTCTAAGAAAACGGTGAACGGAGGGCTGTGAACCGTTTCTGGGAAGTGCCGAGCAGCCTCAGCACCTGCGGGACACGCGGGGCGAGGCGGGCTCCGGGACACAGGTTTCGGCGGCCCCTGCCAACTCGGTAATCGGTCACCGAAGCGGCAGGTGACCGACCCACTCGGGGGAGCCCTCGTTGAGGAGGGAGCCTGGACAAGCTCTCGGGATCCGGAGAAGCCGAGAGAAACGCCGGCAGAAGTTCCTGACATCTGCACCAACTGCCTTGAATAATTTTGCATTTGAGATGCTCCCGTAGGAGAAGAGCATGTCATGAGGGAAGCACCGCCACCTTCGTCCTGTGTGGGACGCATCAAAATGTGTTTCTGGGACGATTAAAGCCGGGAGTTCGGGGGTTGGGGATGTCGTGTTCTCACCGCTTTTGCGCTTAAAACTAAAACAAAACAAAACAAAACAAAACCACAAAAAAAACCCGACACCAAAAAAACCAAACCAAAAACCACCCTAAACAAACCACCCAAAAATTTACGAATAACTTACCCGGTCAGGTTTCCTATTTTGCTCTATGGGCGTGCGGCACGTCTCTGAACGGATAGCAGAGTTCTCAAATATATTTATTTTCAATTACACGAGGAGATATTTCACAATGCGCATTTTTATGCGACCAGCTATTAGGTAAAATAAAATAAAATAAAAAGCCCGAAAGCAAGTCGCATTGCTCAGCTGCCTCCCACAGACGGCTGCTGCCGTGCGCGCCCGCCGCCGGCGCTGACTGCAATACCGGCGCTTCATTTTCTGCCCCGGCAAACCCGTTAAAGTGCTGATTCCCGTGATTTCTGAAAGCTTATTTATATTTGAAAGTTTATTTCTGGGAACAACCATACCAGCAGAAGTTAAACAGCGGATGCCGGCTGCCACCAAAGACCACAATTTTAAGGCTTTCGTTGAAATCAGCGCACTCGGGCCTCGCTTCCCACCCCTCCACAAGTAACCTGGTCATTACACACCCGTGGCAGCTGATACTTTACGCCACATATGCTGGTATGCATTGAACTACGAAAACGAAGCAAGCTCTAAAGTGGAGGGGTTTGTTTCGTTGGTTTGGTTTGCTTTTGTTGGGATTTTTTTGGGGGGTGGTGGTGGCGTTTTCATTTAATTTAAGCAAAGTTTGGCTTAAACCAATAGCAAGTACCTGCAGTATTTACGCTAACATTTTAGCCCAAACAGAAACGTCACAATAATGCTGGTTAGGGTGCTTTGGTCTCTTTGAAAGGTTAAATTAGGTTTCAGTTCCCCGGGTTCGCCCTGCAGCCCAGCGGGACGCGCAGCCGCCGCCGCACGGCCCCAGCCCCGGGCAGCGCGCCCCGGGGTGCCGAGCCGGCGGGGGCCGGGCTGGGCTCGGGGCAGCTTTGCCCCTGCGTTCGCTTCCGAGCAAGGGCCGGACCTTGCGGCGAAGTGACTGACAGCGCGCTCGCATTGCTTACAGTATCTGGAATAAAGGTATCTGAAGTGAGGTATCCAGAAGCTGTAGGTGGAAGGAAAATAGAGGAGCGTGCGGGCAGATCTGGGAAGGCAAACGGCAAAGGCCGTCCTGGCCGGGCACGGGAAGGTCCTTGTGCCACCGCTGCCTGTCCGGAGCGGGGCTGCTCGACCCGGACCGCCTAAGGAAGCTCCGGGGCGCCGCTACCGCAGGGCCCGGGCCGCGCCCCGGTGGAAGGCGCAGGCGGGGGACGCGGCGGGGGAGGGAGGGCAGCACCTGCCGGGCCTTGCTCGGCGATGGAGCCGCCCAGCCCCACGTCCGCTCCCTCCTTCCCTCCCGCCCCGGCCACCCTCGCCCGCCCCAGTGCTCATGCGCCGCGGGAGAGGTTTAAAGCGGGCGCGGCAGCTGCCGCCGGCTGTGCGGCTTCGCGGCGGTGTCGGGGCAGCGCGGAGGGTCCGGCAGCCTGCGGTGGGGGCCCCGGTGGGAAGGCTGAGCTGCTCCGTGCCGCGCCGAGCTAGGCTGAGCCGTGCCGCGCCGCTCTCCCCTCGGCTCTGCTCTCGGCTCCCCCGAGGTGCGGGCGCGCCCCGCCACCATGTGGCTCGCCCCCCTTCTCCTCGGTGGGTACCGCGGGGGGCGGCTCGGGGCCGGCGGGGCGCGCAGCAGCGCCCCGACTCGCTCCCTGTCTGTTCGCAGGCGCCTTCCTGCTCTGCGGCCCCGTGCGCGGGAGCGACGGCTCGGGTGAGTTGGCCGCTTTCCTCCCTCCGCCTCCCCACGGGGGGTTTCCCCCTCGGATTGTCTCTGCCCGTCCCTCCCCGCCGGGAGGTGACGGTGGCCTGGCCGCGAGTGCCGGCTCGGCGCTTCCCCGGTTGCTGCCGCCTTTCGCCGGGCTGCGCTGAGGGTCCCCGACGGGGGCCGCCAGCCCGGAGCCCCGCAGTGCGCCCCCGGGGCCGGCCGGCCGGGCCCCGCCGTGTGAGGCCCCTCGAGCGGTGGCCCCGGGGGAGCCTGCGGAGGGGCACGCAGGATGCCCGGGAACGCTGCCAGACGGGGGGGACCCGCACCCCGCTGGCACGGGCTGGAGAGCTGGGGTGACGGGTGTCCCCGTCAAGGGGGGCGCTGGTAGCGCGTGCGAGTGGGAGCGTGTTTGTGTGTGTTACAAAGGCACTTGCGCAGTGCTTGGCGCGCTGAGGATCTCCGACGTGGTTCAGACCATGGAATCTATTACAAACTCTTATACCTGCCCTGCCGCTATTCTAACCTGGGAAGCAAAACAACACTTAAGATGCTAAGCAGGGCAGGGAATGCCTGTTGCACCGTGCCCTATTGGACTGCATCCCCCCTGCTGGAGAGGGGGCTCTCCTGGAGCCAGAGCCAACCCCTTAGGAACCAGGAGCCATAGCGAGCAGTTGAAGAAATAATGCACCAGAAGAACGCGGGCGGTTTGTCCGCACCTTCCAGCGGAGCCTTTCACCAAGGGAGGGCAAGACCCTCCAGAAGGATGCGCTTCCAGATGCAGACCTGGCCTGCAGAAGGTGAGTGACTTCAAGCTTTTCTGAATGGTTGTTCAGGATTTCAAAGTCATTAAGAAGCAGGATTTGCTGCTCATTTTGTGTTTAGGCAAGCACTTGGAAAATTCTGCTGTGCTGAAGTGATAATAGCTATATGTTATAGGAGTGCTATGGCTAAAAAAAGGGGAAAAATGCACAGCAATAAAAAAATATTCCAACTTAATTCCTTTCCTTCCTGTTTTACAGGTGCATTAGAGGTGAAGTGCTGACAGTCAGGAAAGAAGTGAAAAATTTTCTGATGCTTCTTCCCAGGGCTGGAGAAGAAGCGACTGTAACCTGAAGGTATCTGACACCAGCTAAAATAACATTAAGGGAATATTGGCAAAATGGAATATTGGTACCAGGATGTGCTTGTAGTATAAAACGTGAACAGTTGCTGTAAGATATTCTCTCTTACCATTATTCTGAGCCTAAATTCAGCGGCATTTGGTTACTGAGCTAGAAGCTTCCAGGAACTTTTATAAAAAGTGCTTAAATTCTGTTGTTCAGAGTAGCGTAAGAACATCAGTTTCCTCAAATTTTATTTAGGCTCATAACTACTTGGGGAGATCTTAAATGATCTTACATCTTTCCTTATACTCCCCCTGAAATGCATACGAATACTGCAGAGTTCAACAGGTCTAGTTACCATACATGATGCTGTGTGGGTGGGTGAATGTTGGCATGTGATGGTAAGTGACCTTAAGCTGATCAGAAAAAGGCAAGTCTCGGATCAAAGTGAAAGATTTAGCCCTGACCAGACTTTTTAAATCCCATTGTCTTTGTCCAGATCTTGTACTGGTGTACTTAAGATTACATGAACACAATCTGTGAACATGTTTTCCAAAATATAAACAGGTATAGCTCTACTAGTATGTCTTTTTTCTTTTCTTTCTAGTGTGGATAAGATTTGTGGGAGTGTTCCTTGCATAGGATATAAAAAACAGGCTTGTTTGAATACTAAAGGACTTCATATCTTCCTGTTTTGCAAAGATACAACACTAAATACTGAAAGGAAAAAAAAAAGCATTATAGGGATGTACTTCATCTTACAACTCATGAAGTTATCTTATTGTTATGAATTATTTTTTTTTGTAATGCACATAGAGATTATATTTTTTTTTCCTTTACATAAACTCTGCTGTTCCCAAAGCACTTCATGGAAACTTCAGGATTAGAAAAGCCCAGATTTTAGCTATGGATTTTATTTTCCTAGAGTCTTTTAAAGTAATGACTTCTGTCAAAAATGAAGTGAGAACTTTTATAGGTGGGTGTAAGAAACAGCTATTCAGGGCAAATCTGAGTACATGGGATGAAGTGCTAAAAAGATGGAAACTCATAGAATGAATTGAAAGCATGGTTATTGGGTGGATGTTTTAGGAGACTGAGCCTTTACTTTTTTCTTTTTTTAGGTCAACAGTGATGGAAGACATTCATCCCTACCTTTAAATATGGCTTAAATCAGGAAGAACTACAGTTTTTTTCTTTGTTTCTGTGGTGCACCCTGATGTGGTGTGTTTGTGGGGCTTAAAAAGCGTGTGCCTTGAGAGAATGGGATGATGGTCACTTTATTACAGTTCTGAAGGCCTAAGTTTGTATCGCATAATGTAGGTTTCTAGTCTTTATCCAGAATGGATAGAAGTCTAGGACTGAGTCCCTTCTTGTAAATTACAAGCTTATCTTTCTTCCTCCAAAAACATGTGAATTCAGAGTATGGATCTCATAAGTATCAGAGAAACGTCTCCACTGCTACTGCTCTTGAATTCTTAAATTACAGTGATTAAAACATACAGGTTTTCTCTCTGTTACTTAGATATGTATCTCTTGGGTGGTGTCAGCTGTGAAGTATCTTGGCCAGACTAACAAAACCAACCACCTTCAATTTTAATAGTAATATCACATGTGAAACTTTGGAGAATGATTATTATGCAAGCTGGCAAAGAATTATTTTCTAGTCTCTAGTATTCAGACCCGATTAATACATTTTCCTATTCACAAGGGACTACTTGTAGTTTTATGGGTTGGATAGCTGATGATACATTAAAATAGACAAACAAAGTCCACTGCAAAGTTGGTATTGTAAGAATTTCGGTACCTAGTACTACTCAGTTTGATACTGCACCTAACACCCCTAATATTGGTCTCAGCTATAGAATTATAGCTTACAGAAAACTAAAATGAAATGGTGGATTTTTAACGAACAGCATCATGTACCTCAAAGTGTGTGTTTTTACCTCTGTGCTTACTGTATGTTAGCTCTTAAGTCATGCAATGGCAACTTGCTCCCTTCCCTTGGAAGCCCTCCTCTGATGGTGTAGATGAGAATCATGACAAGTCTTTAGGCTGCCAGTACCTAAAAATCCCATGGCTAGGCTACAGTGGATTTCTGTGTTTCCATAGCCAGGGAAGACGCAGCAAGATTTCCCTGCCCCCAGCCTTCATCTTTTGTGCTGTGTAAAATGTTAGTCTGACATATGACTGTAATTAGTAAGTACCTGGTAGTCAGGCGAATACAGATCTCGAAGTGATAAAGGGCTCACTAACTAGACATGTCTAATTATTGTCTTTGTATGCACAGCCTGCCAAGGAATTCAGTCAAGTACAGTACATTAGAAATGACAGGTATTAAAGCTTCCTGTGGTGTCTTGCACTTCTAGAGCCTGGAAAAATGTTGCAGGGTGCATGGCACAAGCAGTACTGTGAGAGCAGAGATTACCTGTGATTGCAGTGATTCCTCCAAGGATATCCAGCTTTCCAGCTGCTGTTTTATCCTGATGGTCTTGCTAGTTGCCATTTGGTGGCTATTGATTAGTGCCCAGTAATCGGCTAACACACTTGTAGAACTTTCATGAAAGGATTAGGAGACTTGAACAGCAAAACAAATTGACTGTAGCCTAACACAATGATACAGCACTTTTGGTAATGAAAATACGGAGCTTCTAGGTTTAATCATGGTGATTCTGCTTGGTTTTTGGACTTGTGTTTTTAAGGCAAATATATAAGACTAAATGTGGAGAGGATGTAAGTAGTTAAGGCTAAGTCCTAAAAGAAACTTCTTTATTTCTTAGGGTACTTTAGAATCAAATGTCTGTACAGTGTTTTGCTAGGTAGACAGCTTTTGTTATCTTAAGAAGGGAAAGATTAAGAAGTGTTTACTGCTGCTTTTTTTTCTTTTTTTTTCTTTTGGGTTATATAGATGTATTTAGCATATTTAAGCACATTTGTGCTGACAAATAGCAAAGATTTTTCAGGAAGATGTGGTTAGGTAGCTTAATGTAACTTCAGTATAGCATTAATGAATGTTATGTATACTTACATGTAAAACTATACATGTGGTCTATGAACATATGACTTGAGCCAGAATTAACAGACACTTCCCTGTACACCTCTGGCTGTAACTGTCTTGCTTTTCAGTTCTAAAGTTTGTGAGATTAGCAGGAGGTATGATCTCTTCCATCCACTGATGAGGAACATGTATGCTCCAAATAATTTCAAATACAAGCTGCTTATGCTGGGGTCAGTAAACGCCTTAGGGTAAGAGTAGAAAGAGTGGGCAGGGAAAAAGGTGAGAGACAGATCCCAGATCCCTGAAACATACTCTCATTGGGATATAATGCAGTGGTGTATGCACTGATACATTGGCCAGCCTGTCAGCTCTCTTAATATTGTGAAGAAGTAACATTCCAAGTGCATGTAGAAATGGTTGTTGCACCTTCTAGTGCTCAGCAAGGGCAAGATGTGCTTTTAGGAAGTTCAGAATAAATACGCAGTCATGGGTTGAACTGACAATGCTGAGTTGATGGCAGTCTAGGCCAAAGTCCTAATCTGCTGTGCTGTCAGACCAGCTGAATGTGCTGTCCTGTGTAGCAGAAGGATGGTAGTAAGTATCCAAGATACGACCTCTTAAGGTTTTGAAAGAAAAAACATCAATTTGCCAAGCAAAATCATATACTGGTGTAAATCTGTTTCTGCTTACCTCCATTGCACGCATGCAAGCACAGTGAAAACTTAATGATGATAACCTGAGAAGCATGCTCTAAGAAAAAAGATAAAAAGAGAGTTCTATGTGAAAAATGAATGTGCCTCAGCTGAATAAATAACAACTTCTCACTGGGTGAATTTGACAGTCCTTTGCATAATGATAATATTGTAAACTTCGTTGATACGAATATTCTAGGTGTTAAGTTACTGGAGCAAGGAGATGAGTATTCCTTTTTTTATACTGGCCTTAGTAGGATTTCTTGCAGAGGCTAAGGGAAATGCTGCTGTCAGCCTGCTTCATTAATGGCACTCAAGGGAAGATTCTGAGTTTCCCAAGTGATTTGTAGATGTCCTGTGGCTGGACATTGCTGTGGGAATGTCAGTCTTTTAATTTCTCCCTTAAGAGTCTGCCCACTCCTGTGTTCCACAAGCCTTCAAAGGTCTCCCCCTTACCGTTCTGTCTTTGCAGTAAACTTAAGAGATGTGAATTGCTTTTTCTTCTGTAATATTTCTTGGATTTTTTTTTAATGTTTTAGTGTTGTTTGTGCACTTATTTTTACCCGTTCTACCTTTTTCGGATGTTCCTTTCCCTTAAATAACTTGTGTGTTCTTGTCATAACTATACATTTGTAAGCTCCAAAGATGTCTTTACAGATGTACTGCAGCGTAAGCTGAGACGCTCCCCAATTCCAAATTCAAACTTTGCTTTAAGCTTGGAAACAATGGAAAGATTAAAAAAAACCAACCCCAAAACAACAGACTCTTAAGATTTTCAGGTCACATTCTTCTTTTTCTTTAGCTTTCACTGCTATCACGTGCTTTACAAGAGGACTTGACCTTAGAAAGGGGACAGAAGATGTCCTTTGCCCAGCAAATTGTCCTCTATGGCAATTCTATGTCTTTGGAGATGGAGTTTATGCCTCTCTTTCCAGCATCTGTGGAGCTGCCATACACAGGTAAGTCAGGTGATTGCTAATCAACGTGTTAAGCAAGTTTATATAGTCTTGCCACACTTCTAATCTTAACCTTTTGATGCCATTGTTATAAAGATCTTTCTGGATTTCTGGAGTCATAACTCAATAGGAATGTCATTAGGAGAAAACAAGGAAGAAAATTTGCCAGCTGCCTAGCCATTATCTGAGTTGTGTTTAAGTGTTCCAGAAAACCACTTTAACTTTGTCTGAAACAGCACAACAGCAGGTGGACTTTCACTGTCAGATTACTTACGTGTCACTACTAGGCATGGAAAGATATAGTGTAAATAGTAACTAATTGGAGAATAAAAGCAGATTCACTTTCTGACTTCCATTTACATGACACTTTTTCTGAAACTGCTGAAATGAGTTTAACCTCCTATGCAAACGGACCTACCCATAATTTGGCTGAATGTGGTCCATAGACTATTACTTTTAATCAGTATTAGGGTTGGGTTTTTTTTCTCTTCTGACAATTGCTTGCTGGGTTTTAGTCTACTTAATGATATCTTAATTAGACCAGTATCTAGCTGAATTCACTTCTGTATCAAACAGAAAACTAAAGACTAAGAAAAATATCCAGATAACCCATGTTAAATAGAGGTTATTAAAAAAGCAGTAATTCCACAGGGGAAGGAAAGCAGGCTGGCAGATATCTGAGTTTGGGGTTGGGGTGGTGGTTTTGGTTGGGGTTTTTTTTTTGTTTTCGTTTTTTTTTTGAGGAAGGAAAAAGATTTAATTACTTAGTTGCCAGGTAAAATCTCTCATGGATCAATTTTTAATAAGGATACTTTGGACAAAACCAGCTCGAGACAGCAAGATACCTATTTCAGATGCCTGTGAAAGCCAGACTGATTCCTGACTGTCTGTCTACAGGGAGTTTCAGACTTTGATTTTAATACTTTGAGAAAGCTTTTGGTTATTTGGAGGATTTTTAGCTTCATTTATTAACTGGCTGTACAACACACAACTTGGTCACTGAGACCTTTCACGATATACTTACTATGACAAAATAGATTAAAAACTATGTAAGGTTTTATCACTCTTAAGATAGGACTGATGTTTCAGCAACAGAAACTTGTTTTAGATATGGAGAAAAGCCTAACAGTAAGGACAGAGACTAGATGACCTGCAATATTATAGGAACTACAATACAGTGCAGTTTCTAAAAACAGATAGACATATATCTACTGGAATAACTAGATAACTATAATTGATCCTGTTTTGAAACAAAAGTACAGATTAAACCATCCTGCCCAAATGTTTCCTCATTTCTGAGAGTTCTATAATTACATATTATTGATATCTTTAAAAGCAAGACTTCCATCATGCATATAATCTAGATTACTTACATTTGAAGAGGTACTCTTGGAAAAAACATATTGAGGTCTCATTATTAGAGACATTTTTTTACTCATTATTGGAGACCTTTTTTAATGTCTTACTCCTGTGAATGAGATTTCATTAGCATTTGTGGATTACATCATTAGCTATCCAGAATCCCTTTGAGCATCAGGAACTTCTTAAAACTAGTTTTATTTAGCTTCTAGGTACGTTCATGTTAAGATACACATAAACTACAGTTAAACAAAAAATCACAACATCTTCTTATATTTGTATATTCCAGATAAGACTACTGCTGCCCTTGCAGAAAGGCTGAAAGTATACTTAAAAGCTTAGGTGAAGCAAAGTGTTTAAAAAAAAAAAAAAAGGGGGGGGGGGGGAGAAACACAGTAGTTTCAATCCTTTTTTTTTATCCACAAGCAACAGAAAGAAATTTTCATAATACATTCATGTGATGCTGAAGTCTGCTATCAGAGTATTTTTATTTAAAAAAAAAACAAAAAAAAATTATAAAAATTACTAGAAGATAAAGGAGGAAAATGAAGGTGGGTTTGAATTAATATTAATTGCTTGATACTTTACATGCTGTAAAGTACAGACTAATCATCTGAAATAACATTTAGGGGGCTATCATTACTATCCAGGAACTTAATTAAAGTATGAATTAAAATCCTATAACTTTTAACAGTGCTTCCAAAATTCAGGCTAGTTTTGTTGTATTTGAACTCCAAAGAAAACTAAAACTAATTTTTTTTTTTTTAAAAAAATTGGATTTAAGGAGGGATTTTGAGTAGAAACGCTATCTGGAATTTCTTAAATGCTGTAAAGGAGACTTAAGAGCTAAGTACTATAGGGGCAGCTAGAAAGAACTTGGGAGGTATTCTGGGGCTCTGTGTGTATTTTTAAAGCTTAAAGAGTTTGTTTCAAAGATAATTGCATGTCTCTGTGTGTGTTATTGCTAGAACAGGCTTCCTTTTGGTCCTTCTGTAAAAAGAATGAATACTTCCATTCAGTGTGCTTTAAGCGTCTTCATGAGTGTTTTAAAAAAAAATGTTACTTCAGCTCTTCACTTTTCCCACTTTAGATATATGCAAAAACTTTGTGAGATAAAGTCTGCATCAAATGTGGTTTTTTTATAGAATGTTATATGGGAAGACATCTCAGTTTTCTTTTTTTTCCTAAGACAATGTTTGTATTTAGTGATGTAGCCATTTATTATAACATTCCATTTCCTTACGGGTTGCCAAAGATGTCTTTACTTAAAGAGGAAAAAAAAAAGCTCTTGCTATCAAGACTTTTTTTCCAAAGGGATTGGAGACTTGAGTGTTTTGAAAAGTCACAAAGGTTCCTAACCAGTTCAACTAGGCAGCAGTCTTCAACTTCCCATGCTGGTGGTGACAGTGATTGTTAGACAAGTCCCACCAAGAATGCTGGTGGGGCTCTGCTCTGTCACAGCTGGGGAATACTTTTATAAAAGGAGGTGGTACAAGAAATGGAAGATGCAGATTTCTTTTTATGTTTTGTATAGTTTTCTCCTAGATAATTAAGTACAGGCATTTAAACATTACTTAGCGCTTCAGTGAAGTCAGTACCTTGCAGACTATGTGTAAGATTGTTTTCCAACCCAGAAGCATAGGAGTACAGAAAACACCGTAATTTTCCATAGTAAGTGTCAATATAAATTATACTACAGGTGGCATGTGCACCCCTGTTTGTAAAACCTGCCTCTGACAGTCTGTCTCCAGACATTGTGAGGATGAGGGCTCTAACAGAAATGAAAGGATTAAAATATACTTACCCTTCTAATCTGTGCCTTCCAGTAAGGATGTATATTAACAATGTTCAAGTATTCTGTATACGACATGAACAGGACAGACGGTAGTAGAGCATTTTGAAAGAGCAGAATATAGGTGAAAATCTTCTGTTTGGGAGAACTGCTGGTTTTGAAGACTGCCTTTAAGTTAGGGGCTATTAGTCTTGGTCTTTCACAGTCAGAGCAGAATTTGCTGCATGAGAATGTTTTGTTGGTTTGGCTGTAACTGTTAGCAGCCAAAAATACTAGTCCTGGTAAAAAAGGATTGATGAACGGAGGAGAGGTGATAGCTGTTTAGCTCTCAGTTAATTTCAGTGCAGGCTACAAAATCCAACAAAAACATACAAAATAATGTGTTCCTTCTCACTGTGTTGCAATAGCTGAACTCCATATTGGTCTCGGAGGTAGTCCGAGAAGATATTGCTAATAGGTAATAGTAGTAAGTTATACTGATGTAACTAGGTATGTGCTTTGAGAATTTTGTGATTTTTTTCCAAAAAAACTGAAACAACCACATCTAGTTTAAAACCAGGTGTACCCTAAATCACATTGCATGGTGAGTGCAACATAGCTCTACACCTTAAGCACTGCTGAGTACCAGGCCTGTGCCACTACAATGACTGCTGCTGTTACTTGTAGAAAGCACAGACAGACAACTATTCGCCATTTCAAGAAGCATCAGCCTTGGGAGCAGTGCTTATATATGTTTTTCTTTTAAACTGGAAATGATTGAGCATGGGTCAGTTCCCCCCTCCACATACATCTCAGTTTGGACCCAGCACACGAACTGGAGTTTAATTCCTTCATTTTATATAAACCAAGTAATGCTTATTCCTATGAGCAGTTCCGTTACTGTGAGCTAATTATTACCACAAGAAAATACTATATAATGCATGTAAAGAATTTAGCAGAATTCATTACAAATATTTCTGTATTCTACAGATGAATAAGCTTTCTGCCTGTTTTAGTTTATTATATTTGGCTTTTTCTCTCCTTTTTTTTCTGTCCTTACTTTATGTGTAATTACTTTCAGGAAACAGAATATTTATTTAATATTGTTCTCTTTCTGGGCAGAAGAATAAAAGATTTATTTGTTGGGGGAAGAATGGAGAACCTCCTACCAGGCTGACACTATGCAGGCATGAAGAACTGTGTTAAATCTACCACTGAGTGATTAATTGGATTAATAGTTAGAAAGTCAAATGAAGGACTAGGTTCTCAGCTTGTGCAGTTCTGTTCTAGTGCCAGTTGCACTAAATGGAGACCTAGCCCAATGTGATAGTTTTTAGATGCTAAATAGGCATGTAAATTTTTGTCATAACCTTCCTAACTCATCACAGGGTGGAACCGTTTCTAATTAAACACTGGGGTCCCACTCAAGTGTAACAAAGGCATATCATGGCATTACCAAACTGGCCACAAAGTGAGCACAAACATGAATGGCCCCTGGGCCACTGTAGTGTTTGCTAGAGGAATATTGACAAAAAGGTTGTCCAGCCAGAGGGATTTCAGAGCAGCTGTAGATCCCCTGGGAAACTTTGGTATAATGCCTGCTTCTGCTGTAGAGCCGCCTTTGCTGCCAAAAGCAATAGGGGTGCAGACGAGGCAGAAGGAGCATAACCTAGGGGGCCAGAGAATGCTGGCATGAAACCCTGAGCAGCTCCTTATCAGTGAATGAAGACAATCAGGCAGCAGTAGGAGATTACATTTTGGAGGAGGACGCTTCTTGGAGCGATGGAAAAAGGTGGGTTATGTGGAATGAGCTTGCAGCTGCTGATAAGAAGGAAAGATGGGGATTCAGGTAATACATCTGTCTTGTCTTAAGCCCCTAAGGATAACTTTTTTTTACCCAAGGACCCTGTAGGAAATGCCAGCTGCTACTACAGCTAGCATTCTTAGCAACAGGAACTTTCAGGTCATAAATATGCTGTTGGGTAGTATGGCAGGCCTTCACCTTTCTGCCTTCCCTTCTGCGGAAGAAGCAGATGGTCTGCCTACATAATTAGCATAAAAACATACCATGTGAGTTTCTGAGCAAACATTTTGCTTCTGGACTGCAAGATTAAATCTGCTCAATATATTCTTTCAGCAGCCCAGCTGCAGTGCTGCTGCCCTTGGGCTTTGGACCTTTCCTTGGCATAGAACATTTAGTCTGTGTTCAAATCTATTTCTCTTCGCTCTAACACTTATACATGGGAAAAACAATTGTTGTCCATTCCACTGACAATGTTTTGTTACCTTTAAACAGTTTTATCTAGCTGATCCTTACTTACACTTGGAACTAAGCCCATTTAAGGGAATATCCAATTGGCTTCATCTCCAGCATTTTTGAACAAGTCAATAGTTCATAAGCATGCTGCAAAAAGTGTGCTCTCCATCAGCCAAATCTATCACTACTTACAAATTCTAAGAAGCAATGGAAAATTTACCCAGAGGAAAAAGACTTTCACCAGTTGAAAACCTTGTGTTTCCTCTTTCTTTAACGGGAGATAGTATTTCAGCTTTCTACTGCTGTGTCTAAGATTACTGACTGCAGTTACATCTATAAGGGTCACATCCCATGGCTGGAATAGTCTCTTTGTGGTCTAGGCATCAGGTCTAATGTGCAGGCTCCTTGAAAAACACATACAAAAATTGGTTAAGGCAAGCCAGCCCTGTACCTCTTTCTCAGAGAGGGCAGATAAACAGTTCTTGTGCTTACTTGGAGGTGCATGAGGCTCTAAAAAGCTTCAATTCCATCTGCTCATCTACTTCAATTCAGATTCTCAAGTATGTTTTAAATTGAATTCCTGTATTTCATAAGACCTTTCTGTATCTTCTGCTACCCTTGGCCAGTATGCTTTCTCCCATGTGCTATTGCAAAGTGCTGGATTGGTTCCTTGTGTATATGCTTTTCTGTTTAATTTATGTGCAATTTTGAGTGAAAAATACCATTGAAGTGTAAATTATGATTTGCTATTAACAGTGAAGCTAGGCAAGAGAATGGACTGACAGCTTTTATATAAAGTTGCCATAAAGCAGTGCGGGCAGTAGCATGAAACATAGCTGGTAAGGAAGTGAAAGTTGTTCCTGGAAAATCTGCAGAGTTCCAGTTTAATCAGAACAGCCATGGCATGCAAATCAATCACACAGGAGCAAAGAACAGTGGTGAAAATCAAAGCAGATTGTAGTGACATAAAATCATTCTGAGGAAATGCATAGGCACTTCTTCACTATTTAAATACCACTGCAGATTTACACAGGATGAATCTCACTTTAAGTCATTCATAAATGATTGCAAAAAGGAATTTGCCAGTCTGATTCAGAATACAAAGGCAGACTGACAGTATGGTTTATTCCACTTCAGCATATATGAGCATGCGCTCTGAGTAAACTGGCTGGAAGAAACATCCCTGGTAAAACTGACGAGACTGTAAAAGATGGCTTAAACAGTACAAAATGAAATGGCAAGAAAAGAGGAGTAACTTTCATAAAGCTGTAGTTCATGTTATATTTACATCTAATGTCAGCCCCCACACGCATTAAAAATAGCAGAGCTATTACATGGAAATAGCGTATCTTCAGAAGGCAGTCCAGAGCTTTATGGCTTGTGATGAAATACAGAATCAAATATTCTCAATAAATAGATAAGGAGCAAAGAAACGTACTCCAGTTTCAGTGGAAAGCTTGCGGCTTCAATGGAGACTATCTAGATGATAATTTTTTTTGTCCATAATGATCACATGGCAATCAAAATGAAAAGACAAAATGGATCAATATAGACAAAACTGGTCACACTGCCTAAAATAAGCTGACATCATTGCTTCTAAGAATAATTCTTAGGTTGAGCTTTCGGTATAAATGTTGTCTTGAGTTTTAATTCAGCCAGTGCTCAAAGTTGTGAATCCACAACAAAGGAAGCTGGAAGAGATACCAAGCTCTTCTTGGGAGCTAATGTGGGCATAGGGCAAGTTTGCTGATGTAAGCCCAAAGTAGCTTCGCTAAAACTGAAAATATAAACTTAAACTAGAAACTGTTCCAATTAAATACATATATTTTCTTTCTGACATGTACTTCCTTATGCATTAAGTCTTCACACCAGTGAAGGCTTGAATGCCAAAGAGAACCAGGTGCTAGAGAAGAAAATTGTTATAATTAGACTAAAATTTTCTAAATACATTAATGTGTTATTTTTCCCAAAGATAATTTTGACTTGCTGAATTTTCCTGTCATTTAAAAATAACCAGTTAGAAGCTCTGGTCTGATTTTTCTCTCACTGTTTTTTAAAGAACTGTTAAGTGCTGTTTGTATTTGCCAATTTTATAATCTGATTTTAAACTAATTCAGGGTAACTTTACTAAAACTCTTCTGACTATATACTGTACACAGTGTTCCCAGATGAGAAAATATCTGTATATTTTTAAACTGCTATCATAATCTTCTAAGCTGCAAGAATTCAATATGTATCACCACAGTTCAATTTAGAAATGCAAATCACATCTATGAAGGAGAAATGTATTTTAACAGCAGTCCACAAGGAGATTTATGTGGAAGTTACCTTTGCCACAGATACAGAGAGTTTGTGTTACCAGAAATATACGCAAGGTTTTCTAAACTTTGGTCTTGATTATTCTACTTTCACAATGTTTTAAATCAGATTAGGCTGGAACCTCTTTTCAAGCAGGAAGCCAAACGTAAGAAAAACAAACATAAAGGCGCACATTGCTGTGTTTACATAGTCTTGAAATGGTTGGTTTTGTCCCACAGTACTGTACCTGCCCAAGTTCTACAAAGTATCAGGCTTATAATCCGTCTTAGAGAAACTCAACATTGAATTTTGGCCTCTAAAAATAATAAACGTTCTTTCAGTAGCACATAAAAAGATCTGAACAGTTCTGATGCCTATTATTGTCAGTTAGGAATTGATACTGCCTTGAAACATCACTCTTCTGCATCAAGTTGAACATTGCCAGAATTTTAGAATTTCCTGACTTTTTTTTTTCCTAGGTCTGTGTGCTCTGCAGAATAGTTTCTTTGAAAAGTCTTTTCAGCAACTCATATCCTGAACACAACTGCCTTTTTCAGGAGGCTACTATCCAATATACTAATGATGGTATAATTGTATTGCATTTTCTTGTGATTAAAATGTCTGATTTCTAACAACTCTTTTTGTATCTCAGTGGGGTGATCACCAATGCAGGAGGAGCTGTAAGGGTACAGACTCTCCCAGGACAGGAAAACTACCCTGCTGTAAATGCCAATGGAATCCAGTCTCAGGTGCTCGCTAGATGGGCTTCATCCTTCTCAGTGACTCGTAGGTGGATCACACTACTTATTTTTCAAACTATATTTGAAATCGTAACAGAACTGTAGGAAACTTCTTCAATGCTCCTGTATGCATAAACAAATGTGATTGCTATCTGAAGTGTAATAACCGAAGTTTTTGCTTTTAATTCATTAATCCTCGTTTTTCCACAATTTCCTTAAAATACTACTCCAGCGAGACTAGCTAGTCTGTAGCAGAAGCTGAAACTTAAAAATGGATCACAGTTATTTAGAATATAATGACGTGATAGCAGGCGGTCGACAGTGCAGTTCCACAACAGTTTAAGCTGTGATCGAAGTCCGTACTTCGATCCTGCTACTGCAGTCCTGTCCTCCTACCGCTTCCAGCCATATAGTTTTATCCCTTCTGCCCCCCTGCCTGCCTTTGGGCAGGCAGTAGAACTGTCAGGTCCTTCAAAGAGCTTGTGTAGCGTTCCTTGCAAACAGAACACTGACCCTCCAAAAACGGGAATAATGTCAACTTAGATGTGATGTGGTCATTAAGCTACAGTGTGACACAGTGGTTTTTCAGAAGTTTTTTTGTCCTTGTAGTTGACATACTGTGCCCAATTGCAAACCATTATCATGCCCGGCCACTTGGTTGAGGTTAAACCACCCTCATAAAATTGTATAAAGAAGTCTATTGGTTATATATATTGTTTGGCTCCAAAATACTGAAGTGTATGTGTTTTCCGGTATATTCTTTCAGAGCTTGGGAAACAGAGCTCTTTAATGTGTTCTTATTGTTTACACAGCTAAAATTTAGCCTGCTATCTCTAAGACAGTAGTAATCCTCCATTAGTGTTTATTGCAAATTAATGGATAAGAATTTGGGATTACAGGTGCTTTTGGTGAGGGTGTAAATGAAATACACCTCCTCCAGATCGAGTCCTGAATTTATCTGCTAGAAACAATAGCTACTACAGCTCAAAACTTCTCATCAATTGATATGCTGTAATTACACGTCGGCTGCTGCCGTTTCAAATGCAGGAGCTCAGAGAGGTTCATTACCAGTGAAACAAGGAGTGCGATACTGGATTACACCAAATATCTGTCTAGGCCTGTGTCCTACTCCCAGAGTAGCTAATGGCAGATGATGAAGAAAGGTTATTGGAAATATAGTATTCTTCAAGCACTTGTAATTTCATCTAAATACACTAAAATAACATAAATTTATTCTTCCAATATTTTAGCAGGTACCAAGAACACAGCACTTGAAGCAGTTGGACGATCGGTATCAACAGCACGTCCTTCTACAGGTACAAGTTTTCTGCAACAAGGGAAGCTTCTTGTGATAGGATGTGCTGCAGTGCGTGAATCCCTGGCTAAAATGACGTTTCATATGATTTATTTATTTTTAAAGAAGAAAACATACACAATATCTGGTTTTGCAGTACAGCTATCATCAGCAAAAGAAGGAATTATTTGCAATTGGCAAGATTGATTCTAATTTTGTTAATCTTCATGCAAATTAAAAAGAAAGAATGAATTTGGAAGAATAATACAGATATCAAAGGAAGGAAAGAGTTCATGAGCTTCTGTGATATTCTTTGCTGTCAAGTGACAGAGAAGATAATTAATTTCTTCTTAGAGAACTAGTAAACAGCTGAGTGCTGTCAAAACTTGGAGAAATTTAGATGCTATGTGAATTTCTCCACAGAAAATGCTGCATTAAAAGTCTAAATCAGTTTTTGTGAAGCCTAGTGGTATGTAAATACTGGACTTGGATGTTGTATCTGAATAGAACATTTGCTTTACGGTTTAAGTCATAGTTTGCTTCCAAACCATTAAAACCGTGCACAGCACAGCAGGATTGCTAACTGAGAAATGGTAGCACTTGGGGGGGTGAGCTACAGCAACCCACCCAGGTTTCTACCTGTCAGTAGTCAGCTGGGCAGGTGTAAGAAAGGAAGGTTAAACTGTTTCATTTGAAAAAGAATATTCTCCAAGGAGCAAAGCAGTAGTAGTGCAAGTTTAAGAATTAAACTGATTGACAGTTCCTACTGCAGATAGACTGCAATGTAATTCTTGGAGTCTGAGCTTTTTCTGGTTTACTTTTGGCCATTCATCTTCTTGTTCTTAAATGATCCATCTTGTTTCCTTCACTGAAGGTAAAAGACCTAAGAAGCCACTTGATAAAAAGGCTGGAAACAAAGGTAAGAACCCACAGATTTAACTTTTGCAAAGAAAAATTCTAACGTTTATTTGGTGTTAAGTTTAAGTCTGATTATTTTGGATATTCACAGACTGTAAAGCTGATATTGCATTTCTCATTGATGGAAGTTACAACATCGGCCAACGTAGATTTAATTTGCAGAAAAACTTTGTTGGAAAAGTAGCTGTGATGCTGGGAATTGGCACAGAAGGGCCTCATGTTGGAGTTGTACAGGCCAGGTAAGAACAGGTCTAGACAAGGTATAACTGAGTGATTAATAAGAGAAGTCAATTAATATATCACTCCCTATTTTGCAGAACAGTATTCACTCAATAATGGCTGATGAATAGCAAGAGAAAGCAAACTCTTTTGAGCTGCAGTGTTGTGTAGCACTGCAAACTCTTTTGAGTGTTTGCTCTGTGCTATACTGAGATGTCCTTGTGAGGACATGACAGATTTTACCATCTTCTGCCCCTGTGATTCATGATCTTTGGATAGAGAGCAGCTGGACGTTTCATAGCCCCTCTGCTGCTGACAGTTTCATAGCTCATCTTAGTAAAACAGCAGAAAACACTCCACAAAGGAGAGATGGCTGGTTTTAAAAATTGTAGAGAGAGAATAGTCACAAATGGCTATATACAAGTACAAACCAGAAAACTGCTGTTGCCAACCTATAGGTTACTACAGCCAATATCTCCAAATTGTAAATGGTCAGGTTTTTATTTTAAGACTATTCATAGAATCATAGAATCATTTAGGTTGGACAAGACCCTTAAGATCATAGAGTCTAACCATTCACACTACCTTGTATGTTCACAGACTGCAAAACAGTCTCACAGCCACTGCAACATCCAGCATGTTGGTAGAAGGCTTATTTGAGCCACAGCTTAGTTTGCGAGCCCTCAGGAATAGCAGTTTTCCAGGTTTAACCACTTTGGCTATGGCTTCTCTGGAATAAAAGACGCACAAAGAAGTCTTTAATTCATTTATCACAAGACAATGAAACATCTGCTAGATTAACACAGTTTCTCTATTGCGTCTTTCATCATTAAAGTCTGTTCCTCTCCCCAGCCTTTAGGCGACTGTAGAGTAGGTGTCAGAGTCTGAGTTAATGACCTAGGCTTGCTCTTGTAATCACTAGAAAGACCACATTCCTGGCACAAACCATCTAAACTGCTTTGGATGCCTCTTTTAGGACATGATGAATTCCATCCTGAAAAAATCCAGTTTCTAGCTGCTTGTAGGCATCTAAAGCTAGGGTAAATGAACCCTGCTTTTCCTGTCCTGGGTTTAAATACTGTAAGGTGAGGAAAGATTTGTGGAGAAACTAAGTGATCGATTTAGCACCTTGAATGTTCAACTCCTCTTCATTAGAAATTAATCCTACAAGCAATAATCTTTATATCTCAAAACTTACCATTTTTAAGTTACTCTACCATAAGATTCAGCACTGCAGACCAACTCTCCTTGGCACGGGGGTTCATTCTAGTGATTCTGATGCAGGATTGGGCCGTTTATTCATAGCAAGAGCTTTCTGAGCTGCAGGTGTTTATCTGTCTATTCTTAGCATGGCAAAAATAACTTCATTTCTTTTTGTTTTCTACTGTAAATCAAAAGTGAAATCTGGTACTTAGCACAGCTAAAGTCTTTCATTTCTCACACAGAGTCAGTAGCTACTGTACCTTAAAACTTCTCAGATCAAAACACTCAAACTGCATTTCACAGAATGTTTTTATAAAGAAGGTATTTCTCATACAAATAGTAGAAGACCTACCAATTTTCAATTACACAAATGCATTTAGTTTAACATCTGGCATGTTCTTTTTTATTTTTGTGCATATATTTTTCAACCTAATGTTTTCAGCTATTAGATAAGCCTCAGAACCTGCCTGTTCTTAATTTACACACTCAGGTAAATAAGTCCTCCTACTAAGGATTGTGAGAATTATTAAGGAGCATACTTCCGGTTTAGTAATTAAAAATATAGGGAAGAATATATGTTACCAAGAACAAAATGATTCAAAGTGTATTTTAGCTTTCTAATGACTAGTGGTATGAAAAGTAAACTACGCACTTCATTATTCTTTTTTTTTTTTTTTTTTTTTTTCCCACAGCGAACATCCAAAAATTGAATTCTATCTGAAAAACTTCACTGCTGCGAAAGAAGTTTTGTTTGCCATAAAGGAATTAGGATTTCGAGGAGGCAATTCTAATACAGGTGAGTTCATAGGTCCATGCAAATAGAAATTACTTCTTTACATATGTTTATACATATAAATATATATATATAGCTAAACACACGTGTGTGTGTATATACTGAAGTTCTTATAATTCAGTTAGTTAAGAAAGTGTTTTAAACGCCACACTCATCTTAGTCGGGTTCAACATTTTTCAACTAGAACATTGCCACATCTTCCATTTCATTTCCAGAAGTTAGGGTTGCTTATTACACATTTTGTTAGAGTAGAAGTGCAAATATCACTTCCTGCCATGGACTTTTCACTAGTATCAGAGTGATATCTTGAGACAAACTCATATCAAAAAGGCTTAGCATTTCTTTCTTGCTGCGTGGCTAATTAAAGGGTTAGAATAAACTTGGAATAAGTAAGTGGTTGTGAAGAGATGGTTGCCAAATGAGGAAAACAAGCATTCCAAATACGTTGCGTTTGACAAACTAAATTTAGGTAGCTCCTCAACTTTTTTCCTTCTAATCCATTTGAAAGGTACTAATATATCTACTTCCTGGTACAAAACTAGACCTGTGGGCAAAAAAAAGTCAGTGATTTCTTCTTCAGCTTTATCTGTGAGGATTTTTTGTGGGGGTGGTCTGGTTTTGGGTTTTTGGGTCAGTATTTCTTTTTTTGCCTTTAACGTACGGATTGCTCGAGCTTTGTTATTACCAAATGTCCTGAGACACTATTTCACTTTTACACTGGGATAGACCTGTAATCATAATGGGAATCCCACACAATTTTGTGTAGGAAACTGGTACCAAAATGCACCATTATGATAGGCACTATTTCTTCATATTTTCTTTCTGTTCAAAACTAGGAAAAGCTTTGAAGCATACAGCTCAGAAGTTCTTCTCTTTGGAAAACGGAGCACGCAAAGGAATTCCCAAGATCATTGTAGTGTTTCTAGATGGCTGGCCCTCAGATGATATAGAAGAAGCTGGCATAGTGGCCAGAGAATTTGGAGTCAATGTATTCATTGTATCTGTAGCAAAACCCACAACAGAGGAGCTGGGAATGGTACAAGACATTGGTTTTGTTGACAAGGTAAGAGAGCATATCATTCTTTGTTTTTCATTCACGGGTATTATTCTGGAGAATTTACTTCACGGTAACATTCTAATGAACTAATAAATACACATCTATATAAACTTATATATATAAAAAATATTCTTGCAAAACAGCCAATGAAATTATTCCTGCTAATAAATGATTCAAAAGAATAGCACCAGGAAGGTTAAAGAAACACTGGGGTGTTTTTTCCCTGCTACAGGGGCTACACAAAGGTACCACTGTTCTCCCACTTCAGACTCTTGCCAAGTTGTAGCTCCTGGACTTTGTAGTTTCTCAGTGTAGGAGATTCCCCTATCTCAGGTATGGTTAGATGTGTCAAAGCAATGAAATGCAGATACGCTATCTCCTGTCCTGAAACAGCAGACAGGGAGGCATATCTTTCCATACTTGCTCTATGGATAATTATTTGCCTACTTTCACTACAAACAGGACAGGAAAGATACATCCTAGCAAGTTCATGTGCAAGACATTCACCTTAGATGAAAAGTTTTGGATCTTGTTCTGTATGAGTTAGAGTAGGAATCATATCAGAGATCACCTACTCTCACATGAGCTTTTTAATCACTAGTCTTTACTTTCTCTCCTGTGAGAGAACCTCTCATTTTCCACAGGGAGGTTTTAGGTGTCTTAATTTCAGAAGAAATTTCATGGTTCAGTGTGAACATAATGAAGCACTACAGCACTGCTGCTTCTAGGCACCAGATAGCTTGCTGCTGATTCCAGGGGTATTGCAGGCAGGTCCAACTCTTACATACTTGGAGGCACAGGAAGATGTGACTGAGGCTGTCCTTCTCCTGCATTTTGATCTTAGCCAGATTAGTTATCACCACCTTGGAGAGCTGATTTTAAATTTAACCCCCTTCTCAATCACCTTGTACTTTACACACATCTTATGGAACCTAGCAGAAAAAGAGATTTTACTTTGAATGACCTGGAGCTGTATTTTCTACCCAACTGTAAGTTTGTGTTTATGATGTGTTATACATCAAAAAAAATAAAGGCTTACTGAGTTCAAAGGGAAAACACAAAGACTAGTTTTCAGTGGGTAAGCAAAACTACAGAAGTTTGAATTGTTTGGATACTCAGTAACATGACTTAGTTTGCTTTCAAAAGCCATAGTTGTGTTTTCCAGTTGTTACAGTTCTTGTGAATAAAGTTAAATTATTTGAAATTTCCAGAGGCCAGGGTTGACTTTAATGGATAAAATAAGCTATATTGTAGCTTTCATTGAATCCAACTGCAGATGTTTATCTTCAGTTTCTTTAAAAACCAACAAGCAAAAGATCCTACCACAAAGTCCCACCATTAGGCTCCAGTTCTAACCTGTCTTTGAAAGAAAATCACACAGGTGTTCTGATGATTATCCATTCAGCTGCTGTGTCAGTATTCACCTGTTGACTTCTTGTTTCCAAACAGGCTGTCTGTCGAAACAATGGCTTCTTCTCTTACCAGATGCCCACCTGGTTTGGCACTACCAAATACGTAAAACCTCTTGTCCAAAAATTATGTTCACATGAGCAGATGTTGTGTAGCAAGACATGCTACAACTCCGTCAACATTGGTTTCTTGATAGATGGTTCCAGCAGCGTTGGAGACAGCAACTTCCGCCTTGTGCTTGAATTTGTCAGCACCGTTGCAAGGGCTTTTGAGATCTCTGACATTGGTTCCAAGATCGCAGCTGTGCAGTTCACATACGATCAGCGTACTGAGTTTAGCTTCACAGATTACATCACAAAAGAAAAGGTCCTCTCAGCTATCCGGAACATTCGCTACATGAGCGGTGGCACTGCTACTGGTGATGCCATTTCTTTCATAACCAGAAATGTCTTTGGACCAATGAAAGATGGACCTAACAAAAACTTCCTTGTTGTTTTGACTGATGGTCAGTCTTATGATGATGTTAGAGGACCTGCTGCTGCAGCACAAAAAGCAGGTAAATGATTTATCTTTGAAAGTGATGGAAGTTGATTTGTCCTATCTCTGCTGTATTGTGAATGTTAAGATTTTAAAGTGTGCAAACACAGCCCCAGTAAGCGAATCAAGTATCATACCTGTTTTAAATTTAGCAAAATGTAAGTCCCAAGGAACTGCTTTCCATTAGGATGAAAAAAATGATGTGCTATGGAGCCAGGTATGAGTAGACTCACTCATGGCAGCTTAGTGAAAAACAGGAGAGAAACTAGTAGTTTGAAAATACAGAGACAAGTAGTGAAGCTCCAGTGATGCCATCCACTCCTCTCAATCATCATCCAGGAAGGGAATTAGCAGTTTTGACTAAAAAAACTTAGGCTGCTGATGCTTGAAAGCACCAAACATACACAAAGGATCCAAACTAATTTTCAAAATCATTTTACAGTGTTACTTGGGTTTTAAGACTGACATTCTAACTGCTACATTCCTATGTGTCACTACACAACCAACTAAAACACTAGCTCTTAAGATGCCCCACATGTCCTTCAGGATTTTTACTGAAACAAATCATTTAATTCTTGCTATTTAGTGGCAAAGTGTAATCGTCTTTGCCAGACTGCAGCTATTGAATCTATACTTTTCCCATCCAGATTAATTCATGGATGTAGAAATGACTGTTATTCTTTTAATAGGCAAAATGGTCTTTATTTTTTTCTTATTGTAGGAATAACAATCTTCTCTGTTGGTGTTGCCTGGGCACCTCTGGATGACCTGAAAGACATGGCTTCTGAACCAAGAGAATCTCACACTTTCTTCACTAGGGAGTTCACAGGATTGGAGCAGATGGTTCCTGATATTATTAGAGGCATCTGTAAAGATTTTTTGGACTCTAAACAATAAAGCAAAAATCGCTGTTGGATATTACTACTTTGAAACTAAAAATCATGAAAATGAAATGGTCCCTCTAAAGTACAAATGTTTTATTCTTACATATACTGTCATAATGCAAGGGAAGAAGAAGGGCTACTTCTTGTTTCTGTAGTCGGTCAAGGATTCTTGTGAGCTTGTTAGAAGTTGTACTTCATACTGGAACGCAGAATTTGGCCAACAGCTCTTATTTTCAATACATATGTAGTAGCCCCAAGTTTAAAGCTATGCAGATTGTGCACTTAAGGCTATCAGGTATCAGCAGAGGAAACAATACAGCTCTGACATTCTTGCTGTCACTTGCTAATGTCTTCTTAAGAATTAGAAATAATTTCAAATACACAGTACTTCTATAAGCCTTCTGTAGCTTACGATTCTGTATCTTTTCAAGGAGTTCTGCTGATAGTATGAAGTGCTTCCAGTGCTTCAGTTGCACAACATCCATTATTGCCAGGCAATTTAAGAAAAGAGAGGACAGATTGTAGCTAAACAGTCTATTTGTACTAGTGAGGTTTTGCTATTGTGAATGATACTGCAGTCTCAGTTGGCAAGGTTCACATCAAAAGACATTTAAGTTCTACCCACAGATAGCTGCAGATCTATGTTCAGTTCTTTTGGCACAGATTTTGAAAGGTATTTAAGGCACAGGAGTTATTTTTGGATCCAGATCCTCAAACATATTAGTTGATCCTACTGTTTCCTACACCACTGAAGTCAAGAGTGATATTCCCGATATATCTGACAACCAGATTTGTTCCTGTCTGCTGCCTTCTACTGTCTTTATTTTAGAAAGTTATTATCGGGTGGGCAAAGAGATTAAATTAGACCATACACTGGGAACTGAAAGTGTTCAGATCCAAAGGTAGGTTTCAAAGTTTGAAACCTAACTGATTTGTATCAGATTATGTAGTTAGTGAAGACTGTAGGCAGACATATAAGTGGAATTCAGTAGCTTACAAATTAACAACTTTCTAATGCTAGTAGAAACATCTTTAAGGATATGTGAGGTTCGCTGAAGATGAAAGAATAGTTTTCTTTAAAAAAGGCTTTAATTTGATTACATACCTAGTAATGTGTTGATACATTTAGACCTAAAAGTGCGTAGTTAAAATGATGCAATATTCACTGAGTTATTCCAGATTCCTGGTGTGAATAAGATATTTCAAATATTCTTTAGAAATTACATTTTTTTTGCAAGTAAATTATATAACAGAAAAGAAAACAGGACTTTCCCATCAATCTAGGGTTTCCCTCCTCCCCCTGCTATTGATTATAAAAGTCATAGTACTTATGGAATGGCACAGAAGGGATTGTATTCATCAGGCTTTTGTTGTGCATTTTTTAATAACTTATAACTGGCTATATATTACACTAAACATGAATGGCAAAGAAGCCTTGTATTTTTCTATGGTTATGTGTTTATAGATACGAGTATTCAGCTATTGCTGTATAAATTCATATGCAATATCAACTTCGTGTAAAAGTTCAATTCATTCAGTTTATAAACTTTTTATAGAAATACATATTGCAAGAAAGCTGGGACTGCTGCTATCTGTTTTAATGTCCTGTAATATAAAAGTTTTTATGCTGAACCTCACATAGTATAGCTTAAGTTGCATGTGGTGCTTCCTAACTGTATGTACCATCTTAAATCCCAATTTGTAACAAAAAATCCCAAATCATCCTCAAAGAGCAAGGTTACTATTTATACAAATATTTTAATTTGAATGAGTCAGTATCAAAGTTTTAGTCGTTCGTACTAGGTATGATGCTAGTTGAATCTTCTGAATATTAATCACGTACCAGCTAGTAGAATCACATTTTCTGTCCCACCTTGTTTTTACTGTTGCAAAGGAGGCAGCTTTACTTATGTCATTCATTCATCAATGAAAAAGCAGGTCTGGATCTGTGGGAGACCGAAACCTGCAGAGCTAAAAGTCCAAATGTTTCACAGGAATGGTGATGCCACGTTACTTGCACCCTTCATACAGCCCAATTACATTGAGGGAGGAAGTATGTACAGAAAATACTTCTTGAAATACACAAACTTTGTGTGTGTCAGCATTTGTGAGCACAGTTTTGATCTGGAAAAAAGTCAGTGGAATACCGGTAAAAGGATTGAAACCTTGTGATACACAGAACCAGGGTGGAAAGGATGGGGCCTGTGCTGTAAGTGGAAGGTAAGCTGAGGAAGAACATCATATAGAGGGTAGCACGATGCGATGTGAAGCTTGGGTAAGAAGGTAGGTAAAGCCACGTGCAAACTCCATTTGGGAACTTTGCTGCAGGTATCTGTACTATCCATCAAAAGTATGGCCTGCAGGGGATCAGTTCTGTATTGTGACGCGACTGATGAAAACCATGCCAAGGGGGCTGGACTAAATGATCTTTAAAACATCCCTTCCAATCTAAACCATTCTGTGATTCCTTTCTGCCCTATCCCTGAATAGTACTTAAAAGGCTCAGGGAGGCTTAGATTTGCAACCCCACTGCTGACATGCACATAAAAAAATCTGAGATGCGTTCGCTCAGGAAAGAGTAGAGGATTCTGAACTTAGCTGTTTAAGTACTTACTGCAACTCCCAGGTCTGTTTCTGAATTTTACATTAAACAGTAGTTAACACAGTCCAAAATTCATCCTTCCCAGTGGAGCTCCCAAAGCAACCTAAATTTACAAAGTTCTACTGATTTGCCGTCCTAAATAAACCAAAATTACTTTTTCTAACATGATAACTTCCAGTAAGGGCTGCAACCTATAGCCATGCATATGCATTGGTTCATACATGCACCAGAGCACTGCAATCATTCACTGCTAGCAGACCAAGGAAGACACCAAATCTGTTTCTTACATTTGCTGGCTGAATTCTTTACTTATAGGCTATTTTATAACTGAAGGTAACGCACAACTTCCTCTGTCATTGCCAGTATGCCTTTCTCAGTCCTGAAAGGAAATTGAGGCCAGGGTGTCTGATTCTGCTTCCAAGGCACCTCAAATGCTACAGCTCACATAAATTTCAGGCACTTAGGTTCTCTCTGACCATGAATCACCTTGTACATCTTTTAATAGCATGATGCTTTCTAGCTATACACTTGTCTGACAAGTGCCATATACAGGAAAAGCGGGTAAACAACAGTGCCAGACCTGGAACGTGGTAGCAAAAGTCTTTTACATTACATCCTCAAGCAGGTATTGATATTGAACCAGCAAGGAACAAGGAAGTTCTGAAAGTAAGACCATCCTATCATTAATAGATAATAATAACTTCAAACAGTATTTACTTCGCCTTTCAAAATCCATGCAAATGAAGAGCAGCTATGTAGTAACCAGCCAAAAACATTTGCATCAGAAGCCAATGACTGTACTTCTCTACAACTTATAAAGTAATTTTGAGGCATGAAAAGAGAAGAAAGAAGGGGGGGGGTGTTTTTGGCACATATGAAGTAGTAGTTTCTCAGAACAGTCGTTTCTCCCATAAATGTTCTTAATTACATCTATTTACGTTTCATATTAGTGTTTGTCACATAAGCCTCCTCTTTTACTAATACAGATAATGTATTTTCATCTCCTTTGTTCCGAAGAAGAAAAGTGGTGACAACTTATGCCTTGCTTTCAAGCTGTTTCTAATGGGACAACTCTCAATATTACTACCTAGCTCCACCAGTTTTGTCGGCACTTTCCTTCCTTTCATTAGGCTGAAAGGTAAGTCAGCTCCAGAAAGCATCAAAGCCATAAAGAAATCACAGAACATTTCTCTGTTGCATGCAAGTGCCACAGAAGGCCTGAGCACATTGTCAAAGAAGATCAACCGGTATCTTAAACTGCCTGAAAACTGGAGGCTTAGATCCCCAGCCTAATAAAATCTATCCAAAAAAAATCTTACTGACTGGCTTTGGTTTGGACCTGGGACAGCAAACAAATGGTTTTCTTGAGAAGCTGAAGCAGAATGTGTTTGTTGGATAGCTTGTGATCAACAATCATCCAAATATAGACAGAAAATATATGGAAACTTCCACTGAACAATTTGTAATTTAAGTATGAGTAACTTTCAAGTTATATATGTCTATCAGCTGGAACACACATTCTTTTGCCCTCTGGCTTCAACAGGAATTTTGCCTCTGGCTTCAGCTGAAGGAAGAATAGATCCTGAAAATTTGCTGTCTCTGATTAAATCCAAGGTCTTAATCTCTGCTTTGAAGCAAGTGCCCACTTTAAATTTAATCTCATTAGGATCAAAATTTCCTTTCCTTTCAAACAATCAAGTTTGGTTAGTGAAGTATCCTTGACCATAAGCACTTTTCATTACCTGAAGGGTATTTACTGTTTTCTTACTCTAAATTTTTTTACGTTCATCTGTGTATATATACAAATGAATGCTGTGTCCTTACTATTTTTCTTTACATTCCACAAGCAGAGCAGTTGTCTGCAACAGTAGCAGGGTCAGCTGAACTCCAGCCATCCCAGGATAAGGAAGGGAAACAGCACTGCTTTGGCCAGCTTGTTTGCTACAGGCAAAGGGAGCAGGTAGCATCGCTTCCAGGCCGCCAAGCAGCCCAGCCTTACGCTGAGGGCACTCTCCTGGAAGCCAGGCACTGTTGGTTTGAATATACCCTCAGCCTCAGGGTATAACTGAACCTACAGCTGAACTTCATACTGGACCAGTTCCTAAGACACCGTCATGAGAATCCTGCATAACTGTTTTTGCTAGCAAATGCTAACAAAACTTTCCCAGTCTTCACTGAGGTCAGATACGGCCTTTACTACTTAAAGGCAATCAGAGTATGGTAGAATGTAAGCAAAGGGATAAGAACTATTTTTCTGCCCTGGTGTATGTGATCAGATTACAAATATGATAAACAATTCTCTGCCAAAGAACACAAGTTAGAGACAACAAGTCAAAAGACTGAGAAAAAGACTGGCAAGATTTAGGAAAATAATTTGAATTACATGGGAAAACAAAAATTACTAACTTAACATTACATTTAAATTTTTGGTAAGTTTCAAATCTAAAACTATATCATTAAAATAGTCTTTTTTTAAATCAAAACCAAATTCACAGTTATGTAGTTTCTGGAATTCTCTGACATTTACCCTTGGGTATTTTACTATTTTTTTCAGAAAAGGAAGATGGGGAGACAACAGCTTTCTCCCATCTAAATATTTTAAATAAAGTGAGGTGTGCAGCTTTGTCCTGTTGAACCAATTCTGGTGAGGACTAGGAGCCAGTTTAGAAACAAAACAGAACCTCTGGCACAGCACACTGATAGCAAATACATCAACAAGGACTTTAGCCCCCCAACCGTCTGATTTGCTCAAATCCAAACGGACGTTAACACCCACAGATCAGAGAAAGTGACCATGATCAGTTGCCTCTGTAAGCCCAAATACCTGCCAAAACCCCCCAATTTCTGATTGTAACGCATGTGTGCCACAGAAACCGTCAGGTATTAGATCACTCAAACTGGAAGAAATATTTCTGGCCTCTAAGAAATTCTGTACATCAGCTGTTAGCTAAACCATCTTAACAAAAATCCACGCTCATTAAGACTGGCAGAATCAGCCACTTGCGTTATCAAAGGCAAAAGAGTCAAAGCACTAACTGAGGAAGCTGAACTACAGTTTCTGTTTTGCAAACAACTACCCTAGTAATGAAGTGGTATTGAAAAAGCACTTTGCAAGATTTGCTGCCCTTAAGATACAATGCAATGGTATTTCTAAGTAACACAGAAAAACTCCAGTGAAAACCTCTGGCTACCAACTAGTCCACAAGGTACATAAAACAGAGCTACGACACAAGACTGCCACTGCGTGCAGGGAGTCTGCAGGACCTTCCAGGAGCTTCTGAGCTCCCGCCAGCAGCTGCGTCTCCCAGAGCCCAATGCTTCTCTCCCCACCCCCGCACAGGGCAGCTTCCCAAGGGAGCTGAAGGGTTTGGAGTTTGTTTTGCTCCCAGCCATGGCTGAGATTTCAGGGAAGGCAGACGTTACCTGTGCATCAAGCAGGAGCTCTTTATTCCCACTGAACTGTAAGTCTGACAAGAGCTGCAAGACAAGATGCCCCTAATCAAATGAGCAGCTTTTTCCTCAGAAAAGTTTTCTTTTTGGAAAGAAAACTGCCATACATTAATTGAAAAACAACAAGAAATCTGCCATTTCAAGGTACAAAAGAGCAACTAGAAAGACAACTGAAACAATAGAAAAGCGTCTGCTTAAAAAGGTCAACTAGGCCAGTCACCAGAAAGCCACCACCAGCGTAACAGGCCCTTGGGCCAGCTCTCCTTTCGTAAGAGACAAACATGTCCCCTTGGCCAGCCACCATTCATGAAGAAAAACACCCGCTCTCAGGCCTGGTCTGGGGAGCACCCAGTCGCCATCGGTCGGTCGCTCCCCACCCCCCCAGCCCCCAGACTCACCGGGATCACCCCAGGCTGGCAGCCAAGCAAGAACAACAGCTCCCAGCGGTCACATGGCAAGTCAAGCTGCAGGTGGAGGCAAGGGAGAAACCTCAGGAAACCCCTCAGGGGAATGCGACCAGCAGGGGTGGGGGGGCGGTGGGCAGTAGGATCAGCCCTCCCAGTCCTCCGCCATGGCTGCAGGCAGGGCAGGCCCCACGCTCCCGCCCTGCCCGCTCACAGCTGCTGGGCTCTGCCCTTGGGCCTCCTCCAGGTGAGCCCCATCAGCTCTGCCCCACCCACGGCAGGGGGGCCACAAGCCCCCGCACCCAGCCTGCGGAGTCATCCTCTTGAGTTCAAATGGACACAGGTTGCTGTAGGTCACACACACATCCACGACCTACCACGCATATGAGCAACTCTTCCCTCCTAGAGGTTTCTCAAAGCCTCAGGAGCTTTCCAGAAAAGCTGAGACACAAAAGCAGATGAGAGAAGTTAGCAAGCCAATGCGCACTAACAAATGCTTTAGAGTGAAAGGAATTAAAAGCTTTATAGTATTATCAAAAATGTTCAGCTGCAAAAAGCTTCAATGCAACTTGAAGAGGAAACTGCTTAAAATAATTGGCCACATAGCTGATGCTATTTGTTTTTTGTCAGAAAGGAACCGAGGACAGAGCTGCAAATCATTCCCTTTAGTGGTATATTCTCCCTTCAGTTAAAGGATCTCCAACACATCCAAGACAAAGACATCCCAGAAGCAAATACTCTTTGATCACCACATGAAGTATTTATTCTAAGGTGTCCAGTACTCTGAAGGAAAATGCAGCGTTTCACCTCAAGAGGTCTTAAATCTCATTCCCCATCTTTTGTGATAGAAATGAGTGGTTCTAGAAGCCACTCAAAAATTAACCTAGCATCATTTTTATTTGAAAGACCATCACTTTTCAAAGGTTTAATGCCATTTGTAAGGAATGGGGTAATATCAATACTTTTGAACTTCACTAAAACAGGTAACAGCTCCCAATAATACCTGGCGTAAAAGAGGCAGCCTTTAACCCACACAGCTAGTACAAGATCACTATTGAATTCCTACCTGTAGTCTCAGTTTTATAAATATATAAAATCACAGCACTGATCCATTAGCTTAGAAGATTTAAAATTTTGTAATAAATCCATTAATTCACATAGCTTTAAAATGAGAGCATCAAGTCTCACAGTGCTGGTAAGACTTAACAGAACATTGTAGACAGTCTCCACGTAACTGAAGACAAATGTGTATGTTGTTTGCATATGAAAATATTAAATGGTTAAGTAGCTATTTGCTATTTGTTAGAGGTTAACAGCTAACAACCATCAATAGCTTAGGTTCACAGAGACCATCAAGAGGAGCCATATGGTCGTAGGAATCAGTTCTCTCTCCTCCAGTTAAGACGGCATGCTACTCCGACAAGGTTATGTTATAGCACTACATATAATCAAAGCAAGAATTCTTCCACTGCCAGATTAAACACCCTGGCACTGCTGCTAGACACTGCTGGTGAACCAGGATGGCTAAGGGCTGGCCAACAGTTCACCTCCCCAGTGATTTTGCTTGAGGAAAACTAGATCAAATCAGCTGGAACACTAGACATGACCTTCCAGGAGGAAATACTAATCCCAAATTCAAGATGTAGGGAAATCAGTAATTAGAAAATTGATGATGTCCCAATAAAGTTCTAGACCACAAAAAAACAGGCCTCTCAGACATCTGTTGAGTGTGATGTGTCTCTGAAGAAAAGAAGACATAGCTACTGTTCAAGTACACAGCTACAGCTTCCAGTTTACAGTCTTCAGCATACTTTTACAGAAAACATACTCAGAGGTTCAGTGATTCTTGGGGCGGGGGGTGGGGTGGGTGGGTGTTAACCTTATGACCTAGGCTACCTTACATTGCCTCCTTTTCATTACTAGGGATTTCCGAGTTAAATTGAATATCCTTAAATTCTGTAAATATTCAAAAATAGAAGTATTTTGTTACTATACATGCACTTTTCAGAAAGTCAAGATGACTTCTTTTATGGGGGTGGGTCATGAAGATATCCAGGTAAAAGGGATGACTACAAAGCAAGCATGGTCTCCACTATCAAAGTCAGACAAAATCTGGTTCCATGTTAAAATTAAAAAACAAAGCAATGTACTTATGACATTTATAATGTTTTGTAGCTTGAACTCTTCATTAAAACAACCCAACTATTAATATAAGCCAATTAGTCTGCCTAAGACTCAAGGATGTGTATTTGCCAACATTCAACACAGCAAGTGTTAAATGGGGAATTTCAGTTCATGCTCACCTCAGATGTAGCATTTAAAAACCATTTTGGAGCCTTCTGGTTTTGTTAATTTTTTTAAAGTTCTTTTAAAAAGAACATAAATATGCATGTGTGTGTATGCATATATAGGCACTGAGAGACACATTGTAATGAAACCAAACACAACTAAAAGGTAAAGTCTGTCATATATCCATACCACGCACCTTTATCTGGGAGGAAATAAAGTTACACTCATTTTCCCAGCAGGATTTATGTAGACCACCTTACCTGTGTGTTTAGCCTCCCTGCAAAAATACCAGTTGTTCAGCTGGGATGCATTTGTTTGAGACAGCTTTTATGTGTTAAAAGGAGCAGCAGTCAGCACTGTGTGACCAAGAAGCTTTCCACTGATTTGCAATGGGTAGTGCTAGAGAAGCACGAAGTACTAGGAGTATGCCAGGACAGAGTGTGCTATCAGTTTTTCAATAAATGAATTAACATAGAATAGGCAAAATGAACAGCGCCTGATAAGGTTTTCCACTAGGAAAAATCTACCAATTGTCTCCTGGCAAATAAATACTTCCTTAGGATTTCTGAATTAGGGAAGGTTCTTGATTAGGGCTTGTTACACCCTTTTTCAGATGTGCTTGGTATTTATGTATACAAGATGCTGGACCGCTGTCACCACTCGTCTGCTTAGAACAGTTCCTACAATAAAAAGCAAGACGGGGTGTAAGTCTTAACATCAGTCATATCCTAAAATGCTAGAGGTACTATTCAACACATTTAGGTATCCTTCCATTCAGGTTCTGAGCCAAAGTCCTTTCGGTCTTTCTTACAAAAGAGAAGTAAATCAGTCCTCTCGTAAGTTAAGGTGTTTTTGCTAAATAAAAACATTTATTTCAGCACTATTGTTTTTCCCCATCACCAGTACTACAGCTCTTCTGTTCAAAAAAACCAAAAGCCAAATAAAGGTTTTAGCGTGTTACACCCCACAAAAAACAAAGACTGTATTAGAAATAATTGTCATTATTTAGTAAATGAAGCATTTGATCCACTATACGTTAGTGAACTAAGATGACCGTTAAGATTTCAATTAAGGAAAATAAGCAAATATTTTTTTTGTTTTACCATTTCAATTTTAATACAATTAAAAAAAAAAGATCAGTTATGCATGGCAATGTTTATTAAACAATCACATTTCATTTAAGCATTAAAATGCAGCAGTCTGAAAAGCTGCCAGAAACAATGTTTGGCTTCAGAAAAGGCGATTATGAAATTACTTTCAATAAAATTCAAATACTCTCTTGTCTGTTATTAGTTGAATGCTTTAGACTGGAAGGAACAAAAAGTGCAAGTCAGCTGAACGTCACTTTCAAAAGTAAAATCTTAGTGTCCTACAAGCAGTTACTGAAAGGCCTCACCTCAATCTTCAAGATAAAGGACAAAATTCTCCAATTTCTATACAATTATAATTTACTGTAACATTTCAAACAACGTAACATTATTACTAAAACAAAATTAAATTCAGAATATAACTGCAGTATTCTGCCTACCAGGAGCACCTTTTTTTCCCTTTTTTTTTTTCTTTCTTAATTCTAATTTGCTTGACATGAGATGGCATGAGATACATTCTCAGTGCAAAACTGGAAACTTACATGGAACAATACAGTTACAACCACTTACAGGAACATGTTCTAGCTTAAGGTAATTTATACCTAAACATACTACTTTCAAAATCTAGGATTCGTATTGTGGTAGTCTGTTTCTGCTGATACACTTTCAGGAAAGTGACTCATCACAGAGTAGCTAAATGTTGCAAAAGGCTAAGCTCCAGGTCAAAAAGACTGCCCTTTTGTGCATCATCTTTATTGGAGGACTTGTAAAGAAACGGACAAAGGTTAATAGATAACATTTGACATATGGGCAAATTTTAAGCATTTACAAAAGGATTTTTTATAATTTTCTTTTTAAATTTAACAGAATGATTCATTGGTAGTTTGAAATAAAAACAGAGGACCTTTCTGGCTCCTGAATCTCGAGACAGTGAAAACCAGCGTGATTATCATCTTAAAAAGGCTGTAACAATACACCAGCAATTTTCAATTTGTTCTTGTAAAAATCTCTAAAAATATTGTGAAAACATGTTCTTATAAGTGGGAACTGCTGCTTGAAACTGAACACTTGGTTGACATCCAGACAACTATTACAATTTTCCAAAAGCAAAGCAGCTTATAAGCATAATAAACAAATGGTCATTTTGCTAAAGTTTAGACCTAATTTAGTAATTTGTAGAATGACACTTTCAAACTGTGCAACATAAAATAATGTAGCCAACAGTAAGATACAGGTACACCATTTAATATTTATTATATGCATTTTATATACATTATTTTTCAACAGCTGTACTTTTGCTATGTGGTACAATCTTAAAAATTTGCTGATTCATAGTTTGTAAAACAGAAACCTTACAAAACTCATCAAAACTCGCAAACTGATCAGAAAAGTTTTGTGGAAGACTAGAAAAAATACTTTATTGTATTAATCATGCATTACACAAACAAAATCTTTAGTTACACCATAAACTGAAGCACATCTGAAAATAAAATAAAAGCAGGGAATAACTAGTCAAAACACAGCAGATTTATGAATCTTGAATCAACTACTTTTGTATTCTATTTGAAACGCAAATAAAAATAATTTTCACTCCAAAAGTTCTGAAACAAGATTGCTTTTTGGAATCAACTCCACTCCAGGTACTTAACCAGAAGAAAAAGACTTTCTTGGTTTGCAACTTTAGAATTATCAAATGTCCCATTTTCTCTTCTATTTTAGACTGTTCAAAGAGTGCCATAATAGATATACAGGGCCCTTTAACACACTACATAAAAGGATATAAAGACCAACAAAAAGTGAAATAAATAACAATAGGCCATTAGCAAGATGGGTAATCCTTGATAAATAAACTCGTAAATACAGTAAGATGTACAAAATATCACATAGTGATAGGATGCCAAGATTAATTTTTTTTTTTTTTAAAGAGTTCATTTGGGGGTGTTAACCCCTCTGTGTTTCATTTGAACACATTTTACAGTCCTTTATTTATGAAGACAGTTATGCGATGATGAAGAATTAGCATCCTTATGCAAGGACTTAGCTGAGCTGTATTAGGCAAAAGAAGGGAAGAGTGTGGTTACACGGCAGCGGGTCAGTGAGATCTCTGTGTTTTAGGGTTCTATAATGCAGAAAAACATTATCAATACAATCTTGAGCACTGTTGTGACAGGCTAAATATATAAAAAGACTTATAAAAACTAGAATTTTATCCAAACATTTTGTGCAACTAATGCTAAAATATTTTAAGTTAAATTTCCTTTCTTTAAAGCAAAATAAAAGTTTAAAAGGGGAATCTGTGGCATTCAACTGATAAACAGAAGATTACTAAGAGATGAAAAGAAAGCTACTCTTGGAGCTCACTTCCCCCCACAAGAGCACCACATTCCTAACCCTAAGGCAGCACACAGAGTCCAAAATAAGTCTTTTGTAAGATCAGACTCCACGTTTGCTT
Organism: Falco cherrug; assembly: GCF_023634085.1. NCBI lineage: Eukaryota > Metazoa > Chordata > Aves > Falconiformes > Falconidae > Falco > Falco cherrug. The sequence goes on from NC_073703.1 coordinate 59,715,712, forward strand.
AAAGACACCTAAAGAACAGACATACGCTCAGTTCATATCCAGTCAAGGCTACAAATACTGGTTTTCTTTTTTGTATTTCTCCCCACCCCCCCAAATACAGTAATTACAGTTAAATGAATGAGCCTGACGTTGTTCAAGATGTGGTGATTTTTCACCAACTTATACCTGCCCCACATTAAGAGCCTTTACCCAGGCAGATCAGATGTAGTGTCTTACTGGTAACCTTATCATTGATGGCAGTGACGCATTCCCTCTTTTTTGTCCAAACAGACCTGCCGTTATGACGCAGGTTTGTTCTGCTATGTCACACAAATACTTTGGCAAGGGCATCAGCTCCTGCACTGGCAATATATGCTTTTGACGGATGAAATGCTACATCATAAATTGATTCATCCAGCTTTTTCCTATGAGCTGTTATTTCTTGCACACATGTCTTGCTGTCCAAATTCCATAACCTAATGGAACAATCATGGCCTGTTTAGGAAAAGAAAGAAAAAAGACAAGAGACAAAGTCAGGTTTGTTAGGCACTGGAGTGCATCAGAAATGCAAAATTTATAGATATACAGAATAAGAAAAGAATCCTTACTTCCAGACATTAAATAGATTCCATTAGGATCTACAGCTAGACTTGTGACAGCATCCAAATGAGCAACCATAGAATGGATCATTTTACCTAAAAAAAAACCCAACAAAACCAACAGTGAATTTCTGAATTATTCTTTTTTTAAAAAATAACATTCCCAATTAATGCAATATAGAACAACAGACTTACTTAGATCCCAACAATATCTGAATGATACAATTCTATTAGAAATCACTGTTTCAAATGCAGACTCTTGTATAAGTATATTGGTAAATGACACGCAATGCAAAAAAGCATTCCCATTATAGTGCTCTTTAGCCATCTGACAATTAAGACCAATCCTAAAATGACTGGGTGAGAACCTCAATTTTCAGTCCCTTAAAAGTCCTAATACCTACCCCAGTAGGACAGAGTATTGATGAAACTTTGTAAAAAGAGACTTAGTGAGTCATACCAGAGGTCCATCTATCTCTGTCATTGCTAAGAGAGAGGCTATTGGTGATAAACCAGGGAAGAAAATAAAAACAAGCCAACTGTAAGTGATACTTGCCCAGAATACTCTCCAGCTTCTAACAGTTAATTGTTCAGTTATGTCACAGACATGAGGTGTTATCTCTGCATTCAACTACGCTTAATGCATTTCTTGCCAGTGACCTCCATTCCTGGACTCTTAATAGCATCTTACGATGCTTTTTGGGAAGGAGTTCCAGAATATTTAACTGCACATAAGACCACCTCTTTCTGTTTTGAAGCAGTCACCCATTGGGGGTTATCAACTGGACCTTAGTTCATGTATTGGAAAAGACAGAAATAAATCCCTGTAAGACCATGACCAACATGAAGAAAGTATATCATCTTCACCAAGTCATCTGTCTTCCTGAAGAACCTCAGCCTGTTTAGTTACTAAGATTCTTCCTGAAGAAGCTAAAAAGCTACTGAAGATCTCCAATCATCTTTTAACCATTCTCTGAAACATTTTAATTTGGCTACATCCCTTTTGAGATAAGGAAGACCAGAGTAACACAAAGTACGCATGTGGATACACCAAGAATTCATACAAAGGCATTAACAGTGATTCTTTTTGTTGTTTATTCCTTTCCTTCCTCCTAACTTTCATTTTGCTGTTCTGACTGCCAAGAAAAGAACTGACATTTCCATCCAGCCTCTTCTTACAACTTTGTGGTTTTACCTTGAATAAGAACAGTCAGCTCAGTGATTATTATTTTATATTATAAAGTTTGTTTTTCCTTACATGCGTCATTTCACATTTATCCACATGGAATTTAATTTGCCTGCTCTTAAGTCTATTAAGATCTTTAGTTCCTCCTCGTCAGCCTTCATCTTTAATACCCTGAATTAATGAATGTCAGTTAACTGTCAACCTACTGTCCCTTGTCCAGATGATTCTTATTATGTTGAACTGCCGCTGATCCCTCCAGGACATGGTAATTTATGTCACAAACAGACCATCTACTTCAACTTTCTGCTTCCTGTTTTTGACTCAATTCTTTGTTCATGCAAGATTTTTCTCCTTATTCTACATCTTTGTTTCCTTGAAGTAATAAATTTTAATTTCAAGAACAATCATTGCAACACATTTAATCACCACAATTCAAATACATTCATGGCAGGTGAGAATGGGAAAAAAACATCTAGTTTTTTTCTTTGAAAACAAAAAACCCAAGAATACTGTCCCCCACTCCACCCAAAACAAACATACTTAAAACAGAGGTTTTGCACATGTGCTTACAAGTCAGCTTATGCTGATTTTTTTCATCTTCCAACTTTTGGTAGTACAACATGCAGGAAGTGACTGATAATTTGATAAATGGGAAGTTTATATTCATTCTTATAATTATTCCAAACTTTTTGTCATGACAGACTGTGCAGTTTTTTCCTATACCTTTCTTTCCCCTTTTTTCCAGATCCTTTTCTGCCTTACAAACTTCATCAGCAACTTAAGTGTAACACAGAATCCCATTACTACAGTGAATTTTGGGTTACTTCTAGTCTAATAGGTACTAAGTAGTGTTCTTTACTCTTCAGAGTTGAAAAACATAAAACTGATATACGCTTATGAGTTAAAAGCATGGAAATGATGAAGACAGGAAGAAAATGGTAGACATTCTATAAATTAGCAAAGTGCTAACTTTAGAGGACCTTCTCGTCCCTCACAACTATCTCTGTTTTGAGAGAGTAATTTCTGACTGCTGAAGTCACAATTGCAACAGGTATCACTATTTCATAGAAAAGGTACTGAAGAGGTTTAATCTTAAAAAACCCAGAGTTCTCTTTTTGTAAATCTGCATCACTAGTGAGTTTTCTACAAATGGATTATGTCCTATGCCCATCCAGATTTACTTTAAACATACTGATATATACAGATTAAGTTCCGTTTATCCTTACCCGTTTTGTTGTCAAAAAATTTGATGTGTCTATCTTCATGTGCTGTAATAGTTACAGGAAGTGTGGGATGACTTACTACCTTGTTAATATGATTATTTGATTGTACACCTGAAAATAAAACAAAAAAATATTCACCTGCCTTATAGGGTTAAAATTAAAACGAGATTATTTTAGCACTACACTTTATCTTACTATATTAACTAATATATAATAAGAGCATCAATATTATTTAGGAAGAACATCAATGAGTCTCGTAAGAAATAAGTTTCTTGCTTTACCGGATGGGGCTAAGACTCTAGCCAATGTACTGTCAGGCTAAAGCTGTGTAAGTGGTTTATACACATGAAGGGTTCTTGACTGAGGTAGCAAACAAAGCAAGGAAGTACTGCAGGGGCAGCACTAGCCAAGTAGAAACAAACTGTGGCATCTATAATATATGTTTAGCACACAGCTCTTATACATCCACATCAAAAAAGACTGGGGGGGTGGGCAGGGGAAGGATCCAAATAACTGAAGTCAACCCAATCTATTAAGGTTGCCAGATATGTATACGTCTTATTTCAAGTTAAAGAAACATGAATGGTTTAGAATGTCGTTAGAAGTTTTTAGAATACTCTTTAAAAAACATTTTCTTATCTTGATATGCCAGTGTTTCAAGGCTTGTTCCCTTCACTTCTGTGCTTAGTTTTTGTTGATTTCATTTAAGATTCTCTTCAAACTAGGAGAGGTATTTCTCCAATTTGTGATTTTCTTTCTCACTGTCAATGCCAATTTTTGCACGTTATTTAGAATATAGCTTTTACATGGTTTTATAACCGGTGGTGAAGTCTTTATATAACCTACTTAATACAGTAAGTAGTAAACTAGACTGCTTGGAGGGGAGAAGCAAATTCTCTCCCTATATTATTCTTTAGATCTCATTTCATAGAAAGGAATGACCAGAAACTGGCGTTTTTCCTTATGGAACACTTTCACAGGTTCAAGAAAAGAAGCTATCAATGCTCTTCTATCTATACAGTTTCATCAGATACACTGAATTCTCAGAGCTACATTTTTGTAGCACCTTATTTGTAGCAACAAAATTTCTAATACTAAAAGTTTCACAGGAGAGAGTGTTTCAGCACAACCTGTGTAGAATTCTGCACTGAACTAATATTCTGCTTAACTTATTTATTTATGTTAATATCCTCCATGTCAAGGGTATATAATGAAAAATGTGTTTTAATATGCAATTCAGACAACAGAATCTTGAGAACCCTTAGCTTGGAGAACAAAAAACCATGGCTTTCAAATCCTGCTAATCCACAATCTTTTCCATTGTTCCTCTTCCAAGCATCTAACCAACTTCCAAAATGCATGATGCAGGAGAGCAGCAAAACTTTTTCATTTACTTCACCATATAATAAAACTTTGAAAAAGGCACCTCATCCAAGATGGATAGTTAATACAAAACAGCTTTACTTACCAGATTCTATTTGTGATGAAAGCATTACCACTGACTGGGATGTTTCTAAATCATAGATGACTGTGCTGCCAGTGTTAAAAGATGCCACCATATGAGCAGGGTCACAACCTATAAAGTCAACTGATGTAGGTATTCCATGCTCTAGAAAGAGAGAAAAATGTCTTTTGAAAGAAACGCTTTAAAAATCCCTGACAGTTTAAACATTTAGTTTGTTTTATACTCATACTTCAAAGAAATTCACTCCCTCCTTTAAAATAGTGCTACAGCACCAGGATTACTTTATTAAAAGATTTTTCCCTTTAGTCCTAGTTTTGATAAATGGGGATAATGAGCCTGGATGCATCATCAGCTGCCTCATAACAGATTTTCAAAACCACTGCAAAAAAACCTTACCTTTTTCTCCATTGTAAGTGCAAATACAGGGCATTTTTTCTGGTGGGTTCCATAATCTAATAGTGCCATCTGCTGAACAAGATAGTAAGTGATTCTTTACACTGCTGTAAGCAAGACCCCAGACTGCATCTGTGTGAGCAATTAATGTGCCAGCTAGAACGTTTGGCTCTGAAAAAAAAACCACAAAAGTTCAGAAATGAAACCTTCTCAGTGAAGAAACATTAAATAAGTATTTTCTTGTACCTCAAGATAAATTAAATTCCACAAAAACCTGTCATATGGCCCCCCCCCGCCCCCAGCCTTTCCTGTTTAAGCAATAGCTAGAAAATTACACAGGAAGTAGTTTTGCACAACCATCGCCATAATTCTAAAAAAAAAACCCCAAACCAACCCCAAACAAACAAACAAAAAACCCAAACCACCAACACCCAAATAAAAAATTCCACCAAACCAACGAGCCAAAAATGCCCCCACAAACAACTAGGTCCCTTTTTCCAGAACAATTCATGCTTGTCATCACCTCTTCTCAGAGGCACTTGTTTCTTCCCTTCAAACTGAGCATCTTAAAGATGCTTGGTCACAGCCCTTGCTCTGTACAAGGTGCAAAAACATCTGACAGGATCAGCAAACACTGACAATGCTGTTTTTACTCTGCATACTCTGACAACACAGGAGCATGCTCTAAAACTCTCAAGCACTGTAATAATTAAACCAAGATTATTTCTGCTATGGAACAGGGAAACACATTCTTGTTTTCTTCTCTCTGATACCTCATAGTTATCTTTTATAGAGGGTTTCTTAATCTATTCTCTACCAGGCATTGAGTAGAGAAGTGAGACAAAAAGCTAAGAAAAAATAAGATAAGGAAAAGAATAAAGCCAGAATTTAATTTTGTAGAAAATTAAAGACAAGTTGGTCTTGCAATCCAAAACCCTGCTAACAAGCTTTAAGGAGGAAAAAACATCCTATTAAAGCTCTTTTTTAAAAAAATAACCATCACTTGAGTAGAGACAGTTTTGTCTGAGGCCCATGAAAATTATACCAGCAATCCTACCTTCACAAACAAATCAGACTAGTCTCAGTGATTAGACTCTACTGAATAAATTTTTAGCAGCGGGGCATCTATGTTTTAGGGGACAGGGTGCAGCAGTCTTCCTAAATTGGCGCAAGACAGTACTGCTTCCCATTCCTGCCCATCTCAGTGCCACAGATTACGCAGCCTGAGTGTTGTATTAGCTCACTCATTACATTGACAGAAGGGAGAAAGGAAGAATTCTTGACTTTGTCCCATTCAGGCTTCACTGAACCATGGAACTGCACCCTTAGAAATACACTAAACACAAAATGCTGATCACCAGCAACAGCAGGAGACTGATGCACAGTTTTCCAAGCAGTTATCAGCTCTTTAATTTTAGAGACATCGGTTATGGGAACAGAGATACAAATCAGAAACATGGGACACAGAATTTGAGTACACTCATCTTAGTTTTCTGAGAAATTCCTATCAGGAAAAATTAAATAAACATTCAAAAATCTGGAATTTTGGTTCAAATTCGTAAGCATAAACATGCTTCTTAAATAAGAGTTATGATAATTTTTTTTCTTTAAACCTCAGAAATTGCCAGTCTTCCTGTTTCAGTTCTGTACAAAGTAGATCACCAGTGCAAGCAGGAGTAATTAATGATTAACACATACAAAAAGTTGAAAATACACAATTTAGCTGATAAATGGCAATTACATTTCACAAAAGCTCTAGAAAACAGATTAGCATCAAGCAGAAAATTAAAGCTGAAGACAACAGTCATAAGTTGTGTCTTTTAAAAGGTACTTACCATAGGTATCATATGGATCCACATTAGGGCTAGGCATGTTCCACCACTGGATGGTTGCATCAATACCACCACTGAAACACTGCTCTCCATTGGAACTAATTGCCAATGACAATACAGGTCCACTATTGGGAGAGACAGAACAAGAGGTTTATTGATACTGCCTGGATAGAAATTAAAATCCGACTTAAAAAAACCTGGATCAGAAAGCAGTTTAAAAACATTCAAACTCCAAAGAAACAATTCTGTTAAAACCTTTAAGTCTCAAGTGATACCAACTTCTATTAAAATATTCGTAACAAATTCACTAAAACTATCCAAATTCAAGAAATTCAAACACCACCACCTTATTCCTCAGAAACAACAGTAACTACACCTACAAATGGTGCTTTTCCACAGTGCATCTAATGCCAATCTAATAGCTACTTATGCTGGAAGAGGTGGTTGCAGGAATTCAGAATCCTCCTAGTCACATGCTTGATCTCCTGATTTTTCACTCATTGAATCTGCATTCAACGGGGGTTTTTTTGGGTCCTGATGACTGCATCCATACTTTTAATTTCTCAGACCTGTATGTGAAGATACTAGGCAAGCCTAATAAATTCTAGCTTATTTATCTTCTTTATGTATATAAAATCCACAGTCCAAGACATGGGCATCACTCAGGTGATTTAATTATCGTGTTCTACAACCTCTCCTTTCCATTGCAACTAACCACATTTGCCACTTCCTGTGCTTGCGTTACCATGGTCTATGCCAGTTGTGACAGGGACTCAATTTTTACCTGTTTTCACAAAGTATAACAGACCTTGTCTATACGTTGTAAAAATAGAATATATATTTGTGGCTTTTACACTGAAGTGACCTATGAAACCATAAGATAATGACAATATATTTATCAAGCATTAATTATGTCAAACACTTACATATGAGCCCTAAATGTGTAGATGGGTTCTACATCTAAAGAGGCACTCCTAAAAGAGAAAGGAAGAGTTATTACACTACACGAAATTTCTACTGAAAAGCTCTGAGAACTTTTAAGAGTTTAATCAATTTCAAAGGCATTTAAAACACAACTGATGTTTTATAAAAACCCATATACTTGCTTTTTGGCAGGAACTGTTTTCTGCAAATTCCAAAGTTTTAGAGTATGGTCCTCAGAGGCTGTAACCAGCACAGGCTCTACAGGATGAAAAGCTAATGCCCGCACTCCATCAAAATGACTGCGTAGCGTATACTTAGGGTTCCATGTCTTTCGGAAGGCATCTTTATTAGCTGGCAGCTTAAAAAAAACAGAAAAGGAAAGGAGTAATAATTTTATCTTGGGTTCAAGAATACATATAATATGTATCTCCCTGTATTATAGGAAAACACGCTATTTTTGATTCAGCTAATGCATGTTCAATCTTAAACCTGCATTTATCTATTGATCTGTCTACATGCATCTCTAACTCCCTCTCTCACATGCAAGGTAGTCTGCAGATTTTTCTACTGTCATAGTTTCTTTTGTCCCAGAGTGGAATGGAGTACAATGCTGAATAAGCAACAGGAAGTCTTGATTTTCAAGAACTGGCTTTAACTCTTCTGTGCAGTGGTATTTTAATTCTTCTTCCCTGAACAAAGATAAAGGTTTCATTGCTTATCATGTGGTCTGCACCCAAGGAAGAGATTACAACTGCTGAAAGTTTATTATGTTTAAGTGATAAATGAAATGAGCTTCAGGTCCCTAGTGATTGACCTTCTTCAGATGAGTAACCTGACTGAGAATGACAGGAAACACATAATTCTTGAATACTTCTACACATGAAGGTATGTACACACAAATAGGTAATCCAAATTTCAATACATATTTGTCATAATTTCAAGCATAAGATTACATATAAGTATTTTTAAAGTCTTCAGTGAGTTTTAAATATATCTGTGAGACAGTAACTTAGTTACTATATGAAGCAATATATACAAACTTGACATTTATATATTGTGAACATCCAATTCATACTCTTAACCTATAGACTGTTAGGCTAAATTAAAAAAATTACAGCTGCTTGATATTAATTATAGGTAACACTGAGGAGTTACCAGAAAACCTCAAACTCATCTAGTGACTGCAAGAGACTACTTTACAGCTTTGAATACATTTTACATGATGCAGAGAGCAGACCCTGAAAAGACTACATCCCATTTGTCCAAAGTTTCCATGAGGAGAAATAAATGTGCAGATACTTCTCTCTGCCCCTCAAGTAATAAAAGGAGTTTAGAAAACTGACTTTAGTTAGATGACCAAAATTAGCACACTAAGAATGAACAGAAACTAGTCCTATCCTCTGCCTTGCACACTATCTATTCACCACATAATTGTTAAAATGTTTCTCAACTATAGGCCAGAATCTCTCAGTATCCCAAGATATTTTCACCAACACTATTAACAGACTAAAATCTCCCGTAGCTAAAAAAATCTTAGTAACTTATATGTGTCAGGACTAAAATAAAAATCAGATCATAACATAAAATATGCTGTACTAAGTACTCTTGGACCAAATCTATATCCTGGACTGAATTACCACTACTCACTCAAACTAAATTTGATTCTATCCAAGCAAAATAAATAGAAAGGCTCAGGCAATAAAATTTACTGTTCTGAGTTACAGATGTGCAGGCACTTACTTTTGCCTTATATTAACGTAAATTTCTGGCCTAAGCACAAAGTATGCCAAATTCAGCTCAAGCAACAGAAACTTGCTATACTGACATGTAATTTGTATTTTTAATACCATCTAAATACATATCACAACAAAGCATTTTGTTTTCAGACTTCCTACTTCAGAGTATATTGAATATCACAGTATTTTTATTGAGACTTAAATTATTTAGCACTACAGTGCATATTATATACAAACTCCTTAAAAAGAACAATCTTTGTTTCAGGAACAGAATGGAATTCTGGAGTTCTGCAATAAACTTGATAGATTTCAGCCCAAGCTGCATATTTATTCACCTCTCAATCTACAGTGGATAAGAGAAGGCGGGGGGGGGGAGGTTTTTGAAAAAGAAATTATGTTTTTCTAGCAGAGTCCCTCAATATTTTTAATCCTGATTACGTAATGTATTCATGCAGCTGGATAACTCATGTTGCCTCATGCATTTGTGGTTATCTGGGGCCTGGACAAACTAAAGGCAAAGATTTGAAACAGCAAAACATTTGGAATAGCAATGGTTAATTTTAGTGCACGTTATTATGTCTCAGATTAGACAGAAGACCTTGATTTTTATGTACAAAGTGCATACACACCACATGGATTTCTATTACAGTTGTGATGAAGAGTCATTCAAGAAAATCAGGACCGAATACAGTGGTCCTTATTTTTCAAAAAAAAGGAAAAAAATTCATTACATTTTTTAATGGCTGTTGCAATCATAATTTCATTCTCAGCAGTTCTGAGGAATCTGCTAAAATGTGAGGTACAGAATTTACAGAAGTTATGAAAAACAAGGTACATTTCCTATATTAAGTACAGCTTTTAAGCCTTAATTTTTTAAAACAGACTTGAACATCTTAGTTCTTTTAGAAGGCACCATGAACACCTTCCTAGAAATCTAGTTATATATAAGCGCATTTTTTCTTGTTTAATTCTTTTTCCCCCCCATCCAAGTTTCCACTGAATCTTGACATGCTTACTGCAAGAGTAACAGAACTGGCACATCTTTAAGAAGAGATCCTTGCAACCTCTAAGGCAAAACCTAACTACTAGTGCATTTTAAAAAAATATTACACCTCAGATAAACACAGTCAAGGGCTTGGAAAAGGGATTTGCTGATTACAAAGGATAAAACATGAGATACAAAATGGGCCAGAGATACAATGGAAAAGTAGTAAAATGGGACCCTGTAACAATGTTCTAAAGTATGACAAGCCTCTCAAAACAGAAGGTGGACACACTGCCCCATTGAGTCTTAAAGCTCTACTGTAAATGCCAGAAGATAAAGCCATGACAAGACAGGCTATGGAACCATACAGCTTCACTAGCTCTTTCTCCCTTTTCCCCTGAACTTTGGCGGGCTTTACTAAACAGGACCAAAAGGGGTCAGCTGAATCCTTGATCCTAGTCCCTAGTCAGCAAACAGCCACAGAATAGCTGATTAGAATAGCAGGTCTACCAAAACCAAGAGTTGTTCCCCTGCCCAAAACCACCAACCAACACCCAAACAAAAACTCTGCCTAGGTCAGGAGACAAAACTCTTTACATGTCCTAAAAAAATCTTTACCACAAAATCTCCTTAGAAAAATAGAAACCAGACAAACACCACAAGAAATTGCTAAACAGATCAGAGGAGCAATCAGAAATCAGAAATGCCTACTTTCTAATACTTGCTCAATTAAACTTAATCTCTTTTTGCCTTCATTTTGTCTGTATGGGAACACAGGCAAGCAACCTATCCGTTCTGCCTTGTAAACCAGTAGCAAATCAGACTGAAAGAAGCTACACCTCAGCTAAAGAAAAAAATAAAAACCAAAGACACCAGGGAAGGAAGATACTCCTTGCCCGTGTGTTCAACAGAATCCTTACAGCACAGTAAGGTGATGTGTATTTCCCTGTCTCAACCAACTACTCATCTACAGCAAACAGAGGAATTAAAAAGCAATACAGAAGAATCGGAAAGCCATAATTAGTAACTGTAGTCAGTGTCTTTCAATGTTTTAATGCTGTTTTTCCTTGATAATGTGACTGATTTGAGATTTCAAATTTAGATGCTCTGATAATTGCGGACTTTCCATTTCACAGCGAGTCCTACAACAGAAAACTACCACCATCCTGTGCAGGTATGAATCCAAGAATATACATTTTTCTTATTTGGTTAACAATATTACTCCCTCGGCATACAAATAATTACATACACTGAGGTAAATATAAAGAACTAGATATCAAAAAGACATGACTTGAGATGACTGTACTGTATTATAGATGGCTAGTCTTTTGGACAACTTGTGCACTAACACATTCACATACAGAAAAAGTTTCAGCTGTAGTTGAAATTCTTAAGGTTTAAAACTTGATCTCCATCTTGTCCACATATCCTTTCCTTTTCAAAACACCACCCTCATCAAGGAGTGATACGTGAAAACTAGTGAAAACCTGTTGTGGCTTAATTCATGCGCTATAATGGCTCACACAAGCCATCTGAACAGCATGGACCTATTGGGACCAAAATGGAAGAAGTAGGATTAAGTGGTTTGGGTTGTTGGTTTTTGTTACTGTTGTTTTACTTAAACTAATTTAGCTGAGCATTACCTGCTTATTCGGAGATTTACTAGAAAAGAAGGTGGACTCAGCTAAGCTCATAGGGGCATGAGATGAAGATGTCCTACAAGTACAAGGTAAGACATGGTCTTCTTGCACTGCAGATCAGTTACGTGGAACAACTTCAGAAATTAAGAACTATCAAGGAATTTTTAACCTGAAGGAACATTGTGATGGAGAACTAACAGCATCTGAATTTCAGTCTCTTCAGATTCATGACAGGATCTGGTAAAAAAAAAAAATTATTTCCATCTATGTTATCTGATACTTCAGGTTTTTATTTACTGACATAAAAAGACTTCAGAAGCCACCATACACTTTTCAGATATGCTTTAAAAGACAGCAGATATGCTAAAAGCACTGGGAAAGGAGGATTGGATAGGAAGGAGAGAAAACAAGTGATCATTACGGTCAATCACTTCTCATTCCTATTTGGTGAATGAAACAGGAAGAAAGCAAAAATTTACTTCATCTCTCATCTCCTGTATCAGCCAGATATTCAAGTATGAGATAACCTCTCCCCACACATCTCCTAAACCAAGCTGTAACTGAAAAGCCTCTAATGAAGGGTCTCAGTGAGAAAATTTTGAAAATCCAGCTACACTGAAGCAGTAACATCATCTTCATCTACAGGATCACTGACACCTTCAGCAAATTTGTGAGGTACTGCCTTCTGCTGCAAATTCTTTATCTCAGGCAGTATTTTATACTTGTGTATTTATCACCTCTATTCTCTGCTTTAAGTTTTTCAAGAGCAAAGGCAACTCCAAGTTCTATTCTGCATTGTGCTTTGCACAATAAAAAAGTATTGTCAGGTTTGTTGCAAGTACCACGAATTCTCCTGAAACAGTCTGATCAGTTGGTGTTGATTGTATTATTCACTGTAATGCTTCCTGAGTTTGTCTTGGCTCACCTGTCTATATTCCTCCTTCCTGGAATAAGAAAAATGGCTGCACACTTTTATGAAGAAGCTGTACTTCATAAAAGAGAACAATATATTGCAACGTTGCAATGTTGCAGTCAAGTATGACATTTTCCACAAAATCAATCTTGCTTCTGAAAGTCTCTCACAGGCCATCCTCTACAGGCCAACTTTCCCTACACTACTGGAGTTCTTGAAGGAGACATCAAAAATTCCTTCTTCTACATGAAAGACATTATTGTAATCTCTTTAGCATATAAAGAAGTATGGCGTATTCACTATTACGGCATCAGAACAAATTAATGACTGCATTAATTTGATCTAAGATGCTTTTAACTCAGCGTTGGCCTCTGACAGTACCTAAAAACCAAATATACTTTTAGAAAAAGTACAAGAATAGTGCTGCTGCTTCTCACTGTTCTTCCAGACTGCTATCATTTCAGCCCAGGAACTTGTTCCTTCTATGTATATAGTAATTCTCAATGGAGAGCTAATTGGAGAACAATGGATAATAATGACCTATAATAGAGATATGAAGTATTCTGCTAATACTGGAGTTGTAGAGAGATAGTGGGATCTATGCTATTAATTGTTACTGATAATCATTCCTATGACACTAAAAAAGCCAACCACAAATGAAGCCATGCAAGATACAGTATTACAGACCAACCCTAAGGCTCATCATACTAACTAGTCCATGCATTAATTGTCCAGCATACAGGTTGACTTGAGATTTTGGTGGGCACAAGAGGAAGAAAGAAGGGTGCTTAACAAATACATTAGATTTTTAGGAGAAAAAAGAAGCAGAAAATTCTGTGATCGTGAATGTGTGCCTTAAGAGCCACAAGTTATCACGTTACCTTCATAAGTTTAATGAAGGGCAAGTGCGATCCACCAGACCTTGATACTCCAAAGTTCTGAACTTGGAAATAGGACAGACACAGAATGCAATCCAATTGCAAAAACAATTTGTGATCTAATCTCACAACTGTAGCTGCCTCACTACTGAAAGTATACCATTTAGTTTTTTGATGCCTCACATTTACTGTCAGTAAAACAGAAATAACACTTAAAGAAAATAATCATCTGACAAGTTCAGATGCTTGATGAGAGATTCCAAAGTGCTTTAAAATAAGTACTTCTCCTCATGCAAGTTAGCATTAAACTAAACTTTTCTTAGCTCTTTGATGAAGATACAGACAGGAGCATTTAAAACTTACTCAACCAAGTAAATACAGTAGTATTTAAAACAAACTCCCAACTATTCAACTTCATAGTTCCCAGAGGAATTTACTACTAGATAAGAGTAGTGGTTAGGAACATCCAGGTCTGGATGTTTCAAATTTAAGCTGCCTTAAACCATTTACAATTGAAGCTTTTAAAAAACTTTTCTTTGAAGTCCACTTTTTCAAAGATTTCATTGAAACTTTTTTTAAAAAGTGGTAATTTTCAAAACAATTGTACATGACCCTCAAGTCAGACACATTTTACATGTGACTTACACTGGAGATTTAGTGAGACAGAATGCAAAATCCTGAGAAAGTTAAGATGCAAAGAGCTGAAACTGAACTCTGGTATTATGTTGTGTAATTTCCCAGAACTGTTATGTCATTTGAAATGAAAAAGAAAACATGAAAATCAATCTTTACTGTGAACAGGGCAATATATTAAACAAATTTAGAAAGTACTCCAAGTATTTGGAAAAGTTCTTTCATTTGTTTTATACAGTCCAGTAACAGAAGGACAGATAATTAACAGTTTCATCTGTTATTCAGGCAACAGAACTATGGAACATAACACTGCAATAACAGAGAAATGTAAGTATTTGCTCTTACTTCATTGCAGCAATTAATAATCCTACCAATTATAAATATTGAAAGACAACTATGACTAAAGAACAAGTATGTAGTCACACACAAGTATTTTCAAGACCCTGTAAAAAGCTATAAACAATTTATTTCTTCACTTCGCAGATTTTAAGCTTTCAATAAAATCCCTAAGAATGGTTTCCAGTACGAACACCATGTATCTAACTTGAAAAGTTACAGAAACAAGGGAGGTACCTCACGAACAACCGTATTAGTAAAAAAAACCCAACCAACAACCACAACCCAAACCCACAAGACACTAAGTACAATGTGTGAGACTTACCTGAACCTTAACGAGCCATCAAATGTTACTAGCCAATGAAAAATTCATATACCACTACTGGTAGTAGCTTAATGAATATGGTCAAAGGAATGTCAGAATACTCTGGATTATAATAAAAACACACCCTAAAAGCTTACATCTCAAATACACTACTATATATAGTCTATGCTGTTAACACTACATAAACATAAAGGGTAGAACAAAGAAAAAAGTTAATATTTGTGTTTTGTACATGCCATGTCTTTGCAATATTCCATCAGTACATAATTGCCATTTTTTTCAAATTCATGTTAAGACAACAATCTGTATTTTATGTCATAAAATCTGAATTAAATTATTTCAGTAGAAAACAAACAAGTCAACTCAATTTTTATTACCCAAATTACTTAACCCATTCACAAGGTGCTCCCTCCTCCTCCCAAGTAATACGCTTTTTCTAATGAAACCTCTGTTTTCTGCATCCGTAACGTTCAGGGTGAGGGAGAGGGGACCCAATTATTATTGATTAAACTGTATAAAGAATTTTAAAATAAAATTGCACTTACATCATAACTATAGTCTGCATCATTTGTTACTGTCAAGTCTGCAAGGTCTCCAAGGCCCAGTACACTTAACAACACATCATCAGAACCCATAATAAATGACTTGCCTCCTCCAGGTGGAAACGTTATTGGCTCAGCTACAAAGAACAAAACAGTTTCTTTAAGTCTCAATATAATTCAAACTGATTAAAAACTGCATTATTCATCACTTAAAACCAAAGCAGTTTAAACTGAACTTACATGTAGTACATACTGCCCCAACCAAAAAACAGAGAACATGAAGACACGCACACAAGTGCAAACACACATACATATATATTAAATACACAATTCTTATATCATGCTTTGTCATTTGATTTCAACTTACTTTACAGAGGTGTTCAACAGTACTGATGAGTGACTTGACTGACATTACTTTACATTGCAACATCAAATATATGTCCTAGGTCTCCAAATTCTTGGCTAAATATTTCATTCACTACATCATGCTAGCTGTCTTCTATCCACTTGCAAATAAGTCTCTGTGCTTTATTCTACTCAAATACCTCTACTTTCATGTATAAGCATTTTTCATCTCTCAGGCTAAAGGCCTCCTGCAAAATATCTCTTCTACTTTGATTCTTTTAGATGATTACAAAATGAAAACATCTTTTATTCATTATTTCCCTCACTTTCTCAGCATGATTCTGGCATCTAATTTAAAATACACTCAAATTATATTTATCTTAGCTAGCTATGACTTCCCCAAATTAAAATTCAACATCTCTGTTAATTATAATTTAGAATGAATACATGTTATATATAAACATTCATTCTGAATTCACATCTGAATAATAAAGCTTCAAATACTGACTCACATGCTTTATACTTTTCAGCAATTCTGTGTATCTCCTTCTACCCACAAATATCAATTTAGCAGTAAGGAACAGAACTAAAGGCTTACACATTGTAATACTTTAGCATATCTAAGAAGCTGCTTTAACATCAGTATTCCCCTCTGTGCAAAAATTAAGACACTTGTTAGGTAGCGTACTTTAGCTATATGTGAACTTCAGCTAAGTGCAAACATGTCAAATATGATTTAACATATTTTGCATATCTTTTAAAAATTAAACTTGCCTGACTTTTGGATTTCACTGATTTGGCAGAGTTAACAGTCTCATTTTAATGCCACCCCTTGATCCTAATCCTCTCAGAAAAACCTTGAAACTCAGAGAAAATAAAGTTTCCAGATCTAAAAAACATCCATATCCTGTTTTGTTTCACAAAAATAGCTCCAAACAAGAGGACTAATAATCAACACATTCCTGTTACCAACATGCATCTTTATTAGTCTGTTTCACCACTATCTGAATGGTAATCTAGTTATGTTCCACTCCAGCTGAAGAAAAGGAACTAAAATCAGGTATAGTTACAGATGTCTGGCATCACTGCTACGGCTACTCAAAGAGGACCAGCACAGCTAGATGCAAAAAATCACTCCAAGAATTAAACAAATTCTAATGCTTGAGAACTACAGTGCTACTAAAAAAAAGTAACATTACTAGCACAGGCAACACAACTGTATGTGAGAATCTAAGAATATAATCTATGTAAGAATGAAGACCATTGCTCCTACAATTGCATAAAAAGAGCAAACAGTATTCCAACTATGCACAACTGCCTCTTTTTAAAACATTCACAATCCCTACAAAGGTCTTGAATCACCAGAATGCTACATCAACAGCCAAAAAATAGCTTACCATGCCCTTACATGAATAAGCTTTTAATTTCCATTAATATTTTACCAAAACTCTCCATTTGACAGTCCTATTCCAAACCCCTCTTATTCCAGAAAAAGCCATATTCCTGGAAAATACTCATTTTCCACGTTCTCACCTATTCCCCTTATTAATGGGTTTGGGCTATTTTGAGGGGAGTGACGGGGTATCCAGTCATCCATGCTTATTAGATGAGATCAGAATTTCTAAGGATTGATTCCTTAGTGAAAGTGTCTGAGCTGAGCCTAAAAGGAGGTACAAACAATATGTTTGTTTGTATGAAGCTAGAAATAAAAATAACATCACAAACTATGTCTGGGTGAACCTAAATTGTGAAAGTCTCAAATTAATATCAATTGGCCCTGCAGTTACTTCACAGACCAAGCTCTTCCTGGTTCTTTTCTGACAGAAAAAGTGTGGGAGAAAAAAAATAAATTATAAAGGCTACAAAAGAAACAGAGAATGTTTTTTAGAGTTTTGTTGCTGTTATCAATGTCTGGTTGGTTTTGTGGTTTGTTTTTTTTTTCTTTTCTTTTTTACTCCCACAGGAAGACTCCAATACTTTTCTTTAGAATTTCCAAAAATGGCTCACCTCGACTGTCTTGGCAAGGTTCCAGCCGCCCAAATACAAGTAGCCGTTTACAGCCCAAACCTCCCAAGTCATTACAGAACAGAGCTGATGACGACTGGGGAAAGGAGGTAATATGTTCATTTTAAAATTGACAGCACTTTCCATTCCTGTTGTAATGCTGGGACTCCTGTCTGGTCTTTAGGACAGGCCCACACAAGGTTTAAGTATGCCCTTAACATGTCATACCAATTCTTTGTGAAAATAACGTCACCTGTCCTTAACAGATCCACTTTCATAAGCTTTATAGTAAAAATGAAGTGATACCACAAGAAAAACACTACCACATCAAGAGTCTACATGATAAATCTATCAAGCTTTATTTCCAGAGGTGAATATCCCTTTATTTAAAGCTTCAAAAGTAAATGTTATCCAAAATTTAGAAGCATATTTCACAATACTAAATGTGCCAATATCTATGTGTATGTTGTATAACTATATTTTATTTGCACATTTTATTACTTTAAAATAAGACATATTCAAAGTTTAAAAATGGTTGGCAAGCTGTTTTTATAAAAAGAAAAGGCAGGAAAGTAACACAATGAAAGATGATGTTATAGCTACTAAAAGACCCACGACTCTGCACATCAAAAACAATGCAGTTATATGAAATTGGTAATTTAATAATTTACTTGAATGCTTTCATCTTTAAAAAAATCAAGTATTTTTGTAATACACACAGTACAATATTATCCTCGTAGCATAGTAAGTTTAACTGAGATTGCAATCAATAATTATCAAGTAAAAATGTAAGTGATAGTGTAAGTTTCTTTGTAGGTGAAACCAGGCAAAAAAAATGCAGTTATTAAATATTTGGTCAGCCAATCCCAACCAGCTCTTCTTACCTCAAGTTCTTGACATCATACATAATAACTCAAAATCAAACAGTAATATTTGTACAGACTGAAACTGCTTTAATCTCTAATCAGAGATGTATCTTCATGTGCGCTGTTATTGTCTACTATACAACAGGGACATCTTAATCTTCTTTTCCAGAAAGTTCATATGTGGTACACCAAAAGCAGCTGTTAATGCCTGGGCAATTAATGTTACTGCTATTTTTTTGTCCATCTGTAGATGGACACCCCCACAATCAATAGATATTAAAAGAGACAAATAACGTCAATAATGATTCTCCATACAATACACTGGATGGAGAATCATGCTGCAGTTGATTCTGTTTCTGAAGGTCATGCCAGTATGGTGAAATAGAATCCCCAATTTCTTATGCCCAAAACTATCAAGTATAATTATGGCATAACAATTTTATAATCTTAATTTAACCAGGCATTTGAAAGTTAAAAAGAAAACCCCAGCAAACCAGAAACACATCTTCAGAGGTATAAGAGATACATTCCCAGCCAACTAGAACCATAGTTTACTTTCCTGCCTGAACCCTCTCCTCCCTTGAAGAAAAAAAGTTAGCTTAACAATACGTTGTTCTCTGTAAGAAAACAAAACTATCAACCACCATCTCAGAACTGTAACACTTCAGAGTCTGACATAAACCTTAGGTGCAGTCACAAGAACATTATTGCTTGGCAACATCCATCAGCAATAAGCCAGTGTGTCCCAGCAAGAAAGCCTAAAGTTATTGACAAAAAACTTAGCTTTTAAAACACAGCTGAGTAAATAATTGAGCAAAATCTGCATTTTATGATAACGAAGTATTTGGCCTTGTTAACAAGACAGACCTAGAAGGAATTCAAAGACAACACTAAGTCTGTCTGCTTGCAGCTTTGGACTATACAGTACAGACAAAACCTCAAAAAGCCACAGTTTTCAGGATAGACTTTTTGATTGAAAAGCAATTTGCACTCTAATATTTAATTTTAAAAGTTATGCAGAAACCACAATTAGCAGATCTGATTGTAGAGATATTCTACTACTACTCATAATGATCAATGCCCAGACTACACTGATAAGCTGAAAACATACAAACACATTAAGTATCATGAAAATAAAATTATGAAGGCAGATATTATTTGAAAATAGTGTGGACAATCTTTATTTGAAGTATAGCACAGTAACTGCGAGAGGAACCAGGCAATAGAAGTCCACCCATCAAGTTCAAATTTAGCATCTATTTCTTTAGAAAGATTTTGTCCAGTATTATTTTAGACATCAAGTCTCTAAAAGAGATAACTGCTATATGGCCGTCCTTAAAAATGAACATGTGTTACTTTGCCAAACATGTATGGCCTAAGAAAAACAACCTAAGACAGACTGAGGGAGCTGTAACTGTAGGGTCACATGCCCTTAATACCTTAACAAGGCTAAAAGGCAACCTAAAGCATGTAAATACTAAACCTAAATACAACCTAGATGTACGTGCACAAGTTTTATCACGTGAAACTTCACCACTAGGTTTTTCAATTGCTCTCCACAGGTGAATGTGATCCTGGTTCATCTTTA
The DNA here is from genome assembly GCF_023634085.1 of Falco cherrug. NCBI lineage: Eukaryota > Metazoa > Chordata > Aves > Falconiformes > Falconidae > Falco > Falco cherrug. The sequence continues at coordinate 59,736,104 of NC_073703.1, forward strand.
AGTCATAAATAAAAAAAAGATGAAAAGGAAGGCAGTAAAAGAGAAGGTGGGAAGACACACACTTTATTAAAGTAATAGTTTGGGAAAACAACAAGAAACTTCCCTGCAAAATTCTATTTTTCCACTTGCCTGATGGCAGGCATTTGTGGGGGCTGGGGTGAAAAAGAATAGGAGAACCAACAGATTATCAGGACCAGTAATAATGCAAATTCTTCCCACTTCTGCTACAACTGACAGCATGCCAGGACTTCCGGGTCAAAGATCATCAATGAGAATTCTGAATGAGTATGTTCTGAGTAGAGGACAGAATTTCCATAAAGGTATTCTAATCTCAAAGTTAATACAAGGAAAATCATTCCTTCAAAACCCAGAACTTTAAGCCAAATACATGATTCTGGACTATTTCGATAATAATTTGCCACTATCTTCCATTGCCTAAGATAATCCTGAAACTGAAACCAATACTTTGAAAAGAAATAATGTCTTTGTACATTTGTGTATACAGACAAAGAGAATTTTTTTTTTAAAATAACATTAAACTTGAGAAAGAGACAAGTCAGTCTCATAACTTAAATAAAAACTTTTAAATTTCACTTTAAAATGCAAACTATCAAATATTAATACTCACCTTTTTTTTTCCTCTCAATCAATAACACCCTATTTGTAAAACGTTTTGCTAATGGGGCAGGGTGGGGGTGTGTGCCTGCAAACAGGGATTTAATAGTAATAATAGTTCCAGAACACACTGCTGTACATGAAGTTGTTTTAAAATACTTATGAAATAATGGTGAGTTACAGTAAGCCACAGAATGTCAAGCCATATTCTTATGAAACCATTTGGGAAGAATTGCAAATAAAATAATAATGTGGCAATCTGCAATTGCATTAAGCTTTATAGAGGGGACAGTAAATTACAGTGTGTGCTTTCTAAAAGAAATCTCCTGAAATATAATAAGTAGCTGAATTTTTTGTACCTTCCTCTGCTCTTGCACCTTCATGATCAGTCATTCTAGAAGAGGGTGACCTAGATTGATTAATGATTCCTGAAGGGATGTGGGGTATCTCATCATCGCCCAGATCAGCTATCATGTCGTGAAGTTTTGTCCTGTTGACTCCTGTAAATTAACGTCAGCAGCAAAGATTCATTTGATTGCTACCGCTTGACTTGACTGAAGTCTAAAAATCCATTAAACTAATTAAACAAGAATAATTACTGACGGGACCTCCTTAAAATAAATACAATGCTTTGCTTTTGTCTTTGTATATTAATAAAAATTGATCTTTTGGAAATCAAAAGAAGGATACAATAAATCAAATCTAAAACTACATGCAAACAGTTTTAATTCACTAAATCAAAGAATAACTCCTTTGTGTTCTGTAGATCTACTCTACAATTTCCTGCAGGAGAGAAAAAAAAATATAATCTTACAGCCCTACTAAGAAGGCAAATGTCAAAAGAACATCAACTACTAAACAAAATACATACGAATTAAACATTTGCTATAGTATTATACTAAACAATTTAACACTGAAAACCAGAGTGCAAATAAAATATAAGCTTAAAAATGAGGGGAAAAGTACAGACAACTCATAATGGGGGTGCAACAAACAATTAACTTTCACCGCTTCTGAATGTTATTTAAATTGTATAAAGTGTTTATTAAACACAAAAGCAAGAATGCTTCTACCACTGTATGAAACTGCAGATGTGTATTACTTTTATTACACAAGTATGCCTCTAGAAACAAAGCATACTGCATTATATGTGCATTAAATTCATAATGTTGACATTAGCAAACAAGAATAGCATGTTAGAAATTTAAATTTTTTAAAATTAGTAATTCCTTCTTCCACCTTACAGCTTGCAGGTCAAAGTGAAGGCTCAACCATAAAGTGAATTTTCAGTAACAGAATTTCTTTAAAGAAAACAATCAACAACAATGCAAGACATTTAAAATAAAACCCCTACTGCCGTGCTGCCAAAAGCTATGCTTTTAAACTTGCTAAAACATAAGCGTTCACCATCTTTAAAAGGGCATATTAGAACTTAATTATTAAATATATCAATTTTTTAGTAAAGTAAACATTAGCAAACAATTTCTTATACCCTGAAGTGACATGTATCACTTTTATTAAAAAGGAATTAGAAACTTAAACAAAAGCTTTATCCTCAAAACAGTAAAACAAACACTAGCATTACAGACAACTTAGCAAAAGCAGAACCACTCACTTAAACAGTTAAACACTAAACCACACTTTCAAGTAATACCGGATCATTTCAATTTTTAGATCTCACTGACAAAAGGTTCAAATTGATGTGTCCAAAGACAAGTATCCACACCAATAATTGAATTCTCTGGAGATAACAGAAAATCCTCTGGGGAGAGGAATGGCAATGAAAAATATTTCTGGACGTAGAATCACACTACAAATATACCATGCATACCCCAAGAGGGATGCCATACAACTCTTTTCATTAATACTTGCATAACATTTTAATTTTGCCAAAAAATATAGAACTCTCATTTTCTGTTTTGTGCTTTTAGTATTTTTCTTTACTTTACAGAACACACTATTCCAATTGAATCTATGAAGGCTGCTACCCAGAAATCGTTTGAGAATACAAAAGGCTTCCAAAATTTTCCCTTATGCAACAAAACAGATTTCTTCAGTGGTTAAGTTTCATTTCACTCACATGTAGAAGTGAGTCTAGAAACTTGTGATCTCATCTGATGAAGCGAGTGTAAAACAATAAAAATGAGGAAAGTCTTTTTTGCACTAACATTTTTTTCTAATAGCCACTAGACTACTAGGATTTCAAGTGTACAATACTTAACTGCAGTCAGCAGGTGCAATCTCATATTTATATATATATATATAAAAAAAAATTTCTTAATATGGCCAGGTCTCTACCATGCTGACCACAAAGCTACCTTTTATCTATATTCCAGTTGGCTGTCAGCCAGCCACCTACAGCAAGCAGCAGCAGATACATTCTTGAAGATACTGTAGAGTAATCAATAAATGATGGGATAAAAGTCTGAGTGGTACCCTAAACTGTTTAATATACCCTTTGGTTGCCAGAAGAAAACATATTTTCTTCTCCATGACAGAATGCATGAACACATGGATGGAAAATGCCAAAGATGGCTTATGAACTCTTACTCACATCCAAACTGAAAGCATCTTTTGGAGGTGCTTTCACACCAAATGCATGGGTATGAGAAGTTTGTCTCAGAGCACACTCAGTAGTAACTAGACGCAGCTCCCCTGCTCTGCTACCTTGAAACTGCCAGTCATTTAGCATGTCACTGTTTAGGGGACTGATACTGATGCACTTGCCTTTTAATGTTTTTCAGTATGTTTAGTCATTTCTTGTCCTTCAGAGGCTTAACCTCTGAACAGCCCTCAACCCATAATACAATACAGACAAACTCCTTTCTGAAGTTTACAAAAGAGCAACTGTTGTTCCCAACAACAACTCTGTTATTTCATGCTGAAAGATGTCAATATTCAAGATTGTGCCACTATCGCAGAAAACTGCGGATTTCAAGTAAGTGCAAGTGTACCTTCATATAACTCTTGAAGTATTTTAAATATCAAAAGAGATTTTAAAGATAAGGATGTGTTGCCTCTGCATAAGCAGCTATGTTCAATTCTATGACTGTGTTTTGTCAAGAAAACACTAGAACAAAAATAAGTCGAGAAACATGAACCTGTTATGAACAAAAGCAAAACACATACAATCCCATCTCAGTGTATCCTCCTTTGGAGATCAAAAGTGAAAAAATTAGTTGAATATTCAGTGCTTAAAAATTGTAGCCTGAGAAGCTGTAAGCACGTTTCTTTTAGCTCCAAGATGTAATAGCCCAAGTCTGAATATAACACAGGGATCCTTGTATATCCTACAGGTGATGGTAATGAAGATGGCAAAATCCAAATCCGTTTTCATGCCTACTGACTTTTACGCTGTATTTCCAGAATCAAGGCTAGCAAAGTGAGTGGGACAGATAGTTTCATAAATACAGAAAAATTAGACTGAGGGGAAAGGGGCAAGAAAGTAAAAAAATTATTAATGTTTCCAAGGAAACTAAGGAAAAGCAGTAAAAGGATCTTCATTTTAACAGTGATGTACATACACAATGCAAGATGTGAAAACTATTTTTCAAACTGCTAAGAACAAATTACACTGACCTGATAGTACAAAATGAGATATGCATCATCATCACTACTACATTCTGAAAGTGTGACAGACTGTATCTGAAAAGCAGTCATCTGCTGATTTACCCACCAAAAAAGATCAAACTTGGGCAAGAAACTGGCCTTAAATTCAGCATATGACTATAAAAGGTAAGCCTGGTTTTGTAGACATCAAACCTAACTCCTTACCTATTTAGCACAATGAAGTCCAGGACAGGTTGTGGTTGGGGTTTTTTTGGTGTTATGGTTTATTTTTTTTAATATAAGAACTCTTCAATAAGCAGGTTTTGGGTTATTTTACAGTACAGCTGATGTTTTAAAGGCAATTAGAGTTCGGGGTGGTTTTTGGTTTGTTGTGAGGGTTTGGTTTTTTTTGTTTTAAAAAAGATCATAAGGAAATAGTATTTCTACCTAGATGGTGACTATTATCATGACAGAAAGCCTCCCTAGCGCCCCATGCCCCGCCCCCCCAAGTGTATTATATTATGAAAACGTATTGACAGAGTATGACCTACACTTAAGTGTTCCACCCAGAAAAACATACAAATGCAGATTACAGAAGTATCAAAATAGAATCCAACCTACTCCTGTTCACTTACTTATCTCTCATTTGGAATGAAAGTTACCATACCTGGGCCAGGGCTATGAAGACCCTGTTAAGAAGACGTCTATATACAGATTATGGCAGTTATCAGAAGCATATCCAACAAAAGAACCCACTAGAATGTCTGCCTGTTATGCTGTTCTCAAAGTATTGCAAGAGGTGATAGTCAAGGTACGTATATTTGATCTTCATGATGAGACATGTATTGCCATGCAGATAAATTCTGATACTGCTCAAAATACGTTCTGATAAAAGTCTGACAATATGCTGAAGAGTGAAGTAAGAGCCGAATATTCAGAATGATGTTCACGAATGATCAGACAAGAGAAGCAGGAATAAAGAAGCCTTCAACATTATTTTCAGTCTCAGAATATTAAAAAGCTGAGGGAAAAAGTCTACGAATCAAACAATTTAAACAAACCTGCCCAACCTTAAACATATACTTTTACTGTGTGTGGAGTTCTCATTCAATTAGCTTAGCGATTTAGAGGCCAATATTTAATCAGAAACTACTGTCATAAATGTGGCACGAGTGCAGAATCCCACAAAGCACCCTATGAGATTACCTATATGAGCTCAGAGTTTCTCAATGGAGAATTTGAATTTACAACCCAAAATTTTAAACAGTGACTTACGTGACCTCACAGCACTGTGATGCACAGCAGTGTCCTAAATATCCCCTCTACGTGAGCATTAGCAGGTTTCAAAATTACTTTAGGTTAAGAACATACTCCTTTTAAGCTTTGATAGCGGAACACACATTATCAAAAGACAACATACGTCAAACAATAACTGATGGCCATCATGTCATGCCATTCACGGTACAAAACATGTTATACCTTGCTGAATGGCAGGAAAGTGGACAGGAAAGAAAGTTTTGATAATAACATTGCACAGTTTTAAATTTTGCAACAGGACATTTTAGAGAGAATCATCATTATTTATTTTAAACAATGCTGACAACAAATTTAAGTCTGTAATGTATACCATTCAAATGCCAATTTTTGACAAATTAGCTATTTTTGATAGAGGAAAATTATGCTCCTCTTCTGGAAATTTTAAGATTTACAGATGGAAAACCAAAAGGTTACAGAAATTCTTGACTGCATAGCAACCAAGGAAGCCACAAGTGCAGCAAAGATGAAATCCTTTCTAGATGATCCAAAATAATGCCACTATAACAAATTTGGAGACCCGAGAAGAGTTTTTCCACACAATTTATAATCTTGGAACAGCATTACTTGATCCTGTTTTACAGCTGCTTTGCCTTGCATAAGCCAGAAAGTAGAAATTAATTGGTGTGATGGCTGTGAAAAGATTAGAATCAAACCAGAAGTACGGTTTCAAGAACTTTCTGTATGGGATAACCTAAAGGCACAATTTTTGAGAGAAGTATGAAAATCCCCCAAAGAATGACTTTCTTTTTTCCAGAACTCAAAACATTTGCTGTTATTCTGCACTTCCAGAATAACACTGGAATGTTATCTGGAATTCCACTGTGCTTCCAAGAGTCTAAATTGTGAAGTTTAATAAGAAAATTACAAACAGAAAGTCCCATTTTAGTATTAAAAGGAAATTTCTAACCCTACAAAATACTTTCTCTAAATGTTGTATCAACTGCTGATTTACATCCAGATTACTATTGTAAATTCTAATAAAACCAAAGACTAGGCAAAAATCTTTACTTCAAAGATTTTCTATTCAAATGTATGTGTGTACATGCAAATCATGCAAAATTGCTGACAAAACCAATCAACATGCGCTAACTGAATTTTAATTTATTAGATGTTACAAGTAAATTCAAATCTTGATAATTATAGAATTATTCTTCAAGTGTTATATTTTAATTATCATTTAATTTAGTTAGTACATATTCACACAATTTTTCAAATAGAGAGAAAAAAAATTTTACTAAATATTGCCAGAAACAGAAAAGTATGTTATAACATACTTTCAAAAAAAAAACTGCAATCAAGGCAGCTTCTCGAGAGTGATATTGAGTCCACCAAGAGCTTTGTGTAGTTGATGACATACAAAAGCACTTTTACCAGGTACTTCAATATCGAAGTTCAGTTCAACATACATAGTTCAAATAGGTCAACTGGTTTGAAAACCCTTTGAAAGTAAAGAAGTGCCAACCAAAATGTGGTAACTGCACAGAGAAGTGAAGGGCACCGTAAAATAAAGATTATATCCTAAAGAAAGCCACAAAAAAAGTTTGTATTTGCATTACAGGCATTTTTTAATTCGCATTGCCTTAAATTGTAAAAATAATTACAAGCCCATGAATACCAATTACAGCTTGATTCAAGCTCATGTTAAAAAACTAAATAACACCCCCCCACAGTACGACAGTACTATACTTTAAGAAGCAGATAAAGTTTACATCTTTCAGAAAACTCCTCAGAGTAGCAATATCCTCAAAATGCAAGTTGTTCATTATTTTTACACTCACATTTCAAAGCATTAAGCTCTTTACCCATTTAACCTTAAATTTTTATGTTTTCAACATTTCTCATCTATGAAATAGCTGTCAAAGGTTTTGACATATTCACATTCAGCAGCTAGAAAGTTAAAGTTGGTTGCCCCCATTACAGAAAACGATGCTTAATGAAAAACACAAAAACAGAACTTGTGAGAAAAAAATGTCCTCTATAGAGATAGGCAAAAAAGCGTTGCATTACAAGATTCAGAATCTGCACTTACTCTTTACCCCTTTCTTCCCCTTTCGTTCCTTCTTGTACTGTTCCTTCAGTTTACTTATTAGTCCCTGGTCTACATCCCAAACCTCAGCAGTTGGGGACAGGTCATCTTTGTCTACATGCAGCATATTGTTAAAAGAAAAAAAATCAGCAATTGGCAATGCAAGCTGTTGGCGATTTACTATTATAGCTGTATAAGAGCATTAATGAAAGTTCTTAAGAAATCTTTACTTTAAAGGTGCAGTCTCAGTTGTAAGTTTACAAAATACTAAGTTTCATTTCATACAGTTTTCCAAGGCACTGTATAGTATCAGTTACATATTTGAAAATTGTATGTTAATTTGTTACTAAGGAGCAAACAAATTAAGCTTCATAAGTAATTGTTTATGTTAAGATACTTCAAAATACACAAAAATTCATTTGTTTTCAGAAACAATTACTGCATCTTTAGAAAGACAATGTTAAGAAATTATTCAGCCAGTGTTGAATAAGCAAATAAAAGTATTCATGCTACATATCTCATGAAAATGCAAGCTGAGTAAGTCAGTGCCAGTTTATTCGTGAAGACCACCATGCATCCTCTCACACTCATTCTACATGCACAAGAAAGAAATTTTAGTCCTACACAGAACAAGGGAAACATGTCTATAGGTACAGGTTTTTACATAAAGATGAAGAAAAGTAATTTCATAGGTGAATAAAGTGTCATCTCACTGCATTCCAGCAATTAAATTACAATTAGCAGAAATACAACATTCCACAGTAGTTTCAGAAGACACATCTTTCTCTGTTTGACCAATATTGCAGAGTTAATTATTCTCCAAGAAAAGTCAAGCCTCCACTTCTCTAAACTATCCATCTCAAACATGTCTAGAAATATAGAATTAATAAAAGAATAAACTCGTTTCTATGACAAGATAAATGTAACATTTGCAGCAGCACTTTTGCTGGGCAACAGCTAAACTTGGTTTGTATGCCAGTTAAGCTTATGCTCGCAAATTCTTTAGGCATAAAATAATAAAACTAAGCTCCTCATTTGCCAACTTCCAATCATATCTACAATATCAGTGTTTCTATAAAATAGCACTTTTTGAAGTTATAACCATCACAGTCATGAAAGTGCACAAGCAGAGCCATACACAGTAGAAACAAACAAACATGAATTTAGGATGCAAACCAGTAGGCATTATTCCAAGTACATGTTTCATGACAAAACATGACAACAAATGAGGAGATATCCTAGGATACTGATGCATCTACCATCATTCAAAAAGGGCTGATCAATGACAAAGAGAAACAATCTTCAAAGAGGTGGAATACAGAAACAGCAAGGGTGGGAAAGGCGTGAAACGGGCACCATAAGGGCACAGTCCCCTAGCTGTCCACAAAGAACTGCGAAGAGGGGAATGGAGCAATGACATCCTACACCAAACTGCAGCTACAACTACCAAACTGCAGACACAAAGACCTCAGTATTTATGGTCGCAGGGCCAAAACACTGACAGAGAAGACTAGTGATTTGTCAGGTGATGCAAGAGGCACAGAAAGGTAAGTCAGAGGATATGCCCAACCAAAAGAGGAAGGAAATCAGGAAAGACAATTAAAAAAATCCAAACACCTAAAACCCAATGAAAGAAAATTAATTTAAGAACATGTTAAAATTAAAAAAAATCCAGAGCACCGTTAATAAAAGGAAAATAATCAGCCAGATTTGAGGATTGCAGAGAAGGATTCAAGAATTAAACTGGACTAGAAGCTGACCATATGTAACAGCAATGCAATGCTTGTTGTACAAAATAAAATACCCCACAACAAAACTGTCATTCTGGTACGTTTTTAAAAGTGTGGTGTATTAAACTAGGAGTAGTCTACATAATTCATCGATGGTCACAACAAAACTGAAGTAACACGTTCAGTCTGTGTTCTACACTAGAAGTTTAGAAAATTACTGTAGATGGCAAAACAAACAGGGCATTACCGATCAAGACAATGGATCTGAAGGAACCGGGAAAACAGGAAAAAACATAAGCCTGCAAACATGAATACTCAAAAACAACGCTATCAGCTGCTGAAACGTAGGTTGTAAATAGAGAACTAGACAAAACACTAACTGATTAAACACAGAGGCTGTGAAATTAATTTCAATTACGATTTTCAGAAACACCCAGCAGTGTTTCTCTCTGGTGCACCTAAATATATTCAGCTATATCAGAAAAGAGCCACGTAACCAGAAGAGCTCCACAATTCCCCCTTAGTCGAGAAATTCCTCAAACTGCCTGCAGTGTTTATAACCCACACTAAACTGGCATCAAGGATAGTGCAGAGGATCTACATTGTTCAACACCATTTAATGAAGAAATAATGAAAAAAATATTGTAAATAGATTTAACTTTAAAAGATGACCCAGAGGACCACTGGATTCTAGTCACACTGCCACCCAGAATTCTGGGCACAGTCAGTCATTCTCTGACTCATGGTCCATCTGTAAAAAGAACTTTTGTGTTTCATGGAGAGCAGAAATTAAGTGATGAACACGTAGTTAAGTGACTGAAATCATAAGCAGAATAAGAAGACTAGATAATATGTAATATCTGTAATATGTAACAATATGTATTTATTCCTGTTTGCTTAAACAGAGATTCTATATGCATCTTTTTCCTGGCAATGCTGTATCACAAGGCATTTATAAACTTTTAAATCTAAAAACATACATTCATTTTTTAAGTATGCTGCATACTTTAAATTCTTTATTTAACTGTTTGAATTTGCTCATCTTTTACTGTTTTGAAGATAAGCCATTCCTAAGTAAAGCATGACACATGAAAGAATTTTAGATCATAATGTTTGAAAATAATTTAAGATTGAAGTATATTAAATGAGTCACAAAAAAAGAACATGTACATAAAAAGCTGTACTATAGGAAGGGGAAAAAAGCAATCCAAACTTCCACACTCAGTGGCTGATTTGAAGAAATTTCCAATAGTGAAGATGTTAACTATCAAATTTGGTGATGAAGTATTTTAACATATCTGAAGTTAGACTTACAGATAACACTTTGATGATTAAGTATTGAAAGTAATAATAAAGCAAAACTAGGCTATAGGTTTTGAGCCTAAACATCACAAGTTTAGTTTCCAGATACTAAACAAAAGCATTATAAAGAAATACATAAGTAAACATTTACATTTTTTCAGAGAGCCCAAATCTTTGCAAGAGCAAGACGTGATAAAAGGATGCCAGTAACAGGAAAGCTAACACAGGAAGAAAGAAAAAAAAAAAAAAGCTAAGCAGATAACCCAACAGAACAGCTATTTACATTATGAAGAAAGTATCAGTTTTAACTGAAATTCTAAGGTTGATGATTGATGAAATGGTTTAGAAAATAATGGCAAGTATTCCTTTAAATGAAGTTCCCCCTCTAAATAAATAAATGGATGCACCTGAGATTTCAAGTAATAACAGTTCACTGAGTTCAAAAAAATGTCACAAGCTAAAATAAAATGGTTTAGGCAATATTTTAGTTTAGAAGGCATTTAAGTGGGACAGTATTTGAAATATTATTTTTGACACATAATAAAGAAACATTATCTTTAAATGTCAAACTTATACACTGATCTTTAAAAAACAACCCCAGGACTTGACAGATTGTATCCTTAAAATCTATTTAAAAGAACAGCTGTATTAAAATCAGTGACGTACTATTAAAAAAAAGCATTGCTACTACAGTTGGAAGTATGTCTTCTGACTCATTTAAATAGTAAGTTAGTACAAAATATGCAACTTATGAATATTGTCTTCATATGGCAAGACTTAGAACACATACTTCTTAAGATGAAAGTGAGTTTATGTTTATTCCTTCTTTGCCACTTCCTTGCCTCAGACATGAGTGTTTTGGCAGCAATGGAATTACTGCAGTTAAACCAGCTGTCACATAAAAGCAGTCACAAGTGTGTAAAAACCCCTAAAATGTTCTGCCTCACTTTTGCTATAGGTTCACTTAAACTGTAATAAAAGATATTCAAACTGCTTTCTGAAAAGTGTGGTGGGTCAATCCAATTTTTAAAGTAGATTTTTAAATTTTATTTTTAAGTTTGGGACTGTGCTGGTTTCAGCTGGGACAGAGTTGATTTTCTTCTCAGTAGCTGGTACAGTGCTGTGTTTTGGATTGGGTGTGAGAATAATGCTGATAGCAACAACTAAAACCATCAGTATGTTAAGTAATGTTTATACTAAGTCAAGGACTTCTCAGTTTCTCAGGCCCTGCCCGTGAGAGGGCTGGAGGGGCACAAGAAACTGGGAGGGGACAGAGCCAGGGCAGCTGATCCGAACTAGCCAAAGGAATATTCTGTATCATACTCAGTATATTAAGCTGGAGAAGAAGAAGGAAGGGGGGACACGACATGTTTGGAGTGATGGCATTTGTGTTCCCAAGTAACCATTATATATGTTGGAGATCTGCTTTCCTGGAGATGGCTTAACACCTGCCTGCTGATGGTAAGTGGTGAATTAATTCCCTGTTTTGCTTTGTTTGCATGCATGGCTTTTGCTCTGCATTTTTTAAACTGTCTTTATCTCAACCCACAAGTTTTCTCACTTCTGCTCTTCCAGTTCTCTCCCCCATCCTGATGCAGTGGGAGTGAGCACACAGCTGTGTGATGCTTAGCTGCCAGCTGGGGTTAAACCATGACAGCCAGCAAATGAATCGCTCAAAAACAAGTTTGAAAAAATTTAACTTGCAAAGACAGCATTGCAAATAAATCACAATACCCCCACCACTGTTGTGGTTTAACCGCAGTCAGCGAAGTACCACGCAGCCACTCACTCACTCACTCCCCCCACACCCTGGTGGGATGAGGAGAATTGGAAAAAGGTAAAACCCGTGGGTTGAGATAAGAACAAATTAATAATTGAAATAAAACACAGTATTATAATAACAACAGTAATGAGAAGGAAAGAATAAGAGAGGCATAAAACTCAAGTGAAAAAAAAAAACCTACGAGATGCACAATTGCTCACCACCCACTGATGCCCAGCCAGTCTCCAAACAGCAATAGCCTCCCGCCCGCCCCCGCCCCCCCCCCCCCCAACTCCCCCCAGTTTATATACTGAGCGTGACGTTCCATGGTACGGAATATCCCTTTGGCTCGTTCGGGTCACCTGCCCTGGCTCAGCTCCCTCCCGGCTTCTGGTGCACCTGCTCGCTGGCAGGGCACAGGGAACTCAAAGTCTTTGACTTAGAGTAAGCACCACTTAACAACAAGTGAAACATCAGTGTGTTATCTACATTATTCTCATCTTAAATCCAAAACAGCACTGTACCAGCTACTAAGAATAAAATTAACACTACTGCAGCTGAAACCAGGTTTCTTGGGTTTTATTCCACTCCCTGCCCCTCTCCTTTTCATTACGATTACTAGTATTATTGTTTTACTTTATTTCAGTTATTAAACTGTTCTTACCTCAACCCACAAATTTTACCTTCTTCCAATTCTTCTCCCCATCCCACCAGGCAGGAGGAGGGAAGCATGCAGTACTTAGTTCCCAGCTAGGGTTAAACCATGACAAAAAGCTAGTTCAGTCAATTTCAGCTGTCTGCTTTGAATAAAATCGATAAATCTTTGATTGTATGAATTGTAGTATAAAGCTATCTTTCCTTCTATATACAATAGTTATAAGACTGAAGCTAGAACCAGAACTTTCTGCATCACTAAGCTTGCAACATCCCTTCAAATGTAAAGTCAAAACCTTGACCTCGGGTCTTACGAGATGTCTTATACCAAGAGATCTGCTTGTTCAGCTAGATAAAAAGATGATCAAGAAACTAATCAAATAACATTGTCTTTGAAGGGGAACAACACCAAGCCACTAAAATGCTTCTAAAAATACATACGTATCACCAAAACTAGAAGGTAACAGTTTTTCTGGCTTTATCTTCCAACTAGAAATAAGACTGAGTTTTAAAAATAAAGGTAACGGACCCTTTGATACTAATTTCCAGGAAGGAATGCTTTCTAACCCTTGGTACCTTCAAAATCAAGACTTTTCTAGATTTTCCTGCAACACATGCCAGTATTTTGATTTCTGTAGACCCTTATATTCTTATTGCTCACTGAGGTGTTTATCCAAGTATGACAAATTGCCTCAATGACACAAAATGGTCAAACAAGGTGATCTAGTGGCACTTTTTGGCCTTACAATGAAAGGCTTAGAGTATGCAACCACAAAATTGCTTGTACCACAGTTCATAAACGAAGACAAGTCAATTTCTCATTTCAAGGCAGATGTGAAATTACTTAGTTCATATTCTTTCCCTACCCAAAATCTCTCCCTCTTGCAATTTCTTCTTTTGAAACAGGTAGGCTCCAGGAGTTTCTGATTTAGCATATTTTCTTTCACATTAGATTAGTAACCTACTTAATTTTATTATCTACTCTAAAATTAAAACAAATAAATAAAAAGTTGGGCCAGTACAAAAGTGCTTTATTGATTCTACTAATGCAAGCCACATTAGCAGTAACATCTAAAAATCTCAGCCAGAAGAACTAAATATACTAATTGCCCAGTTTAACAAGTACACCAAAAAAATTCATTTAACTTGAGCACAAAAAGTTTACAACTCCTGATCAGAAAAAAATAGGGGGGAAGATAATCTAGGTTTGAAAGCAAATTTAATTCAGGTATGAAAACTTTCAGAAGTCTAACCTTTCTTTTTCAAGAAAGAAAATATTCTCTTTTAGTTTTGGAATCAAAACTACAACCTGAAACAAATGTAACTACTAATTGTATTTGTGGCAAATACAACAGCATAGATATACATATATATATATACACGAAGCATCCAATACACTATGAAGTAAGCGTCAGTAATTTGATCATCACAATCATCCACACATCCATACCACCTTAGAAGGTACTGCAACTCTTATGTACTATCATGAACAAGTATTCCTTTCTTTTCTAAATGCTTTTGTTAGCATCTTACCCCACTCTGTTCCATCTCCTGAACTTCGAGCTTCTCCAGCTCCCTCACCATCTTCAGCTGTCACTAAAAAATCAAATTCTTTCAAAGCTTCTTCAGTATCTGGGTCATCTGTTAGGTCAGCAGCTAACCCTTCATTACCAATCTACAAGCAGATAAACATTTTTCAGCATTTGAATCATGAACAGATTTTCTACTGAAATATTTAGGTTAGAAGTGATATAGACTTACTCCGAGTACTTGGTTACAGAGGAAAACATTTTTCAACATGAAATGTAAAAAGACACGATATAATCAGATTTAGAGCTGCTTTTGATCAGTAGTCTAGTGATAATGAGGAAACTAAAAGAATACTGACACTAGGCTTCACAACAAAAGCAATCTTGTACATCCCGGTCTTAATTTTTAACGTAAAACATATCAGTTGGAAAGTTTTCTTATTTTTCTTGCAATATCAATAGTTCTGCACAGCAGCTTTACAAACAAGCTGTGTTTTCTACTGGTCCAGAAGCATTTTTTCTTTTTTGCTTTCCAGTTCTATTTCAGTGTTAACCGTAAGCATGGAAAATACAGTGGTTTCAGAAAAGTGTCTTTTTACTAGTTTTACCACACCTTCATCTTAAACAACCCTCCTCCCTACCAAGGCATCAGTAAAAAGCTTTCTTTTATTCTGCGGGTAGAGACTATTTCCACATAACATGGGGTTATGTTTCTATGACTTGTAGAATATTTTTAGTTTTGCAGAAAGAGACAATTTTTACAAAGGTAACTATATGCAATCCTTCTGTTTTCTATAAAAAGAACAAGCTTTGTCAAGAGTCAAAAAATTAGTGTAGTGTCTTCATACGTGCTTAAGAGATTTACTTATTAGACAATCTTTTTATCAGACTATCTACTGCCTCAGAACAAAAAAAGATTCAACTGATTGGTTGATTAATCTATTTCCCAGAAGTACAAGTTAATACCAAAGGTATGGTAGAAAACCATTCCTGACAAGTCAAGTTGGGAGATTAAGACTTGCATCAAGCCAAGCTAATGCTGCTAGCTATTTCAGGAAATTCAGTGCAGCCAGAGGGGTCATCAAGCTACAGAATACTCTACTGAGCAAAAAGCAATAAAACTGTCAGTATAATGTTTATAAATCAACATCTTTACATAAAGACGCCCCAATGACAGGAAGACTCTTCTAATACAGAAGAAAAAGAACTAAAAAGGGACGGGTAATACAGCCTATCCTACCCAGAAAGCTGCTCATGGAATGGAAAACTAAAGACGAAAATAAAACAGGGCAAAACTTAATTGAACCTTAAACACAAGGTCACCTGGAGACAACTATCTGCCAGGCTCTTAAAATATCACAGTAAAAAATATCACATGCATAAAAGGAAGAATTAAACACATATTTGACATGGAACTGGTTTTGCCCCATTACATAATTCAGCTTCCCCTAATGAGTTGTTCCTACCTTCTCCAAAATTCAGAAAGGGTGCAGATTCTAGTATCTTAAATTTGCCTCATTAAGGGACTCAAAATATGCAGAGAAGCCAAGATGAAAAAATCAATTATCACTTTAAGCAATTAATTCATATTTGCAAACAGGTTGGTTGGTTGATTTTAAGTTTTCAAGGTAATATGTTGAATAAACCACCAAATTCACCAGTAACACAACTGCTTACAATCCATTCAAATTACAAAGGGGCAACAACATTTTAACATGACACATTTATAATCATCTGGGCAAAAATAATTTCCATTTTTTAAAGGGGATTTCAGATCTGTATCAAAATTTTTTTAAAAAAAAATATTTTACTTTGTGTTTCTTATTTATCCGGTGCTTTTCTTTTCCTTCTGCAATATCTTCTATCATGTCACTCTCTTCTTCTTCATCACTATCATCTGCATTTTCTAAGAAGTTAAATGTTTCAAGAACATCACCAGAATTCCTACATAAATAAAAACATTAAGGCAGAATCCATTTTACTTGCTGAAGAGATTCTAGAAGATTAATCAGATTAAATGCAATAGCTACCTAACAGCTTAAGGGCTTTAAAATGAGCAGAACAAGAAATGGTTGTACGAAGAAGTTTCTACAGGTGTCTAATTCCTTATGATAAAAGAACTACTCATCAGAATCTTTCCTTAAAATAACAACTCCAAAGTGGTTATATGACAAATTCAACTTCAATACACTATATATTTTCATATATATAATATAAATAGAAGACATTTATGTAATATAGATACATGTGTTCCTATGTATAATCAATTTCAATTAAGTTCGTAATCATTTGTAGTCAGCTGCACTCATAGGCATTCATATACTCAAACTGACTAGTAGATATCAATGACTAAGTAAAACAAACTTTATGCATTACTTATCTTTTCACTTACCTTTTTATTTCCTGTCCCTTTTGTTTTGATGAAGGAGATTCACCCCCATTAAGGATCTGTTCTAAGTTCTTTGTCTCTACTGAACCGTTTGGTTCTGAATTGGAGAGCCCAAGCAAAGACCTTACCCGCTGGGAGCGTACATCCAATATTGTATCTGTATAACCTACTTCCTGAAGATACCTACATGCATTAAGAGAAAAAAAAAATTATATTTGAGGGAAAAATGAAAGAAATTAGTATTGACTGTTAAAAATTAATACCAGCATTATGTTTTTTATGGAAAAATAAGCTTCATCACTACCCATCTCATATGGAAAACCTTACCCTAAACTGCTTAAAGCTCAAGACTATGAAGTTGTGAAAAAGAAACCGCTATTTACTCACCTCAATTACCCTGTTTCATAGAGTAAGCATGTATACAGCTCCTCACACTTCAGGGAAAACTTTGAATAAACCAACATTCAACAAGGTTACTTACTGTCTCAGTAACTGTCTGCCTTGCTTCCAGGTCAATTGGCTATTTTGAGGTACTGCGGGAACCTCCATATCTTTGGTTTCTTCTGAAAGATACAGCATCACAGTTGGGTGGGGTTTTTTGTTTAGTGGGGTTTTTTGTTTTGTTGGTTTTTTTTAAAGATCAATTTACTTTTTACAAGATAGCAATGAAACTAAAAGCAAATCTTAAAAAAGCTTTAAATTAGATGCAGTCTTATGGAGCATTTCTTAATTTTTTTTATAATTCTTTGCTGAAGCATCAATTAAAAAATCCTTACCCTTTACATGCACAAAAGGAACTAGACAAAAAGATTTAACTTGTACACAAAAGAAAACCTTGGCCTGATCAGCTGAAGTGTTACTGTTAAGAAAACAGGCTTTATCTCTCACAAAACAGAGATGCTTGGAAAGCAACATGGGAAATAACGTTAACAGAAGCAGTGACATGTATCAGCATTTGGAGACCTAGTTAACACCTAACTTATACTGCTTATAAATACATACAAAAAATCCCATCAAACAAATATGAATCATTATTGCTAGTTTCAAGTGGATAGAAAAATACTCAAAATGTGGCACTTCTAAAGCAGAAGAGAAACCAACAGAATTTTAAAAAAGGGGGAATGAGGAATACAAATCTGTAAACCACAATTTTAAAGGTACACTACACAAACACAGGCCAACAATGTAACTTCCCAAAGACCTATATTTCAAGAGAAACCAGGTGCAGTTCTGCTCATTACATAGTCCACAGTTATGAAAAATGTTTTCCTCTCTCTGCAATATTGTGAAAAGTAAAACTGTTATTATCAACTTTTTATCTACATTGGATGCACTCCAGGGTACCAGTAAAGATAGCCTATTTTTTTTCCTCTTAGGACTTTTCTTCCTTGATTTAAGATAAAAACAGAAGCTCAACAAAATTTTTTCCAGTCAATGCAGTACAATACTTTTTCTTCCTCGTTCTTTAAAAACTAGCATCCCATAGAAGTACCAAAGCCTGATAGTATTTCTTATGTTTATTCTGAACTTACGCTTTCCTTCTGAATAGATGGCACAACGCAAATAAATATTAAATCCTTCAAGGGGTATTATGAGAAATAATGAGAAGCAGCAGCTAAATAAGGAATTGTGTAACCTTATTTAAAGCTTTCTTCAACATTCAGACCTCTTTCAAAAAAGGAGAGGTCAATTAATTTTGATTTTCAGATTAAATAGTATTTACCCAATACCAAGCCCTTCTTGGACATCTTCTCTGTAACACATCTAAGCGGGGGGGGGGGGGGGGGGGACACGACTGCAAGATGCAATAAATTTAACTGAGTAAATCTAGAACAGTATATAAGCAAATTATACTAAAACAGACTATTGTCAAAAAGTTACCTGATTCAAAAGTTGGCATTTTCAAGTCACCTTGGTTCAATTCTGTGCCATATTTCAACTTATGGTATTTTGCCCTGAAAAAGTATGCAAATGTTTTAACAAATTAGCATACAATGCTTTTATCAACTCTAAGCATTCTACTATTCCCATTTAAAACAACCATACTAACACAATACAATTTATCACAATAAAACTGTTGTGGCAATTACTGCATCATACAATTATTTCTAGTCTTTCAAGAACACAGTTGAGATAGTCTTTTTACAATTATTTACAATTAGCAAATAACTTACAAAGTTTAGAATGTTCACCAACAACGTGGGGTTTTTCATGTGTCAACTACTAAAAGAACCTTTCAAAAACCAGTAGGTTCAATTATTTAGCACAGGTTATTTTTTCAGTTGTAGCACTGTCACAGTCAGCCAATCATACTACAATGAATGAGCCTCCTATTTGAGATCCCTGCCTATTTGCCACCCAGAATTTCCACGTCAATTTCTCTCCTGCTCTGTCTTTCCTTATGAAAAGCATCTTTCCCTCTGAAGAAGCAACCACATTAGAGTGCTACTTTCCCTCATCACATGTATTCTCTTACTGATTTTCTCTTCCTCATTGACTGGAGGCTTAGCTTCCAATTCCTGCTCAGGCCACTTATGCAAACATGCCTCACTCCTTCCCATCCCCTGACCTCTCATTCTCCATCATTTTTTAAAAACTTTATCTTGATGATACTATTTCGATGCAAGTATGCACAAGCCTTCCAAATCCTATTCTCTACCCAAGCTGCCTATGAAAATGTCTTCATCTCCCTTTACCTCCAGGAATAGCACATGAACTACTTACACCTGTATCCTGGAATTCTCTAACTTTATCCTAGACTTTTCATAGTTTGGCTTTTACCTCAAAGATCCTTTGCAAAAATACTCAGAATCTCAGGGAAAAGAACTCTAAATATTCCATAGTAGAGCCCTGCAAGTTCTCCGTAAAAATGCTAGAAGCCACATTTTCTATAAAATACAGCCGTCTTCATAATTCCAAACCAAACATTTGACAAAAGTTTTAAGAACACCTTAACTGTATCTAGCTCCCACCAATTTTAAATACTATACCCAAACATGAAATTTCTCAAGGTAAGATACATAATAGAGCACATGCTGGACAAAATCAAGAATTTCTAACACATCTTCTCAAATAGCTGAGCCACTGCTGCAATTTTTTCCAAACTGAAGGTAAAAGTTAATCTCAAATGCTGCCTGATATATTTGATGGTATAGAACGTTTTCTGAACTACAGAAGTTTTGCTATAATTGCAATTAGGAACAGTCTCATTAACAAACTGTCAGTAGATGGCACTATTGACCCTTTACAGTAAGATAAAATCCTGCATTCCATAGCAATTACACTGTAATGCTAAAAAACATGAAAAACTGTAAGGCTCCTGAAGACTAAGTATTTGTGTGACCTGAATCTGACTCACTGCCAATTAAACACAATATTTTTTAAAATTATTTTTCAATAGTTCATATTTCATCCATGCACTACCAAGACTGCCTACCCTAGGTGTTCTCCTTAAAGTGAGAGGCAAATCTTTGTTCCATATTGTAAGAGGGCAGTGTTCCACCAAGCTTTCCAGATAAAAGTGCATACTATGACTTATATGCCCTATAAAGTACTGTACATTCGGGGCTAAAAAAAAACCCAAAACAACCACCCACCACAAAAAAAATAATTAAGAAACCGTGAAACTAAATAAAGCTGATGAAATGTTTTGGCTCAATTCATAAGCGAAACCAATAAAATCACTAATTGGAAAGCCAACTTAAAGCTGTTCAATTTAGAGCTGTGGCGAATACTATTTAGGAGCAGTTGTTCCATTCTAGAGCTACAATTTCAAAACAATTAAAATTCTGCTTTAATTGTTCATTAGAGAAGATAATGATGTTATATCTAATCTAAAATTATACCAATGACTAGTCACTACAAATAAGCCAAAATATTGCTGCATGTAACCAGGTCAGTTGTGTCTTTCACATCACATCTGATGCTCAACTTCAATTTCACAGCAAGAAATTAAATTTTTAAATTCCAATAAACTATATATTTGCACATGTATTCCTTTCCATAATTTCACACAAACAAGGGTAATTATTACAGATCTTAAAAATCACTAACTAGCTACAGTGTTGTTGACAAGTCAGGGATGTTACTCCCCCATATCACACAGTAACTGAATTCTACAAGAGGCATCTTTTGAATCCTTTGAGTATTGACTTGATATTCTTCTAAGGCTAAATTTCCATGAGTGAAAAAAAGAGGACAAACAGTGCCCTAAGTTGTTTTAACTGCTTGCTGCTATTTAACTGTTGAATCCCACCACTCAAGGATACAAGCCAGCTCCAGTCCAAACCACATGAAGTCAAAATATAGCCACAGTTTTATGATCTCAGCAAGCCTTATTAATTTAAACACAACCATGCTAATGAAGCTTGGAGCAGAGTGGCTCAGAGTACACAACAGAAGTGGTCTGACTGGTCTGCAGAGCACCATAAAGGAATATACACTAGCGACAAACAATCCTATACATACAACTACAGGCCTAATTTTATTACAGAAATTGATACAGAACTACCAAAATATTTAAGGATATTAAAATAATTAAAAATTACTTCTCTAAAACTTTATCACACATTGTACACAGACTTAGGGATAAATACCAGAAATATCAAGCTGTTTTGTAACTACTACTGGATTTTATTTAATCTTACATAATGATGTCCTGTTTCATACCCTTCTGAGAAATCACAACAGCTATCATTGCCTGAATGAGTTTGTTTCTGACTCCCTATAATCTGATATTTCACTGCATGAAACTTTTTGACAGCATCAGGGAGTCAGCAACAAGAGGAGGAAAAAGGACGTAGAGAAGAATCAGGTGCAACATTAAAAACTGTTGTCAAGAATTTTCAGACCTGAAATTCTCATGATTTCTTTTGCTTTAGACACTGGTTTTTCTTCATTAGTTATGATTCTTTACTCAGAGGAAGAATGGCAAAAAAATAACATCCATTGTCCTGAACTCTTCATTCAGTGCAACAACCAAGAAATTAACCTATTACATTCTTGGATGATTTACTGGCAAGTCAGTACCTACTTGCTTTCCTTACTCAATTGGTCATACTCTTGCAATTAGATCCCCTCAAACTACTGAGCATTTGTAGCAAAAAAAATAACAGAAAACTTCCTTGTTGCCTCCCACACATTCACCAATCAACCCCAGAGTTTCAGTTCCTGTTTTTAGCAATCTTCATGAGAATTCTGGCTGGGACTTAAGCAAGGATTTTCCTCTTGAAAAGTATGCAGTGTTGGCTTGTACCACTAGCCACAAGAACTAAAGCAAACTGCATGTTTCTGCTGTTCTGCTTCTTTTGTACATATGTTTACAAGTTTCTTGCCCATCAGATGAATTTTGGAATTTCATGGGAAGGCAAACTATGAAGGCAGCTGCATTTCAGGAGAAAGCAGGAGTGAGCTTTCACCAACACCACTCATCTTCTGCATTCTGTTATATGATGTCTTCACACTCCAGCTGTAATTAACTGCCTCTGATGTATTTCAATAAGTAGGCAATCCTCACAGCCTTATGGTATGCATTTGCAGAAAGCCTCTTGGTGCAGCACAGAGTTTATTACTGCCAAAAGAACCAAACTGGTCTCCAACTTCACAAAGTTACTTATACCCAAGACACTTGGGTCTGCTATAATAGCATATTATTCCTTTGATACATGCAGTGTTCTTTATAAGAGCACCCACACCCAAACACTTTGCATACTTTTCATCTGCCTTGAATCCAGCATGACTTGGACATTACCTATATGATGTAAGCACCTAACTTTCAGCCTTACACTGGTTGGAAACCTTGAGTTACTTTCCATTTTGAGGACAGGGCTGAATGAAGAAATAGATCCTTTCTGCCTATTACTTTACCAGAAAACACATGTGCTGATATTGCTTTCCACATGAACATATGCCCTTTTCTGAAGCACCTTTATACTGGAATGTTCACACAGAGGTATGTCCGCATCCTTGCCAAAACATTATTTTTAATATGAAACTAACTAATCAAAGTTATTTCTGTACTAGTCACTTACCCATACTACTAACTGAAAATTTAACATACATTTAGACATACACTTGGACAACTAACTTAATGTCCAGGTGAAGCCTCACAATACTCTGCTACAAATTTTTAAGATTGCTCTGGCAGAAATGTCCCCCTCAAATCAAAATGAACAACTAAAGCTATCTCTTTTGTTGTCTGATCCTCAAGATGTTTACACTGTTGAATTCAGCTACATTTTAAGAGCAAGATAAAATTAAATATAAGAATTGAGTCCACTACTGAAAATATAGGCAAATGACAAGATTATTTCCCTAGTGGTTTTGCAAAATCAAGTACTAATTTTGGTCAAACAAAATAACCAGACGACAGAAGAACACACAGGTTTGAAGGCCATTAGCCTGCATGGACTGAATGGAATTTTAATTTTTAAAGCATTAATTAATGCTACAGAAAACATACCCACTGAGACTAGAATAAAAACCCAATACTTCAAAATGTAATACTAACTTTTAAAGGATTCTGTTATGTCACAAAATATAGTTTCCATCGTGCAACACACACAAAGTAGTTGTAGGGAATCAAGAGAAAAGTATTTCTATTCCTTTCAAGTTTAATACCACTGAAGAGCAGATAAAGGCATAGTAATAAGGCAGAAACAGTTTTAGAATGTTTGTTCTTCCTTAATATACTATTCTCTAACTCATAAAAGAGAAACTGCAATTTGAACTTTGTGTGTTTAGGACACTAGCCCAAACAATTTGAAAATTATACTTTTTATTATAGCAGACACTAACATTTAGTCAGAAAACATAGTGTAAAAATGACCAACCATAAAGACAGTTTACATAAAGTAACATAGAATCACCTAGCAAAGATAGTTCACAATGTGATCGAATTCCTTCTAGTCTGTAAAGTCTTCCAGGTCAGATAAAAACGGAACAGTTTTTATACCTACCTTTCTTGTTTTAATGCATATTCTAACATTTTTATTCTTCTTACTAAATCTTTCTTCAAATTTTCTTGACCCTTTCTTTCCCCTTGTAAAAACGCTATCCGAGCCTGAAAACACACAAAAAAAAAAAAAAAGGATTTTATTCCATTCTGTTCCCAAATCAAAGCAATGAAGTCTGGCTTGGAAGGAAGGAAAAAAAAAAAAAAAAAAGACACAAAACACCAAAACCAAACTGTTTCACATTAATAATTTCAGTCAGTCATTAACAACAATATTTCTGCCCTAGAGACTAAGTATTATTTTCTGTTCATAAATGCTGGCAACTTTGCCTTGAAATAAAGGTATTAGTATAGTAACTCTAAAAGAAGGCATAAATAGCAGTCATGTTAAACATTTTAATATATGCACACATTTTCATCCTTATGGCATTGTTTGCATAAATTCTACTATATATTTTCTTCCAAACCCAAAGCCTTATTAAAATAGGTACACAGCATACTTTTAAGCATTTTAGGTTTTAATGCCAGTATATTGAACAGATTACATGAATGCAAATACAGGATTTATAAATCCATTATACAGGAAACAACTATTTTATGGATTCACATTTTACTTACTACTGAAGACAGCTGAAGGTCAGAGTATCACGGGAGAATTGATTTTTGTGTGAAGTTCTATATGGAGAAAAAGAATGCTTTTTTTTTTTTTTAAAGCATCAATCATATTACCCACCTAACTTACAAATAAGTAATGAAGCTTCCCACTTGCCTGCTTAGTAGATAACAATGAATACAGTAGAACATACAAGCTATCTTAACTAATGCAAAAGGTCTAGTGGAAAACTACAGTAGTTGAAAAATAAAGGTAGTAAAGTTTGTTGAGAAAGAATTAGTCTCTTCACTACAAAGTGAAAGGACTTATATTTTGTCATTTGCAAGCCAAAATCCTATGGAAGACAAGGGAATTTGCACATGTGAATACAGAATTTAAATAGTTAATGGTATTACTGGACTGGCCATCATTACAAGAAACCACAGACTCATTTGCCCTCATTATGACTTTAAATTGACTGAAGTCATTGGATAGCTAATTCAAGACAAGACTTAATACATATTTTTCTTGAAAGAGGGATTAGAAAAATAGAATATGGGGAGTAAAGCTGAGACCACTTTGTTCTACAGAGCTGAAGATGGACTAAGAAACAGCAGAGCTTTAATCAGCACCTAATCCATCCCCTTGAAGATTCTGTTAAAAGCAATGGTTGTACACTTTCATTACTTTCAGTGGTTAAGAGTCTGAAACAGTCTAACGAGGATAGCATTCTTGCATTGCTCCTTTCTCAAGAGTAAGTGATTAACATATAGAACTTCACACATCAGCCCTGATTTTAGCCCCCCTGGCCTTCTGCTTAATAATAAACCAAATTATAATGCGTTCTTTCACCTTGCATTAGCCAACTAATGATTTGATCAATTAAAATTTAAAATCCTAGTGAGAACAAGACAGTTACATTTCAGTTAAGAGTCTGTCATCAAAGCATTCTCAACTAACCACTGCCACTTGGTGAGAAAGAGTAATTCACCAAACAGTGCATGGCAATAGAGAAGGGGGTGGGGGGGAAAACCAACACCAGACTTAGTAAGGATTGCACAGGTACTTCAAGATAAAGTGTAGAGACCAAGATCCAGAATCAGCTGTTTTAAACAGTGGGCTCCCAATGGAAGGGGATGGAGAGAGTTGAACAAACCCAACAAATACATTCAACTGCAATTATGTTTCTTAGATTCTAAAAAATACCGTACCACTGCCTCTAATTCAAAAGAAAGCTAACAGCCTTCTGTAGAAAACTACAAGTATACATAATTTGCCCTCCTCTAGTACCTAAGGCAGCAAATGACCAGACAATTTCACAAGCCCAGCTTGTTACCCCAATTTTCACTAGCTGAGGATAAGACAACAAAAAAATAGTATCCTTATACATAAATACGGAAGTACACATAAAATAGATATAAAAGTGGCTTGTTTTTTTTTTTTTTTTTAATAATCACTTTACATGCATGCAATACCATACTTCAAACGTTTGGAAATTACTGTGTGCACACAGATCTTTTTTACAAAAAAACCCCCTGCATACTTTGATAATTATCACCTAAGAAAGGTTATGAAAGCTTTTATGCTCATGGACTTGAATGCAGTTCTCAACTCTTTCCAAAACTCTGCAGTTCTCAACTCTTTCCAAAACTCAAGTCACCTGTAAACGATGGTCTCCTTCCCTTCTATTAGTCTTCTTTCATTGGTCAGCACCTTTTCGTAAGTATTTGACAAATCTTAGTTGCCAGCTGCAGCTGCTGGGCCTTATTTAATCTTCAGTTTGCTGATAATGGAGAGGAAAATAATATAGCTGCAATCATACACAGAGGGAGCCATCTGCTCCTAAACGCTCACAGCCAAACTACTTCCTTCTTCTGGAAATACTTCTGCAGCACTTGACGAAATAGAATTAAGTCTCCATATTTACTAGATATTACCTAGATCTCGTATTTTTCAATTATACAGGTTAATGAGCTGAGTGATCCTACAAAGCAATATACTACAGAAATAATGTTACAAAAATAAACACAACCCAAAAATCCACCCTATGAAAAAAGCCCTCAAAAAATCTTTTATATACAATTGTATGCATAATAATCTTCAAAAGGTTGAACAGAAAGATTGCCACATATGAATGTACTTCATAGTCGGGTTTTTGACATTTTTGTCAATATTAGCAGACTTTTAGCATCACTTTCTGTAATTGCTTATATACATATTTGACTGATTTTAGGAATTATTTTTTTAAAACTTCATTTGTAACCATCACATGGTTAAAATGTAATAGAAGTCATCTATGCAGAAGTTAAGAGCTTTATCTTAGAAATACGAAAAAAATCAGTTTAGTCCTTAGGAACACTTAGTCATCAAGTCCCTCAATACAAAACCAATAATAAGATCACTGCAGATTTGCTGTATAAATTACATTAATCAACTTGCTTCCTTCAGTATTGCACTGAGAAATAAGAGGTGTCAAAACTATCACTTGACATGTTGCATGACAATGAGCCCTAAGAATGAACAGAGAATTTCCCAACACTGAATTTTCAGAAGAGCAGTAAATTTCAGGTTCAATAAAAACAAAAAGTAAACAGATCGGTCTCCCTCAAGGTTGCTGTACTCTTACATTCCACAGACAAACACTTAAGAAATGCACTCTATATAATACAACTTTCTCAATCCTTAGATATTCCCTTCCTTAGAAACAAATCTCAGGAGATCTACATTCAATATGATTTCTAACTACACTGATGATTAAAGATTGACTGGCACTAAAACTAGGAAACGAAATGGCACAGAACAATTTGGTACTCACCTTCCCTCCCTCACTCCCAGTTACAACATATTCTTCCCATTGTCTTAAACCAATCTGCAAGTCCCCAGGCTAATACTAACAGGAGCAATCCTCCTCCTATTTCTGTTCCTTTTACTGTGCTGACTTAGCTGCTTCTGCCACCACACATTAAGCCTACTGAGGAAATCATTCTATTTATTTTTTACTCAGTTCTGAATTACATCAGTTTCCTGATCCTACTCTGTATAGCCATGGGAGTACTTTGGCTGGCACAAGGGATGCAAACAGGATACTGAAGTAACAGCTCCTTTCAGTGACAACATGGTCTTAGATCAGCCTAAACTTACCATGATATCATAACCTGCATGTCCAGGGCATAAAAGTTGCAAAAACAAGAGTAGAGAGGCTAAGAAATTAAAATACAGGACA
Source organism: Falco cherrug (assembly GCF_023634085.1). Taxonomy (NCBI): domain Eukaryota; kingdom Metazoa; phylum Chordata; class Aves; order Falconiformes; family Falconidae; genus Falco; species Falco cherrug. Next base: position 59,763,744 of record NC_073703.1, read on the forward strand.
AGTCCTAACTCTTTTGAATTACAAATTCAATCAAAATGTATTTTAAAAAGTGTATTAGCAAGACCATTTCTTAAGGGGGAGAAAACATTATTTTACAGAACATGTATAAAACACTGGATCTGTAAGGAAAAACATAGCCTCCCATGGCTTTAAAGAAAATCCAGCTGAATTTAGCTGTGTACAGATTCTGTTGGATTTTTTTTTTTTCTTCAGATTCTTCAAACAAGCTCAACCAGGAGCCTCTTTTGCAGGGCAGATTCCTTCTCTTCTACCAGTCTGTCCCATTTTGATATTTACGGTAGTTTCACAGATCTCCAAGATCCACTATCTTTCTACAAAATTCAGTGACACTTGACAACTCTGGGCTCCCTCTGCACCTTCGCCCTCAGCTGTAAATAAGAGTACCACCACATGAACTTGCACGGTTTTATTATGAAAGTGAATTCAGGGAGCTCTGAGCAGCAGATAAGTGACAGACACTCTGTATTTGTGCAAGGATGCATGAAATATGCCTGAAACCAGGCAAGATGGAATACAAGGATAAAAAGAATTACTGAGCAGCTACTTGAATAGTACAGAACCCACAAAAAAGAACTGTCTGAGGTTAAACAACTACAGAATGCACATATAGCAGGGGACAAACAAAAAATCCAACACCTAATATTCTAGACTTTGTAAACTTAATATTGCTTTAAGGGCAGTTGCATTTCAGACATACATGCACTACATTTCGTATCTGGAAAGATTTTTATCTTTTAAGTAGAAAGTGTGACCATGGGGAAACCAGGCAATAGTCTTTCACACAACGAACTGCAAGACCTCAAACAAGAAAATGAAGTTTTCCTTGAACGGTAGGAAATAAGTAAATCACTGATTACACTGTTTGAGCAAAGTGTAATGGATGATTTAAAGTAGTTCACTAAAGAACTTCCATGTAACTTTAAATTATTAGAAGTACTGCATTTCACAGAGAAGCTGATAAATCAAAACGTAATAAAAAATGTTTTCTGGGAAGAAAATGAGCAATTCCTTTTCCTTCTTTTTAAAGAAGCTTGAAAGGTCCTCAAACTTAGAAATTAATGCTCTGCACTTCCTACAGCACTACCTATAATAGCAGCATTCATATTAAAACCGCATTTTATTGCCTCAACTGCACAGAAAAGCCCGATTTAAAGACAATCTTCACATGGATCAAACATATTCCTCTTAGTCATTTAACCACTGAGGACAAAGGACATAAGTTACTACAGCATTTTGGGCAGGTAAAATTGCATTTGCAACCTAAAGGGTGTATAACAACTACATACAGGATTTCATAGTCTTATTTAATTAATAAATCCCGATATGCAGTGTTTGAAATATTCAAACATCTCAAACCTGGCAAAACGTATCAAAAGAAAAAAAGGCATGAAACCTGAAGAGTAAAGGAGGTAAGACAGATTAAAGGACTTGCCTTACACTGTTTGTACAGGGAAGTGTTAGTGTTCCATTCAAACAATCAAATTCTAATGGATTTACCAATACAGGAAGGAATGCAATCAGTGAGTATACTTTCTTTCCAGTTGTAAACATTGTTAACTCTCAGACTCTAGAAGTGTTATTTTTAAAAAATTCAACTATATGTAAAGCAATGCCAGCTGCAATGCAATGCCTGTGTTTTCTTTTTCTAAAGTCTATTCAGACTTCTGGAAGGAAGGAAGGAAAGGCCTTCAGTATTTTTGAAAGAACTGCAACACACTGAAGCAGCTTGAATATACATACCCAGTGCACACACAAGTGTATGCTTATCCTACTAGGGTATGCCACAAAGCTCAAAACAATAGTAAAATATTTTTGTAAATATTTTGTTTTAATCACAAAATTATTGTCACACATAAAAACTAACTTCATCTTTATTTTTAAAAGTTTATTGTGCCAAAGATGAAGGAGAACACTGTTTTCAAAAACTAAAAAATACTATGGAGGTGAAAGATTTGACTCGTAACAGTAAGAGTCATAATAAACAATGGACACACCTGTGTAGCTACTGATGGTCTAGTTCCCATTCACAAAAGGAAAGCTGAACAGAAGAGAAGCCTTCACTTTCAGTTTTCGACACAGTTTAAAACCATCTCATTCAGAACACCTAAACATCACACGTGTAAGCGTTAAGCACTTCAAAGAGTTTTAGTGTATCCTTACGGACTTGATTATGTCTATACATTTATTACAATTAATCTTATACTGTCAACTGAGGACTGAAAGAAGATACCTTGACTATTTTAAATAAATTTATATAAAAAAATAAAAATCAATCTTTATTTTGCAAATTAAAGTCTCGGGCACAATTCTCTCCAGTAAGCTGTGCAGTGAGATGTCACTGGTCTTATCAAGATCATACATGTTTCAAAGATATACCACTTTTAAATATCCTGTAAAATGAACAGTAATTGAAAGACTTCAAATGAGAAACATTACCTCTCACATGTTAACAGAAAACCTTTATTTCATACCATAAGCCCAGGTTTAAGGTCCAGAAAAAAAAAAAATTTCAACGGCTAGTTAATACAAGTGTATATTTGAGCAACATTTGCAAATGAAGATCATTTTCTGCACAACCTTATGAACACTCAGTTAAATATCAGGTCAGTAACTACTGCATGCAAAGTAGCAATGGTATTAAGATGTCTCCTGAAGGTTCCCTTTTTTATGGATCTTTTCCATTTGCACCGATAATCATTTCTTACTCCTCAACCAGTACTTTTTCTAAAGACTCATCTGATCACTTTCTGATTGCTTTTCAAAAGCAATACTTAAGCACTAGGAAAGTGACATACTTGAGCAACTGTCCCACAAGAGTGGTAGACAGAAAACTCAGCTAGCTCTAAAGAGAAATTTGGCAGGTTAGTGACACAACTGACAGATACAAGAGAACTTACTCATCTCTAAGTCCCCTTCAGCCCTGCAATGCGTATGGCGAAGACCATGCTTCCAGAACTCCCTCCTTCCCTGAAGCTGTCCTTCCTCTTTACCACTACCACGGTATCACCCCCAGTCATTCAGTTTGCTTCTTTTCACTACAGGGCCAAATACTGTCAAGTTTCATCAGCTTCCTTGAACAATTTACAGAAAATCCAGCCTTCAAATTTGCCCTCTGCGCTAAGGTCAAACTTCTAAGCCACAACTTAAACTCAGTATGAGATTGCCTTCATTCTGTCACTATTCCTTACTAGAAATTTTCCATGGAATCATTTTTTCTTGTGCTAGGATTTTAATAGCCACTCTCCTAACCAACACAGTATTTATGAATACTGGAGTCACAAAACTCAGATTAACTTGTGGATGTGTTTTTAGAGACTAACACAGTCTAAATTTCATGGTCTGGGAACTAAGTAAATCAACTGTCAATAGATGCCTATCCAGCACACAGACACTAGCAGCGGGGGTGTGTGTGTAGTCACTTGAGACTATCAGGCCCCAAAAAAGTTAGAGGCCACTAAAACCTATGGATTCAAACTCTCTTACAACAAACATTCCTGTCAAAGACTATTTTTTTGGAATAACAAATATAAGTGCCTTGGAAGTTTACCATATTGACTGCTCTTGTTCTCAAGTGTTCTTCATGCAACAACAGACTTCCAAAATTTTGTTCCAGTTAAAAACTTACAAAATACTGAGCACAGTTTAATTTATAATAAGTTTTTCTTTTCCATTTTAGTCCCAGAGGCAATCCTTAAGAAAAGTAAGTTGCTGCCTAGGAATTTTTAAAAGAACTGTCATCTTCCTGGGAGAAGATTCTATTCTGTAACACTGAATTAGACATAGAAAAAATTAACTTCAGGAAAAGTGAAGTTAATCTGGTCATTATCATCAAGATACTGCAAGAGAACTACTACAGTGCTCCATGCCACAGTGTTAGAATATTAGCCCCTGTCTCTGTATGCCAGCTCTCCTCCCAACACACCTCAATTTCTGTAGGCATTTTATTTTAGCATCATTAAAGACTCGTCCACTAGCAAATTTTAATTTTCCTTTGCAAATCATCAAGAACATCAGCATCTAAGCAGACCCAAGATCCAGCAAATTTTAGCTGAAAGCTGTTCAAGAGCTGTAATAATTTCTTGAATCAACTGACAGTTAACAGGAATGCTTGCAGGTACTAGATTACCTAACCAGACACAAATGCTCATTTTGACCTCAAAAAACACTCACTCATTTTTACCTCCAAGTTATTCTATCTTCACCAATATCAATATAATTCTACTGAGATATTACAACCTTTCCATTCAAACATCAAATTGAATGCCATAACTCAAGACAATTAAGTAGCCAAGTAAAACATAAGCAGCAAAAGTTATTTCTTACTACTTACAAACACTGTTCTTTGAGGAGTCTGGATAGTGTACCTCAACTGCATTCCTTTAGCAGGTTGAATAATCTATGAAACATGTTTGGACACAAGCTCCCAAGACTCCAAGGCAGTTTTGCTTCTAATAATAACGTAAGAAAGCTCTGCAAATAAATGTAAATTAAACTAAGATCTCTTTACAATCAGAACTGTTTCAAAACATAAGTATCCTTCAAGAAAGTATGTACTTCCTGAACATCAAGTCATGTAAAAATGAAACTAGGAATCCTACATCTGTTCTCTTCATTGACTTGCTATGGGACTTTATTTTCCAATAAATAAGAATATTAGTGTTCACATGACTTTTACAGAAAAAAATTAATGGAGAATGTTAAATAGTTTTACATATCAACACACAGTCACTTTCAATGGGACTACAGAAAACTGTGAGAACTAGTTAGGCAGTTTAGTCTGCCAATACATAGTTTGGTCAACGCCAAAATGTAACACAAAACACATACTACATTCACCTTCAGTGTTTCTTTATGAAACTATCTAGCAGGTCTCTGCCACGATATTCACAATAGCACAAAGGTAGATCGTGTTAGTGTCCAAAACAGACTGCTGCCAAAAGCCTCTCACACGCATTACCAAATGAAGCAAGAGTATACACCACACCCACCCACCCCCCCAGAAAAAAAAAACCCCAAACAAAAAACCCAAAACCAAACCCTGCCAAATTTCTTCGTCATTTAACACATCGGAGCTTGAGAGCATCGTGTCTTTCATGCGCCTAGTACTTTCACTGTCTCAACAGTTTTTATAAAGTCAGGTACCTATTGCAAAATATTGGGAATAAACAGAGGACAAAATAAATGTCCTGTATTTTTCCAGGATCAATGCTACCTTCTTTCTTTGCCACATACAGCAGCCAAAAATTAGGGATTTTTCCACAGATTAAAATACATTTTTATTAGACTACCATTTGGTAAGATATCATTGAAGTTTTGCATTTTTAAAATAAAAGTCAGTCATGGTATTTTCTAAAGGTCTGTGCTGGAAAAAATCCACAACACAATTGCAACACCAGCATCAAAATCTGAACTCTTGCCAAAAATATCAGCTATCAACTGGAAATGTTCCCTCCCCCAATTAACAAGACTTTATACAGTATTTCCTATGTAAACTTTCTATTTTGGAACATTTTGTGTATTATTCCAGTACGAAATGCTTAAGGGAAGCAAAGCTTGTGAGCAGTGTCTTCTCTTTGGGCAAACTTATGAAAGCAGACACAGACAAGCTTGCGGACAAGTCAGAGTCCAATCACCAGCTTTGATAAGCAACAGCAAAATACACCGTAACCACAGATTAGATTGTTTTAACCACTTGAGAAATACTCTTGACCATCGCAGCTACGACACCACAGTACAGCAAGTACTTTGAAGACATTTAGCGTCATCATAAATGTCAGTTTATTCATTAAATAATGTTCTAAAGTAATGCTAAAATAATTCCTAAAAAATCTGCACTCTACTTTGAAGTCTCTGAAGCACTTTTCTGCCCAGACCAAAAACTCTCGATATATATTTACCCATACCAAAATAATCAAAGATTCAACAAAGCACAAACTGCTGAACATGTTTGTATCTTCTCTGTGTGCTACTGAAACACAGATATAAGCTGCTATAGACAGGTCTGCAATTCATACACAATACTATGTAATGGTTCTAATTTACAGCACAAACGGATTGCAAAACACAGACTGAAATGCAGTGCAACCAAAGCAATGGTAAGAGACCTTAAAGAAAGATCAGGATTATTTTGCAATCAGGAGTCTTAGAATTTACACTGCAAGGGTTCCTGTATGTTTTCTTCTGATTTTAATTCTTCAAGAACAGTTTATAGCCTGACAGGCATATTAAACAGCCCACCAACTACTAAACTACTGTACTTTGATACAGACTATTGGTAATCTGATAAGGTCTCTATTTTAGCTAATAAATGAAAAAAGTCATTGCCTTTCCTAGCAGAAACTAGCTATGTTGAGTACATTTCACCTATGACAGTACAGATAGCACTGGCTTCCTTTCCATTTAAGACAGCCATTCAATCCTGTGAATATGCAAGATTAATCTACAGTACTCTCATAATCAAATTCCTGCTTACCACTGCAGTCTTCTTCATAATTAGATTAGAACACACAAAGCCAAAGAAGTGATACTGAAAATAAGCAAACTATGCATTTGTGTGGCTGTATGTACTTATAAACACACATACATTTTACTGGAATTTGATTTGGAGAATATGCTTTTTCTATCCAAAGCAGGCAATATATAACACTTTTTATTTTCAATCATACACTTGAAGAGATTAATGCATGACTCCAAAGTCAAGGTGCTGGAGATTCAGCTTTTATAACACATTTATAAACTATCTATCTTCCAAGAGGAAAACAATAGTCCTCTAGGTTCTCTAACAGGATAACTGGAGTGGGAGAACCTAGGAAAGTATGTTTTCAAACTAACAATGATGCAAGTAAAATTGATTTAAAAGTCAAGAAGATCAATTAAAGTAGTTTGAAATTTAGACAGAATAGATACTTAATTCAGTTACCTTTGGACTGATTCAAATATGACTTGAGATTTAAATAGAATAAAAATACCCTGAAAAACCAAACCAACAAGAGAGAAAAAGAAATCCCCTAGTTCCCCCAGTAGCTTATTCCAAGGGTCCAGTTTTTCATTTAATTATGATGCCTTACAAAAAAGCATACAAAGAACTTATAAACTTAATAGCAGAAAATTAGACTACAGAGTAATAGATGGCTTATTTTGAATCCATTCATATTTCTTCTGTGCCTTCATGTAGAAAGGATTTGTAACTTTTAATTGTACAGAAATTATTTCAGTATTTTACACTTGTTGCCTGATTATTTCTTTGGCTGTTCTACCAAAAAAAAAAAAGCAGCAGCTACCCAACTTAACACATGTATCTGTCACATGATTTATACCCCTTCCTTAGGATAATTTTCCTTTTTTAAGGTGAAGTTTCCGTCTGCTGTGTCGTACCCCTGTAAACAATTTTCTACTTTAAATCAGAAAGCGTCTGAATATGTCTAAAACCCAGGGAGGCACCTAATGAGGCTGCCGCTCAAACTTCTTTTTGATTAGCCAACAGGACTGAATTCAATGGCTCTCTCTTCAAGAGAGGCTGTTATTTCCAGCCCTCAAATTTTTATGTTGAATTTTCAGCATTCTTTTCAAAATTACTACTGAAGAATGGGACATTATATTGCAATGTTGACCTTGCCAGTACTGCACAGATCACAAGACAAAAATCACTTCCCAATTTATAACTCCCACTTAGAAAGCCAGACATCATCAGGGGTTTTACAAATTTCTTTTAGCAGGAAACTCACAGCAGCCCTGGAAGAAAGCAACTCAGCGTATTTATTTCAGCACACAGTCACCCACTGATGCAGTTTCGCTTTCTGCCACTGCCATCTATATTTTCTACATTTCTCCTCAATGCATGAACCTTGCAAGTAGCATCTTTTAAAACCAAGAATAAGTTTCACACCTTGGCCCCATTTCTAACTAAAAATATTCATATACAGTCTTTTAAACTGTTGGGCATTTTTTGGAACACATCTAAGCTAGCAAAAAGTTTTCTTTCCAAGAAAGTCACCACTACAACCAGTAAGACTAATCATACACCATCAGCATCACTATAGTAGTGCATTACTCCATTAAGATGTAGTTATATTGTTGTTATATACAGCTAATAGTCAAGTGCCACAGAGTTTTGGTAGACACAATACTAAATAGAACTAGGCTCTTTATTATTACTAGTGGTTGTAGTACAAGAGCACACATGCCAGAGTGAAGCTGAACACTTTGTAGTGTGGCAGGTCCTTACAATCACTATAGTGGAAAGGGAAGGAAAAATCGCAGCATGGCAAATATCCTCAAGAACATACATTTCCTTTCCAGAACCGGCAACATTATTTATTATTTAGGAATACAGAAAGGGAAAGTATAACCTGCAGCACACTGCTAACACAGTGACCTGAACTGACCTAGACTGTTCTAGTGATGAACACTCATGTCAATGTTCATCAGCTGCAGGTCAGTAACACACATCCCCAAGGAACAGACAGAAGGAAAGTAGAAACTACTAGTGTTACAACGAGAATATAAGACGACATCTATATACACATAAAAAAATACAGTATTACAGCGCTAAATGAGCTTCGCATCATTAAGGTAGTGACAATGTTGACAGTAACAAAATCAAATACAATCAAGTTGACGGAAATAAAAGAAAAAACAAGAGAGTAAGACAGTTAAAATACAAGTGTGTAATTAAGTGTTTTAAGGGAAGCATCACAGAAAATTGATAAGGAATGGGTATTTTGCACCTCCTAAATGTTAATCTAGCCTCCTGGCACAGAACAGTGCCAGCACTCTCTTAACTTATACCACTCTATCAGAATTAACACAACCAGTAGTCCTGCCTTCTACCAATTCAACTGCACAAATCTTGCTAAAGCTATAAAACAGAATATGCCTCATAAAACTTGTAAAGGTGTTTACATGTTCTCCTTGAATACTTCTGAGAGTTGTTTGTCAGAATAGGATCTTTTTCTTTCCCAGTGTCTCAAAGCGTATCCCAGGATTCTGCTTCTGCACCCTGGGGCCCAGAAGTTAAAGCACCTTATCCTCAAACAATTTTAGTTTCATAACTCTTGAATTGCCAAGTGTTTTAAAGAGTTAAACTTTATACTTATTCCCTACTTTGACATACTGTGATACCTAAAATACAAGCAAATGTACTGAAGCTGTCTGCTGGTAAGCTTCGTATCAAGCAGACCATAGTATTCACCTTGAAAAATGTATTTTGAGATGAAAATTATTTTACACAGAAACAAACCACAGTTTCAAGTTAAATCCTAGAATCAAGCATTCTCCAGCTTCTTACAGTGGTCACTAATATAGAGCAATGGGTTGTGAGGGTTTTTTAGATATTTTTTTCTAGAAGGAGTATTATAGAACCAACCTCAAATTTGGTAGCAGTGGTTTGAGTGACCATATTTTGGGTAAAGAGAATCCAAGGTGAGCAAACGGAAGAAAATACACCAAACAATGTATTTAAGGGGGAGGAAAAAAAAAAAAAAAGATAATCAGAACTTCAGGCATCTGAAATTTCTTAAGTTCGTTCCCTGTTTCAGGATAATTTCAATCAGCATCCACAGAAGCACAGTTTTTCAGAAGGCTGTGGCCAAGACGCAGGATTTTTCAATACAAATATATATATAAACATATAGAGTACCTTCAAAAAGGCTAAGAATGCACTCCATCTTCCAGTTACATTGTTTGGAATTTACTGTGAACCCAGAAAAATTTGCTTTTACTCCTAATGGCTAACAGCAAGTTACGTCTATTTAGCCATTTTTATAAAAATCCTAGAGGCAGAAAAAACTACACACTACTTGAATTCATGCTGTCGGCTCAGGACTGATCCTGAAGAACAGACAACTTCATAATTAGCTCTTAATACCTGTTGGAGTTGCACAAATGAAGGCAGAAGATATCATTAAACTTAGTATCCTGCTGAGCCATTGCTCCGAATATTTCAAGAACAGTGTGAGTGACAAAAAATAACAATCAGATATGCAAACAAAGCTCTTGCAGGTCATTCTTTGTCCTGAAGATTCACTAAATCAGTGGAGGATCCAACTTCCCTAGCCAGCTCTTCATCAATTAGGAAAAAAGGAAATCATTATCACTTTCTCCAAAGTTCTTAAATGACAAAAAGATGAAGAACACTCACCACTATCTCAAAACCGATTTCCAGTAGGAAATAAATTATTATACCACCAGATACTGCACCCACCAAAAAAAAAAATCCCTCAAAGCGAGTTTTCTTAAAGAGCCATTAAATGCACATACATGTGATAGCAATGAAACTAAGACATAAAATACATGTCACAGTGGGTTTTTTTTTTAAAAAAAGGTAATTTTCATCAAGAAGTGTTACATAACATACTTTTAGGCTGTGCCTAAAAGAAAACCTCACCAGAGTAGCTGTTATCAAGTAACAGTTCTGTGCATTGCATTTAAGTAAGAGTGACTTTATTCCAAATAATTATTTATGAAAAGGCAGTTATTACACAGTAAAAACACTTTTGCGCCAAGTGTTGACAGCAGGGAGTTATTTAGGAACAATATTCCAGGACTGATTACTTAACTACTATGCTGATCAACATCTTCCTATACGTAAACCTCATAGCTATTCAGCTATTTCCTATTTGATTTCTACATGGATCTTTATGTGCCTCTGTGTCCTGCATTCTTTCACTGTCTTTTGCCTCTCTGAGGTGTGTACTGCAAGAAAATTATACAGAAATGTTAAAGATCTGAATCAACCGTTTAAAAAAGAAAACTGGCAGAACAAGGCATAAACAGAAAAGCAAACACACTGGGACTTTTTATGATGAACACTCTAATCCTTTAGAGCCACAAACAGTATCTCAATTTTATAGTGAAAGAAGTTAAATATTAACAAAGTACCTACCCTCTTTTTGCAGCAGAAAATCTTATTCCTATTTACCTTTAACTACATTGAGAAATCTCCTTAGTTCATGTAAGGAGAACTGCCTGTCTTTTAGTGTAAGGTCTGATATATAGCACTTGCCTTTTAATTTACAGTCAGGTCTTCTCTGTGGATGAATAATCCACAAAAAAAAACCCGAAAACAAACCAAAACAACAATAGCTCTGCACATTTTCAGTTTGGAACTGCTGCCAAGAAGCCTATGAGGAAGGCAGGATTCACATATACACACACAGGACAACACTTTCAGCCTTCAGTAAACAGGCACCTGAAGTTCTACCAGAGGCTATCTGCCTCTAATGCAGTTGACTAAACAGCTTACAGAAAGCCACAGTAGGGAAACCCTTGATTATGTCTAATTGCCCTCTACCCAAAATACACAGAACTCTCAATTCAGTGCTTTAAATTTCAAAAGGCACTTAACTCTACAAAATATGTAGCTGTTTTCACCATTAGCTTAGAAAAATTATTAATGAACAGAAGTTTCTGGGTTTTACTGTTAGACATTTGCCGTTTTGTACTGGAAAAAAGTTTCATTATAAAACAAAGGTATTAAATATGCAAATACTTTATAATGTAAATAAACATTATTCACTTGTACAGACAGTTACTTCTGCACCCCTGCTACAGCAAGCACCTTAACAGCTTGCACGAACTGAAGTTAGCCATTTCAGGTGCGTGTATTACCCACACACCTCATGGCATTTACAAGTATTGCAAATAAGAAAGTTGATCAACTTTTTACAACCTGCTTCATTTTGGTTTTGGTCAGTGCCGGTTAAGTGTCCTCTGTCATTTTTGTGGGTTTTTTTAAGGTCTGCTTTTGTAGTTAGTGATGCTTAATTTCATAATGAATACTGAAATACATCTCTAAGACCCAATGAAATAGCCATTTATCAATTATACATATTTTCTAACTTCAATGATCTAGAATACAATCAATAAACAATGCACATGGTTAAAATACACTGTGCATTTCACAGTTGCAGCATCTGCATTTTCTGACTGTAACCTTTGCATGTTCTATCACAGTTAATGCCCCTGACATCAATCAGGGTTGTTATTTAAGCAAAACAGTACCAAACCAGCACTATGTGTATTTTCAAACAATCAAACCAAAGCATTTCAAAGCTGCCTCATTGGTCATAAGACTAAGACTGGCTACGTCTGGTCAGACCAATAGACTACCAACGCCAGTATGCCACTTGAACTATGGGCAAACAGGTAGCTCCACAGGAGCAGCACAAAACCAGAATAAACCTCAGAAAATATTCCAGATCTCCAAAAACTTGTAAAGCAAAAGTATCCTGAGCCAGAAATAGTGTTTTAATTTAGACACCCCCAGGGACTTTTCTTCCACAAACTCATCCAAACACTTTTTGACCCAAGAGCATTTTAGTATCTACAATAGACCCCTGCAAAAAATTTCACTAATTCCTGAAAAGTCAGGGTGGTGGGTTTTTTTATATATTTTACTTCATGCTTCCTAGCTGCTGACTGAGACGCACCGATTCTTTCCTTAACTAATGACCATTAACCATAACTAACCTCTTCCACTTCAAATCATCAAAATTATTTGCTTACCAAAAGCAAGGCAAAATCTATACTATCAGTATTAATTGTTCCTCCAATTTTAAGGGAACATTCCCAGCATTATCCCCCCTTCAAATCTGCAACACATTAAAACAAATCAAATACTTCAGCAATTGATTCTTGCTACACTTTGTAAACACAGAAGCTCTGAGAAAGGTGGAACACTGCACACTATCTACACTCTGAACATCTTCTCATCTACTTCATGACATTAAGCCATTTACGTACTTACAATTACATGTAAAGTACCTAATTTAGATAATCACCTCGAATCTGAACTATTCCCATGAAGATGCACCTTTTGTTGTTTGGTTTTGTTTGTTGATTTTTTAAAGAACCACCTATTGGGATATAACTGCAATATTGATGAGGTTCCCAAAGTTCATAAAATTCCTTTAATAGCTGTTCTCCACACCCCAGGAGAAAGGGTGGAGGAAAGAGAAGCATACAAGTACCATTGGAAATCAGTAGGTTGTTTCGTTGTTTTTTTTTTAAACACTTACGTAAAAAATACAAAATGCTCCCACAATGTCAGTGAATAGTTGAGAAAAGAGCATTTGTAAAATTAAACTAGGAACTTCAGTTGTACGTCACTAAAGCTGTCTTTATATGATAGAAAATTTATTAACTGCCATATTAATCTTTATGCACATCTGAGTTAAAAGGATGCATACTGTTTATACTGGAATTGTATATACTTTTTTCTGAGTACTTACATTTCTTAATTATTCTTCCTATTCGTCAAAACATCTGGAAATAGCGTCTTCCGTTAATTATCTCTCAACACATTCTTGTGTGACTTTCAAGCATAAGACAGAGTAGTCAATCTCATTTTCACCTAGTTCAGGAAACGCGAGAAAACTGCACAACTGAGACCTTTGTACTAGCCAAGCATTATCAGCCTGCAAGCCCCATAAGAAAGTGGAATTCTTGATTTCCCCTCAAAAGTTGCAAGTCTTCCTATGACACTCTTTTCAACTTTATCTTCCTTCTCTAAGAGTTTCTGTAGTGCACCTCCACAGTGTTTTCCTATACATTTTTCTTTTAGGAGACTGCAGAGCCACTTACCTCCTAAAGGAAACAATTATTTCTAACAAATATGTAATATCCAACAATATGGGCTTGCTATAACTCCTCTAAAGCACACAAACATCTTCAAAAACACCGACTGAACTTATCTCAGTGTAACAGCTACCAACATCAAGGTCATTACACCGACAGATCAAAGTTACAGTTACAATCACAGAACACTGTTACAGTGAAAATGATTCTTTTAGTTAACAGACTAGGGAACAGACCCAGTCTATTACTTCAAGCAATCGACACAGTATGCAAGGCCATATCATTTCCTTTCAACACAGCAGTGAGTAAATGCTAAGAAAGCTACTGTGCTAGACAGCATTACAAGTGAAAGGGGAAAAAGTGTACTATGGTTCAAGTACTGCACTCCTGATACTTTACATTTCTGTACTTGACACAGATTTGTGCACACAGGTTTGGCAAATAGTTATGCTGCATCACTTATGCACACAAACAGAACAGCCATGCACCTGAACAGCTGGAAAAGGTAACGTAACATTATTAACATTTAAGATTTACAGTCCAATAGGAATGAGAACTTAAGTCCTCTAGTACAGGACTTCTAAGAGCCACAGGGTTGAGACGCTTTGTCAGTCATTATGGTTGTGGTACAAACCCCAAGAAAATGAACATGCACTGTAATTATAAAAATGTGTCCCATAAACAGGTAGAACAATAGAACAAGAAGTTGATGACAAGATCCGAGGAAGAATAAACTGTTAATGTAGATCATCCCTCCCTGCACCAACACCCCCATAAGCAAAGAACACTCTTACCAGGGGTGGGCAATTCTTCCAGTCACTTGAACTATACAGGAAAAAAAAAAAGGGGGGGGGGGGGGGGGGGGGGGAGGGAGGGATATCACTCACGAGTCCCATTAATTTCATACTACAGACGAGGAAGTATCTTATTCTTCCGAAGAATAAGTGTCAAATTCAGAAGGTAAATAAAATCATATATATTGCTAAGGCATTTGGTTTTCCACATACTTGTTATAAAGCATCGTTTGCAAAGTTATCAAGTTAACTTAGAAAGAACATGTAATTGCCAGCACCAAGAAACAATGTTTAGAGAGTTTACTGTCATGTTGAAAGAAGGAATAAATTACCTGCATGAGAAGACTTGCATCTAAATCATACAACTCTCATACTTCCATATTAATCAGCTGTTGTCATGCTGTGGAATTTTTTTTTCTTCTTTCAACCCAGGAGGCCTCAATCATCAAAAAGCTCACACTTGTACATAGTATCACAGATGATTAACACTCTCAGCAGGTTCAAGGGACAAAACTGTTGTCTGTGGTCCAAACTACTAAGGCTTTTTTAGTCTCAAAATGTACAGGGAATTTACAACTCAAGTTGTAGAACAACAGAAAAATGCAGCCCTGGTAAACATATCTCTTCCAAAAATATTTTCAGCCCACTCCTGTATCAGTCTTCACTACTATACAGGTTGACATTTAAAATCCAAAGGTAATGCCCTCCCTCCATTCTATCCTGGGCTTCCAAAGTCATAAAAATCCCCACCCTCGTGCATACGTACTGTGTAGTGACTATCCCTTCTCCGTCTCATGACCTGATGCACACATGAGGTAAAGTGAATCAACACATATATAGCCAGGGTCAGATCTGTATCGTACCTTCAGAAATAAGCAACTGAAACAGTATGGCCATGGATGGCAAATAGCAATGACAAACAAAAGCAGCAGACTTGGCAGGAACACATCACAGTGTCTAGAGGCCACATGAGTTCACAGCAGCGCTTTTTCAGTCAGACAGAGCTTTCAAAGTCTCCAAACTGAGCTTTACGTTAGAGTACAGAATGCAGTACTTTGTTTTAAAGTAAGAAGCCCATACATAAAAGAAATATTTCAAGATGGTTTTTGCTTGCTAGCGAAGGGTGCTAAGCAACTTATTTACAGAGAGCTATATTACTAAGACACTAGAGAAACCCAGCGAAATAGTCCGTTGTTCTCTGCTAAAACCACCCACCAATGTCCAACAAACTGATTTTAAAAGCAGCCGTTCCACAGGGCTTATAGTAAAACCAGCAGTAAGTGAAGGAAGCAGTGAAACCTCTTCACTTGCTTCCCTTGGTGTTTTCTAAAATTCCTTCATAATTACAGTTGTAACAAAAATAGTGCTGATTACGTGCTTATTATAGAGTTGAGAAGTCCTGAAAGAATTGCCCAGGCTCAGGTATAGTTCTTGGTTCTGAAATCTGAAAGTAAATACTTTGCAAATGTTGGCTGCTGATGCAGCATGCTATTAAAAACTAATTACAGTGCAATTTGATGGAATGCCGCTTCAAGACAGTAAATATTCACTCAATATAAAAATCACCAAAAATTCTTTGGAAGCAACAAAGTTTGTTTAACTGTTATTGTCTACCTGTCAGTCCAACGAAGGAATGACGACTTCTACATGGACATCTCACATTCAGTAGATTTTTTAACCTGTACATTAACCTGTAATAGTCTATGCACAGTTTTATTTTTATGTACAATAAGAATTAGTAGAAGTGCCCTTTAATAGAAAGCAACATCATTGGCAAGAGATCTATATTGGAATGCCAACACTCGCTTTCTACCAGGGAGTTGTTCGGTTTTGGTTCCTGAGATCAAGTTCACAGTTTTATAAATACTAAAACGACCATGCCGCAGACCCATCAACTCCTCGCTATTCTTCAGCGGTTGTTCCTCCATTAGGAAATCTCCAGAGAACTGAGACAGAAGGAAAGAGAGCATACACACGACCTGTCTCAGACCAACGTGCCCGGTCAAGTCCTTTACTTGAGATGTGCCCGGACACCCTTTCCCGTCCTCTCCCTGCTCGGGAGGCAGGCACTCCTGCCCCTACGCTGCTCCCTCTTCTGCCCCCAGAGCGACCGCTCGCCGAGCTTCGAGGAGGCGCCGGCCCCGCAGGCCCTCGCTCCCCATAACGCGCGCCCAGGGCTGCGGAGGCCGCCGGCCCGGAGGCCCCGGAGTCATTGTGCTGGGGTGATCCCAGCTGTCAAGGCGCAGCTCGCCCCGCCGCGGGCGGGCGGGGAGGAGGGCCAGCAGCCCCGCGCCGCGGCGGCGCCCGCCCGCCCTTCCCCAGCCGTCCTACGGGCCCCGCAAGGCGCGTACGGGCGAGCGGCCTGCGGAGCAGGGGCTGCCTCCGGAGCCAGGAGCCCAGGCGGGCGCCATGCTAAAAACCAAAATGGCTGCCCCAGGGAAAGGAGCCCAGCTAAGGCCGCGAGGGGCTGCGCCTCTGCCGGCCCCGCCGACCGGCGACGCCGCTTCGCCCGCCGGACCTCGCTGGGGTACCGGCCCCAAGCCACAGCGACCGGCTGGGCCCCAGGGGCCCAACGGGCTCCGCTCGCCCGGGCAGCTCTGCTCCCGCACCCCGAGCGCGGCCCGGGCCCCGAGCCCACCGGAGCCTGTCCCAGCCCGCGCCTCGCTCCGCACGGAGCCCGCCCTCGGCCCCCGTACCTGGAGCTCGGCCCGCTCCACCTCCCAGTGCGCCCTCTCCATCTCGAAGCGGGCCCACTCGTGCTGGATGTAGTGCAGGATCCCCGGAATCGTGTAGTGCTGGGGCCGGGACAGCTCGGCGGGGGCCCACCGCCTCCTGACCAGCCGGGGGCCGCGGGGCCCTGGGGCGGCTGCTGTTGCCCTCCTCCTCCTCCGCCGGCCCCGGCCCCCACGCAGCCCCCACCCGCCTGCAGGTTCATGTTCCCACCCGCCTGCGGCGGCGGCGGCTGCTGCGGTCTCGGGGCGGCCGCCATCCCACCGCCTCCTCCGGCTCCAGGGTGCTCGTCCATTGTCTGCGGGGAGCCCTCCTCCTCGTCCCGCGGCGGGGGCCTGGAGCAGGGGCCAGGGAGGGGGCGAGCGGAGCTGGCTGGGGCGGGGAGGAGGGGGGCGGGCCGGGCGCGGGGAGGGGGGTGCTGCGCCGAGCAGTATCCGGGTGTCAGAGCAGCGCCGAGCCGCCGCCAGCCGCCATTACAGCCGTCGGCCCGCCCACCCGCGGCCGGGCGGGGAGGGGAGAGGAGGGGGGAGCCACGCGGCGCATGCCGGGAAATCGCTCCCCTCGGCCGCCGACTTGCTCCGCCCGCACGGGCAAGGCGGCGGAGTGCGCATGCGCAGGAGGGAGGTGAGCGGCGTGCCCCGGGGGCGGGGGGCGGGCGGGGGAGCGGGAGCCCCCTCCCGGGGTTGGGATGGCGGCACGCTGCCCCGGGGCAGGGCAGCCGTCCTGCCGCCAGCTGTCTCCGTCACGGTGCCCTCCCCTCTCCGCCCCGGGGCAGCCCGCTGCCGGCAACCGCTGCCGCGAGGAGGGGGAAGGCCGCGCCCCGCCCGCGGCCCGGCCGCAGGTGGATCGGGGCCGGGGCCGGTGGGCCCGGGCGCGGCCGGGGAGCGCGGCTGGGCGGTTTCCGTCCGCTCTGAAGCGAAAAGGGGAAGCGGTGGCGTTCGGCTGAGGCGGCGGGGTTTGGCTGGCCGGTGCCGCGGCGGCTCCGCGCCTACGGAGTGTCAAACGCCCTCGGGGCAGCCGCCGGGCCGGCCTGTGCCTGGGGGCCTGTGCCCGCTCCCCAGACCGGCGTGCGAACGGCACAGCGGGGCTTGAACGCTTCAGCCTGTAAAACTCATGGCGGTGTAATGGTGCGCTGAATTTGCCCTGCAAGGAGGTGGTTTTGGAATAGATTACTTAAATTTATGATATGTCCCTGGAAGTTGGCTAATCTTTTAAATGAATGGTCATCTCCATGGTCTCTATGGTAAGGCATGTGTGTACTATATTTCCTCCTCAATGAGAAAGGGAAAGTGCGCAACGTTTGCCATTTAAAAGCCTTTTCCACGTGAGGAAGGTTTTGCCAGAAATGACTGGTTTATTTTATTTGGCCCAGTTTTATTTGTGATGGCAATGCTTTGTTTGATGCCATGGTTTGGATATGGTGAAATTACCTCAGCTGCAAAATACTGCTCTGAAACACAATATTTAAAAATGACCATCGCATCCTATTTGAAACTATCTGTAGGTCACCTGTTGTAAGGAACGTAGGAGTTTGGTTTTGCCTCCCTCCAAAATATTTACGTGCTGTACTCATTCTGTAAAAAAATGGGTAGTTTCCTAAAGAGGGCTTATTCTTGACAGGGTTGGAATTCCGTTCATCACTGAAAAAATAAATACCGCTTGCCTCAGTACAGGCGTTTCCTTTCTCTACTAATCTGTCCTCAGGTCTGTATTGATGTTTTAGTTGGTTTATCCAGTCCTTCCTTTCTTCTCCATTAAATCATTTCCTACTAAAATTTCATCCTACAGTCTTCCTGATTCCATACAGATTAGCCAATCTAAATCCAGCTCCTTTCCACCTCAGCTGATTTTTTTCATTGTCTACCAACAGTGTCAAATCATTACTAAAAATGAATACTGACCTCATAACCAGTTTAGCCTTTTGTTTAGCTCCAATCTTATGGGACATTCCTCATTCCTGAGTATATGGGAGTTACTGCAATTTAATTCCGTTACTATGTTCAGCCAGCATTTTGACAACTCAACAGCAAAGGAAAAACTTTTTTACTCTTTCCTTCCTCCCTGACTTCCCTAGATGAATAAGGTTACTTTTTTAAAATTCCTGATCCTGAAGTTGAACACAGTATCTTATTTTAAACCTTCATAGATAATAGTTGTTTCATCTTTGAGTGAATTACAATGTGCACAATAATAAGATCTAGAATACAAAAATTGCTTTTACTGATAAATATTATTAACACTGCATGTGATTTTTATTAAAGAGTTGTCCATGGTCAGAACAAAAATAGGAAGAGCAAGGGGTTTCAGTTATGTGAGCGATCTTCATTTGCTGCATACTTCTGTACAATAATTTCATAGCCAGAAAGCTTCAATAGACATATATCTTAAAAATATTTGTTCCAATGTTGACACCTGCTTGTGCCTCTGCCTCTACTTAGCCATTTTTCTTGTTTTCATTAATGCTTTAATTCCAGTTTAGCCCATTTTGTTCCACATTTAGTACACATATAAAGTGCCATTAGACCTCTGCATCCAGAAAACCAACTTGTTTAGAGATGGACAGTGCAGTAAATTATTTGCTTATAATTCTATCTAACATTTATTTTTAACTCTTGATGAAGCAATTCTGTAAAAATGTGTTCATACATTTCTTGTTTGTTAGATCCTATCTTACTTAACATTTTAGCTGAGAGCTCCAGAATGTTGCAAAACATTGTTATAGCAGAATAACTAAAATACTTCTAAATCTGTGGACATTGACTAGTGATTTTAGCTTGAGAGACACATCTGATTTGAATGATAATGTACTGCAAGAAGTTTCAAACTTAGGTTGTTTCTTTTTTTGTAATTTATGTGTCAGATTATGTATAAATATTGGAGAAATCTTGGACAAAATAAATGAATATTAAGTTCTTGTATCTACTGGAGGAGTATTAAAATTATGTTTACAATACGTTTTATATTACTGCACATAGAATCTGCTGGATTGGCCATGCTGGAGACTTAAGACATTTTTATCCGCAGAACAGGTATTGCAGGCTTTGCTTCTTAGAGGTCTCAACCGGTATCTGAAAAGACAGCGTTTAGGGGTGTGACTCAGACACAGGGATAACTTACTTTGAGGTGTCTCATGCGGTTATGTGGCCTACAGAGCTGGCATGTCCAGGAAGCAGTTCCTGCATGGCTTCTGTTTCAGCATCTTGAAGCAAACCAGGCAGGTCTCAGTTTACCTTGAAGTACAAGGCTGGAGTTACCTGTACAGGCAGAGGGCAGTGAGTCTGCCTAGGGGCAGTAAAATCAAGAAGCATCTCTCTTGGTGAGCCAGGGTCCTTAGTCTGCTGCATATGTGCTAGTTTAGAAGGAGTTTGAAGCCATCATATTGTAAGTCATCAATGGCTACATACTCCGTCAGTCTACCAGCGTGAGTTGTCCAAGCAAATCACAATACCAGTTTTCTCTCGTAGATATTTATCTGTGAGAGATACTTTAATGAGGGTGAGATCAAACGCAGTGAAACAGCGCATATTTAAATCACAGTAGTTAAACAGTATGTTGTTTGTGTGTGTGCCAAATAATCCTTGCAGAAGAAATATTTTGTAAAGGAAATGAGAGTGCTACTCAGTCACTCCAGAAAGTTCATTTCCTTTGAAGGAAAGTGCAGTTTCAAGACCTTTTACATCATCACCAAGTGATACCTTCTCAGGTTTTTGTTTCTAGGGAGTCTTCATTCTGTCACAGAGTTTCGTAGGTGTTTCATAGATCAGGTATGCATGAAGCATATACTGTATGCTTTTCTGGACAGTATTTCTAATGCATGGTTGACTGTGATGGGGCGAGCTGGACTTGACAGTCCCATCAGGTTCTCGACAG
Organism: Falco cherrug; assembly: GCF_023634085.1. NCBI lineage: Eukaryota > Metazoa > Chordata > Aves > Falconiformes > Falconidae > Falco > Falco cherrug. Next base: position 59,784,734 of record NC_073703.1, read on the forward strand.
TCCCTTTCAGTCTTCGGTTCCTGAGTGCATTTGTGATGCAGATAGTTGTCCAGTGACCTGGAATGAGACAGCCTATTCATTTCTGACAAACAGCCTTCAGATAGTAGTGTCTTTTCATTACTAAAATGAGCAAAATAATAGCAGAGATATGAAAGGTTTGCATCTTGTCACCAATTCCCTTGAACCGTTTGATTCTGTGTGCATAAAAGCATTGTAATTTGTGTGTATGTGCATGGATACATACGGGCATGTGCGTGAGAATACACAGAAAAGCACGTAAGAGTTGTATCAGAACAAATGGAGCTATTTTCATAGCCAGACTACCAATTATTGATCATAAAAGGTAGCTTCTCAAATACATAGAACTTGAAGGGAGTTTCTCCACCCATCAACATGCACAGATATGTTTTGTTTGTTTATTATACTATACGTGTTTCTTTACATCTTAAATATGCAAAACTAATTCTACGATGTTGCCTGTGTCTGAAAGCCAAGATGAAAAGAGAAGAAATAAACTTTGTTTCTTAGAAACAAAACTCAGTAATTTCCTTTTTTGCCTAAATTGTGCAAGCAAATATTTTTATTTCTACAAGTGATTTTTTTTTTTTAGAATTATTTTTAAAGGAAATAGAAAAACCCTTAAGATGTTTTTAACACTGGCATTGCTCTCAAAGTCAGATTCCACAGCTATGCTTGCATGGTTTTTGTAAATAAAAAAAAAATATTGTTTGTACATGTAAATTTATTCCAGTGTTTCTACACAAACCTGTGTGCTTGTGCTGCCATTTATATGAGCAAAGTTCTGACTAACATTATGGAACCTGTCTTTGGGGCTCGTGGGAGAATACAGAAATGACTAGTGATACTAGTGGTCTTCTTTCCTACAGATGTTAATCACCGGTTCTAATACTGCAAATAATGTTTGTCTCATAAATTACAGATAACACATTTGGGTACTGCTGTGGCTCTACCTCCATTACAACATGATTCATTTTTTAATATATCTATTCTGGATAAGAGCATTTGTGAGGATTAAAAAACCAGAAAACATCTAGTCTGAAGTATTTTCATATGTAAAACAATCCAGGCCATTCATAAGAATACATGCAGATACAATAGTCACAACGTCAGAAAGGGATTAACCATGTAGAAAGATTAGGTTAATAGAGGAATAATTAGGATTAGGGACTGATCCTGCAATAGGATCCATACCTATCAATTCTTCGCATATTTTTTCTATTATGTATTGCTTAATAGTAACTCAAAGTAGAACAGCTCTGTCAGTGCTCCTGGGGTAGTTTTACTGTTTTCCCATTCTCAGATCCCACTTGAATATCTGCAGACATTCAAATCAAAAGCCTCAGCTTTTTACTTTTCTGGGATGTATTTGTGCAACTTGCTGATTTGTGGGAGCAGGACTTGTGCTCCTCAGTACCGGTTATAACTAAATTGTTAAAGTAGCTTGGAAACAACTTGTTCAAAACAGAGGACTGTTAATTCGTGCTTCAGCAGTACCAAACACAAAGATGAAGCATAGAACTAAGAAGAAAAAAGAAAAGCTGTCCATGTGGCTGTCATTTTCTGTTTAGCTTGAACAGACATGTTTTGCAGTTGGTAGGAACAACATGCTTAGCTTTTGGGCTCCTGTGTCTGAGCTTGCTATTTTTTTTCATTAAAACAGTGGGCAGCAGTTCTTAGGTTGTCTGTCTTTCAGACCATAACCCTTTTTAAAGTAGCTTTAAAGCTTCAGGTTTGTTTGGTTCGTGAGGTTGGCCCTTGCTAGAGTACCTCATTCTGAGCTGGAAGGAGTCATTCATTCTTATCCTTACTTCTTGGAAGGTGTGTATCAAAAAATGACTAAGACATCTCACTGGTTTACCTTTCTCTATGCCTCAAATAGTTAAGACATCTCTTTTTACTGCAACTCTAACTTCAAGCAGCAATACAAAATAGGACGCGTGTGTGTGTGTGAAGAGCTACTTAGGAAACACAGGACAGGTTGTATGGATGGTACTCTCCCGTTTAGTCATAAATGTCAGCCTAAGCTGCCATCTCACAGTGAAGATCCCATCATAAATTTCCACCTGGGCCCTTTTTTCTCTTAATTACCTGGTTCATACTTTCTCAGACCAATTTGTGGTGGTTCAGAAGCCCAAGGTGCAGTGGGCAGGCTGTGTGTACCACTGCAGCAGCACTGACCAGCATCCATGATTCTTCTGTTGGAGTGAATCAACAGAAGTGTGCTCCTGTTCTGGATGTGAAGAGACTTCACCGTGCTGGGCAGAGGTGAGAAAGTTCTGAGGCTGTCTTGATTCCAAACAGATTCTCTTGGTCTGAGGACTGATTCTGGACTCCTGTTCCCTGGAGGTGTCACTTAGTTGAGAAATGAATTCTCAGTAACAAGTCTCGTTGGTGAAGATATATTTGGTATGGAAACCTAAACTTCTTTGTTTTTGGAATCAATCACAGTACACTGAGGAAAACGGGATCGCTTTCTTGACATCCAAGTGATGAGAACAGAGGTGGCATTTCCTTCTGAAAAGAATTATGTGACCAGTATGAATCAGAAGTAAGCAGTCATTAGTGTCAGCACAATATATTGGGATTTTTTGTATCACTGTTCAAAGATTTAGATGTTATCACCCATGAATGGTACATAGGCAGTTTATTCAAGTTGCTAATAATATATGGCAGCACCGATGCAGCTTGCCTTGTTACAAAAAATCAGCGTATGTTTAAGTGTGTATGAAGTTGCTGCCTCAGAGACCTATTTTGGTTTTTGTATTTTTTTCCCCTCTTGCTTTTCTGCATTAAGTTACCCTGTTTTACACGAAGAGCTACACTGTATTGCTCTGTGGATTCCTGAAATGTTTTTATTCAGCTTGGACTTTCTGACAGGAGCTGTGAGACCTTAGGAGAGAATATTTGCACCAGGCAAGGAGTGACTCCTCAGAACTGGAGTAAAGAAATAGCTTTTGTGGTAGTTGTTGTATTTCCAGTGCACAAACCTCAAGAGCATTTGGGCCAGTAAATCTGTGGTCCAAATAGAGATTCAGATGGAAAACATTACAGTGACTGTTTTCTGGCATTAAAGAAAATAACCCAGAACTTGTACTTCAAAAAATTACATCTGCAGCTTACCCTTTTTTGCATGCTTTTCAAAACCTGAAAGATTTTAGTTGTTTAGCAAGCAGATTCTGATACATGCTGTGCTCTTTTTAATAGCCTTTTTCATTGTTTGCTGCATGTGGCATGTTTATACGCTACAACTATATTTTAGTGGCATTGTATGAATTAATATTTATTTAGATTGAGGTTAAGCTGTTTTGAGTAATTAACATGAACAAGTTTCTCCTTAGGTATCAAAGACACACACTTGGTTTTCATTAAGTGCAGAATCTACCTTGCATATCAGGGTGGGAAATGAGATGGGAGAAAACATTTTAGCAGCTCCTGGTCTGGCTCAAGATGTGTGTGTTGCTACTTCTGATACCCAAATATTTAGGAGGCTCTCATTCTGTGTTAAAGAAATGATCATGTGTTGTGGCTCATGCATTTCCCTTTGTCCTCTCTCCCTTCAGTCTGATGTCGGGATGGTACGAATGAAATTGTTGAATACAAGTTGGGAGCAAGGAGTGGTGAGGGTGCTCATAGGCCAATTTTGCTTTTATCAGCTGTGTTAATCTTATGTTTTGGTATTGGGCAAATTTCTGGTCATGTTCTCAAACAAGTTAGCATGCAGAAAGAAAATGGGGAGTAGATTTATGATTTTGAAGAAGTAACTGTTTAGTCTTCTAATTCCACAAATCCTACAAAGAAATTAAATTGCCTGATAATGTGAAAGCTCTTATTTATTAGATAGTTTGTGGTTATTTGGGGAGGGGGGGGGAAGAGTTTTGCTCAGGGGATGCATGCAAAAGATTAGAGATTTTTTTCTTATGTTCTGTATTTTGGCAATAAACTCAGTCTTAAATATATGCAAATCTGGGCTGGTTGGCTTTTAGGAAGTCTTTTATAAAACTCCTGATTCTACTACTTTTTTTTTTTTTTTTTCCCCTCACAGAAATACTCTTCTTGATTCCTGCACCCCATATTAAAATCTATTGCTGAGATCAACAAAAAAGAAATGATAAATTTTTTCCTTATGGTAAACAAACAAGGTCAGACAAGGCTCTCTAGGTATTACGAGCATGTAGAAATTAATAAACGGACAATGCTGGAAGCTGAAGTAATCAAAAAATGTCTCTCCCGTTCAAAGGATCAGGTAACACTTGTAGTTTTTCCCCTAGCCATTTTATTTTATTAACATCTCACATCTTTCATGTCGATAATTCTGAAAACACATCAGTTTCCATTGCAGGTCATTATTTCATTTGTACCCATGAAGAAAAAGATTGTGTTTCTGGATTATGGGTTCAGTCAGTTGAACTGATACTCTGCATTAATAAATATTTGTTCCTGAGGCTTACAGAGATTTTGGAGTTTTGTGTATCACTGTCACAAAGATTCCTTCTGTTTGTTTGAAGAAGCTCAGAAGTCCAGGAAGAATTTATTTTATCCTTTGATTGCTTGTCTGGTAGAGATCGGTAGAGTTGTTACTGCTGCTTTGCCAGAAGGTGGTAGGATTTAGCATTGGCAGCTCTAAGTTAAAAAAATTAGGAGAGAGGATTCCAAATTATGAAAATACAGTCTAAAACACAGGGGGTTTTGGAAACAGAATTTTTTAGGCTTCTGAATTAGGCATTTTTATGCAAAAAAAGTGTTCACGCTTTCTGCAAGAAAGAAAATTCAGAAGGTGGAAATTTTTTTAGATGAAAGTTGTTTTCATGGCTCACTTGATTAAACCATTGGTTCTTTTAAGAAAAGTACCAAACTGAGCACAACTTTTGAGCACATTACATTGGAGGAGAAATCTGTGACTTGGACCGTGAGTGTTTTTTGTTTCATGTTCAGAATTCAGCTTCTTTAGTTGTGTGTGCCCTTGAACTGCGATCCTCACAGTTCAGTCTGGACAGCTTGGGGGCGGGGGGGGAAACAGCAGTTCCTATAAAGTGCCTTAGTTCAGAGGCTTGACAGTGGCCGAAGACATGAACCCCCTCCACAGGGCTGTTGCGAGAGGCTGTCGGGACAGAAGCCCCCCCCCCCCAGGGCGCAGGGGTGCTGCGGTCCCGAGGGGCGCAGCGCGGGCGGGAGGCGGCCCCCGCAGCCGTGTGTAACAGCGCCATCTGCCGGCTCCGGCCCGCTAAAGGCACAGCGGCTCCCCCCGCCCCGCCGCGGGAGGGCTAATGCTCTTCATTTTTATATAAAAATACCCATCTTTTTTTAAACATGAAACTGACCTTAAGGTTATCTCTTTTGGAAGTGCTTCCAAATGAAAATTTAGGGAAAGTATTGACTGCTTTGTAACCGTGAACAAGTCGCTTCAGTTCTGTATGTTCCAGTTTTTCCATTTAAAAAGTGGTAGCGTGTTTTCCACCAGCAGGTGAAAAGTTTTGTGTAAAGTAGTTAACCCTACTACATTTCTTTCAAGTCAGAATTGTTTGGTGGCTCTTGGGAAATCCGTTGTTCTTTGTGGGCCTTAAGAACGTGAAAGCTTTGGGTCTTTTCAGCATTCTGTGCTTAATACTGTTTAATGCTTAAATGGCAGCTACTATATTTGACTTGTTTTACTTCTGCCTAGTGCTCTTTCATTGAGTATAAGGACTTTAAGCTGGTATATCGGCAGTATGCAGCCCTTTTCATAGTCGTCGGAATCAATGAGACAGAGGTAAGAAATTACATACCCTCTTGAAATGAAAGCTTGTGGTGATGATCATGGGCGAGAGCTCAGGTCCTCTTCCAGTATGGAATTTTGCAATAGCAATTAGAGAATTTCAAGAAGTCACTGCAAAAAACCCACCCATTTTCATTTCTGTGAAAGAAGAGTAGGTATAAAAGAAAATGTGGTATGTTTGACTTCAGTCTATAGCAGTATACTGAGCTGTTATCATGAGTCAGTCTTCCTGAGCCTTGTACTGATTCTGCTTTCTAAATTTATGTTTGATTAAACATAAATTTATGTGGGGTGGTGTTTCTCAACAAATGTTAAGCATTACAGCCAGAGCAGCTGTCTCATCTGTGGTGACTTTCCAACTGCCCACTGTTTTTAACCTCCTTGGGCAAAGAAAAAATTCCCATACTGTCAGCTAGAAAAATGCCAATTTATTGTATTTTTTAACAAAAGGGGTGGGGGAGGGGCGAAATAAGAGTTCTGAAGTTGACAATTACCATTATTTCATGCATTCAGGCTGAGCCTTCAAGGCTTTAGTGTTTACATTGATTCCTGGTTCTCAGAAATTAGTTAAAGCTCACTACTGGAGATCTGAACAGGCTGGTGTGGAAGGTAGCTGCTACCTACCACTGTCTTCAAGTCAGGGCTATAACAGCATGCCCCGTGGGGCAAAGTCTTGTGGCTTTGCTAGAAAAATCACCCACCTGTACTGCTGCAGCATAGCCCGGCCCTGTGCGGCAGCTGGCTGGCCTGACTTCAGCATGGGAAGGCAGAGCCTAGTTAGCTGTATCTATCTATGTATCTGACCTGGGTGACGGTGGAACGATGGGTGTGATGGGATGGCAGCAGCCCAGGCAACACGAATCCATTGGGTACCGCAGTGCTTACTTGTGTGGCTGGCCTGAAGCTTCTGCCCCTGAGCGCTGAACCACACCTCCTCTTGCTATGAGCTTGTGCGCTTTATTGTATTTTGTAGTTGCTTTTCATACACCACAAACTATACTATTACATTTTCTAGCTATTTCATTTAATATTCACTTGGGTTTAATTGAATTTCAGAATGAGATGGCAGTATATGAACTAATTCATAATTTTGTGGAAGTTTTGGACAAATACTTCAGCAGAGTGGTGAGTGAGACATTGACTCTAATATGAAATATTTCTTATTTTTCAAAGCTTTCGTACGTCAGTCATTTGAGGGAATAATCAAAGGGGAAATTCTTTTTTATATTAATTTAGAAATATGAATACTATCACTGTAATAAATAAAAAGAAAAAAAGAAGAAGTAGTAGCGGCTGATTTTTCAGAGAAGTAAAAGTATGCATGGGCTATAAATCATCAGACAAGGAATATCAGAAATATTTGTGTTAGAAAAGCATGTTTTTATATGCTTATGCTCTGGGGTTTCTTTAGGTCCTCTACTTGTAAATTAGCCACTGGCATTTTATACATTTTAAAGAAATAAAGAAGTTATTCTTTACAGTTCTTTTTTGCGGTTCTTAGCATGACATCCCCCAAATGAACTTCATTCATGACAAAGATGGTGTAAGCATTAAGCAGGGAGCTGACATCACTCTCACTGAACAAGATCAGAGGGATGGAGCAAATGAAACCTCAAAAACTAGTCTGCACTTGTGATCCCCACTTTGTTGTCATGCAACAGCTATTATATAGGCAGTAATTTTGTTAAAGATTCAACATCAAACATAGCTCCAGTTAAAATGACACTGATCCTGTTACTGAGTTTTTTTTGCTTGCTTGTTTTCACAAAGTTTGAAAATGCAGCAGTATAATCCTGGTTAGAACGTGCTGTTTAATACAGGGTTTGTAATAATCTTGTTATAGAGAAATTTGACTGAAAGCATACTTAGGCACAATTTCAGTTTGTTTATGCTGAAATGTGTTGGATATCCCTCTCAGAAAAGAGGACTGGATAGTTTCCTCTGTTGTCCATGTGCCTGAGGGTATTATGTTAGTAATTATACATAGAAGAGTTCAGCGTGCAGGATCTGTAACGAGTTTCCAGGTCCTGGTACCACAGCAGGAGTGGCAGAGCTCCCTCTGTGGATTCAAGAACATGCTTGAAGAAGTCATCTGGACCCTTCGCTATTTAGATGCCTGGCAACTGTTTTAAGCTATTATTTCAACTAACGTCGCATCAGCCTGTTGAAACTGCTGGTACTAAGTATACCACTTTCTGACAGTTCAGAATTTGTCTCTTAAAATTGTTATGATTGTAGTCCCAACCTAAGCAGTGATAACCAGGAATGGAATTTGATCCCAGCAGCACAAAGAATGCACGAGAAAATTTGGTGACTTCTTATTGATCTAATTGAGCTAATAGTTGCCAACACTTCTCTTTTTTTTTTCTTCACTTGAGGCCAGCAAAAATGCATGTAGTCCTTATACATGTAAATGCAGTACATATAAATTACTTGACCACATATGTAACCCAACCACTAATAGTTGTTAGAAATTTGCTGAATTCATCGTACCACAGTTTTGTGTATTTTCCATTGCATTTCAGGTTTGAAACTAGGGGAACCTAAAAGGGGTGGGTGGTTAAAGAAATCTCATGCCGTTCTGTGGTTCTATTTTTAATAGCATATAACATGATAAATGCCAGATCACTGAAGAAGAGGGCTATAATTCTAGCTGGGGTTTCTGGCAGAATCCACACAGCAAGAAAATATAAGTCTGTACTATTATGGATTAATGCTTAGGATTTGCAGAATTTTAGCAGAATCCAAAATTATGATGATGACAACGGAGACAGAACTCTGGGAAAGGAAAGAACATCTGTCCTGCTCTAGAAGGACATTTTGTCATCTATTATTTTTAGGCTTGTGAGCTTTAAACATTCTCACATACTCTATTCTTGTCTAATGGAGTTTACAGAGCTCAAATATCAGAATAAACATTAACAGAATTAGGGGGAAAGCTTTCAAAGTTGCTTGTGAGCTGTAATTCCGAGTCCCCTTCACTTTTATCTGGCTACCCAGATACTCTGGATACTGTTCAGAATACTTATTCCAGTGTTTTCAACTAACATCTTAATGCTGATGGAACTTAAACCGATCAGGCTCTTAAAATACAGTTCTTGTGATGCATAAAAGATTCCTAATTGAAGAACGGCAAGAGTCACTCAGCAGAGGCCTGTAGACTAGAATTAGTGCAGTTTGGAGGATCTTTAGCCTACAGAAGTAGTAGGAGTTTTGCCAGTGGGAACTCTGCCTAAATCCAGGGTTAGACTGGAAATGTTATGGAAACCATGTTAGCAAAGTAAATTCCCTTGGTAGCAGATAAAGATTCCCTCTTTCAGCAGGCTGGGGAAGCTCCACCCCAGCTGCGCAAGATCTTAACTGCTGAGGCTTTGATTAATAGTTTCTAAATGTAGACATTTAACTGAGGCAGCTGAGTTAGAAGTTTGGTCATCCTAAGCTTCCATTACTGGCGGTGGAGACCGATGAGTATCTCGAGGAAGTGAGTCATGCCTCAAGTGCGCCGAGTCAACTGTTGAAGGTACCCATCTCTTCTGTTGACTGCAGAGAGACCACAAGTGCTTCTAACTTAGAGTTTGGTTAAATGAATAAAACTACTTGGGGTAAATCCAGGCCAAGACTGGGAAGGAAATGATGACTATACAATGAATTGTGTTGCTGGGGCAGGGGAGTAGTTAGAAGTGCTAAGGGTCCAAAGCTTGGAGCTGCGTTCTCTCTCCTAATATATCCAGCCCAGCTACCACAGCCGTGGGTATATACAATGTCTAGATTTTGCTGTTCAAATTTTTTAACTGTGTTTTTGTATAAATTGTAAGGTTGGCATTAACATCCTATCTCTGCAGAAGGAGGAAGAGAGAATATAGGGATGGAGTTGCCACGTTTAGCGATGTTGGTTTTCCACCCACTCATTCAGATGGCACCGTCTATATTCAAATTGTGGCTTGTGGGTGACAAGGGATGTGTAATGTCTAATGACAATGAGATGAGAGATCAAACTGTAAATAATGGTTGTCTATCTCTTTTCTTTTCAGAGTGAATTAGATGTATCCTTTTCAGTATCAGAAATCCATTTATCCATGTCTTTTTGGTGTATGTTCCAGTTCATACTGTCTGCGTAGCACTGATTGTCAAATTTTGCACTTACAGTAAGTAGCACCATTTTGGCACCTTTCTGAAAGCGTGGCTGATGTTTATCAGGGTCACCTATTTAAATCCTTAGTCGTTAAGATAAGCCTGGTACCATTTAAAGACAGACAGGGAGAGCTTGTTTAGAACTAAGTACCATTAACACCTAGACATGAAAAGTTATATTAATGGGGGAACTTTCAGGCTTAACTAATTATTACTTCAGGGTTTTACTTTAAGTTTACAATAGAATAGATAATTGAAATGACTGCAGTAATAAGAACGTTACAGCTGTGTCTTGAGCCAAATAGCAGCAGCATCATTGTAGGATCAGGTTTTCACTTTGATCTTGCTTCATGGAAGTCTAGGTGAGTTTTACTTTCTGTATCAATGGAAAGAGAGAAAGGCCTGGGAGGAAGAAATTTAGGAAACTGTGCATCACCACAGGTACCTTTTTTGTTTCCTGCCCCTCCCCTTACACAGCTGTATCTTCATGTGTACGATTTGCAGGGCATTAACTAAAATAAAATTTTCAAAAATTAACTAAACCCAAATACAAACAAATACTAAAATATGGTCCTGAACAATTAAACACAAATAGCAAGTAAATAAAATACTGTATTCAAAGAAAATGAAGCCAGGAGAATGTAGTGCAAAGAGTCTTCCTCTTCTGTTCTTCCAGTCCTACTGCCCGCTCACTCTCCTCCAGCAATCCTTATGCCTGTGTTTGTTGCTGGTTAAATGCAGATCTACTGGTACAAAAGAGTCAATTATACACCGGAAATACAGTTGCTACCCTGGAATGAAATACTGTAATTTAATTTATTTACCTTATTTAAGAATTAGTACATAGGAAGAACATAGAAAAATTCTGTAATTTTTCTTGGAATTGTTCTTTACTGACAAAAAACCCCCAAAGGAAATAATTAATTTAACTTTTGTAAATATTTTAATTTTTGTTACATGCTGGTACTCCATCTTATTTACTGAACCTAAATATATATGTATGTGTATATATACTGTCTGTATTTCCTTCCTGAAATTCACAAAATGCTGTGGTATTAGTATAACACTCCTAAATTCACTTAGATTATGAAAGAGCAATAATGATATTTCAGCATGAAGTGACGTGTAAGGTCTCTGAGCGATTGTGTAACGACATTTTTTGGATTCAGTTACAGTTAAGGATTAGAACTATGTGTACTTGTGTATGAGCTTTGCTGAATTAGAGACTAACCTGATCGATTCATTAATTATACAAATAGTCCCCAGTCCCCTATGTTTCCACATGGTGTACTTTGAGTCTGCAGTTACCCGATTCTTTTATCTTAGATTGTTTAGAGTAGTGATGATTCGAAGTTCTGCCTGCCTCTGGTTGTTTCCATGCCAAGAGGCATTTCCTGTAGTTGCACACTTAGAGTTACCATCAGTAGCCCATTTATTCCTGTAGAAATTAATCTTCTACACAGGTCTCATCAGCATGAGGGTGTGAATCTAAATATTTGGAAAATAGGGGTGTGCATTATTATCTTATTTGATAATACTGGAAATAATATTGGAAAAGTTTGTGTCTGATCTGTGTCTCCTCAATATGTACATCTGAATGATGTACATATTTTTTCTACTCAGAAATGTACTTTTCTACATTATGTATTTCAGGAACAATTTTAAAATTAAACATTTCGCTTCTGTATACGTACAAAATAATTCTCTCATTTAGGAAGAAGAGCTTTTCGTAAGTTGAGAGGATACTTAAAATAGTTGAAATGAAGTGAGATACCTTCAACATTAAATGTAAAGCAGAGGTGTAACAATTAAGTAGGTTACTCAGGACTGTATTTATTTTTGACAGCAGCTTGAATAGCAGGCCCAGAAGAACAATGTAAGATTTGGACTACGAGTGTCTTAGATGTTAATGCAGTACAAGCAATAATCCATCAATATGCCTTTCACAGTATGTAAGATAATACCCCACCTGGGATTAAACCACTTCCATTGCCAAACAGTCTTACACTAACTCTTATATTCAGTACAGTTAGCTTGGATGCAAAATATCTGACAGAGGAAGTACTGTTGGAAGGTCTGCAGCAGCGAACACCAAGTAGTGTTTACAGAACCTTTGTATACAGAGGATCTGGTAGGAGACTGTCAGAATTTCCTGTCCCTATGTTATTATTTGTGTGTACGGATTCGTAGGAAGTTTATTTCAAAAGTAATAGTGGCTGTTCTATATAGAAAGTAGTGTTTACTAACAAGAAAAAAATAGTAGGAAATTACATGAAATCCAAAGCCGTGGAAAACAGATCATCATCATTAAAGGCTATTCACCCCCGCACAAAGCAAACTGCAGTTAAATCTAAAGGCTGAGCCCATCTCGCAGTTGCAGTGTTCCTGGAGCCCGGGCTAAGCCTGCAGCGTGTGCGCCGATTCTTAAAGCTGCCCCAGCCACGGTGCATTACCCCAGCGCGCCCGGCAGCGCAGCGCCTGCTGAGGCAGGATTCCAGCTTTTGTGTAGGTACAAACACCTGATTCACCCAGGGCACCTGCGCTGCAGCTCGCATGGGCCTGAGCCTGGCTGAGCTGTCAGGGAAGGGCACCCTGGGCACAAGGCAGAGGCTGGGTCCCGTCTGAACCCTGCCCAGGAGGATTCAAACGTGACGTTTGTATGTGTGTATGACACAGCTGCGTGTGATGCTAAACAATGGCGAAGTTACCTTATGCGTACTGCAAAAGTGAACACTGAGTAGCTGCTAGCCGACTAAGTAACTACTTTGGAGTAGCCGTGGTTTTTACAGAAGCTTTTACATGTGAATTGTAAAGCATTTAGCCATTGTTATGATTTCCACTTTCATTCTGAGTCAGGCACATGCTTAAGGGTACCTATGACGGAATGACATAACATTTCTAAAGCTGTTTGGTTTGGTTTTAAAATATCTGCAAGAAGTGTTATTGGGCCAGTTGAATGAACAAGTACGGAAATTGTCTGAGAGGCGTTGGATCCTGAGGTGTTAATAGCACTAGCTGAGCCTGACTTCTGTGGATTAAGTAAGTGGGTGGGATTTTCCGTAGCTCTAAAACTCCAGCTTGGATGGTGTAGGAGCTACTTTCTTGGTGTGACGGGACTACACAAACGCAAGCGTTACCGCAGCAGCTTTTGTAGGGAACAATATGCTGGTAAGCGTGAGAGTTTCTAAAACTGCAAAAAGTTGACTTTTCTGTTGCTTGAACTGGTGAGGCAAAGCTTACTTGAAGGCACGTTACTAATTTACGGAAGAAACAGATACTTATGTTCCCCTTGTGGGAGGGGAAGGGGAAGACAGGGTGCTCCAGGACCAAGCATTTGAAGAATGTCGTCTTGATCCAAAAAAAACATCACATTCCATTGCAACTAGCTGCTGCTGCTCCTGCAATAGATAAAAAGCTTTGATACAGGGAGTGCTTTGTACGAACCAACTGTATTCTTCAGCTCCCCCATGGAATAACGTGTTCAGAATACAGTGCATTTAAGTCGTAAGAAAATTGAATGCTTTATGTATTCTGAGAATTTATAAGGCTGCACTTCAGTTTGTACTGTAAAATAAGTAGATGAAACTGAAACCTACAAAAGGATTATCTTAAAACTGTTGTTCAAGAATAACACAGAACTTGAAGGCACCGTTTGTCTCCTATTTAGTGTCAGCATAGTCATTTGAAGAAGAAATGGTCAGAAAGCATCAAATGGGTGTCAGTGCCTAAAACCTGCCTTTAGATTTACCCATTAGATAGACTAGAAGTTAATTAAAGTAAATGTCAGCAAAGATAAAGTCAGAATGTGTGACTCTAGATTAAAAACCAGAAGCAACTCCAACTAATCTTTAGCTGAAGGTGAATGTCCAGGATGGAAATCCAGGCTTTGTAATGCTGGACATTCAGTAGCAAACCGTCGGCCCTAGCAGTAGCAGTGCTGTAATCTACACAGCTTCTGTTTGTGCTCCTGGGTGTGTTACCTGATCACCAGGTGTTGGCTGCAATTTATCATCTCTTAAGCCCAGACACACCCTTAATTACTTGCCCGGAAAATTCTGAGATATCTTAAAATGTCTCTATATGAAGAAGTTGGTTATCACATGCAAGCCCTAAACGTGCTTTTTTCCTTTCCTCCTCCCCTCCTTCCCCTCTCCCTGACTTAACTATCTGCCCATGTAACGTTCTGGGGAGGAGGCACAAGACTCACATTTACCTCCTCTTAGTATGTATGTGCCATAAAAACTGTGTTACAGTGGTAAGTACCATTAATGTTTGTCTTTAATAAGGGCAGCTCTTAAAGTTACCGGAAGCCAGTATAACATTTAAATACCAGTTGTAGTAGAGTAGCCACAACGGCATTGACTGAAATTTGTAAGGATGCTCAGGGCTCGCCTCTTTTCACCTAGGCTGACAACTTTTTAGCAGCATTTCCTAGCTGGGTGCTCTGAAAACTTTTATTACAGACTTTTATCTACAGACGCAGAGATTAAGGTCTGTTTTCTTCTGCACACTTTTTAAAAAATTTCTGTTAGCCTCTGCACAGATCTAGTGAAAGTCCCTTAATCCTCTTTTGTGGGCAGCCAGGATTCTTACTGGAAGCAGGACATTAAATGACAGCTCTGGGTGGAGCACACGCACCGAATATGGCTTTTTCCGGTTGCCAGTTGCTCAAACTGGTTTGCTGTGGTGCTTTGCAGCTGGGTGTGGATCTATGACTTCAGGGCTTTAAACCCTGAAATTTGGGGTCACTTGTCAAACAAGTGACAGGTGGGGAGAACGAGCCTTGCCGGGGATCAGAGATCCCTATCCCTCAGGGGGCAGGGCGTTCAGGCTGAATGGGTAAGCAGCGTGTGATGAGATGTAACCATAGACCAGTCGTGAGACTTGGAGGGAGGGGGAAAAAGCCAAAGCTGCTCCCTGTGCCATCTGACTGCCAAGAGCAGCCTGGTAAAGGGGGTGGGAAGGGAACAGAAAAAGGAAGCCGGTATGCGAGGCTGAGGGCAGAGGGTAAGGAATGCTTTGGGACCTGCCAAAATCAAGGTGCTAGAGCTTTCCAGAATGGTATTAGTATCCCCATTCAAACTGCAGGTGAAATCGCTGGTTCTGGAACAGTGACTGCGAGAATAACTGGTCACACAGATGGATGGAAATGTTACCGCTGTTTTCTGTAATGAGCAGACCAGTTTTGAAATAACCTGGAGTGGCCCTGCAGGGGAACTGCCATCTCATCGAACCATATTGGGTCTCAGTGGAACAGCTGAAAGATACTTACTGGTATGGGAGCAGTTTTCCTTTGGCACGCTATCAGCTCGTTAGGAAATGCAGTAGGGGAAGAAAGCAGTGTTAAGTGTGTTTTAAATGTTTTCTTAAAGTGATGCAGAAGAATAAGGTGGGAGCAGCACGCTGCTGCATCATCACAGATCCTGGTTGATCCAGTCGTCTGGGTTTTAGAGCCGTAGGACTCCCAAAGGAAGAGGAAGGCCTGGAGAGACGGGAGCTCTCGCTCCACCGTGGGAACTGGAGCACTGTGAATCAGTGGTAGTGTAAAAATTAAAAGCTGGGGAGGAGGAGCTGGCTTTATCGCTTGTTGAAACCTGAATGGAATGTTATCTGCCTTTGTTAACAGATCCTCCTGCCCTGTGTGCAGCAGTGCCAGAGCTGAACTAAGCAACAGCAGAGCTGTCGTCCTGAGTTTCTCATGTTACTGGGATAAAAAAATCCTAACTTCTCAGAGTAAAATATTTATGTAGAGAATGTTTACTTGAAAAGTATACCATAGGAAGAAATTTGTCTCTAGTCCTTAATCTGCCAAGCAAAGTAAAACTACTATCTTTGTCTCTGGAACCACAGAAACTGGGAGTGTTAAAAGTTTTAAGGGTAGTAGTGCTCGTCCGTATTGAAAGGCACGAGTCTGACTTCTAGAAGCAAGTTAGGCCTGCAGTCAGACCTGGGAAGAAGCCTGGTTATTTAAAATACAGCTCAGAATTAAATCAGGTGGTTAAGTTTAGGCCAGCAAATTGGAACCTATTTGATGAACCACGGATGTACAGAAGATCTTGTTGACAGCTACAGTTTCTCTTCCTCACTTAACAGTAACAAGTAGTAAAGTTATTTGGGGGCCTGAATTCCGTTACCTAGAGGTGCTGTGCTCTTGGTCAAGCAGAATGGATTTGTTGGAGCAGTGACACAATTTCTTACCCTTCTGCAGGAGTATATGGTAGCGCTCGCTGCAGCCCAAAGCGCTCACAGCAATTTGAAGCAGCAGAGGAAGGCAGCAGCCTGCCAGCTGGGTTCTCAGCGACGTGACCATACAGGTTCACCCTACAGCTTAGCCTGAACAAGTTCAAGCTTCTACTTCTCATCTCTTAGAAGGGTGGTCGCACGCAAGGCTGACGTGACTCTGTGCCCCTCTTCTTGCTTTAACAGAGATAGGGACAAAACCTGAACCTTCTCTCGTCGCAGGATAGACAGTCAGACTCCAGAACTTGCACGTAACAGCAGGAGAACCTTGAGTAGAAGGCAGGAGGTGCAGCTGCTACCAACGCAGCTAAACTTGCCCCTGGAGAAAGGGGGGTTTGGAATTCCCCAGGCTGAGGACAGGCTCAGCCTCTGCCCTCCATGGGATTCAGGCAGGCTGCACCTCTATACGTTTTAGAAGACACCAAGCCAGTTGTCATTACACAAAGTAATCACAGAAAACTCCCTCTCTGCATTCCCGGAGAGGTAATTCAGCCTTGGTTCCCTAGAATCTGTGAATTGTTTGATGGGTCCGTCTTTCACCACTCACTGCAGGGAAAATAAGGCACCTAACTGAGGTCAAGGAATTCCCTTCTCAAAGCCAGGTGCTGAAAAACGAGGCATGGAGACATTCAATGTTACTTAATTTAAATCCATTCCTTGCATTTAGACCCAAGACTGTTCACTTTCATGAGCTTACGTCGGTGCAGCTCTGGTGCTTTAAAGTGTCTCCCCAACCACTTGTATTTATTTGTTCCCCCTAGGGGGTAAATGCAAGTGTGTGGCTTCTCAGCTGCTCTGTACAGCTCGGCGCTCCCCCTGTTCCTGCTTCGGCAGAGCGCAGCAGTTCGCTCCACCAGAACTCGTGCTGCAGAGCAGTCCCCTTAAATGCCCCAGTCACGTTCAAAAAACGAGACTTAATCTTCGTCACGCTGAGCAGAGGAAAGCCTTGATGCCTTCTAAAACCTGCCTCTTGCTACTCTACTGATCAGAATGGATGTCCACAAACATAAATACAACGACTAGGGCAAAAGCAGGCTGGCCTCTGAGCTCAAACTTGTGTTGTTTCAGGTTATTTTCCTTTAGGTGAACATTTAGAGATAAGTATATTTTAGAAAGTATTTAAAATAGGAAGCATTTACTTCTGTTCTTCTTCCTGAGCTTTATTACTCGATCAACAACTCAACTTCACATATCGGCATATTCCTTTCAAGCAGATCAAACAGCGTTAGTAACTTAGGATAAGGACAATTTGAGAATCATATTTTAAGAATTTGGCTGACACTTTTTAAAGAAGAAATGCAGAATATTTACATCTTCGCACTCAAGGTTGTTATCCCTTGGTAACATTTTATATTCAAGCAATACATGGTACTCAGGCAAACAGTAAAATTAACCATCTACATATAAGCTAAAATTTACCTTGAGTTTACTACTATGTAGTAATCTTCCAGGATGAGATATACTGGGGCTTCAGCTTCTCTACTACAAACTTCTGACATCTCTCTGATCAGAAAAAAGTGTCAGTTGAACCATTTTCTTAGCTTTATTAAAATAAACACCCAAATAAACTACAAGAAATCCCTATTCTTGTAAACTTTGGTTAGACTAACGTGCCCAAGGTTTGCTCTGAATGTTGTTCAAAATACACTTAACTTGAAATGTTTCCAGATAATGTTCAATTTGGACAGAGTGCACATCATTTTGGATGAAATGGTGCTGAATGGTTGCATTGTGGAGACAAACAGGAACAGAATTCTTGCCCCTCTGTTTGTGCTTGACAAAGTGGCAGAAAACTAGGAAGATACAAGACTGAATAAAAGCATTTTACAAGAGATGGTGAAACCATCAAGAGCGTGCCAACAGCATTTTTCTGATGTTGTAAAACTGACTCATGCAATACTCAAATTAGTTGGAAAATATTTCCTGTTTCTCCTGTACCCTACGTACCTAATGGAAAGGTACAGCTAAACATCAAGTGGTGGAACCTTCAATTTCAGCTGCAGCTTTATTGACACAGCAGAAACCTTTCTAGAACTGTCAACATTTTTTAAACCGATGATAAAGTAATGGAAACTTACACATGACTGTCTAGGTATCACTCTGAATTACCTAGGAGAAGACATAAAATATGGAAATATAAATTCAAACTGAGTTTCAGTGCCTCCTTTAAGCACCGACTTGATTTTATTTTCATACAGATGTACTGTAAATTAAAATTCTGTAGCTTTTATGATGGCTTTTTAAAAAGCTGGTTTCCCTTTTCCATGCAAATAATGGTTACAAAACAAATTTTAATAGCAGTAGTACAGATGTATTTAGTATTCCTGCATACTGTGTAAGTTGCAACTATAAGTATCTGGCACTTAAATATTATAACATTAATAAAAGATAACTAAAATCAAGTGTTTGATATTTTTTATCCTTTTTTATCATGTTTGCTTTGTAAGTTACACAATTTTTTTCCTGTTTTGGCACATCAGTATATTTTCTTTTCGCTTGTACGTTCGATCCATGCGTCATGAATAAAACATTTACAAAAGATGAGTAATAAAAGGTACCTAAGTTTCTCAGTACCAGTAAGGTACCAAACCAGATCTCCCTTCTCGAGCAGGAGCACATAGCTACCCCAACTTGTATTCACAGGTACAGGGCACACTGATTAAGTCACTTAACAATAACAATCTGAGCTAACTTTCACTTACCTTTCCAGAATTAACGTGTCTGGCTGCTTCTTCATACCTTCCACACCAACACTTAGGCACACTGATACTGAAAGAACGTACACCGTACAAGTTTTATGTGTGAAAGCACGTAGCTGTCACGTCTAAATTGCACCTAGAAACCAGGGTCTAAGAAGCAAAAGAGGCAAGTGTTGTGCGAGAGAACAGTCCAGGCAGCTTTACAGTAACACCACAGTCAGCCAAACGGGTTGACATTGTATTCGGGGCAGATACTTTGTACGCAGGGCTTATGCGACTGTTTACTTGAAACACAATAGACGCAGGAGTCCGGGATGGAGGAGATGCCTCTCCAACGCCGCATTGGGGAAAACGTCAAACATGACGCCTGTAAAGTCCTGTGAATAATGCTATGAAAAGAAATCTGGCATCAACCTCATTTATATGTGTGAGGCAGAATCTTCTGGCAAGCCCTCCCTCAGCAGTGGTCCAAGAAAAGGCTGTTACCAAAGAGAACTGGCACAGAACAAAGCTTACCACACAGATTCAACTAGAATAATAATTTTTCTTTGCTGGTATCAAGTACGTAAGTATCTTTAAAGACATATTAGCACCACACTTTATCTTACTGTAAGCCACTTTTTACCAATAAAATACTGCACCACAGGCTGAAACCAAGAGAGGCACTCCACCTCCAGCGAAGCTGAATCAGCTGCATCATTTGACCCAGTTTTTATTCCAATATAATGAGGAACTATAACCTCAGGTCACATGGGCCCACGGCAGAGCACCAGAAACTGCCACATGCAGTGTTACCGCTGCCAGGCTAGTTCTTAAAAAGCTGCACTGTGTGATTTTGAGAAGATTTGAGCGCAGAGATAAAGTTTGTGAGATCAATTATCGCCACATAGTTCTTTTAAACCTTGAAAAAACTATGGCACATTATTCAGAACGTGTACAAACATCTAATAACGTATGAGTATTAACGAAGTATTCAGAGGAGACAGTTTGATATGTTGCAAACATTTTAATGATTACCTTTGAGCTTACACATTGGGTGGTTTCTTTTAAACTTCAAACTGCAACAAGTTAAATAAATGTTTATAATATACAAAGAAAGTACAACCAAAAGTAAAACTTGCTTTAAGTGTGCCTTGCACTAGGAACCAGTGTTTTTTTTTTTTTTAATAGCTTTATCGTTGAGCTGCACAAACACACTTAAGGATTTGATCTTTATAGCAGGGCATTTGAGAAATCAAAATATATTCCCACTTGAAAGAAGGGGGAAAAAAAAAAAGTTGTGCATGATTATATGCAAAAACCTGCTAAAATACTCCAATAGTGCAGGCACCATTAAAAAAAGAAAAGGCTGGAGATGCCCATTAACTCTAAGTTTTAAGGAAGCAAGTTTCTGACCAGTTAGCTTAAAGCCAGCAAAACAGGGATCAGTGATGGCAACTGTAGTGTACAAGGTATTAAATGACAAACTTTACACAAATACACTGTTAGAAATTTGTATCAGTGAACACTGAAAATCTGATGATCTGTTCTTTGGAACAGTCAAACAGACCCACCTTAATTCCCAGTTGTGCAAGCCCTTGAAGCATCACACAGTGTTCTGTGCCAATTTCTTGCTGGCTGTGTAGTTACAAGGATTTATTTTGTCATTAGCAGCTAACAAACTTATTCCACATGTTTCTAAAGCCTCACAGGTGAAAAAAAAGGCAAGTCTCATCAGAGCACAGCGTGGAGATCGTATTTTTTTTTTTGCACACAAACACAAGAGGCTTCACTAGTATCAAAAAACACCTTCTCACGTCCCATGTTGCAGTCAGCAGCTCAGTTGAGGTGGAAGCCTTTCTCCATGGTAGCAGCCAGCAGGCGCTCTCTCATGATCTCCTCGGAAGAATACTCGGGCAACTTCAGGTAATGCACACACGTATTCACGGATGGATAACTTGCATCTGTAGCATCAACCTGAGGAAAAGAAAGAATTTTTTTTACTGCGGTTGTTCACAGCGCTCGATATGGAAGTTGGAAGGCATTTACTGCGTACGTAACGCCAGCCGTCAAAACAGCACCGTCAGGAAAGCTACAGACCAACTTATAAATATATTTATTATACATAATAATATATATATTTATATTATAAATATGTCCGTTAATCTTTCATAAGCCAGTATGAAGTCAGAGAGCAGACCCAAAACAGAGGTCAGTACTGAAAGCTTAGCATGGTGTCATAAATTAAAAAACACCAAACGAACCCAAAAACCCAACCCAGTGTTATTTCTTACTGTTACAACTGTTACACTCAAAAGCCAAAATAGCTGGCTTGAAGGGCAACCTGGAGAAGCTGTACCTTGCGTACAACAGTGAGCCGGGGATGTAGGTTTGCCAGGCCTCCTGGTGGGAGTGTGGAACAACCAGTGGTGAACTGGAGAAAAGCTTTCCTTTCATCCGAAGACATACCGCATAAGACTCTCACAAATCGAAGGAATCCAGGGCTTAAAATAAATTAAAATAATTAGTTAGGATAACATTACAATAGAGTGGCTTTTTTCATGTCCCTTAACTTGAGACAGTACAATTACAATCTTTAGTCATGTCTAAGCAGGAAGATTCTAGTGCCTGTTCAGTATTGAGTTAATAGAACATCATAAAAGCCACAAAAATACTTCTGTAATCTCCTTGCTGAGTATTACACAGGAAAAATGTAGGTAAATAAGAACTTTTCTCCATACTTATCTTGGAGCGTTATTTGGGTACCTTGTATATGAACGGGTAGAGAAGCAGATATAGCTCAAACGTATTATATGGGAAAAATCCAACTGACTACAACCCAAGACTTTTCCTGTACTTCTGCAGTATACAGCCTCTTCAATTTATCTCTGATTTCAGTTATACGGTGTTAAAGACCCCGAGGTGAAAAAAAATCCAAAAAACCCCGTAACAGACTACAACAGACCTCCAGACACCACTGCTTTCATCCACATCAGCCCCGGGAACGGGGGGGATGAGAGCATGAAGCAAGCACAGCCTGCTGAAATACACCCTCGGGTATCAGGCACTGTTATCTCAGCTGCATCTCTGCATGCAGGGCAGGGTCAACAGAAGAATCGCACCACACAGCATCTCAGACTGATTAGGATACTTCAGCATGCTTCTACTAACGCAGCTCCAGAAGTAACTTGTGTTATTGCTACAAAACATGACGAGCAGCAGAAAACCCAAACCCAAGAAATTCCCAAAACGTCGAGACTACCTCCTGACAGCCAATCACCAGTATATTTGTTCCCTGCATAGTACGTTTTCTTTTTTAACTACACTTGAAAAGAAAGAAATAGGAAATAAGGGACAGGTAACAACTATACCCAACTGAACAGAAATTATAACCACCACCTAAGACAAAAGTAAAAACTCTGAAATGCTGTTCTCAATAGCCCGTATTAGCTGCCATTACGTTTCTACTAGTTGTTTTCATTTTAGTATCTTAACTTTTTTTATCCTCTCTGACCACAAAAACACTGAGTACCTTCTAACCTATATGTTGTAGCATACATTGTTATTTCATGTAGTTTTAGACAATCACTTGCCCTTCAGTGACCACCAATCCCATTCAATTTAGCATCTTCATCTAATGAACATTCTGGACATCTTGTCACTGAATGTATCTTTTAGATACTATTTAAAAATCACTCAGAATATAAGTACCTATCTCGTGTATATCCCAGTTTAGGTTCAGTATAATTGATTATATCCTCAGCTGCCCAAGAAGGTGATTGATTTCCACAAAGAATCATCTGAACTTCTTCATGGCTGAAGGAACTCAGCTTCTCCATTGGAAAGACTCTGTTGAAGCCATCTTTAATTTACACAAGATACAGTCATAAACATAAGTAAAAAATAACGTCAGCATTTCAATTGTATTTTAATCAAGCTAGAATCAATCAACAGTTTCTTAATTACGGTAAACAGAACTAACGCAAAGGTGTTAGGAAATTAATGTCTTACCTATTGCATTCAGTTTGTTTTTGAAAGCCATTGTATGCCACCACTTTAAACCAGCACACCCTGAACACCAATTAGTCCACCCACCTAACCACATATATATTCCTCCACATTTAAAATTACCTCTGAATGCCTCCATCTGTTTCTGTATACCAGTATGCATGCAGAAGTCAAACATGAGATCTACATATTCCTCTGCATTATCCATTGTTACAGTCTGCGAAGACAACAGATAAATACTGTAAGAGTTCACTTTGCTTTAGAGTTACTGCTGTTGAAGTTGTAGAAGTAGGTTGTTCCCTTACCTCATCTTCACCACCGGGCTTGAGATCCACAGCTGTAAACCCATACACTTTAGATGAAGGGCAAAACTGAAAATTTAGACTTCAAAATACAAAGACAGTTACTAATCGCAAACAAACCTGATACAGCTTTTGCAAACACACCAGATTTAAAAATGACACCCCACACACCCAAAAGCATTTCACTACATTTGAAAACCACTGTTTGTGAATCATTTTGTATATACATTAACAGTGGTACCACAGTGCAGAACTACAATTAGTAATGGACTACACAGATAATGCATCTTTCAAATCTATGGTATGTGCATGTGCGTATTCACCCACTATTTCTTTGGATTTGATGAAAACTTTCATAAAGTTTAATATCTTTAATGGTTATCAGCTTCAAAACTACTTCAAATTGTTTAAATTCAGTTCACAGACTCAAAAATTGCTTTATGTTGGTTTCCAGCACTAACAGTTATAGGGACACTTAACGTATTGGACATGGAGGCCCTTCAACGGTGCTACTCGCTTTCCCTCTCTAACAAGCCACAGTCAGTTCCGCAGGGCCATAAGCAATCACCAACCACGCAATCCTTGTGGCACAACATGATTTTAACAAATAATCCGTAACATTAATGGAAGAAGAACTACTGTTGTTTCAAAAGGAGCAACTCAAAATCACAAAGGTTGATACCCTGACACAAGTTTACACAGGTACGAGCGCTTTTATGTCTTTGACATTTGCTAAAGCTTAGCACACAAAATGTTCTGCTTAACATGGATTCAAACACTGGCCTGCATGTCTATTAACAGGATCTGAAATTTCATCTGTCCTCTTTAAAAAGTTCTCCAAAAATCTTGATAGATGTCAATAGTCATCACAGCAAAGAGATTACAGATTGACACTTTTCTAAAGGTCTTCACAAGTATTTGTGTGTTTCTAGAGTCACACAGCATTGCGGTGAAGCCACACTTGAGCTTAAACCTTAGGAAACTGAGCAAGCAAGAACAGAAAATCCTCAAACTAAGGAACAAGAACATAGCTACAGATGTCAAACTGGATCTCGCAGCATATTTCAGTGATTCTCCCTTGCAATGATACTATTTAAAATGAAGAAATCTTCATTTTTAATTATACACTTTGACAATTGTCTCTAAAGCAACGCTGCGTATTTATAAATACAAAAACTCTTACCCCAAATCCTCTATGCTAAGTGGAGGCCCCGAACCTGATGGATTTTTCAGCATTAATTCCTGTAGTTTTGTGTTCTTTTCATCTTCTGACAGACTTTTGTTGCTTAAAATTTGGCGCCTTTTAATTGCAAGGTCCTTTATTTCTTTTAGAAACCTAGCTCTATGTGGATTTACTAATTCAAAGTCTTCCCATGTTAAAATTCCATTAAACCAGGCAGGAGGTTTAGGTTTTGGTGGATCGAGAATAAATTCCGATTTGGAGTCTTCTTCCAAACTTCCTACTGACAAGGAATCATGCCCTTCTTCTGTAGAAGCCTCCGACTGACTTTCAGTACAGTGCAAGTCTCTGTCACCCCGTGACTCATAAATCAACTTACTCATGTTACTTTTGATGTCCCCCATACACATGAGTTTAAAAAAAGGCTTAGAAATCGGTAAATCCACAAGTCTATTGTCCTGAATGCATTTAGCCAAGAAAATTCCAAGGAAATGAAAGAGTTTGGTTATTCTTTCAAGTTCATCACTGTCTTGTGGGAATGGTGCTGTGAAGAGTCCACATGACCTCTGTACATAGTAGCCAGGGGGTTTCAATCCACCACCAATATCAACCTGATTTAGGAGACACACAGAAAAAAGTTGACATCGTTCAAGGTGAATTTAATCACCTGTCTGTGCTGTTTAAGTTACTACATTCTACTTCTCTGTTAAAAAGAGAACAGGTAAGCAAGCAAGCTGT
Organism: Falco cherrug; assembly: GCF_023634085.1. Classification (NCBI taxonomy): domain Eukaryota; kingdom Metazoa; phylum Chordata; class Aves; order Falconiformes; family Falconidae; genus Falco; species Falco cherrug. Next base: position 59,809,784 of record NC_073703.1, read on the forward strand.
GGAGCAGAGTGGTCATTCTTGACCACAATGAGTGGCTGCTCACTGATCATGCGTTCTTCCCTTCATGGACATCTAGCTCGTTTTTCTTTTAAACAAGTACTCAGTTTAAAATGCAAATTGAAATATACCTGACGAGACTCATCATCTGGAAAATCATCATCACAAAGCCAAGCTCCCAAATCTGTCCTCTGAAACTCCGCTGCCACCAATGCGTAAAATTCCAAGGTAGGACCCAGGCCTGTTCCTTCCTCCCCTAAAAACTCAACCTAGAAAAACATAAGGAATGTTAGTAATGAAAGGAATGAAAGGAAGTCCCAGTGAAACGGTCAGTGCTGGTTATGGAACAGGATATTCAATATCCCAGCCAGTTAGAAATAGCTATCTAACCTTGTTCTGCTAGGCAGATATGCTTTACCTCTAGAACAGATTTTCTGTCTGCATGAATCTGCATGACATTTTCTGCCCATTCCATCAAGGATTCACCTCGCGGAACTTTCACTCTTTCATGTTTGAGGCGTCCAACTCTGAATTCTCCTGGATCATCACGTCGCACTGTGCTTGTGGTCCTTGTCCGTTCAACAGTGGCTTCACGTCTGTTCTGTAGCCATACAATTGCTCTGGAAAAAAACGAAAACCATTTGTTTTAAAACTTCGATGTCCACCAGCACAAAAACTTGAAAGTAGCCACTACGAAAACATTACCTTGTTAAGTACTAGTTAAAAATAATAAATAAATCAGAAGGAGGTAAATCTACACACTGAAGTATTTCTCAGAAATATCTGAAATGCCCAAATACGGGCTGCTTTGTATTTTATGAGTTTAGAAAACTAAATAATTTTTAATTACTATGAAGAGCCAGCCATAAACTTCTGATGTAATGGATACCACCAATGAAAACATACAATTCTTGACCTGAATTACTACAGTTTTCAAATTACAGTGGAATGAACAGACAGCAGCATTTACTGTAGTACTTCTTCATCACAGATGCTCAAAACTGTTTATAGACGCTTGTTACAACTTCTGTTACATACTGCAAGGCAGTTGTACATCACCCCATTGATACCTACCAAGTTTTACAGCAAGTTTTACTTACATAAACACTTATTAGAGAAACACAGAAGCAAAGCTGAAGTGCAATCATACACATACAGACCCGTATCAGTGAAGGAAGAGCAGCCGCCTCTTAATAGCAGTACTTACATGAAGTCAAAAGTTCAAAATTCTTGTATGTGTTGTCAGCTACGCAGCAATAAACTACAAAGCTACCATCTGTTGGTTGTTTTGCCAGTATGGTCAAGTGTCCTGACACAGACTGAAAGTGTACACACCCAGGTGCCCACATGCATATACACACAGAGTTCATCTGGAGTCTATGAGTTTTAAGAACTATTTCCAGTATTTTAAGAGCTTAAGAAAGCTCTTTACTCAGCAAGTAAATACTACGCAATGTTTCCTGAAAGATCTCTTTAAAACACAGGTTTTTCTAAAACATTACCTTCTTTCAAAAGAAAAACAAGAAAGCAACACATGGTCCAGTTTTTTGGACTATTTTTCTGTAGAAGTTCAATTTTTCCATACTAAGATTTAAACCGATGCATTGCAAGACAATACCTTTTCTTCTCTTCAAATGCCTCATTTTACACTCTCCATGAGGCGTTTCTACTGCGTATTACACACAACAGCAATTTTTGCAGCTCACTGCCTACACTTCTTCCTCTTTGGAAAACAAAGAAGTGAACAAAAACTGCCAGGGAAACCCACAAAAACTAACCCTTCCTTCTCATTACATAAAATTAAACTTCCAAAAAGGTTTACGCTGTCTACATACTCTCAAGGTAATTGCTGCTGCAATCAAAATATTAAGGATTCCTAGGTAACAAAGCACTTCAGAGGTTATCCTTAAATATTTTAAGGCCTGGTTTTGTTATAGTTTCATTAAGCAGCTAATACAAACCTTTGAAACAGCATCCTTTTGTTAGATATTGTCTATTTTTTTAAGACTGTAGTGAATTAAAAATAAATGAACCAAAACAAGCAATCACCAAACCACTGTAGGCACTATAAAAATAAAACATATGTTCTTTGGTTACGTTTTCAAAAAACATTTAATTCACATTTATTTTCAGGATATTTTCTCTGTTGTTTCTTACTCCTTTATGCAATGAACTGCAACCCAGTTACTGCCTGATAGGACAACCCAGGTAGAGGTACACAAGCAAGTCTTCAGCTGAAGTTGAAAAATGTACTTTCTTCAAAGGAACTTCCTGAAGAGTATCAAACAGAGGACGGGCTACTCAGCATAAGCTTCTGTCATGGTTTAACCTGGCAGGCAGCTAAACACCACAATGCTGCTTGCTCACCCCCAACTGCCCCGTGGGACAGGGGAGAGAACTGGCGGAAAAAAGTAAAATCTTTGGGTTGCAATAAAGACATTTTAATAGGAGAGAAAAGAAGGAAATTAATACTAATAAATAAATGATAATCATGATAAAATAATTAGTGATCCACAATACAGCTGCTTACTACCTGCTGACCTATGTCCAGCCAGTTCTGAGCAGTTTTGGTATTTCCTAATATCCAATCTAAACCTCCCTGCTGCAACCTGAGGCCATCTCCTCTTGTCCTGTCACTAGTTACCTAAGAGAAGAGACCTACCTCCACCTGACTACAACCTCCTTTTGGGTAGGTGTAGAGAGCAATAATGTTCCCCCTGAGCCTCCTCTTCTCCAGACTAAACAATCCCAGTTCCCTCAGCTGTTCCTCAGCAGAGCCTGCAGCGCTACGTGGGGCTGGTGTGACCCAAGGGCAGGACCCGGCACTGAGCCTTGTTGAACCTCATACAACCGGCCTCGGCCCATGGGTCCAGCCTGCCCAGATCCCTCTGCAGAGCCTGCCTGCCCCCAGCAGATCAACACTTCCCCCCAGCTTGGTGTCATCTGCAAACTCACTGAGGGTGCAGTCGATCCCCTCATCCAGATCAACTGTAAAGATACTAAACAGACCTCGTGCCAATACTGAGCCCTGGGGAACACCACCTGTGACCAGCCACCAGCTGGGTTGTAACTCCATCCACCACCACTCCCTGGGCTCAGCTGTTCAACCGCGTAGAGTACACCCATCCAAGCCATTTCTTCCCTCATCTTCCCTTTTTTTCTAATATCCAAAATGCTTTACATTTGGCAAACAAAATCTTGTCTTGTTCTGTGAATCAGCAATTAAAAAAATTACTAATAAAAAGAAAGCATGTTTGGTTTTTTTTTGGTTTTTTTTTTTTTTTTTTTACCTTGATGCTCCAAATGCTGTGCATGTGAAGTACAACTGTCTTGTTTCAAATGGAATTAAGAAAGGACACTTGCTTGTTAGCTGCTCACACCAGTCTGGCAAAGCTCCACTTGCAAGAGCCAAGGGTTCCTGTAGTTTAATGCAAGGGAAAAAAATAAGTGTTTGTAATATTAGATTCATGTCATCCCAATAAATTTGTAACTAAGTACCTAGACACCCAATACACTCAAGTACGGAGTTTCCACCTGGGCTTGAGCAAGTTCCTCCTTTCTCAGCAACTGCCATTTATTTTATTTTTTTGAAATGCTATGAATAAGAAGATCACAAAGTTTCTAGGAGTCAAGAGTGAACACAAAGCACTTCGGAGCAAAGACACTACAAGCTGCAGTAAATCTCTGGGATCTGTACTACTCAAAAAACTGTGAGGAGATCTGAATATAGAATTAACTGGAAAGAATTGCTTCTGAGTTTTGCCCAAAAGTGATTAGATACTATGTCCTCAATGCAAGACGACACAAAAGAAACTTGGTAGTAGTAAAGTTGCTCCCCACTGAAATATTACTACAGTCCTTCCTAAAAAGTATAATAAAAAAAGACTGCAGAAATAATTACTACAAAGATATTTAAGAATACGAAAAACTGAACTTTGTTTTAGTGAATAATCAGAGCAACATCACATAATTAAAAAAAAAACTCAAAAAGTACGTAAGGGTGAAGCAAGTCAAGAATCTTCATCATCTTTAAGTATTTTTTCTAACAAAAAAGTAGTTCTACTGAGCATCTTAAAGTACTTGAACAACTACATCTTATGGTTTTTCTTTGAATGCATCTAACTGATCTGCTACCAATATGTTTTTTAAATGCCATTTTTGAAAGCTTTATGTGGAAAATATATGCAACAAAATGTTTGTGAACCCTAACACAATTAATTGCCTTTGATACAATATGATCAGACAGACATAGGTACACTACATTCTGTTTGGTGCAGAAAAAAAATTATTCTCTATAATCAAAAGATACAATTTGTTATTTTTTTCTTGGTGTGTTTTATTCAGACTAGTCTGTTTTTACAGAATTTACTCATACAAAATATAAGGAAGTAAGCGTCATATGAAGCAATTCAAAAGTCAAAATGGCAAAACCCCCTAACAATTCCAAAGAAAGTAAGGAATAAGAGTCTTAAAAACAATGTTACATATATACATTGTGCATTATACATTATGTAATACCTCAATCTGTTGCAGAATCTTCGTAGTAATTTTTTTGCTTGTGAATTCATCTGGTGGAAAGTTAAACTGAGGATGCTCATCCCCTTCTGAAAATAATCAAGAGAAAAATTTTCCTTTATTTTGTTTTCATTAAAACATTTAAGAAGCTCTGCTAGGTAACTAACTTACCTTCTTGAGCTGTTCGCGCTGTGTAAGGGTCACTAGCAACTATATACAAAATGCGAAGTAACTGCAGAACATCTTCTACTCCACAGGAGTTCTGCCCGCTGCCAGCTTTGGCCTGAGGTTGTTCCTTTGCCAAACTAAGGATATCAGAATTTTGAAGAGTAGAAATGGCCCCCTGACTTAATCCAGACTTTGATCCATGCTCACAAAAATCCTGTAGAAGAATTGTTAAGAATGGAAACTGTATGCATTACTGTATTTAGGATGGTGCACTCCAAGTTAATGATTTGAAAAATCAGGATGGTTACCATGTTCAACCTCAACACTTAGTTATATTGTGGATGGTTCAAATCATGATTCAAATGTATTTTAACATGACCAGAAGACAGAAAAAACAACGGTAGCAAAACCTAAACTTGATATTGGCACGTGAACATTCAACTTTCCTATCCCTGTCATATCCCTCCTCCACAAGAATCTTTAAAGCTGCAAAACAAAGCACACAGCCATTCATAATAAAAAAGTTTGGATGCAGACATATACCTTGTATGCAGCTATGAGCTGGGAACAATTTCTGTTTTTCCTAATACTTTTATTAGTGCCGGTTAATTTCCAGTGGCGCAGGAAAGCTGAGTCTGCATTCTTCTGCAGGTAGGTTATCAAGTCATTCTTTGGTAATTCGTCAGTGCCAAGGTACTGCTCCACATGCTCTACTGACCAGCAACCCTACAACAGGAACCACCAAATGTTGGCTTTTCCTGATTGTAAAGTCTTCAAGATTTCACATGCATTACACGCTGTCTTTTTTAAGGAGCATGCATTTACAAATATACTCACTCATATCCTTTCATCAGTAATCAAAAACTGTTAGTTTTTTTAATGTAGCATTTCAAAAACTGCAGTAAGATTTGTTTTGCTTTTGTCTGAACAGCCACAAAAACATACAAAGTCTTACCATTTTTCCACTTTCTTTCTCTTTATCAGAATCCTTCATTTCTCTGTACATGATTCTAGATACCAAAACAATGAGTTAATATTTCATACTCATAGCACATCCTCTAAATTCTGAAGTTTAAATGATTCTAGATACCAAAACAATGAGTTAATATTTCATACTCATAGCACATCCTCTAAACTCTCAAGTTATACATTGACTCGTTAGACATCGATGACATTTAGATAACATGATGTAAAACAGCAACAGCAGCTGTCCTTTGCTGCACAGAACATCTGGGATACCCTGACACAGCGAAGCTCTTAAACTCATATTTAATTTTCATGATGTCAATATTTATCTCGCAACACATTTAATTTAGGTTTCCTGAAGTAAGGTTTGAGTAATCAAACAACCTTGATGGTGCAAATTTCCCAAGCCAACTTTAGGTTCTTCACTACACGTGCATCACCTCTTTGAAATTTTGAAGTCCCAGGGTAGATTGCCATGTATTAACTTAGGAGATATTTACAACTATTTCTCATGTTTCATAACTAGAAAACAGTTTTGTTACAGCACACAATTGTTGACCCAAGGCAACTCAGAAAACAGGTGCAATGTGTAAGCACTGCTGAAATCTGAAATACGAGGTTAAAAAACTGCAACCAACTTATTGCAGTTTTTGCTTTTGTGTAAGTCAGTTTTCTCGTAGGAACAAAGTTACATTGGTGTAGCAAATGGAAAACACGCACAATCATGTAGTCTTACAATTTCTGTCTATTATTTTAAAGCTAGTAAGGTCAAATAAGGGTAGAGAGAACAGCAGAAGTTGGAAGGGACCTCTGGAGACCTAGTCCAATACCCTTGCTCAAATGGCATATTTAAATGGAATTTCCCCTGTTTCAATTTGAGACATTTTATTCTTGTCCTTTTCACTTGTCACAACAAAGAAGAGTCTTCCCTATTCCTCCCATCAGGTGTTCATACACATTGGCAAGATCCCACAAGCCTTTTTTTCTCCAGGCTGGACAGTCGCAGGATCTCTCAGACTCTGTGTGACAAATGCTCCAGAGCCTTTAACCACCACAGCAGCCCTCTGCTGGATTCACACCACTGCCCGTATCTCTCTGGTACCGAGAAGCCCTGAACTGGACATCGCACTCCAGATGTGTCCCACCAGTGCTGAACCGAGGGGGAAGGCTCACCTCCCTCAGCCCTCCTAATGCAGCCCAAGATGCTGCCAGGTCTATAGCTGACTCACATTCAATTTTATGCCCACCAGGACCCTCAGGACCTTTTCCGCCAAGCTGCTTCCCAGCCAGCTGGCCCCCAGCCCGGACCAGCACACGCAGTTATTTTTCCCCAGCTGCCAGATTTTGCATTTCCCTTTGCAGAACTTCATGAAGTTCCCGTGTCCCCCTTTCTGCAGCCTGATGAGGTCTCTCAGAACAGTAGCACAATCGTCTGGTGAAACAATGATTCCTCTCAGTTTCGCTTTGCCTGCAAGCTTGCCGAGGGTCTGCTCTGTCCCACCATGCAGCTCATTAATGCAGGAGTACCAACCCTTTGGGTACACCAGCTGGGCTCCATTGCCTGCAGGTCGATGGAGTCCATAACAACTGTCACAACCATCTAAGCTTGGCAGTTCAGGCAGTTTTCAGACACTATCTAGTCCATATTTTATTAGTTCACCAATGAGGGATAAAGTGTTGAAAGCCTTGCTGAAGCTGAGGAAAACAACATCTGCTGCCTTCTGCTCATCCACCGAGCTAGTCATCTTACTATCGAAGGCTACCAGGTTAAGTATCATTTCCTCTTCATAAATCCATGCTACCTACTTCCAGTCACCTTCTTGTCCTTCATTGTTTGAAAATGGTTTCCAGGGCTATTTTCATCACCTTTCCAAGGATGAAGGACAGCCTGACCAGTCCATAGTTCCCTAGATCTTTCTTGCCTTTGGGGAGACTGGAGTGACACTTGCTTTCCTCCAGCCCTCAGAAATGTCTCCCAGTCACCACGACCTTTCAAAGATAATCAGGAGTGGCCGGCTCCTGCAGGTGCATCCCACTGGGTCCCACAGACTCATGTTTCTTTAAGTGCTCCCTAACCTTTTGCCCTTCACATCTCCCACCAGATTCAACTCCAGATAGGCTTTGGCTTTCCTAACCCTGTATCTTCATGCTGGGACAATGACTCTATATTCCTCCTGGGTCACTTAACCCTTCTTCCACCTCTTGCACGCTTCCTTTTTATGTTTTGAGTTCTGCTGTGAGTTTCTTGTTCATCAATGCAGGTCTCCTACTGCCTCTGCCTGACATCCCACACACTGGGATGGATTGCACTTGGGTCTGGAGGAAGTGATCCTTGAAAAACCCATCACCTCTCCTGGACCTCCCTTCTGTCTAAGACGATATCCCCATGGGATTCTTTCACGCAGATCCCTAAACAGACCAAATTCTCCTCTCTTGGTCAATTGTTTTGACTTTTGAAATATTGTGAACAAGTCACAGCTGAGCATTAGACATTATGGTTTTTTTTGTTTTGTAGTCACAGCACTAGCTATACAACCAGTAAGAACAACCTGACATAAATGGAAGAAAAACTAACTCTAGCATTGCTTCCTACACAGGAGGAAGAAAAAACTAACATTGTTTCACACCTGTTTCCTAACCAGTCACCGTGTTCTTTACACAGAATAACAAACTTGTAAGCTTACGTGTATGTTGGCTCCCAAATACGTCTAAGTTTGTCAGATTTCACGTTGCCGTTACAGGAAAGCTGTAACAATTTCTGTACATAGTAAAAGATGGTAGACCGGAAGTTCGTTAGGGGCAATTCCACTTCTCGAGTTGTTCCGAGACCTGAAACTTTCAAGGTGAGTGCTAAACGTGGCGAAGGCATGCACTCAACCTCTTCCAAGAGTTCTGAATGAGGTGTACCTGCATGTAAAAAATCATTTGAGAAGCCATTAATACAGAAATATATAAAGCATGACAAGTTGGCTCAAACATTAGTAATAATAATAAACTAGCTCAATAAGGAAGCGTGAAGAGTTCCTGCACACATGCCAAAGAGATGATCCTCAGTTCTAACTAGGAACTATATTTAAGGGCTGTAACTGCAGTACTTCTTTATGCCAGTACAGCTACCAGGTATTTCTGAAATGCCTACTGATCCTTACATCTTCATAACATCCCCTTTAATATGACGACAGCACATGCATTCTTTTCATACACAGCATCCTCCTGTTGTATTGACCTTTCAGTTCACCAAAATCAACAGTGGCTTGTTTCCACATAAGCTCAACCTATGTATTCCTTTCTGTAATGAGTACTGACTTCACCCACACTGCTGACCAAGAATGAACTAAAGATCAAGATGACAGGCGCTACGCTGCTGGTCATACCAACTGCTCAATCACCGTGTCAGCTTCCCCCCCGCCTCTGCTCTGGACTCTTTCAACAAGCCCTCTCCAACCAAATCTATTTTGGGTAGCTCAACACACAGATTGCTCTCTGCAGCTGGAACCAGACATAGCAAGACATCTATCACTAGTCCAAGTGAAATTCATGAGTATGCTTGTTTCACACAACATTTAATTTACTTTTCCCTCAATAACACTTGAAGCTGCAGAGGTAGACAAAACTCTCATTCAAACAGAGAAAAGCCATGCAGCCACAAAAGCATGTTGTACTGGTCAATAGTAATAGGATCCCCAAAGCCCAATGGACCCTTAACAGAGAGTCTCCATCCCAAAACCAGACCAACGATCACAAATGCCTTGTCAGCATACCTGGTGGAGGGATTTCTAGGTCAGTTGTCTGTTGAACATTAGTACGACCAGGTCTTGGGTCAAAAGCAGGAACCAGAGCAGAAAACTGCCTTTTCAATACATAATCATCATCCCATGTTCTTCTGCGGCCTCCTTTGGTTTCATACTCCTCTTCTTCCTAAAAAAAAAAGTAGTAGTTTTTTAGATTCTACTACAAAGAATCATTTGATCAAATATTTAACAGTCAGTTAGGGAATATAGCAGTTATGTAAACTAAAACTCACACAAAAGATACCAAAGCTGGCACGTAACAGTATTATTTGCATCTAACTGGTCAAGCAGGAATCCAGAGAATTATCAAAACCACAGACATACAAAAATCCACATAAATGGGCTAACCTTACACCAGGTGTATCTACAGTTCTTGGAAAGAATGAAACTTTCCATGAAGCACCAAAGTATAGGGAAATACAGACTACTGTAGACCAGCAAACTTGGTGTAGGTGTAGATGTTTTGTGTATTCCACAAAGTCTGGAATATCAACGATTCAAATAAATCAATGGTGTCAAAATAAACATAGTTTTTTCTGAAAATAAGAAGTATTTTTTTGAATGTATACACATATATTGATATTTAATGTATACACATTTTACCCAGAGATTAAATCAAATCCCAAAATAATGGCACTATTATGGTGAGAAGAAATCTAATTTTCAATAAGCTGTAGCAAGTACTGCTTATGACTTTTCTACAACACGCTTTTAATCTGTTCAACTCCTCATCGATAAGAATTACATAGCGTATCCAAGGGAACAGAACTAGAACACAAGAAAGGAAAATTTTCTTTTCCAGATCCGATTCTTGCTGTGTAATCTTAAGTAAAGGCTAATTTAGCTATTTCTGCTTCTTCCTGTGAACAATAATAGTAACTCCATGTAATAATTTCTGAAAAGTGATCAACAATCTACAAACTAAGGTTATTTTTTGCATGTAGATCCACTTAAACAGTACTGGCTTTTCCATGCCTAACTTCACATCTTTATGCAGAAGGTGAAATAATGAAATATTCAGGAATATAACTGAATTTCTATTAAAAGCATAATCACCGTAGGTTAAAATGCTAATTTTTTGGTTCAAATGACTAAAAGTTTGCATAGTAATTACAAGAGTAAGTTTCTATAAGTCCATAAAACAATATTTACATCTATGTAATAAACACTAAATTATCATTAGTGAAGTCTTAAATTTTTTACTCTTAGACCTTGCAATATCCATTCTGATCACTTCAGTAGTGGTAGAAGACCAAGCATTATTCATACCACTAAAAAACAACCAAACGAAAAGCCAGAACTCACAATAATGTAGGCAACAGCCATGTGGACTAACCTGCTGGAGTCTGACTTGCCCTCCCCTTTTATTTTTTTAAGGGATAATTCCTCTGGCATATTTAATTATTACAGTTTACTTCACACAGCCCTACAGTTAAACATGCCCCAGAACTGTATCACCACAAAATTCAGCAGCCTACCCCCAAAGTTATACCATTTTATCAGCCAGTAAACTACTGATCCATCATTTCTAGTCTGTCAGCTTGTCCCCAGGTTGGTTTTAAGATGTTAATTCTGGCCTATAAGGTCTCAGGGTGTGCTGGTGTTCAAAAACACTTTTCTGCGGAATAAATGTTGAAGGTGTGCAATCAGACTTCTACAGAAAGGGGACTGCCCCGTAAGTTGTCCTATCTAGTGAGGCCTTGCAATTTTATCACACCCACTTCAGTGCATGAGAAAACAGCTTTCTTAATACTCAATTATATGCAAGAATGGGGAAAAGGGACAATGAACTGTCTTTGTAAAGTAGTATTCAGTTTGCAGCCCCCGAAAAGTGTAACATGATTCCAACTTTGGCATTTACAAGTCCTAATGGACAGGTACTCCAAACTAGTAGTCCAAAATCTAAATACATTTATTTTAATTAATGGGAAGACTATAGCTAGGACCCCGTATCGTCAAAAGAACCTGTGGATTTTTAATGCATCTGTTAGCCAATTAAGATACTATCTATGTTAACTATACTGTACCATAACTTCCTCATATTCTTGATCTTCTTGGTTATCATCTTCATTTTCGTCATCTTCTTCATCTGGTTCAGGTAGATCCTCATCATCATCTAACTCTGCCAACAGAGTACTAGCTCGGCAGCTATCAAGAAAATCTATAATACATATATATACACGTATTTACATACAGAACAAAAGCCAAAAATAACTTTTAAAGCAAAATTTTGAAAATTAAAGAACAGGAGCACTGGGAAGAGTGATAAAACAAATCTCACTTAAACAAGCAAAAGAGAGAACTAAAACACTGCTTATGGCATAATAAGATTAAAAGCTGTGATAAAAGCATACACCTGACAAAAAGTCCAGGGGTCTAGTCAATAGCATAACTAACAAAAGAAGCACTTAACATTTGTATAATTGAGAGTGATCAGCAAGTGATCGGTTTCTCATTCGCTTATATCAAATGTTTCATAATTACACTTATTATAAATTACAAAAGATGGCAAAAAATGGTACACAAATGTATACTGCTTCTATGTCTAATTAATTTAAGAACAGATTAGTGATGTAATTTCCACTGAGAATGTGTGGCTTAAGACCTCAAGTTACAATGTAAAGGACATCTAAAATAACCATTTAAAAGTGATAATTTTAAAGACTCAATTGCTAATTGATTAACAACAAGCTGAAGACAGATACAAAGTTCATTTTCACCCACCTAGTACTAACACTTCAAAACCAACCTCCCAAAACCAAAAAAGTTGACAGCCATCCAAGGTGGACTGAGATGTACCATTGAAGTTTTAAATTTTTCTGTACACATATAAACTATCTATACCACCCAAACACCCTTCAAATTGCTGTTAATGCCCCAACAGAAACTTTAAGGAAACTATTTGCCCCATTTTTTATGATGTATTTTAAGACTTGTCACATAATCAAACTATCAAATGAACCTTAATTAAAAGAGTAAGGGGAGATGGCATATGCATATATCTTCATCGACTGCCTCCAAGCAGCTCAATTCCAATATCCATTGAAATTACCAGATATTTTTCAAGCAATTTCAATAGGCAGCTAAATAGAACACAACCTTAATCCAATCAAATCCTAAAGAAATCAAGTATCTTTTCTTTCAAGAACATCTCACAATGCAATAAACTTCACATTAGGAAGTACTTTCCCATATCTAGCCCAGATTTTTCTTGACTTCATTTCATCAGCTTGATTCCTAGATATTATCAACCTAGTTACCTAAATCTTCTCTCACCGTGTTCATATCCTGCAAATAACTTCTGTCCCAACGTCTGTTTCTAGCTCAGAGTGTCCACCTAACAACTCTGAATTTTGTTCCTCAAATCACATAATTCCATTCTCTGTGTCATTTTCATTTCTGTCTTCTTTCCAATTATTTTTTCAATTACTATTATGCTACTGAGATACATGGAACCTTATACACTGTTTTAAGTGTATAATGCACCTAATGGCAGATGCTTTTCAATTACTGAGTAATACAAGGTACCTCAGACTGAGCATGTAACATGCCTATACAACGCAATGAGGAACAACATTTGGATTTTAATTAGAAGTTCATATGCAAACTACGTTAGATACTAAACTGACTTAAGGAAAAGGTTAAGTTCCTAAATAAAATATACCATAAATAACAATGTGGGATAGAAACTACTGAAAATAAAAGACCTGAAAACATAAGGAAATACTACTATTGGTTACAGTAATATAGTAAATAGTACTACTAAAAGTTAACATTATTTTACTTACTGCCTTACAGAACTAGTAAATATGACAAGCTCAACTTTCAAATACTTTTCAGTAAATAAGCTACTACAGGAGAAAATCACAGTAACAGAAAAAAAGGAAAAATCATTAATGGGAAGTCTGCTTATGTTCATTTAAAAATGAAACTTACCATATAAAGAATATTCTGCCTCCTGACCTGTATCGCTCTCACTAGATGTTGATGTTAGGCTAGTAGTTAGAGTATTACTAAGCGACTGACCAACAGATAAAACTGTAGTTGCTGTAGCTACATTGCTGCTGCTAGTAACACTGGATGTAGACATGGTCACTGTTGATGTGGTACCAGTTGTAGTCAGATTAGGAAAACTTTGGGCACCCATAAGAGGAGAAGCTATAGATAAAGATATGGTAAGATAAAATAAATGATTTGACGAAGAGTACAATTTACATGCATGATCCTGCGTTGAAAAATATATTTGGGGTCGAAAAATTATCAGATGTGTTATTTTACAATTAAGAACAACAAAATAAAGGGGAAGGGTTTCCCAGTGCAAAAGTGCACTCTACAATGCAGATGCCCACTTCTGAGCATATTCCTTTGCATACATTTAAAACAAATTTTATTAAATAAATCTCCAAATCCCACCATAAATCTGAAATCACTTAATTTCATTTTCAACATATGAGAAGTATTTCTGAAGTCTGTTATTCCAATACTGTGTCTGTCTTAAAGCCTAAAACATAATTTAACCTCTGAACAGCAAAATAATTAAAGTTATACAGGGAAAACAGTTTAACTATATATAAACAAACTGAGAACAGAACATAATAAGACAAACATAGAATTTGTGATTTTTGTGCATTTTTCCGAAGTTCTTAAAGCAGCTTGTTACCTTTCACATAACCATTAGCACAAATAGCAACAAGTTCAGGCAACAAGCCTTAGTTGGCAGTACTATGAAGCATGTGACTGAATATCTTACTTATGGTGGATGATTTATATTATTATTTTTCAGAATAAGCAAGCAACAGCTAAGAAGTTACCTTACTGCACATTCAAATAAAACACAGTAGATGCATTTTAGTTAGCAACTGAAACACAACTGAATTCACCGTAAACTCAACAGAAAGAATTTCAGATAGTGTACATAACTGAGTGTAAGTTATATCTATGTGCAACTACACATTTACATCCCAATCTTCCAAATATTTTCTTGCAGGCTTATCTGCAAACACAGGAAATTAATCACATTTGCATGTGCAAATTTGAGGGGTCACCTATACTTACATTTAAACCAATCTGCCTTTTCTAAAATTTATCAAATGCAAGTTTTGCAGTTTTCCAGTGAACATTTTCATTATTGTAGCTTATGAAAACTAAGGCAGTGCTTTCTTATAAAAAAAGAATAAATATCTAAATTCTGTATTTCAGACTATTATTACCAAGGTTTGCAAAGGCTACTACCCTTGAAAAAGGATAAAATATAACAGATTCTTCCCCTAAGTGCATTTGGTAGCTATTTGAGAAAAATTAGTATTACTGTTTCTGGGTTTGCTGTTTGTCAGTTACTCCCACACCAAGGAACCTAAGTAACAGTTTTTAAATAAAAATATAAAAATGCAAATAAAATCTCAGCAAAGGTGGCCCAAAGCAGGTACAGTGCTTGAAACTATTTCTATGCAGGAGAGAGTGAAGTTTAAATTTGGGGTTGTTAATAAGCCCATGCTTATCTCTATGAAAGCATGGAAATCTTCTAAACCAAAGGGTTTTTTTGTTGTTTAAGAACTTGAAAATAAGCTGTTCAGTATTCATATCTTCCACTCCAATTAATAATAGTAAACTCTTTGCTGCTACCATAAACAGAAAAAAAAAAAATCAAGTGTCAGCATTTCACTTGCTCAGACTTCAAAAGCAAATTGAAACTGCCTACTCTAGACACCACTTAACTCCTGGCAAATACTGACGTTTTAAAATGCAACCACTACAGCAAGTCCAGAAAGACTTACATCACTAACCATGATTTCAGGCTTCAGTTTTTTGTCGGGTTTTTTTTTGTTTGTTTTGGGTTTTTTGGTGTTTTGGTTTTTTTAAAAAGAAACTGGACAGACCAAAACAAATAAAAAAACAAACACCCAACCCCAAAACAAAAAATATCCAAGCATTTTACAGTATTCTAATAGAACTCTGGTCAGATTGCTCAAATTCAGTCTCTGATCTCTTTCTGGGGCACAAGTTTCTACTTGTATAAAATGTATAAACCAAAATAATTCCTACATGAGGGATAATTTTAAATATATCTTCTAATATTAAATCTAATGTTTAATTTGCCACATTCTTATTTCCAACTTCAGTACTGTATGATATCAAAAATTCATAAAATCTGTCAAATATACTGTTGAACTATCTTACTATGTTTTTCAAAGGTGCTGTCTCTCTCCTCCCAGCACAAAACTACCTCTAAAATCGAAGCACTGGCTATCTTCCTAAAAGGGGATCAGTTACTAGAAATCTTCCCTTGAGTTATCTTACATACATTTTTAATGCAGGCTGCAGATGTTCCCTCCCCCCTCCTCATCACCGTATGAATGTAAGAATACACTAAAAAAAAAAAGCCTTCCCAACAAAACAAGAAAACACTCACTATTAAAAAAAATATCTAGAAATGCTAAAAGCAAACACCACGTTTTTAAATACAAAAAGCACAAAAATCCTAGAAAGGCATGACAGCTTAACAAGAAACTGAGTGCTTCTTTCTGGCTTGGGTAATTTTTCTTTTTCTAACTTGCCTACCCTATGAAATGCAGCTCTCCAGTTAAAATACTATCACTGGCACTGAACAAAATACCTAACAAGGCTGGCTGAGTAACAGCTCTGATGGGAGCATGCTGAAAATTCACAAAAGTGAACCCACAACAAGCAGGTTTACAACTTACTTGCTAACACCTTAACCTTACATATAACCTGAGAACAGGCAGCTGTTAAAGCATGTATGTAATGCCATTTAAAGCACTGTTAACTACAAACTTCCTTGCACTTGATATGCCAAAGCTAAGCCTTAATGACCATACCATCTTTAGAAAACACACACAGTGTTAGAGTACATTAAGTTACTCTGCCTGACAGAATGCAGGAATCTACTAAAATCTCATCATACTGCAGTTCACTTTTTTCTTTTTACTGTGTTCATAGTTCCTAAACTCAGGGACTTCACAATACGCATAAACTGCCTTTCCTGAGGAAATAGAAACAGAAATGGCCTACATAAGGTGAGTATGCATAATCTACACAGAGCAGAATGCAAAAGTATCCCACATTAGCTACTGTTCTTCCAGCCTCATGATCTAAACCATACTCTCCCTCTTCCTAAACATGTAAAAGACATCAAATTCAAATTATTTTCTATTTGATGGGTACCACAGCGTAATCTGACATCACAGGGCAACGTAACACTTTGCAGCTGACAGGAACTCTCTGAGCTCTTCATGAGTTCCACAGGTACACACAAGGTCAATGCTGCTCTAATTTCATTCCTCTATCAGGCCAACAGTATCCAAACTTCATTAAGTCTAACGAAAGCCAAAGAAACAACAAAAGCATCAACTAAAAATAAACACAGTTCACTTACTTGCAGTACTCATGACATTTCTTCCCAAAGTATTAGTATTGTTATCACTGCTACTTCGGCTTAAATTCATATTGTTTGTGGCATTGGTACGTGCTATGTTTGCCACTCTTCGTACAAAGGACTCCAGGCTGGAAGTTTCTCGAGATGATAAGTTAGGAACGCTTGCACTGGAGCTCATCGGTGCCCCAGCAGCCAACAAAGAACTGACCGAGAGTCTGTTACTTGCTGAAGAGCTTAGAGGTCGCTGGGAAGCTGCTTCTTTGTTAGTCAGTTCAGAGACTGAACTCACGTCAGGAGAGCTTACGCTAACAATTCCCATGGATATAGCACTGGACTCCCCCGGAGTACGTATTGAGTTATCAGGACCTAACTTCCTCTCTGCATTTTCGTTTCCCATGTCCGCTGTTAAGGTGCTGGTGCTTGCACTGGAAGATGACCCTACTTCAGCCTGGGGTACACTATCAGCGGAAGACAGAACAACAATTGGTTCATGGACGTCAGTGCCTGAAACTATATTTTGCTCCATTACACTCTCTGATCTCCGCTCCATTTTGGTCGAACCCAAGCTGATGTCGCTGCTACTGGCCACGCTACACACAGAACTGCTGCTTCCTTTTCTACTTGAGGAGCCTGCAGCAGCAGTCGTCTTGTCTGGACAGTTGTTTTTCACCAAGCTGCTCCATGACTGCGTTGTGCCTGAAACAGTGGATGAAACAGGTTTGGGTGATGCCGCTGAATCAGGGTCGTACCCTGGTGCAAGCTTGAGGTCAAACTTTCCTTCTGCGCCCATACGGTAAGAGTTAGAGCCACCAGCATCCCAGGTGACATCAATCCAGCCTGGAAAGGGACAGGAGTTTGTGAGATCCAGCAGAAAGCAGACAGGAGCGTGTCAGACAGTAGCTCCACAATGTGGGATCAGCTTCTCATAAGGGGTGCATGCCTGGATTAATAAAGTCACTAAACAACCCTTAATGCCAATTCAAAATGAAGTGTTTAAACAATTTGGTATTTTAAAATGTTCTTTTACTTTAGACTGAGGCAGCAAGCATCATCCGCCTCTATCTTTAGGGGCCCAGAATCCAGCCAAAAGTAAGGCTTCCTTCAGGAAGGAACCTGAACTACTAAAATCTTCCAACATTTTATTATTAGATTCTCTAATAACAAAAATGTATCACCACAACTTTATTATATCTATCAAGCAACTGTTATTCTTGCAAGGACATTCTACAATGTTTTTCTTTGTTGGATACTTGTGGATAAGCATATTTACCTGACAGAACACATTTTATGAAACTGATTAGTTTGTGATTTCCTATTCTTGCCCTATAAAGTGAAAGAATTAATTCACTGATACTCAGCTTTTTAGTTCAATAATTTACACAGACTCAAACATTTCTTATTCATAGGAAAAAAGTCTTACAGCAGTCAGTTAAGGACCACTTCCAAGTAAGATTTCAGGGTTGCGGGAAGAGTAAGTTTCACAAAACAAAACTTTATACTGGGACCAAAACAACACTGAAAAGAGATCCTACTCTTAAATTCCTTTATTAAATTACTATTTGGAGTACTTTTTTTTTTTTTTTGAGTATAGTATTTTTTAACAGTTGAAGTGTAATAAATCTGCAATAATGAGGATAACATGCAAAATTTAGCTAACTAGGACAGAAACAGGGGCAAAACAATTTATTTTTGCTTGTCTGAGTATGTACAACAATCTCGGAGTCACCAAAAATAATTCCTTCTAGTATTTCTTATCGTACACTAACTGTAACAAAACAGTGTCACTATTTTAATTGATACACAGTTGCTTTAAAAATAAAATCTCTAAGCTCAGTCATCTTTTGTAACCTCAGAGAAATTCAAAACAAGATGTCGAGTCCAGATGTGCACACGTATTTTTCTTTAATAAAATAAAAGAGAGCTAATTTGAAGTAAAATGTTCTTTTAGTACTGTCGGGTTAACTTCTACCTTTTGACTACTCTAAAGTCATCACTTCGACACCAAAATAGAAGATCACAAGCAATTTTCTATTTAAAAATATCACTTTGGAGGTAAAGTATTTAAAAATGGATAAAGTTTTCAGATATGGTAGACATCTCACGCCCACATGAGCAGGTTTAGATTACATTACTCTTGTATGATTTTATTCTATCTTCATGAGCTATATCCGAGTAGCTTCATGTCACTAAACCTCTGAAGGTTGTGAAGCAAGTCTGAATTTTTTCTTTTTCACAGTTTATTCACCTTTCTTATTAAATACAAAAGGAAAAATGTAATTCCATACTGTAATTGAACAGTATAATTTTTTCCCTTTGTGAGTGTCTGAACAGAGTATTTTGTAAAAGGATAACTAAAAAACTGTTCTTTTTTTGTATAGTTCCTTTTTCTAAAATATTAATTACAAACAGTTTCAAATCTGCGCAATTTTTTTAATACTTAAGTGTGTACTTGGAGTCTTACTGCTGCACCACTACAGCCCTAAAACAACTTAAGATTTGTCAACACTTGTGAATAATGGCAAAAAAGTCACTGGGATACTATTTTCAAAATTCTTTTTGAAAGACAACTGTGGCAGAAGTAAGAGTATGCTAATACACATTTCACATTGTTTGGCATTACCATTTGATAAATTTCACTTATGCTTAAATGGGAAAGTTTTGCCGGAACATAGGAATGAAAACTGATTTAGTGGAATGCTACTCACCAATAATACCTAAAGTCTTCAAAGTGACAATGTAGCTATGGATACTGTTGCATCTGATAAGAACAATACACAGATGATGGAAGAATTCCCTACAAGCTATACTGAATGCCTTAAATACGATTCAAAGTTTCAAAACATTTTAATTTAGACATTGTACTTTGGCTCCTTCTCCATGTTTGAGAACTGACAACTCAACAAACTAGAAGAAATTTTAAAACCTAGCTAAGAACGAGCCAAAGAGTGGCTGAAGATGCTTCAGAAACAAAGCAAGTCTTCTACACCCCAAAACAGGGGGAAGAGAGGGAAAAAGGTAGAAAGCCTGTTCAGCTGACAAGATCACCTCCTCTTCTGGAGCCTCTTCAGTATCTTAGCTGCCTAAGCACTGACTTCCTTGGCTGTTGCAGGTTTTTATTTTGCTCCATACATGAATTACTTTTCATGCTTTTAATTAAAACAATAACAACTTGATCCCAATGAAGCTAGCAAGGTAGGAAAGGTACAGGACACAACAAAAGTCAAGAAAAATATTGCAAATGCTAAGCTAGAAGAAACGAAGAAGGTAATAATAGATTTTGCAGGCCCACAGCTTAATTACTTTGCATCAGTCACCTTTTTCTTCTTTATAACAAACATCTAAACAACTTGGTATTTTAATCAAAGCTCTACAGAAGTTTCATTTACAGCAAAATTATTTTTTTCATGCATTAAAACGGAATTTCACAAACGGACCACAACACTTGTAGTATTAGAGTTCCTTCTCCCCAAAATATTCACAATTTTATTAACTTCCACAACACACTACAAAGGAAATACTTTAACGCTACCCGTTCCACATGAACTAATCATGCCATGGACGTTTACAAATTCAGACAATTTGTGCTCACCATTATGCAACTCTCCTGTAACAGTGCCTTCACCCTGAGGGCTTCCATCCTGATCTCTCCATTTCCAGTCAATTCCTCTGATTACACGAGCTCCTGGAACCATATATTTCAACACCTGAGAACGGACCAGACGTCGCTGCCTTCGCAGATTTGCTTCAGCTTCTTTAGCAGCTTTTCCTACAAAAAATGTAAGTCTTTTCATTTCAATACACAAGTATCAAATGGGGAATAATTTCGAGCTTTTTTCTAAGCAAGTTCCAGTGCAAAAGTTAACCTGCTTTTTTGCACCAATTTTTGCATTGTATGTTCATTAGCATTTTAAAAGAACAAATAAGATGTGCATGTTCTTTTTCTTACCCAGCTGATCTTCACATACTCCATTCACAGTGCCATAAAGTTCAAATCCAGACAAGGAGAGGTAGTGTGTTTGCCCACTGGCATTCTTTCCCATCTGTTTTATTCTAACATGTCTCCAACCTTGTTTCTCATCTTTTGGAGGATCTAAAGGCCATGTTGCTGTAGACCTTTAAATTTATTAGAAAGGGGGCATGGTGGGGGACAAAAAAAAAAAAAACCAAAATAAAAAAAGCAAAACCAAAAATAACTTAGTACCAAAGCAAACAAAACCATAATGCTGATCATCTACGGATAAAATCAGAAAACTGCCAAGAATACAACCATTAACACTAAGGACAAACTCTGGGTAAGCACTGGCATTACTGTTTTCTCAGAAAAAAAAAAAAATCAAATGCAAAACTTACACTGATGGAAAAGCACAAACGCCATCATGTGAACCACACAGAAAACTTATGAATCACTTATTTTCTGTCTCATTCTTGATAATTTAGATCACCTACCATTTCTTTATAGAGTTACATTATTACACCTATAGTATACATTAGTCTACAGCCAGGTATATTTTTAACCGAGCTCAGTTTTATAAATAGTGGCAAAATCACTGACATACCCCGGTTCATTGAGACTGCAGTCATCAACATGAGTATATAAAGTAGTCCAGTTCTGACCATCCTTAGATACCTGGAATACCCAATTTCTGAGAGCAGATCGACCATAACCTCGAGCATGGCGTAACGTGTAAGCTGATGGTATAACCCAAAGGCCAAGATCTACGGCAAACCAAGCATTCTTATCGTCGTTAGTATGACAATTGAGAGCTGAACTGTCACGGCTTAGGATGTCTTCTAAACGGCCATAAGGCAGATTTCTTCCTTCTGATGATGTAACCACTACTAACCCATAGGCTGCTGGATTTACCCACTCATATGCAGTTCTATATTAAAAAGAGAAACGTACTGTTCAATTATGACTTACATTTAGCAAAACAGGTATCAGTGTATCTGATATGCGTATGTACCTTTCTGTATATGTAAAGTATTAATTTTATATTACAGCCGAGTTTATTACAAACCAAAATGATTAATAACATTTTAGATAATTAGTTAACTTTAGAGATGTTCCAAACATCACTTTACTACAGGGTTTTAAAAAATCCCAAAACTAAACCAAAAAAAATGCACAAAGCCAAAAAAACCCATAGCAAACAAAGACCCAAATTTCCCCACCCCTTAATTTCTTACGTAAGCACACAAATTCTCAACAGAACTTCAAGGATTCCTATTTTCCTATTACTTAGGTAGAACAAAAAGAAATGTAATTCTATTGATCAATATATAAGCAAAGATAAGTCCCACTCCTAAAAAAATTATAACACATTTCCTTTAATCATGAATTCTCTCTCCCCACCCCACGGATGACAGTTCATTGTGTTGACTTCAAAATAATTAGCTTTGAAGAAACTCACTTTGCGTTTGTCCCAATCCAGTAAATAATTCCATTTTCATCAAAATCATGTTGGTGCCTAAACACAAACGTTTGGCCTTCACGTAATTTTCGTACAAAAACAAACGAAGCTCTATCAAAGTCGTACCATTGCTTTGCCACCTACATACGAATGAGAGGTAGTCAAATATTAGAGATGCAAAATGCAACCCATTCCTTGTGAACCATGTGTGGGGTATGCTGCTCACCATTTTCAGAAGATACTGTTCTAGAGATTCAACAGTTGCCAACGGCTCCATCTTTAGCATTCTACCAGTTCGATCTATTAAAGATGTCTCCCCTGAGGCACGTTCCAAACGAAACCTCAAACGCCTTGTTAATATCTGAAAGAGTAGCCAAATATTAATATAGGCTTTTCTGTTTAGCTTTTGTAATTTTAAGAAAAGCAATGTACTTCACTATAACAATTTTAATGGCATATCGATTATTGTTGTGCAATTTAAACTATATTAGATTTCAATGCTTTAAAAAGTAATTCCCTATACTTGATTTTTTCAATTAACCCAACAATTCTTTAATATGACAGTCAATGTATAAGTCAATTACACATTCAGGCTAATATTTTCTCATTTTTCATGTATTTTCATAGCTTTTATTTCCAAATCTTGCAGATGAGCAACTGCAATAATACACAAACTGCAAAAGCTTTTTCAAAATATTCAATAGCAGCAGCGTATCTATGAATTTTCTGCAACAATCTTCTAGTAATTTAACATCAAAACAGAAATACACTTCGCTGCCATCTCACAAAATCCTGAAGTATGCTTTCAAATGGAAAAAATACGACTCTGCAAAAATGGGAAAAAACAAAGTAATATTTTTAGCCTAATTGCAGCTTTCCTTTATAAAAAATTGCTGATCCTGCAGGTGTCTTGTATTACCAAATGAACACACAGCCCTAGAAGGGACTTTTAATAATTACAGCCCACCCCTAGTCATCACAAACAAACATGTCTTATAACTGTCTTCAACAAGATGCTCATTCAAGTAGTAAGGATACTTACTAGGGAGCATACTCCCACACAAAGAGAACAATACTTGAAGACAAAAGAAATAACAAACACATTGTCTCTTCAATCACAATTTACTTTCACTTCCGTGTAAAAATGACAGTAGAGAACACCCAAACACATAGGTTAAGTGTTAGAGGATACAGATGCCAAAAAGTTTGTTGTTCTTTATCTGATTTTATCTACTTTATGAGAATATTCTTCACACAGACTTAATGTGTGTAACTTTTCCTGAACTTCACATAAAACATGCAGTTGTGTATCACTCAGCATAATATATTGCTATCACTGTGTATTTACCTGAAGATTGTACGTAGATCCTGGTGTATCATACAAGTGAAGAGGTAGACGTTCAATAGATTCTAACACCGCTATCAGTTTCCGAATTAATGCAACTGCTGGACGACTGTGAAAGTGAACAGTTACTGTGTTACCACACACAAAGAGAAAAAAAGAATCTACAGTATCTCAGAGGATAGTACCCAGCTGTAGCAAATATCTCTGCGTGCTACTTCTGCTGATACCACATGCTCCAGTCACATGGTTACAGCACAGTAAGAAAAATATTGATCTGCAAGTGATGAACAGAAGTCACCTTTACATTTGTCAACAGAGGTACGTTCACTATAGCTGACTCTTACAGACATAAGTAATTCAGTAAAACTTTCAATTGCTACTTCAGTAGCAGGTGCTCTCTTTTAAGACCAATCCTACTCCAGAGAAAGATAAATTAAGATGGAAAGAACAGTTCCTTTGATTTAAATTACTTTAAAGGTATCATACGGCTTCACAGATGCGAAGTTTTTTTGCTTTGGTTTTTGTTTTTACCTTTCATCGTCTTCATTTTCACTGAACGCTGTTTTGAAAACATTTATTCTCTCTACCAGTTGACTACAGTCTTGTTTCACATCTAAATCAACATTCTAAGAGGAGGAAAAAAAAAAAACAAACCAAACCAGAACACGTTACTCCTAATACAAAGTAATATATTCATTCTTTATACTGGCAAAAATATCTTTTTAGTCTTACTGAATTTCCTATTCAAAATCTGCATGTCAAAAGCTAAATTATAGCAGCCATTAGAACTGACCAGTGTTGATTTCAAGATTTTTCATGGCTTACTTCAGTTGAAGTCATCTATTGTCATAGCATATATTCAACGGGTAGACCACTAACTGCAGCAGGTCTCCCTGATTTTCATCAAGATGGGAAAAAGCCACATTTATAATAGATTTTCTCAATTAAGACACATGCCTACATTGGTTTTTTTAAGAAAGTTTCTCTTCAGAGATTTATGTTCTATATACTCACATTATTTAAAACTGTAAGCAATGACTGAACTAAGCCACTACTGCACATCTCATACGGAGAAATAGTATTCTCATCCTTCAATAATACAATTAAGTTTTCCAGAGCAGTCTTCATTAAATCTCTCCAAGTATTTTCTCCCTCAATACACTGAAAGACAAAAAGGCAATTAAAGTGAAACAAGTTAACAGTTTTGCCACTTGCTTCATTTGAAACGTATTGTCCCAGTGAGGTACGTAACTAGGAATTACATGCATGAATACCCCCACATTTCTGACAGACATACTGCGACTTTCTATGACAGACTAGTCTGAACATTATGATGTCATTTCCAATGCCATCACACATTATAAATTAAAGGAGGTACACTCACCTGCCTGTTTGTATGAAGTTCCCATGCAGACTCTAACTGAGTTGCTATGTTCCTCAGTGTTACAACTACTCCTCGAGGCATGCTTTCAACAGCTTTAAAATGATCATCATATAAATCTCTCGCCATAGTGCGTACCTACAAATGGATTTTGATAATCAAAAGTCGTATCTTACTGTAATGAGCCTATTACTGTTCTCCAAGATGCTAGAAACTTGGTCATCTTTTTCAAGAAGTCCATCACAAAGCAAACAAATAGGGAAGAACAAAACCTATCACACATCACGAAAGGCAAAGGCTGTGAAAGGATGAGGAGATAAATGGAAATACACAGAATCTTTTTGAAACTTACAGTAACTACGCTTACCATCATATATTAAATTACAGCACGAAGGTAGGAGAAAAGACAGGACTCTCAATCTGTAAATCTATTTCTTGAGAACTGTATAATGGATCTAGTAATCTTTTTAGAAGTAAGATTAAGGGGGTTTATGCTATTTCTGAATGCTCTATTCTCATGTCTTAAACCAACTCGCACAAAAAGTCCTTATGTGACCTTATACTAAGAATTACTTTTTCTACAAAGCATGGATACACAAAGATACAGATTTGATAAAGTAAGTTCTTATTAAACAACATTTTGCTTACAAGAAATTTCCTCAAAATTCGTTCCTTTTCATTATCATCACATGTGCTACAATAATAAGTTTCACATGCTCCGGAGCTACACAATGCCATCCTAGATATGAAAGAACACTGCCTTCCTTTTATCATTCCACCTAGCCTCATTCCCACAGTATTTTAATACTCAATTTAGTGTTACACTTCCTCAGATACAAGTGTCCTTACATGCTGCAGATTTTTGGTGTTACAGAACATATCAGCTGCACTGTTAGAAACTGCAAGAGAAGTCAAGACTGAAGATTAGCCTGAGCTCTTGACATCAGCTGGCCAAAGAACATGCAGTTATTTTGTGGTTTTGTAAAAAGCTTAATACCTGATTTCTTAGTTCCTCTTTATTTTCCCCCCCTCAGTCTGAGAAAAGAAAGAATTTCAGAGAAGTCTAAAATGAAGGATTTACATGTTTTGCTTCACTACAACAGAACGCACCGTTCACTTCCACCCCCCTACCTGTCACAATATCCAGTCTAAAATTAATATCTGAATGTAGTGAATAGAAGTAACACATGTTTCTGACACAACCGTAGTATTGATCATAACATCTTTTCTTTCTGTATATAAAAAAGAAAAACCTACACAATTATACAAATACAGGTCAGGAGGCCTGGATTTCCTTACTTTTTTTTTTAAAAAAAACATGCACTGTCCTCCAGAAAAGCAGAGTTTTTACTGCTGTATAAAAGTACCTGAAGAAGTGCTTTGTCCTGAATGAAAATTTTCCCCTTCAAGTTTATCCTAAAATTGTGTCTAGTTGAAATCAGAGATTTTAATCCTCCAAGAGGAAACTACAACTTCATAAGAATATTACAAAATAAAACAAACTCATTTAAATTCTAAGTATACAATTCACAGGTGCTCACCAACCTTTTGCTTTGTCTTCTCCAGTTTAGATTTCAGCTTTCTTCCTCTTTTGCCTGTCCAGCCAGTCACAAATTCTGACCCTGCAACATATTTTTTAGAAAAGTCGCAATTTCTCACAGGTATGAAAAGCAACAAACAGAGTAACTACCTCACGTACACTTGCTCCTACCTGCACATAACACATACCTACATACTTACCCAAAGAGGTTTCAGCTGTAAACGAATGCTTTGTTCCCCTGTTAGACTCAAACACAAAGCCTGGCAGATCTTCTTTCAGTATTGTAGCTTGTTGACCATCAGAATTGTGAATAGCAATTTCTCCTTCTTTTAAACAGGTGAGTGACCAGTTTCCTACAGTAAGTTTAGTTGGCCCTGGCGCCGATAAAATTGGCTGGCTTGTGGTAGAAGGTTTTACTTGGCTTCGAGCTCTTTGCAACTTCTCAAGGAATTCACTCCTACTTTCTATTTTAAAAGAAACAAACATTTTTTTCTTTTCCAACAATTGATTCCACCATCATATCTCAAGCTTTTTTTTTTTGCAAAAGCAAAACAACTTAGTACATTCAATGCAAAATTAAGTTTGAAATTAAGGGTCTTGAAGTGTTCTGAATGTCTTCCCAGTACATTTCTGTACTTTTAACAGTGATTTATTCCACAATAGCTTCAAAGTGGACAATGCAACTCTTTCTGAATGGTGCTGTTGATGGATATATTAATTCATCCTTACAATTATAAGAAGATCAAAGAAATCCATTATAAACTTCTAGTCTTGCAGAAATAGTTTTTTTATTATGGCCAGTATGAAATATTGTCAAAAGTGAGTTTTCAGAAATAGGAAATTAAATTAATTTTCCAATAGGAAAACAGCAACTTCAAAACTTCAAGCAAGTGAGGAAAAGATGCTGAAGACCTAAAACCCAGAAAAGAATTCACAAAACTTTACAGATTCTGACAATCTGCATATGCTAAAAGCAAATTTGAGCTAATATTTATTTGCTCAGATTGTGCCACAAAGGCACCCAAAACAGATTTTTTTGTAAGCTATACTAAAACTTTTATTCATCTCCTATGTAGAACCTGTACATTCATCTCAGAGCAAGTAAGAAAGCCACGATTATGCTACTTACAGTGACATGCTAATTCCAAGTTATAATACAGATGTTCCTAGTTCTTATTAATTACACAAATTTTAAGGACCTCTATATCTCTGAGAAAAACATGAAGTAAAAGAAACTCTAAGAGCACCACAAAAGACTTGATTAAAAGCTGGTGTTTAGATGGAGACATTTAATACATGACAAACAGGATCATATCCTACTTTTAGGATATGTAGGTAATCTAGCCTGAAATTATTCCAAACAACTAAGTGAGTTTTTATGAGATATTTTGATATTGTAGTAATTAAAAGGCTGCACACATTACCTTTGAAATTAATCAGCATAATTCCAGAAAATTTAATTTCATATTTTTTTAAAAAATATTTTTAAAATTCCCATAAAAATTAAAATTGCAATAGCATCATTAATGTAAAGATTACATCTGAACTTCAAAGTTAACAAGAATCCTCATCTTTCAGCATACTGATTTAATAAATAAAATTTTGGTAGTTCATGAACTCGTAAAATTGCTGTTTTCCTTTTGCTGCAATAACTTATGTTCTAGGTTTTTAAAATTTGCCAGTATTATTGCCATATAATACAAAATAAATAATCTCTATACAAAAATAAATATGGACTCTTGAGGCATTACTAACTTTATTACTTAAAATTCATAGCATCCAGAGAAGACTTATTAAAAGACTTTTGAAATTTCGTAAGTAAAATTAAAATTCTGTTAATGAAAACCTTTCCAAATTTCCACTATTACATTTTAACAAATTTATTCTGTAGCATGTCACACTGACAGTGCAATGATTATATGTGGCTGGGAATAATTTTGGGTTCCCTTAGACAGAATTTTGAGACTCACTTAAAGCTTCAGAATTACCATTAAATTTCAATTTTTGCATTGAACTTTTATTTTTTCTACAATCTCAAACAAAACAAGTATTAAGCTAATGTGGAGAGGGGTGAGTACAGACCTTCCAAAAATGTTCGTTGTATACGTATTTCCTCCTCCCATCCCAACTTTCATCATGCAATACACACTAACAAATTCCGTTACTCAACCCTCTATATTCTTGCCAGTCAAGAAGTTACTAAAAAGTATACCATGAGATTACTCAGTCATGATTCAGGACAGCAGAACATATAGTATAGTTCAGGACTTAAAGATACTAAATCTACACTGCACTGCAGTAATTGTAGTTAACCAATACTCGCTTCTTATCTATTAAGTAAAAGGAGGCTGTTGCACACTCTTAGAGCTAATGGTTTAAGTTCAATCAAATTACGCTCCAAGATCAGCACTCTTAGTAGATGTCTAGTTGACAAAAAATTGCAAGAAGCCTCACATAATCCTCGTTTTAGCTCCTTCCCCTCCCTAAGATCCATGCTACGTATCTTGTTCAAATACTTGGGATTTATTCCATCTTTTTTAGAAGACTGATATGAAGAGACATCTTGAATTCTCAATCTGATTTCTTATGTTTTAAGTTCTCTTCACTCCATATTCATCTGAGTTGTCCCCATTCCACTCATCTTGTATAGAAATAGTGAGGTTTCATCTCCAAACCATATCATTTGGAAGGAAGAAAGCAAAACTGGCATCCAGCGGCTATAAGGATTTAAGAAGTTAACCTCATGGATCTTCTTAAAATTGTATCATAATATAAACAAGTATCTCAACAGAGGAATTGTTTACCTTTCAAGGTATGAGCCTTGTTAAAAAGAATGCAAGGATACATTTTCTGATAAAAATTTAAAAATCCTAGAAGTAGTTTCCAGCTGTGTTATAATCTAGAAACACATTACACCATTTTGTCTTCATGTCCCAAAACTGATGGATAGTCACTAGCACTTCATTTTTATCCTGAATCATAATATGTTCTGTTATTTCACTCAATGGCTTCTTTAAAACATAACAATATTGCAAAGCATTTTATGTCTGCAGGTTCATAAAGGCATGAACTGTTGCAAAAAAAAATAAATAATGAGACGATAAAGGAGGGTTGTTTCTGCATCCAGAACAAGTTGTGTATTCTGTACAGAAAATTAAAACCACCTGTGCATTGCCACTGCATAAGGTCTGTTCCCTTGTCCTCTCTCCAACAAACAATTAAGACACTGTAATTTGTTTCCCAATCTCGATGAGAAACTTTCCATTACTTTGTCTTCAAACACATGCAATTTCATTCTGCTAGCTAGAAGCAAACAACAAATCACCATTTCAACCTGCTTTTCCTGGGACGGCCACTACAAAGTGCTTTTAATGACTGGGGTGAAAAAATTAAGTATGCATGGAGAAGAATCAAAACAAAACAAAGTTAATACACTTTTACTGGCAAGATGTTTACTTAACACAATTCACCAAGGAAGTCAAGTTATGGTCACATGCTATCTGATAAAAAGCATCACAATTAACTGACCACCTTCCACCTGTTTACATCCTTTACTATTTAGTAAGCCAATTCCTGCAAAACAAAACAGCTCCAATCAAATGATATAAACAAATATAACCATTTCAAAACTTAACTTGGACTTGAATTGTAAAGAAACTACCTGAACTATCAGATCCTCCTTCAGGGCTGCCACTGGAATACATTGTGGCGAGTTTTCCATCCAAGATAAATCTGAACCATCCATTACTACCATTTGATAGCTCCAGGGCTGCAGCGTCGCTCCAGATATACAGACAGTCCCTTCCCCTAATGATTGACCAGTCTCTCCAGTGATATGGTTTACCCTGTTGCAGTTCTTTAGCATCTTCCTGTGGTTCATCCTCCTGTAATAGGTTTGTATTAAACAATCAAGAAAAAAAAAACCACAAACCCAAAGAAATCCAACCCATTAAAAAAACCCCCAAAACCAACAAAAAACCCAACAAAAAAAGACACTTTAAAAAAGCCTGAGGAGAAGAAGAATTACTCAAACCATAAGTATAGGAACTATACTACTTCTGTCTGTAACATGTGTCTTTAAAAGTATTCCTTAACAGAGTAAGATACTTTAAAGAAGTTTCCTTTCAGATACAAATGTATCTACTCAACAATTAACAACACCCTACTGATGGGCCATTCACCTCTGTTCAAAACTTGTCAGAAAAGAATCACAGAATGGTTGATGTTCGAAGGGACTCTCTGGAGGCCATCTAAATCCAGTTGCCCAGGACCATGTCAAGACAGCTTTTTAGTATCTAAACACTAAAAAAAAGAAGAAACCCCACCCACCCATGCCCCCCCAACCCCCACACTCCCCCACCCCCCAACCAATCCAAAACCCACAGAAAAAAAAGCTTAACTATACAGTTAAGGCTTAACTATAAATCTTAACTGAATGAATAACAGAAGTGGTCTATTACCCATTCTGTTGATCTGAGTGGTCAGTAACATGACTGCTGGAAATTGGTAACTTCAATATGCACTTAAGGTTTTCATTATGTAGAAAACTATTTTCTTTTTTGTATTTTTAATATATTCTGTAACAATGTTTAAAACATCTGCAATTATTTGATGCATGTACATTGGAAGAGATGTACTTTGTTTAGAAAGGATTAATTTTATTTAGCACTCATTTTCTAAACACTAGAAAAGTGTCAATCAACTTGACCATAAGTAGGAACAGGAAAACTCAGCAGATAATAATGTGCTAACAGAAAATGAAGTTACAGAAAGCAACAACAAAAACAATTAAAATAAGTGGTATACAATAAGCATTAATTTAATAACCTAACTACCTTGCCCTGGACATTATCACAACCGTGAAAATTGTACTAGAAGTGTTGGTTTTAAAGGAACAAATAAAGCTATCAATTCTGCATTTACCTTCTCAGGTTTAGACTCCTCTTCATTTTCATCATCAGATGACGGCCCCGCCAAAGTTGACACTTTACTAATTACACCAAGTCTAGCCAGCTGGTCTAGAAAAAGATCACCACCTTTATCCACCAAATCCCTTATGATTTGCAAGGCTAGCAAATGGCCATCATCATCATCCTGTAATACATTGGGATGAAAAGGACATAATAAAGGAGATCTCTTTAAAATATGTTTACATGCTGAACTTCACATGTGGTCACAGATGAATGCTATAAACACTTTAGGATTAGTTATTAACAAGTATGTGGAACCAATGAGCATCACCCCCCTTTTTGCCTTAGTTTCATAAAAGGACAGTATTTCCTTGCCTCCTACCTCTTGATCAAGAACTGTAGCTGTTATCT
This sequence comes from Falco cherrug, assembly GCF_023634085.1. Taxonomy (NCBI): domain Eukaryota; kingdom Metazoa; phylum Chordata; class Aves; order Falconiformes; family Falconidae; genus Falco; species Falco cherrug. The sequence goes on from NC_073703.1 coordinate 59,841,612, forward strand.
CAACCAGTATTGTGGGCAGATTATGGCCAGCATCAGAGTCGCAAACCTCTTTCAGCAGTGCCTCAGAACAAAAATGGATCATTTTTCTAATGAGGGCAAGACTTGCTTTCCTTTAAAAGAAATCATAGGAGGGGGAATTATTACAAAGATAAAGCAAGCAGTAATAAAACCAACAAGAAGGTTCAAGATAAAACTGCTTTTGCACTACATTTATACATGCTTTCAAAACAGAATAAAAATTAAATTACTTTCAGTTCTCGTTATTGGAACCAGAATTGGTTATTGGTAATAAATTCTAGATTATCTTTAACAATAATGCACTTGCTGTTCTTTTTTGATTCTACAGCACTATGAGTCTAACATATTTTTCCTTCCTCAGCCCTTCTCTAGGTATGTCGCAGCACTCTCCAAACTAGTCGGCTGCAACAAAGTCTTTTACCATCTCATACCAACACACCCTTCATGTCAGTCCCTCCGCTGCCTTCTCCTCGTCTCTCCTCACCCAGGGCACACACGCGCTCTCTCTCTCTTCTCTCTGCTTCTTCCTCGGCTGCCCAACCTCTTCACAGAACAGCCACAGCTGCACCTTGTCTACACCAGCCAACCCACCACCCCTGAAGCCAGCCCACAGCTGTATGTTATCAATGATAATTAACCCAGCTTCATTCCTCTACATAGGTAAACTATTCTACATTCTGTCTTTATTCACTCTTAGTGATGGCAATTCACTTCTGCGCACTTTGTCTTCATCATAGGTATCCAGCCTTCCATTTGTGTCACATACTTACCATGTTTTCCTGAGATCCCTGTCGTTTTAAAGTCTAAATTTACTATTAGATCACGCAGCTTTCCATATTAGAAGCTACAATTAATTTGGAAACCAATAACTTCTGTATGGTTAAAGCTGAATTTTTCATTTGACTAGCTTTTAAAATGATTTACTCGATTCATAAAGAAAACTTTAAAACTACAGAGAGACAACTGCTTCTTTCCACTATCTGCAACACCAGTTAATCATGCACAGATTATTAACATAGTTTCTTATATCCTTCATTTAAATGACCTAGTTTAAGCTCCTATCATCAGCTCATGTACAGTCTCCACTCAAGTCTCTCTTTATCTTGTATTTTCACCCCTCAAAGTACCTATAAACACTGGGAACACAAGAGATGGAGCAAATGCTATATTTTTAGTGTACAAGGCTGAGAGGTTATGGTCAGATGCAATTTATCACAACCATTATACCACCCACTGTATTCCTTTTAAAGTATTAAATTAGATTACATTCTTTTAATTCTCTCAGTAAGAGGCATCTTCTCTAGCTGATTAACACTTAAGCTGCTAAGAAGTCTTCTAAAACCTTCTAAAATAGCTTTTTCCAGCCTTTCCAGTTTTCCAGTGAATGTATGCTGATACCACTTTATCAGTTTTCCTCTCCCAAATTAGTACTTTCAATAGAGTGGCTACAAACAGCTGTTACTAAATACGCAGTCCATAAAAAGTACTATATGAACACAGCATTTTTTCATCATGCTACTATAGACAAGAGTATGCCTCACTCTCCCACTTCTAGTTAACCGTACTTTTTTCAAGACACCACTTCCCCAGAAAGGAAAAAATGCTACTTAAAATACTAAGTAAAAAATCAGACTTGCAAAACTTTTCAAACCATCACTTCTATTCAAACAGAAATATGTTTAACTTCACATTATTTAAAGTTTTAGATGTTGTAATTTTTAAATTAAAAAAAACCAACCACCTTGGCTTTTTAAACAGAGTGTATTAAGAAATCCAAAATATGCAGGGAAGTTGTCTACTAAGACAGTATTACCTTATTGAAGGCAACATAGTTTGTTGAAATGTTTGTGCAAACACAGGCAATAATCTTTTCAAGTATATAGGTGCCATTTCTGGATCTCCTTTGGGTTCGTTACATTCTTCCTCATCCTTGTTTGCATCTTTCTTTTTCTTCTCATCTCCTTTGTTAACAGGACACATCCAGTCCCCTGGAAAATATATTTCCCCAAAATGTTCAAAGACAAAAACCCAAACAAACAAATAAAAAACTCCTTCAGATAAACCTAAGAGTTTTCTTTACTAACACCTAAGTACCTGAAAGGGAATATGCATCCTAAAAATAAGAAATTTACACGTGCAAGACTTCCTGAAGAAAACCATTTGATAATAAGCAACACCAAAGACCGGTCACAGGAGAAGCTCAAGAGTCCTTAAAAGTGAACTAAATATGAACCCATAACAACCTGTGGCTCCAACACTACAAAAGTCTCACGAGCAGGTGAAGTGCAGTTCCCACGTAGAAAGAAAAGATGCCAAAGAAGCTACCAAAGCTGAAGCTGACATCCTCTGAACCCACAGCAAAATCCCAGTCTAGTCCCATTCCACAGCTGAAGAGCAGGACAACTGGCACTGCCTGTGCCCAGCCCCCAGTTTCTTCAGTAATCCCTGTCCCCTAAGAATATCCTAAATATTAAGATTTTTACATGTACTTTGCAGGTTAAGGAAGGCTGGTCACAAAATGTATTATTTTTCTTAAATGAACCTTGATATAGTAAAAACCTAATAATCAAATTAGTAGAAATGCTCAGATAGGTTAACTAAGAAGGGCATGGAACTAAGAACCGCACTCACCTGGAGACTGAAGAATAGCTACTACTTCACTATGCCCCCTTTCGCGAGCTTTGTCTAAAGGAGTTTTCCCATCTTCATCTCTCAAATCAGGGTTTGCACCATGTCGTAAGAGAGTCTGAGAATATTTTAAATATGAAATAAACATTAAGATTCCTTCTTCCAATGTAGTAAACATGTTTTTCATATATCTTTTCTACACTTCTCTCATGCTTCTAAGCAAAGTTAGACCATCACGTTGCTTTTTATATCCGGAGAGCCAACATAAAACTACTTTTATCCATATTACTGCCCTATCATAATGAAAAATTTTCATTGTGATAGACACTGTGAAAAACATGTAAATATATGACACTGCAAGTATTAAACATATTGCATCAAAGACATTTTGTACAGAATAAGGGAAAATCTCAGCATGTAAGGCTTTAAGTATCAGTTTAAATCATACCTTTGCTACCTGAGGTCTTCCAAAACATGCTGCATAATGTAATGAGGATGACCTCTGACCTCTGTTAACATCAGCACCCCTTTCACAGAGAAATTCTACCTGTTAAACAAGAAAAAGGAAACTAGGTCTTTTTCATCTCTTTCTTTACATAAATAACCTAAGTTTTTAAGATTCTATACAACTAATTTACCATTTCCTGAGTTCCAAAAGCTGAGGCCCAGTTTAAAAGAGTTTGTCCTACATCATCCATAAAATTTACTTCAAAAGCTGAAAGATAAAATTAAATTAAGTAGTTAAAGCTCCCAGAATCATAAATTAAACTTCAGCAATGTTCTTTAAATAAATGGCAGGTCTTAAGAAATATGAAGCATAATCAACAATTCTAGGGAAGCATTTATGCCCTTAACTGCAATTAAAAAAAAGTAAAGTAGCAGCATAGAAATTACTACTAACCAGATCTGTTGTGTATTTAACAAAGTGAACTCATATATAAAAATTTGCAAAGTACTACCTAAGCATTTGTTATGACACTGTAGATTACAAAACAAAAAAAGATTTATCTATCTCATTTTCAGAGTATTTCTGCTTACCTCCTGTGTCAATAGCATCTATTAGTGCATCAGTGTCCTTACTGCGGATGCAATCTATCAGCTGCCGATGAGAACGTTCCCCAGAACTATCCAGTCTTCGCAATCCTGGGATTCTGCCTGTAGATCCAGCACTGGATTTTGGCAGGGCTTTTCTCCCTTCGAACAGTAGCACCAAAAGAAGATCTACTAACCGCATGGTATCCAGTACACATCTCTCATCACCCTGCAACGCACTTTCTATAGAATCTGGAAGTTCAGATCTTAGGAGATCCTGGAAATAATTAAAAGTCTGAACAATAAAAAATATACAGGGCTTTAGAAAATACTATCAGAATTGGGTTTCATGTCCATATGAAATGTTTCCTTTTTTCCCCTCCTTATAAATAACCTATATATATGTGTGTGTATGTATGTATATAAAATCTGTACATCTATATATAAAATAGCAACACAAATCTTGCATATATTAAAGTACATGAAGGGAGAAACCCTATGAGAACAAAAAGCTGTAGCGTAAAAGGATTTCTTACGTGTGTCACTACTGGAGAGCCTCTACACAGGGTTGACAACAGGCTTACAATAGTTGACACCTGATTACTTAATTTAGAGTCTGCAGCTGTAGATGGTGCTCCAGTGCTACTCCGTCCAGGTTTGCAAGCTGAAGATGGTCCTGATGCTGTCCCACCAGCAGCTGCCATGCGAGATAACAACTCCTCAGTTAATCCATGCTTAGCTAACGGGGCTGGGTCAACTCCACGCCGTGTGAATCTGTCAGCTAATGAAGCAAAGCATCTCAGAGCTCCATCTGAAACCTAAGAAAGAAGTACATGAGAAATGATAAAAAATCTGTTACAAATAAGAAGATCCTAAGGGGGTAGTGATAAGAATACAGGGCCCATCGAAGAAGCTGATTTCCCTGGGTTCCCTTCAGTGAATGTGAATGGAGGAGACAAACTTTTTTTTTAAGCCAGAAACTTCAAGCTGGAACCCATCAGTGGCCTGAACTGCTCACTGAAGGATTGTATTATTGTTGGGTTCCTCCGTTCTTCCCCCCTTCTCTCTGTTGATGATATACAGTAATCAAGGAAATGATTTTTCTTTGTCTCAAGGTCAGTACTGTGAGCATCTCCTTAACTACATGAGCAAAATCCCACATCAATCTAAAACAACACATTTAACAACCAAATTAATAGATATTGGAAGCACATTTTTAAAAGTTTTTCGTTACAGATGTTGTTCTTAAAGAAAACTATTTATAATCCCCCACCCACTAGCAATTGTCCGTTCTGACAACACAGTTTGGGGAAAAAAAAAAAAAAAAAAAAAGACAACAAAACAAACCCACAGCTTGGTATTGAAATATGGAATGCTTAAACTTCTGGTTGTTCTGATGCTAGAAACTGTTAAAGCAGTCTTCTAATAATAAAACTTAAAAACCCACACAAAAACCAAAGCACCACGAAAACACACTATGAGCTTTTACTTCCAAACATGTACTGTATTTCAGATCTGTTTCTCAAAGAGCAATGAAGACAAAAAATTCTTTACAGTTTTACCTTCCGTAAGTATCGAATACAAAATATTCTGTTATAATTATATTATAATTCATAGTTAACATTATGTTAATTTTACAATGTTATATTAATTTGGTGCTTTCTATTAAAAGAAATGCTTTCAAAGAAGCCATTAGCTAAGGCACCAACTCAGAACTCCTGAAGTATTAAACTGACAGTGAAGTTATAGTTGTATTTAAAGGTCTACATACTTCTCTTAAGTAAAAGAATTTGTTCAACCGGACCAAGCCTAAATATAGGACAAATTGGGAAAAGCAGATTTTACCTTTAGATAACCCAGATTGTCCACTGACCACCTGACCCAGGAATACACGAGCATTTTTGTGACAATAAAATTTTAACTTCCAAATTTAGGTTTCTCACAAAAAAAACCCAAAACAAACCACCAACAGCGACACTGTGGAAACAAGGCTTATTGATGACCCTCTTAATCTGGCAAAACAGTACTGCTGGCCAACCACCCAGGAAAGGATCTGGCTTCTTTTCATGTCAGTATTGAAAAGAAAGGGAGGTTATGCCTTTAACGTCTCTTTCATTACACATGAAAAGCGTCTCCATCTTTCAAATCAAGAGGCTCGCACAGGCATATGACAACAAGCTGCTTACGGCACATTTGCCATCATAGATGTGCAGCAGCAAACCAAACTGATGTCAAGAAATAATTTTACAAAAATCAACCACAAATCAAAAACCCAACAGTATCTATTATTTACCAACCTCTACATTATTACAGTTCTTACTCCCTAAAACGTCATAAACTTCTGGTGTAGCCCATTTTCAAAATGATTGTCAGCTATCACATAGCATAGGCTTAAAAACAGCTACTCATCAACACACAGAACAAGATTAGAGTATCAGCCACACTTCATGAAGTTAAAATCTTAAATCTCCATTAAGTTTGCAAGGACTTGAAAAACAAAATTTCTCCTGAATACATGCAAAGCATGCTAAACTGCTGGCAACATCCCTGCATGCCAAGCATTCTGATTAATCAGTATTTTTTTGCAAGGGATATTTTCTTTAACTTGTAATGGTCACTGCTCGTGTCCTTTGGTATTTTGCTCCAGATCTTTGACAGCTCAATGGATAAACAATTCTGCCAATCTTTATGTAATCCGTATATATTTTATGGGTATTTACCAGAACAGCTCTGTCAGAAATACACAAGAAAGGTTCAGTTTATTTAACATACCGCATTAGCGGCATCAGTTTACAAAGCAAGAGAGAGTACTGTGGAAGTATTTACATTGCTTCTCACAAACTGCAAGTTTAGTAGAAAGGTTAAAAAAGCAACTTTATAAATAAGCTGCTCCTGGGGCTACATTCATATGGCCTGAACTCTTTCCTCAAGTGATGTTACTAACTGGCAGCCCACACAAAAAGTGACTGAATCCAACGATGAGGATGAGGGGGGAACAACAGAACTTTACAAAGGAAGTTACTGGGCAAATCTGTAACACACATCAACATTCACTGTAAATCCTGAGGTTTGTTTCACACAAAAGAGGTATCTCAAGGAAACAGTACAGATTTACTTATCTTCATCTGGGTTGCTCCAATCTTAAGCACACTTATCTTAAAGCTAAACTGCTAAAAGATTAGGTTAATTTGAGCTCTCATGCAGATTCCCAACAGCCATTCAGATCCCCAATTGCTTTTTTCAAACACATTATAAATTGTGAAACAGTTAAAATACTACAGATTTAGTCTAAATTCAGGATTAGCTTGCCTGAGATGATCAGTGCATTAATAAAGTTATGTAATGTCTAAAAAGCATGGTAGCTTGTACTGAAATAGTGTGACAGTCCCCTGCCAAGTGGGTCTTCCAAAAAGATCTAAAAATATATTTAAAACAATTTAGCTCACAGGCAAGAAGGCAAGAAGATTTAGTCTCCCAAATACGATGCGCTTAATAAACCAGACTCAGAGGGTAAGAAATGTAGAGAAAAGAATGAGGACAGAGGTAGGGGTGAAACCGTGACCGAGTATGATATGGCCAAGAAGCCTGGCCAGACTACAGCAAGAATTTGGCTAAATAGCTATTGTGAAGCTTTAGTGTAACATTCACGCAAGGATTCTACTAGTAGGAAGAAAATTCCTCTAGGATTCATTTCTCTAGATTTTACAAGGACTACTTCATCTCCAGTTAATAAAACTGCAATAAAGTGGTGTTGCATTACAGCAGTACCACTTCAGCTGGCTTCCAATGTAATATTTTAGCATTGATTACGGATGGTTTTATTGCTTCTCTTAGTTTGGCAAAAGAAAAACAAACCAAATTGATTTTTGTCTCTTACTTACGCTCAATTTAATAGTGACTGTGGTGCAGTCATAGAACAATATTTACTTCAGAAAGTATTTTAAAATGCACTGATAAGTTACAGGATATTTTCCAGTAAAGTTTTCAGAGGTTAAATAAGATCATATTCACACAATAGTTCTTGGAGTCAAAACACTAAGCAGTATTTTTATCCTTGTCATGACAACTGTAAAAGGAAACTATCATAATATCCAAATATAACAACTACTACGTAAACCGTATAATTGTGGAGGCTATATAAAAATACCTAGCCATTCATTTATTAAACATAACAGACACTCAGTTCACAGCATATTGAGACAACTATTACATTACCTGATGGTCTTCGTGTTTTAATAAACTAGACAGTGATTCCACACAAATCTCTAATGAAGAATCCTGAGGCTCCATTTTGCCACAGAGTCTGGATACTACAGCCATAGCTGAATGCAAAGTATCTTTATGAACAAGGTGTCCACTGTCACGAATGAATGTCAGAACACAATTCAACCCTCCAGCTTCAAACACAGCTCCCGACTCACGCGTACAGATTAATTCTAACACCTATGACAACATAAAATTTAATTAGAATGAGGTAAACATAAGAAGTCAGTTATTTGTTTATATCCATCTACAGCACTGGTTAAGAAAATGAAACTACAGAACAAAAACCCCAAACTCCTCAACACCCAGAAAGGGCCACAGCCTCCAGTAATCTAGTAGTTACAGCGTTCTTCAAAAATACACAAGCAAATACAAGAACATTTCCCAACAGCATGGTCTTAACAGGTGTTCATGAGAGACGGCTAGATAACAGCATCTCTTCCTGGGATAATTAAGCCTTTGGATAACCCACAACCAAAAGCGTTACACTTCCAAGAGCACTGTTACTCCAGTGCTTCAGTGTAGTGCTTTTGAGTAGACTAAAACTAGTAAATAGGAAATACATGCATAGAGTCTGATGCCATGGTAATCAAGGACTCTATATGCTATCACGTGCCATGAGTTATGCTTTAAACAGGAAGTTTTGAAGGTCTTGTAAATTTTTCTGAAAACTTCACATAGGTGCAGAGGAGCTGTGTCTAGTGCTAGTGAAGAGACAACAGACAATTGTTCTACAGCAGGTAATGTAACTGTATGTGGAGCAATTCTTTGTTCCCTTTTTAGCGTAAAATTAGCCCTTAGCATTCTAACCATGTGAGATGAACAGGAAAACTTTCTTCTGGGTTTTTTTTGTTTCTTTTTCTATGTGTTGTTTTTTGTTTGTTTGTTTTTTAAAGGGATCTCAGCTTTGAAGAGCACCAGACTGACCGTAAAGATAAGCAGCATTGCTGGCAGGTACACTTCTATCATACTCTGTGTTTTCACTTCACATTTTAATAAACTAAATAGGATTAGAATATGAGGAAGCTTTTAATAACAGCAAATTTTCTACCTCCTTCTTAAAAGCAGAAGGTTCTGTTAAAAACACGTACCTTCACACACTGCTCAGCCAAATCTCTGCTTGTTCTGTTGTTAAGTTCAACAACTACTAAACGATTACAAAGTGCCTTGATAGCTCCATCCACTCCCACAATCCTACGGGTGCATTCGGCTGATACATCCAGATAATACGTTATGGCACGAGCTGTTACTTCTAATACATTGTCTGGAGCACTTTCATCAAGAAAAATTTTGCACAGTGCTGGTAAAAAAGTTCGAGGAGGGCATCTGCAGGAAAAAAAAACACAACACAACAACACATTACTAAGTTGTGCAAGTTTCTCTACATCACCTAATTTCGTACAGTTTCACATTAACAGATTAAGGCTTTTCATGATTTACTCTATTGGTTTATAGTTGGTTCAGAGTATTCATTTAGAATGCTAGGATGCAGGCATCTCATACACTCCCCAAAATTCAAATCAGTTACCTGAAAAGATGCTGTATTAAAGGAGGAAACCAGCAGAAAAAACCCTATTCTTGGAATTTTACAATCATACAGGAAAAATTTATCCTCTTGGGAAATCATTTCAGGAATTAACCTCACATCACTAAATGAAATCTATTTTTTCTTAACAGAGCTTCAAGGTTCATGATGATAAATAGCTACTTAATCATGAAATAGTGGGTTTGATACAAAGACTAAAGGTTTGGGTTTTGTCACACAATTTAATTCTCTGAGTGGTCATTCTTCCCTATGTTATATTCTCACTTGTCTTTTTATCCTGTTTTACCTTACCCCATTCTTTTTCCCCTAACCACACTGAGAATATATTTATATTCATTTTGCTTGCTTCTATTGCATTTTTTCCTCATATTCATGCCTTGGTAGCCTTTGGCTCTCCTCTTTATTGTTAGCCTCATTTCCATATGCAAGGACAGTCAAGAACACTCCCACAACTTCAAAACAAAATAAGCAAGCTGCAACAGTCCTCCTATCCCTCTGACCTAACAGTATACAAACTAAAATGTTTGGTCCTAACCATGCTTTTCACTCTGTGGTTAAGACCGATTTGGATCAAAAGTTCTAAACCATGGAGCTATACTTTCAGATAATTTATCTTCCAATAGCATACTTACTTAGCAATAAATAACAATGATTGCTCACCACAGTGGTAGAGTACTTCCAAGGTGGCGTTGGGGAATTAAAGGAAGGGGATGTACACTGTGACAGTAGTCAAAAAACCTGGATACCTCATCCCCAGATGCAGGAGATCAGACTAAATCTACAGGAAGCAAATATTGCAACTTTTCCTTAAACTCGGCTTTTGGCCTGCAAAAGAAGGCCTAAAACTTTTTTAAAGCCAAAAAAGAACAAAAATAATAGCATGCTTTTTGGTCTGGAAGACTCATTTATGAATCACTCCGTGGAATAACCCAGAGGTCATTCAGTATCCCATCTGGTATGCACAGTGACTCATACAAAGGCACCAAATACTGGGACAGCAAAATGCCAATAGTTTCCTTGAAGATCTAGCCACGCTTTATGAAGTAATTATATTTATTTGTCAGTCATTATTATTTATTACCCAATGATCCTTAATGACACATTTAGTAGTTATATTGGCCTATCCAGCCTATACTGTCTGTTAACTCTTTAAAAATTTGCTGTTGAACTCCACTTTTTTAAGACGAGTTTAACAGTAACACTGCATTTAAAATACATTATCCTCTTGAAAAAGAAGCCTGAAATCTGTACTCATTGTTAGAGGACTACCATACAATGACATAACGAGCGTTTCATGACACAAGATTCAGAGCAGACAGTGCTACCTGTTCAAGTGTTTTGCTGTTGGATCTTTTACACTGCATTTTATGCAACAGCAGACAGATCACTAAAACATTACTATGAACAGTTTTCTTCAAGCATTATATTGCAAAAGACTACCAATAAAGACAAATCCTAAAAAAAAATAAATATCCAAACCCATACACATATAACTAAGTGGAAGGTAAGCAACTCCACTGTCTCCACTGTAATTCTAGCAAGTAGTAGTAAACATTTTTCTTAGGTTTCCAAAGACAGCAGCAGAAAAAACCCTCTAGATTTTTGCAGGGAGTTAAAAGCAACACTTGGCAAATCTAACATTAAAATTTTTCCTATGATTTAACAGTTTATAAAAAGACATAGTACAAATGGCACTTGGCTGTATTTTCTGAAAATATAAATTTAAAAATTTTAAGAAACCCATTCCTGTCCTTAAAACACCTGTCTACAAGAGCCAATTACCCAGCAGATACAGCAAAAATATAAATTTACTAAGAGCCTATCATTTATATTGAATCCTTTGTCAGCACATAAACGCCAGTGCACAGTATCAGCAACACTCTTCTTACAACAGCACAGCTCGCTGGCAAAGCTTAAGGGTTTGGTTTTTTTCTAAAATGACTTTTTGGCAGAGCCTCTAGCTACATTAGTCAGAGACCATACTTTTTCAATTAGGAGGCAAATAACAACCTCCCCTTGCTGTCAGGACATTTGTTTTCTAACTTAGAGGAATGATTTCCAGTCCTCCAATAAGGAAACTAAGTTGTATCATAAGGTTTCAGGAAGAACCTGTAGATACGTCACACACAACCTGTGGGAACTGCCCAGTTCTCAAAATAAAAAGCAACCCAGACTTCGACTAATTTTCTCGACTATGGTAAGGCACGTTGAATTCCTATAAAAGCAGCAATAATAACTTCACTTGTTCTGAAAAAATTAAACTATTCATCCTTTCTGAAAATAGCAGCTGATCTAATTTTAATAAAGAGCTTTCACAGAAAATTCTTTGAAGCTACTTCAACCTCCAAGCTCTATGTACTTGATGCTTGTTTCTTTTAACAGTTTGGATTTTGGTTTTTTTATTTTGGTTTCAGGGGTTCTTGGGATTTTTTGGAGGGTTTTTTGTAGCATTGTTGGATATTCCTAGTAACCAGGAAGTAGAGAACTCGACCACACCACGTAGAAAAGGCAGCAGAAACGTTTTATAAAGATTTATTAAAAGACAATAATGAAGACTAAAGAGGAAAAAAAAAAAGGAGGAAAAAAGGTCATACTGCAGCTTGAAGTGCTTTCTCCTCCTTTTTCCTGCAGTAAATCAAGAAACAACACACATGAAATCACAGGCTTGAAAGTAAAACAGAACAAAACACACCAGCTTTGTGGCACAAGATTTTATGGACTATCCACTCCAGTACATACTAATTTACTGCAAACTAAGCATCTGCGATGTGTATTATCTTTAATATTTTTTTCTTTTAAAAAGTTAATTCATTGTATTTCAATGCAGAACTCATTCAATAATTTCAAACAATTGCCTGTTACCTAACAATGAAGAAAGTCTAGCCTTCTAATTGAATGCCCTGGTCCAACTATAAACTAATCTAACAAACCATATAATCAATGTGTAACAGAAAAATGCATAGTAAAAAAGGTGAAAACCAGTATCGTGTATGAAGAAGTATCAGCCAAAATGATGCATATAAAGATAACTTAAAGCTTGATTGTTATTACAGTTCACACAGATTTAGAAGTGATAGAAGTGTAAACTTCATTTTTCTCAGCCATTGTTGGGGGGGGGGGAGGGGGCGGGGGAGGGGCGGGCCACAGATCAAACCAGACTTTTTCCTTAAGTCTCCAAAACAGAAAATGAGCTGCTGTTTCTTACTGTAGCACACTGTGTTGTCAAGATGACACCAATGACACCACTGTGTCATCTTCCCCCTCATGCTTCTCCTAACTCAAACAATTTGGTTCAAGTTCTACACAGTAATACAAATCAAGTTGCTACCCCTAAAATCACAGCAGGTAATGAAATGCATACAAAGTGACAAGTATTTCTGAGGAAAGCGAAACAGACAAACCTGGATTCTATCAGCCCTGAGTCTCTAAAAAAAAAAAGTACTTTTATTATTGTTTTACAAACACTGCCTTAACAATCTATTATATACAGCTACTATTTTTTCCAAGAGGTCATAGCTGGCAAGAAGTCCAACTCATGCCCCAAACGATGATAGTAACGTTGACATTGACTTTGAAAATAAAGCCATCAGTTAGATTCTCAGATACAAGAGAGACATTTAGCCAAAGCAGTCCACAACGCACCAGTTTGCCTAGACAGGACCTCTACGCTATCTTGCCCATTGCTCTGTAATATTATTTCAGGCCAACACATTGCTGTACCTCATTCTAAGCAGCACACCCTGCAAGCTTAAAATGCCACCTTCTTCCCACCTGCACTTTATTGCAGTCTTGTGATCATTAGACACATTAGTTCAAGACAGAGCCCCGTTCATTAGTAGCTCTGAACCTCTCGCTGCATTGTCTTCTATCCAGAAAAGTGGCTATTAATATTTAGCCCCTCCTTCTCCTCATCTGTTGCCCGTGACATAGAAGTCATTAGTATTTGTCATACTGGGGCATCCAAGGGCTCTTGTGACAGATCAGGACCTCCCTGCAGTACCAGGGCAAACCAACAGATTCCATCCTAGAAAACCTGAAGTATCATTGTACAATAGGACAGATACAGACAAAAGAATGCAAACATATCACCCCACACTATTACATCTTACCTTGATATGTCAGCAGTTTTAACAACTGCTATTTACTGTTCAGCATATTGCATCGTTACATTGGGTTTCCTTATTCCACTTCCTCACAGCTTTTTAAAGGATGTTACTACTAGTTTACTGTCAGCTAACCCATTACCAGCATTTACTGCTATTTTAATAGAGAGGTTCTAGGGAAGGCAATTTGTTATTCTGGCTCCTCCAAAAGCTATCGAAGGACTGAATTGCACTGCTTTCATTAAAACCCACATTTGCCACCCAAACTGCTGTTCTGAACACGTGTGCAAAATGATCAGGTAAGAATGACGCTCTACTTTGCTTTACTTGGAGCAGCAATATTCAGAACAAGAGGAAGATATACAACCTACACATGAAGTGCTACTTCTACTGAAGGTAGCAAAAAAACCTTTGACCTTGGTTCTCTAATAATTACTTATATTCTTTGCAAAATATTTAGTCCAGGCATTAGAAAATTTGGTAGAATCAAAAGCAGCAGCTGAATAAAGGGAGAGCAAATTTACTACACAACTAGATAAACCACATGGACTGCTGAGAGTTTTCTAAAGGGATTAACACACTTACGGAACATCCTCAATACAAAGCAACAAAACCAAACAAATGTCAATATTCTGTAGTAAAACATCACTGTATTTATTTCATAGTGAACACTACAAACTAGTGTTCTAGTAGACAAAAGATGGTTAGTTACAAAGGAACTCTTAAAAGATGCACACAGATTACATTCATAAGCAGGCACATGCCATAGAGAGAAATTCAGATTCTTTTTGCCTACTGGAGTACACTCAGACCTTGGCAGTCACCGAAGCTCTTGCTAGCACAGGAACAGAACAGTTCTGTCATTCAACAGTCTAGATCAATGGTTGAGCCTGTAATAGCAGAGAAGGGCACACCAACACATCCCCAGTGCTCCAGCTACAGTCTTCTCCCACAGGCAGCTAGAATAATTACAGCATAAAATTGTACAGCTGTCATTCTGAAGAACTTCAGTCATTATGCTGCAGATAACTTTTCTATCAATAGCTGTGTCACAAACAGAAGCACACAGGTCAGCTTTATAGAGATCACCCTCTAATCCCCAAATCCGCACTAAGCTATTACATGGGTCTCTCATGGTTGAAACTCTCAGCATCTGCTCTACGTGTCTCAGGGACAAGAACATGCATGTGTGAGTAGTGTCCGAGAAGGAACTGGAAGGGGTAGATGGCAACACCAGCACGCGATGGAAGATGGGATCAAGACTGTCATCGCCATATAGCAAGTGTCCAAAGTATGCCCCTCCCTTCTGTCACACAGCCCCACTGTAGATTTCTCTGTGCTAGCATGTGACCCCTAAAAAAAGGGAAAGTTTTGCCCTTACTCAGTGGATGGTCTTTACACCTCAAAACTGTGCAAATGGGCTTTCGGAGTAATCCTTGAGTTTTCACTCAATCCAATCCTGAGCAAAGTCACCTTGTTACTAAAGTGTAAGCAAAGGCAGCACAGGGAAGAGAAATCCACTGCTCACCTGGAAGCAATTCTAGCAACCAGGTTCTGAGAAGAGCACTTTCTAAAGACCAGCCTCTCTTTTTAATGAAGCACCAGGTAAGCAAATACAATCAATACTGGTAGGAACCAAGGAATGAGTCAGACAAGCCATGTTACATATGTGTCACTATTAACAACTTGATTCCAAGGTAAATCTCGACTGACTTTCTTAAGCAGGCCAAAATGGATCAAAGAAACCTAAAACTGTCTCAAATACTTGCTGTAGGTTAGGTCCCATCAGTAATATAGACCCAAATACTGTGCCAATTAAGGCTATGCTCAGAACTAAAACGTACTTTGACAGGTAGTGAAGCGAAGCATTTCAGGAGTGTCTGTACCACAGTGGCTGCACGCTGGACTCACCTTTTGAAAACCATCTACGTGAGAAAAACAAGGCTGCCAAAATTTCCTGGGACAGCAGGGAGACTGAGGGCAGAACGATGGCTCTGAACAAACTGATGTGACAGGACAGCAACTGCTGTCCAGCTTTTAGTATGTTTCCATCTACTGACAGACAATGCTTTTGATTTCCAAGAGAAAACACCACAAATAAACCTTTCATCACTGCAGGCTTCAGCTCCCACTGAGGGAAAAAAAAGTGAAGTGCATAATTTCTAAACTTAAAACATCCCAATATCAAAACCAGTTTCACCATGTTGCTTTTACCTAGACCACGTATTAACTAAAAGTAGTAATGTACCTCAGAAAAAAAGAAATTGTGACCAAAAAAAAATTGCTTTATCCTCAAAGTCGGTGATGGGAGGGGAGAACCGTTCACAATGACCTATCTGCAGTGGAATGAACAAAAAGATAATGGTGAATTTGTGCTAATAGAGAAAAATGTATCTATTTTTTAATGGTTTTTCTTCTTTCAAATTAGAAAATAATGGCCAATAGGCGTTAATAGTTACCTCCAAAGTTTAGGTTTCTATTTAGGCACCTGTCCTACTGAATATGAAAATTAAAGGACAATCTTTTTAGGTTTTCATTTCTAAGAAGCTATATTAACATCATATCGGGCACTTCCTCAAGTACTTTAGAAGAGTATTCAGAAGAGCGATTAGGGACCGACTCAGTGAGTTAATGAGGTTACTCTGCAACCAATGCTACAAGCTCTTGCTGATAATACTGTAAGTCTCTCTGGATGTCCACCCAACTTCATTCCTGTACTCCTAGGATAAGAGCTTCTGCTACTTATCATCTTGCAAGTCTTCCGCTTGCCATGTCTCAAAGGCCTTGCTGGAAGACAGGTTTGTAAATAATTTTTTACAAGTCTGAAATAAGTACTATTCACTATCAATATTTACCCTTCATATTCTAATCAATTCAGATTAGTGTAGTAGAGCATTCTCTGTTCCCTGTACTAACAGCAAGAAAAGAACTAAACCACATTAAAAAAAAAATAATCAATGATTCTGCACAACTTCTATTAAAAAATATATTCATGCTTTCCGTGTTAAAATGAGTTTATTAGATTGTAAAGACCATGATATGCAAATTCTTTAATATACAGTCTTCCTTTGCAGAAAATGTAATTGATCTAAAAACATTTGCCAAATATCACAATTGAATTGACAAGGTGTCAGGAAAGGCTAAGGGAATTTATTAATATATTGCTACAGCACTTACAGCATTATAATCAGCACATGCCATATACTGACACACTTCTGAATCCTTTCCTACACCCCCCCCCCCCCCCCCCATCTCATCCCCTCTTTAGGAACAGGAGTGTCCATAGGGATGTAGAATTCTTAAATAGCGACAGCAATAAGCTCCTGCCAGTGCTAAGCTCTTAAACTCAAATGAAGTGACTCAGCCGATTTTACAGCTTGAAGTAAAAAGTAAAAAAGTAAAAAAGTAAAAGGAAGTAAAAACAGGCACTGTAAACCCATTTCTGTACTTACACTTCATATGTCAAATGCACTTCAAAGCCTTAGCTAAAACAGCAATAACGGTAAAGCCTACTGTTGTGTTTAAACAAAACCCAAAAGAAGGAAAAAAAAAAAGACAACCCCACTTCATCCCCCAAATGGTTAACGCAACTACTGCTGGCATGAGGGTGTGTTACTCAGTTCCAGAGTAACCGCTGGATGCAGTTGACACAGGGCCCCTGGCATGTGACGCAGCCCTGGCTTCAGGCCCCTGCTCCAAGACATGTGACTTGTGGCAGAAACCCAAGCTCATCTGCCTGCCAGCACTTGTGCTGGATCTTTAATTCATATCATCTGCTAAGACCAGTTAAAAGTGGGAAAACAAGGAATTATATGTGCCTACACTATTTAATAATTATTCAATATTTAATAATTTTATATAACTAGAATCGGAAATATTGAAACCTCATTAGTAAGGTTTTTTGAGGGAAAATATACCAGTTAAATATTTACAACAACGTGTCATGCAACTGTAAAGTTTCAAAGAACAGATACCCTGCAGAACTGATTTGTTCTTAAAGCAACAGTAATTCCAACTTATTTTTGGGTAACTAATGTTCTTCCTTTCTACAGTCTCTACTCTTCTGTGGGTGGAGATCTCAGACTTTCCCCTATTGTTTCTTTTGCTGAAATACCATTTTGTTTCCACATATAAACCAAAAACATCAGCAGAGTAATCAAGATCATCCACATGAGAATTGCCCACACCCCTGCACTGCCTTTATGCATTCTTTTGGAGCCACTTCCAAAACATTGTACACTCTTTTCTTACAATCCTGTTACAGAACAAATAAAGGCCAAACCACATCCACTTATACGCAAGACTTTAGAAATACCACACTATATCTTAAAGGTACGAGGAAGAAGCAACTAAAAATGAACTGCTAATTTAGGAACCTTTACAATTATAAAATATTAAAAATTTTTACAACTCTGAATCTCTACTCAACTGCAATCATAGCTCACGCCAACAAAATAAAGGTAGAGAATAAACAACTCCATCCTTTATCTGTTCCAGCAGAAACTGCATTATTAGAAAAAGAAATTAATTTAGAAATCAGATTTGACATTTAGCAGCACTTTCAAACTTCCTTTTACCTAAATAAAGGACAGACAGCTGAACCCTCTTCTGAGAGTTCACTATTAAGAGAGAACACATCATTTGAGTATTCAACCACACATACAATAAATATCAGTTGTGTAAAATGAAAGAAAAAGCGCACAAGAAACAGCTTCTGCAGAATAGGTAATTTCTCCATTTCTAAATAAATTATGGTTAGCTCTGCTCTTCAATTTACAAAGGATGTGCTGGGATGCCTTCTTCATTTTTCAGTATCTTATAAAAGATATGTCATGCCTCAGGGTAGTAATTCTACATATGTTTGTTCCGTCTCCAGGATTTTGTAAACATTTTGCAGAAACTTGGTCCATGATAGCTAAATAAATTGAAGAACTTGAAACTACAGATATTTCTGCCTATGATTTCCATTAGTAGCAACCTCAAGTGTGCAAACATAATGATTTGAGCACATATTAAGTTTGTTAAAGTTTCAAAATGAAATAAGCAATTATAACAAAAGTATGGTTTTGTGAGATTACCTAAATACAAACATCTCCTCAGTAGCTTTGGCTGGATTTCCAGGTGCTCAAAAAGAGAACCAACTTAAACAAGAAAACTTCCACTTCCCCATTACCAATCTACCGAACATCTACACTGTCTATGCCTCTTATATAGCCTCTTCATAAGAGGCCAATATTTAAAATAATTTGACTAGCACAGTTATTCAAGAAAGGAAGCCTGCCTGTTATTTGAAATTCCTGTAACATCTATTTTATTGCTCTCACCCAGTCTATAAGGAGATGGAATCTTGCAAAAGGTCATTAACTCGCTGCCTTAAAATTCTGCACCTATCTTTTGCCTAGTACTTGCAAGAATCCCTTCAATTTTATCTCACACACAAAACCCTGAACAGATCAAAGGCTACTTGATGATACTCTACTGGAAAAAAAAAATGGAAAAAACCAACATGCAGACTAGTAAATAGTGACAAAGAGTGTGATGAGTTACACAGAACTGTCTGGACTACTCAGAGGCATAAGCTCATTTAAACAAAATGTGTTTTAACACACACAAATGCCAAGTTACAGATCTTAGCCTATGTAATACATCAAGCCATACACAAGAAGCATGCAATCATATCTTGGAAAGCAACTCTGAGGATAAATAACTAAAACCACACTTCCTGCACAATGTTTTGGAAACATCTAACTAAATTTGGGATGTATAACTAAGAGTAAGTTATGCTACTATAAACAGCATGGATGAAAGCAAACTGGAAAATATTTCCGAAAAACTCTGAAACTGAAGAACTGGAGAGGGGGAGGAAGATCAAGAGCTGGTCCTTGTGTGGAGTATGTTCACAGCAAGAGCAGTATTGACTTTTAATCCAATAAGAAAGGTTGGACTGACCACCCACCACAAAACGTGGCAGTCCAGCCAATTCATATGGAAAAGGACAAGCCAATTTCAAGACGACAACTAGGCAGCAGACTAAATAGCAAAACGGGGTAAAATTAGGCAAGATGCCCTATTGGAGGCATTAGTTATTATTAGTTAGTATCAAACAAGACACTCAATTCAGTAACAACAGAGTAAAATATGAGGGCCTATGACAGAAGAGAAGATGTTAATTTAGATGACCTAATCTTCCCTTCCGGTCTTTGCAACCATTAGGATTCTCAAAATGACCAGACAAGGCTAATTAATCTCCGTAATACCCGTGACAATGAGGCCATAATTCCAATTTTACAAAGAGCAACCAGAAAGACGTGTTAAAACTCTTACCACTGCAAAACCACTACCCAACAACAAAAAATAACCTTAACAATCAGAAATAGTTCTAAACAATATCCTGTAACAAGATAGTTCCCTGAAAAATACAGCACACACCCTTACTTCCATCTCATAAAAGCTCTCTATACGACGCTGAAGACCCTACTATACTGGAGTCCACAGACTCAATAACTTCAGTGCTGGCATTTCCCTGCTGCCACACTCTCCGACCTCATTTAAAAGACAAAAAATGTCTTTCAAATCACATGAGTCTTGCCATTGTAAAGCTTTCAAAATTTCATTTATTGAGATGTCTGTATTAGTCCAAACCAATAATTCATTAAGAACGTATGCTTTGCATGGTTAATAATAACGAAAACTCTAGTCTATTGTTGACAGCAATACTCACCCTAGTTTACTCATGGCTGCACTCCAGCACAAAACTGTAATAATGGCCTGACTTCTCCCCCCTTAAAATAACAAAACAAGCAAATCTGTAGGCCACACAACATGAAATCACCTTGATACCGACAGAGCTGCCCTCTCAGCCGGTCAGTTTTGCCACAATTGTCATATCTGTTACATGGTGCTTTACCACTGTCTGAATTACAAAGATGATTTTAAAGCCAGCCCAAACTTTAAAAACAGGCCTGAAAAACACCACTTCAGATTCCCATCCCTACCTCTACAATAAAAACTGTTTTTCTATATATATCTAAGTTTGATTTATTGGAGTAATGCAATCCTGATAAATACAAGAGCCTGTAGTTTTAAACAATCAGGTGGAGATAAAGTTAAACTGCTCCACATTATCCTACCATGGTCTCACTAGCTCACATCAACACAATCCCTGGTTCATCAGAGTTATCTTCTTACACTTGTTATGACATATTAGCGAGTACAAGGTAAAGATATACCTTTTCCCTAGTAAATATATCCTTAGGAAAGGACAAGCTTTAATTAAAATAAATCTGATTTTAAAAAAAAAAAAATAAACTGAAAGAGTTTCTATTTTACACATTAGCACCCTAAACTCCAATCCTTTATATAATTTTGGGGTTTATTTGTCGAATAAGCTGGTAACTCTTGATAATTCTATGCTGATCAAATCTGTTAATGCTAAATACACAGAGGCGACTTAGGGCACCGCCAATGGGGAAGATATAATTTATCTTTCTGAGCATTAGTAAAGCCTATTTCATTTGTTCAGCATAGACATGGTTTTACTCAGGTTTTACTTTACTTGTAATACTACTGCCTTGTAGAACAATTTTTCTTTGTAATAATGAAAAATGATTAAATAACACCTTCCTTGCTAAACACTTTTACTCTGGCAGATAGGGAATGAAAATAGCAACACAAAACCCAGATTTGAGGAGTTTTCATTTATTTCAGCATAAGTAAACAATCAGACAGGGCAAAAAAAAGATAAATTGAAACACCTATGTGGAAAAGGGCTATATTGAAACAAACAATCTCTACATTGTCTTTGAAATTACCTGTAACCATCTAAACACTGAAAATATGATTTCAATTATGTTTATATAAAAGGCTTACTTAAAAATCCTGTTAAAGCTGACTTAATAGCACACAGTTTAACTCAAATTTGGGACCAATACTTATAATCTCGAGTTTAGGTGGTTTACTCCAAGTCAACTGCTTAACAGAACCATTTCTATTTACTCATTAAGTTTCTGTAATTTAAGCTACTGGCTTTTGCTGCTGGTAAAATGTTAGCCATTCTTCATGCTATGTGACTAACAGTGTCTGTGACTCATTATCACCAGAAGATGAATATGCTGCTGATTTTTGTAATGCTAACATGAGTAACACTAAAAATAATCAGTTATAATATGTAAATCTGGGGAGAAGTAAAGAAACGTCAATTATTTGGCACCACTACCTGTTACTGGCTACATACCCCGCAATCTGTTGTGGTATCGTTAGAACTTTGCCAGAAGGCTACAAAATACACCACCATACATTTGTACCTACTTCCGTTTTTCTAATTTAATCTGAAACACTTGTTTCGTTTCAATATCCATTATTCTTGTATGGAAACAAATTAATAGCTTTAAAATACACTATTTCCTTCAGAATATATCTGTGAAGTAACCCTACTCCTTTACTGCAAAATGAAGTACAACATTTTGCATCTATCATTTCAATACCTTTTTTTTCTCCTCCAAGTTTGTGATCTTTTTTTGTTAAGTAAGACTGTGCATTACCCTTAACTACCTAAGAAATCAGTCTGGAAACAGTGTTGCGCTATTCACCCATAGCATTCGAGTTAGTATTTTTCATAGCTTTACTTCATAGCTTTGCCAGTCCTCACCATATGCAGCTTTTAAACACTAGGTGTACTTCACTAAAATGATTTTCTTCTTAGCTTACATAACAGCAAACAATTTCTTACGTAAAAGTGGACTAATACTTAATATTTAGTCACTGATCCCTAAAACACATCACATTTCATTCTCCAAGAAATTGACTGTTTTAAGATTCCACCTTCCAGTCGCTGAATTCCACAGATGAAAAGTTTTCTTAGTCAACATAATTACTAGTAATTAACAATTCCAAGATCAGCATACAAAAAAATTTGGGACTGTTCTTCTTGCTTAATAGAAAAAAAAAAAATTGTGAGGTCTAGAGGCTGGTTTTCTTACCAACAGAAAAATATGTCCACATTATAAATCAGGCATACACTGAAACCATTTTCAAAATTAGTTCCTGAAAAATGTGTTTGGCAACCCTTCTGTCACACAGTAAATCTCCTA
Source organism: Falco cherrug (assembly GCF_023634085.1). Lineage (NCBI taxonomy): Eukaryota > Metazoa > Chordata > Aves > Falconiformes > Falconidae > Falco > Falco cherrug. The sequence goes on from NC_073703.1 coordinate 59,864,291, forward strand.
TTCAGACCAGCAATAATTCCTTTAAAAACGTTCCTGAAAAGCAACTTTAAAATATTATCAAGGATTAATTTAGTTATACTTTCTCAGCACATTACAGCTTTGGCTACTTGAACTGTCATTTGGAAAGATTTTAAAAATACTTCAAGACATCACCTATTTCTTACAGAGAGTTTCAAAATAAAGTCACCTTGAGATGCAGGCTGCGATACCACAGGCACCCAAGACAATCCCCTGAGAAGGTCTCCTATACAGAAGCGTGTATACCTTTCTCTGCTTCCCCTGTATTTCCAGTTACACAGTTCCACCTCTGGTGCTCATCAGACACTTCTATGATCTGCTTGTAATTCATTGTAACAGCAGAAAACCAGCCATCTTCTTTAGTGGGTTTAAAGAGTAGCTTGCTTTTTTAGTGAACTAGAAAGCCCTGACACTGGCATGAAACAAGAAAATGGTTGGGTGAAATAAAAACACTAAGTGAAAAATGGGAAGCAGCAGCTCTCCCTTTAGAAGGTAATGACCTACCATGTCCGCTCACCAAATACCATGGAACCATATCTTTAGTATACTCATGCTGACAATCAAAAATAGCAGTTTTAACTTTACTGTACAATCACTTCAACGGGCAGGGAACCTTGATAACTTTTTCCCAATTTGCAGTTTATTCTCTTCTGTTTAAGGGAAGCTTACAACATTAGAGATCAACAACTTAGAAGGCCAGTAAAATTAAATCATACCAAGGCTGAAAACAAAAGTTAAAATGCCAAATGGTATTTTAATGTTTCTTCTTTCAGACATAAGAACTTATTTTAAAACCACAACACTGCAATAACAGAGCAGTTATTATCTATATTTTAAGAAAAAAAGCCCTTGGACTATTTAATTCATTTATATCGAGATGAAAGTCTGTTCTAAATAAAATGTCTAAAAGCCACAACTAGTTTATACTTTAAAAGTTGACATTTCATTCCTGATTCTCAAATACCCAGAAGATATCCTTACAAACTAATTCTTCTGTTCTATACTGAACACACTGAAGCAGGAAGTTCACCTAGATTAGTCATAAAAACTCACTCTCAACTACCAAATTCTTTTCTATAGCATCAAATTAAGAAGTTGGTAAATCAGCTTTTCTGAGGCTGAAAATGTAGTACTCCACCAATACCAGTACTATGAGCGACAAACAGGGAAGCCAAATGTATCTCCCTACAATAAGTCTCTTCCAAGCCAAAATTTTACCTGTAAGCTTGTCAAGGCCAAGATCAGGAAATTTCAGATTCTAAAGCAGTGTACTAAACTGTGCTCACTGTTACATAACTACTACAAATCCAAGTTTTAGAGAATTTTACACTTCCTGTGATAAAAGCAGTTGTGAAAGATGAAAAAGATAACCCCAGAAAATGTTCTCTTCTTTGGTGCTATAAAATTATACACTGTAACAAACAGCCACTTTCTTAAATGCTTCTAAACCCACACTAAGAAGTAGAATGTATCAGAAAGATACTCGCCATACTCTGAGATGCAAAAGAAAGAGAAGTGAGAGTAACCAAAAAAAGAGATGGAAAAGAGGAGTGATGCAACAGCATCAAAATCCGAACTGGGGAAACAAACTAAAAAAAAAACAAACAAACAAACAAAAAAAACAACCACCAAAAAAAATATTTCCAATTTATAAGTTGTGATTCTTTATACTTTTGCTACCTCCTTTCCATTACTACTGGTGGGCCCTCACAGGAAGTAGTGTAACACATGCACAGCAACATTATTAAGTAATAGAAGTGGTTACATCAGCATCTTCTCCTGTAAGAAATATAAACACAGGTGACAGCAGGGGCTATATGAACTGTACAAATGCAGTTGAGGAGAGTGGCATCACCTGCAACATTCTTCAAAGATGGGGCAAAATATGTGTGTGAATTGGGGTTAACATCAGCGGGGTTTTTTTGTATTTACAGAGCTCAGAAAAAGCTACTACATGTCTTGAGAAAAGTGTTGCAAGAGTATCAATGCCTAAATATCTAATTGATCATGATAGTTTTAATGCAAAAAAAAAGATTCTATCATTAAAAACAAAACAAAAAACCCCAACACTTCCACATTGCAACTCTGGATACATTTCTTGAAACAATCAGATCATGTGTCAGAAGGCACTGCAGGTAATCACAGGACACTACATTTTTCATCAGACAACATCATCAGAAACTCTTCATTTCAGTGATCTACACTCAAGTTCAGTCTGTGAAAACATTTTTGAGGCTAAAAGTTTCTAGGAATGTTAAATGTTATATACAGCTACCAAAAGAGGAAAATAACATTCCATAAATGAAAGCCAAAACTACTTACGTTTCAAAACAGCGATCCACATTGTCTGACATCAGAAGTAGCATGCACAGCTGTTCCAGTGCTATTAGCTGCATATCCCTTTCATCTCCCTGCCCCATCTGCAGCCATTCCAGCAACGTGTCTGGGTCCACATCTGCCATGTTGGTTTTTTAAATTATAAAAAAAAAAAGCTGCCTCCACGTAATTTAAAAAGTACCAAAAATATTCTTTAAATTGTTCAAGCCAGCCTAACTTAAGCACAATTAGTATCTCTCTTCAGCCAGCCCCAAGCTTTCGTAGTTTTCACCTAGAAAGAAAATGTAAAAATAAATAAATAAATATCATTATCATCACAGTCTTGTCTTTACACTTTTTGGATCTCCTCCTTTCTAAATCATATGGCACATTTTTGAGTTGACATTAAGTTCTGCATATTGGATCAGCAATTTTTTTTTTCAAGCTTCATACGTGAGCAAACAGTAATGAGTTTGTTCTGCTTCACTGCAAATAAATCTCTAGTTCTAGCTGACAATCAAGCAAGACTTAGAGCCTACTCTTGTTTACAGGATAACTCAAAATTTAAACTTAAGTAGAAAAACTGCGCTTAACAACCCTCTGTATATTCTAAAAGTTAATATAAAGACCAACTGTGCTGCCCTGCCTACCCCCTTTCTTTTAGTATCACTTTATAGGCATCCAACTTTCTGAAAGATGGATTACCTCCTCACTAAAGTATTCAAATACAGAAAGACATCAAATGCCACATTTTAAATACAAGCCTACTAAACAAAAAAATTGAGACTTGCAGAATCTTTGCGAAAGTTGTATTAATCTTTCATCTTTTAAACAGCATTCAAACACATGGACAGTAAGCTTTTTAGGTCAAAAGATAAAGACAATTTAAGTCTCATTTGCATTTTCAAGAATTAGGGGGTTGTTGGGTTATTTCAGAAAAAAATATATCTAACCCATAGCTTTTAAAAAATGCAAGAATAACTCAAATAATTCATGTACATATAAGGAAAACAACATTATTTGTTGGCCCAGTGCCATAGTTGTACATGTAAGCTGAAGACCAAAAAAGTCCCTTTAGAATGTTAAAGAGATATTTTTGACCTATGTGCTTGGTCTTTACTTTGTGTTTTACTAAGGCTCAAATTCACCTCCCACATCTATGAACACAGCAAACATGAGTGTTTTCATAGAAAAACTAAACTGTTACAAACCAATCTCCGCAACTAAATATACAAGAAAAAAATTGACTCTTTTTAAAATATAGCTTCCAAAAAAAGGAGGTTTACCAAACTCCTAGGTAAATATGAAAGACTGGACTGCCTCCCTACAAATTGAGGGGAGGCAGGAGGGAGAAGCTCGATCCGGGCAAAGTCTACCTACTTGTTTACTTGCTGCTAATGAGTTAATAGTTAAAAAATAACTCCATCAAGGGCACATCTACAAAGTGAATCAGAAATTGGTATTATATGGAGAAACGTACACTGAATCAGCAGTGCTGTTTCACAATAGCTTCGAACTTAGAGATGTGACAGAAGTACGACAGATACGATTTTTTTATAGTTTAGAACTGTAATGACACTACAGGTCACTCAATCGCTGCTTGCCAGTTCTGTATTTTGTTATTGCTGCAGTCTCGCTGTAAGAAGTTAATACAAATGCTACTAAATTCATTTTCTGTGCTTTAAACAATGCCTACGGTCCTCCCAGCTGTTTACAGACTGTATTTCCTGTTCCAAGACTGCACAAAACTACTTTCTGCCAGTACAAGTGGGATCGTATTTTAAGTATAGTACTTCTTAAGGAGACTAAATTATTAACCGGGGGGAGGGGGGGGGGGAGGGGGAGAGGAAAGCTACAGAAACAAGAAAATTAAGAGGTACAGCGAAAGTGGGGCAAGCTCAACACAGGCACCTGCTGTTCTTGCACCCCAGACGGGCTCTAACCAGACGGAAACGAACCACCGAGCAGAAAACAGAGCACGGCGAGAGGCCGGGGCTCCCAGGAGAGCCGCACCAGAAAAGGGGCCAGGCCGCAGCTCCACGCATCCCCCACCGCCCGGGCCTAGGCGCACACACACGCCCCAGCGAGGCCCCAGGCCAGCCGGCGGGGATGCGGGGCCCCCTCCCCACAGCCGGCCTCCCGGGAAGCGGAGCCCCCGCACCGCCGCCCCCGCACCGCCGAGCCGGCGGCGTGAGCGGCTCCCCGGCAGCGCCGCCCCGCTCTGTCCCGCAGCCCCCACGCAGAGATCTCCCGGCACCCGCCGCCTCCCCCGCCCAGCGCCCCGGCCCGCTCGCTCCGGGCCTGCCGACACCGACCCGCCAGGCCCGGACAGCGACGCTCGAGTTCCTGGCGAGCCGCAGGCCTCGCAGGGTGACCCGGCCTGGCGGCTCAGGAAAGGCGCCGTCTCCCCGGCGCCAGCAGAAGCGGCCCTGCGCCGCCCCCGCCGCTCACCTGAGCCTCCCGGAGCCTCGTCGCCGGAGCCGACCCCTCCTCAGCGCCGCGGGGAGACCGGGGGAGAAGGGAGGAGGCGGCGGCGACAACCCCAACCCCAGCCCCGCAGCAGGCGGCAGCCAGCGGCATCCATGGCGCTCCGCCCGGCACGGGATTGGGTGGGAGGAGGGGGAAGGGAGCCGCGCCGCCGCCTGGCGGGGAGGAGCTGGCGCGGCCGAGCGGCCGCTGGGGGCGCTGCGGGAGCGGAGCGGCCGCCTCCCTCCCCCACGCCGCGGGCCCGCCTCGCCACAGCGGGGGAGGCCGCCGGGCCCGCGCCTCCGCGGAGCTGCCGCCGCCGCCACCCGGCCTGCAGCTGCGGCGCGGCCAGGGCCCGGCGGCCTCCCGGGGCGAGGGGAGCCCGGCGGCCTCCCGGGCGCACTGTGCTCGCCCCGGCACAGCTCGCCCGCTCTGAGGGGTGCTTCGGACCCGGCTCCCCCGGCCCGGCGCCAGCCCTGGCAGCGGGGTCCCGGGGACCCCCCGGCCGCCCTCAGACGGCCGCGGCGGGGCCTGGGCCTGCCTGGGTGCCCGCCGGCCAGCGCCTTGGCTGGCCTTTCCCTGGCTGCGCGGGGATTTTTGTTTTTATGGTTACCGGTCATTTTGTTCCATGCCGTGTTCTGGTTATCTACTGCGTTCTAGTATACGGGGAGGGGGTCTCACACCTTGCAGGCCCCGCTTTTTGGCCCACCAGCGGCACCCCCGCTGAAGGGGCTGTGGTGAACGGATTTAAATGTTGCAGTCATGGGCCTTTCAGAGCAGATGTAACTTGCCCTTGTAGTGAATTTGAGATGCTGCAGCTCTGCTGTGTGCCCGAGTACGCATGTCGCCAGCTGCTGTGCCTATGATCACAAAAAAAACCCCAAATTGCTATAAATTTAGATCCAAGGGTTAAAAGGACTTAATAGCAAACTACTATAATTTAAAATGAAGGACTAAAAGCAAAGGATCTTCAAAATAATTTCCTTCTCTGTAGGGTGACACGCATTTTTCTAAGGAATTTAAGCTTATTAATGTAAGTACAGTAAATAAGATTATTGTACATTTGAATGTCACTCCTACCTACCTCATAGATGTTTCCTGTAATTAGAAGGCTAACACCACACACTGAACAAAAAGGCAATGGTACTCATGCTTGGTTAAAACTTACTGAATGCAGAAATTTTTATTGTTTGATGTTGTAGTAACACATCTAGAAAGTGCTGTCTTTACTGCTTCAGTTTCTTTCAGAATACAGGGACAGCAGTTCCTTTGTTTCTGATTCCTAAGGCAGCTTAGCCTTTCTGTCTTACCGTATTATGTCTCTCTTCACTGCCACTCATTCCAGCCCTGCCAGGATTTACGTGTGTATCCTTTGCCTATGCTTGTCCTTCAGAGGTCAGCAAGACTTCTTATATGCTTAAAGATAAGGACATGAGGCAGTAGGATGACTGAGTCTGCAGTCTTTAAATTTAGAAGCTTGATCTTTCACTTTCACTGTTGCAGAAGCAGCAGCAGAATTAGGCCAAATTTATGAGAACCGCATCTCCTAAGTGGCCTTGCTCCTGTTGCACAATGCTAGAACAGTTTCCTTTGCTTTTTATCGTGGAGAGAAGTTTCAATTAAAGCCACTTTATGGATTTCTTGTGGAGACCAAAAATAAATGCTAATTTTCAATTGTAGAGTCCAAAAACTTTGAAATCAAACAAATGTTTCACTCTTTTTCACATAGGCTGCAATTTCTGAATCATGGTTATCAAAATACAGATAGATTAAGGTACAAAGTTGAAAGTTTAAATATTGTACATGTAAAGATACAAATCATAGATTTTAAATACTGTTAAGGAGTGCAACACTTAAAAATACTGCACGTAGCTTTCAGTGCTGTACATGTTCATGTCTAAATGAATAAACATAAATGCTTCCATGTCCTGTTGCATTAATTGCCCAATTTGATACAGCTTTTTTTTATATTAAAAGAAGTGTATCAAGTAATGTATTACAGTTTTAGTCATGAATCAGGATTTTTTTTTCATTGTGATACATTTGTAGTATTTAAGTGTTCCTCAGTGATTTTTGTTCCTCATTATAAGCTTTCTTCTCCCCAGAATGAATCTGAAAAAGAAGAAATGATTTGCTGACTAGATAATCTCTGCTTTATATATGCTTACAATAAATATGTTCACAGTCTGATTAATACTTTTTCCACTTCATGTGCTGACTGGACATTCAAATTATTTCTGACAATTGTCAGAGAGTACCCCAGTGTGATATATCACAGCTATTGACACCCCTGAAGTTACTGTCTCAGACTCCCTTTGTGTACAGGACTGATACAGGCTGGTAGTACCTCTTCAAAAGTGACTGCTCTCTAACATTTAGTAAGAAGGAAATCACTAGCAAATTAAAGAGTACAGGCAGCAGATAAGAAAGGTGTAAGAACTGCATGAATCATTTATGCAGAATTATTTGCTTTCACTTGAATTTTCACACAAAGTTTTGTTCAGACCCCCAAATTCCCAGCCTGTGGCTCTCATGGGGTTAGTGCTAGGCCTAAGCATACGGTGGAAGAAGCACTTTGCATGGGTTAGTGCAGCCAGAAGGGGAAGGCCAGTAATGCCATATACTGAAATGACAAGTAATAGAGCTTGACTGCCAGTTGCTTTGAAGAAAATCATTCTGAGCATCACATGAAACTTGCAAAACCACCTACGGTTCCCCATACTTGTACAATGTACATATTATGCATTCAGTTAGAAAATTATCTAAATTCTAGCACCAGCTGACACACACTTCATGTATGACCTTGGCCTAATCCCTTAATCACTGCGTTTCCTCCTTTATAAAAAAAAACAATATAGTAATGCTGGAGTCAGAAATGTCTTCGCATTTGTGGAACTGTGAGTTGCTGAGTCATGTTACTACATTAAGTCTTAAATAATACTATAAACCAGAATTCCTCTTTATGACTACACTTGAGCAGATCACACATGTAGGTGACTGAGGATGCTTTTGGAAATTAGGTCACATAAGGTCAACATAGATTGACCCTTGTAGAGCATGACAGTGACCGATGACCAGCATTTTTGCTGCGTATTTAGCTGGAAATTAAATCTTGTTTTTAAAAGAGAAAACATCAGTACAATTACAGGCATAGTATTATATCAGGAACACATGAGCCACAGAGAAATGTGCCGTGGGGGGTAGCAAGGGGCAGGGGTTGGAGGGCTGTGGATGCAGAGAGCTTCTGAGGCATGTTATAAAGGAAACCCCACTTGAGACAGCTACTTGGTAAGAAGACACTGCAGGTGTTCTCAAGAGGATTTGATTTTGTCTAGAATTCTGCAGAATCTTCTTGGGATGGAAAAAAAAACCCAAATTTTTTTTTGCTTATAGCTCAAAGAAAAATCACATTTAGTACTGCTTTTATATGATATTCAGGCTGGTGTTTTCTGTATGGTTTTACCTGGTATCAGAAAGAAAAATCTGTTGGGGTACTTTTGGTGTCACGGTGTGATAGTAAGGATTGTAAACTTCAGATACGAATGATTGAGCTTTCGTTACAGCAAATACAAACTAGCCAAAAATCAAACTTAAATACACCTACAATTAAAACAAAACAAGAAGTCTCAGATTACACTGTATATTTTTAATTGATACGGAAGCTAGAACCTAGTATGATTGATATTTGTCTTAGCAATACTGCCCACATCTGTACACATGCCAAGTCGTGTACAAATACATTCCAAAAATATCACTCCTCTGGAGTAAATAGATCAGAGGGTGACATATGCAGGCCCTGAATACCTCCACAAATTTAATTGAGTGGTTTATGCTAAAGGCCAGTGCTGTGCCCAGCCAAATAAACCAGGATATTTACGGATTATTTATTCATTTGCTTTAACACTTTTTTCTCTGCCACCCACACAATACTGTAGTAGAAAACACTGAAAGTTCCTACTCCTCCAGAAACAAAATATGAATAATTTCATACACGTTTCATTTTTTTGATATTGTACTTGTAAAGAAAAAGTAAGTGTTGACTACACATTTCAAAGCAAGGAGGTCAGATATTACAGAAAGTTCCTTGCTGTTTTAGGCAAGGTTTAGTTTTACAGACTTTGGCTATTTAAACTTGTTCTTAAGCATATCATTATAAATAGTTTCTTCAAGAAAACCTTTTTTGTTTTCATGCATAAAATGCAGTTGGTAAAAGCTTTTTTTATTTAAATCCTCCTATGTTATCATGGTCTCTTCTTAGCCACTTCACTGTTGCACAAGCCTGGAGAGCACAAACACAGTGTCAGTGCCTTGACCCTGGGTTTTGCAGCCCTGGCAGTCGCCAAACAGTTCTGTGCCCACTGTGCAGCGCGGCATGTTTGCAATGCACGGCCTTACGCAACCTGCTGTGGCAGGCACTGTGTGAGAGGTTGCCTCTTGCCGAGTCCGAGTGTTGCAATGACACATGTTGATGTGGTGAGCGCATGACTTACGATGACGTGATAAATGTGTGAGTGACATGCAGGTGGCCTGTGTTTGTGGAGGTACAGGGCTGAGTCATTGCTCTTGTTAGGCTCCTCCTCAGCAGAGCGTCAGCTTCCCGGAAGGTTCTTATCCTCAGAGCTGAGTGAAAGAACGTGAACATGAGCAGAGGAGCATGATTTTCAGAAAACTGTAAATACTCCAGAATTTCTTCTTTCTGAAATTATTGTTCATCACCATATACATTATAGTGCTTCTTCCTAAGTAAACTCACCTATGTGGTTTGTTTTCTTTTCTTTTCTTTTCTTTTCTTTTCTTTTCCTTTCTTTTTGAACGATAAGTTTACTTTTTTGGTGTTCCAGGCTAGGGAATGAGAAGTGGGTAAACTTTATATCACTTAACTCCTTTTACCTCAGTTTACCTTCAGCTATATCACTTACTTGGACTTAAAATAGAAAATAACCTGCCCTCCCTCATGTCCCTTCCACCTCCGATTGCCAAAGGGAATTGGGCAGAAATTGGGGAACGGTTACCAATTTCAGGCTGTTAGCTGTACCCCATCCACCAGTAACACAGGCAACGGCAATAAATCTCAATCCAAGACAAGTGCAAGGACAGATCAGTGACTCAGGGCGCAGTATTCCTTTCTGTTTTTAATGGCACGGACTAGGTCATAACTTTCTGAATCAGAAGATTTGGGATTTGTTCCTCCTTCTGGTTTTACTCCTTGTTATGGGAGTAAAACACATGTAATCCTAGCAAGCACCTGATGTGGCTCCCTACATTTTGGTGCAGTATTATAAATGAATTTAAATGATCTGCGCTGATGAGAAGACTTACAATAAGAAGACAGTGTCTTCATCACCAAATGAGTCTATATTCTGGGGCTAAAGAAAGCCCAGCTACTTAGAGTTTTATTGGAAAGAGTAATTTTTACAGCGTTAAAAGCTTACTAATGCCTTTTACTATTCTTGTAATGAAATTATGCCCTGTTCACCGTTGTTGAATGTCTTGACATGCAAAAAGAAGAAACAGTCTCAAGCTCCTAAAACCTGAATTTCTGGATTAGTTGCTAGCTGGAAAGAGCTATATCCTTCACTGAAAACTGGGAAAAACCCACCAACAGAATATTATGGTGGAACATGGCAAAATTAAAGGCCAATGCTGTCCTAGGGCACATGAGACAGACAACAAAAAATTGTATCGTTTACTAATGAAACAGGAAAACTTTCTTGCCCCACTGATGGCTCTTAGGGAAAATGGGAAAGCACTGTACTTCACTATTGGTTTGTTCAATCAGGAAGATAATCTGTGCTCTTTGCAAGCTTGATTAAGCTTTGGACTGGGTGGTTTGTGGGAAACGTGCCACTCAAATCCTTGTCAGAAGTCATGAAATTACTTTTTTTAGAGTTGCAGTAGTGAGATGAAACCAGGTTTCTGCAGATCCTCAAGTCTATATTTCTGCAAGGGAAGAATACACATTCCTTAAGGAATATATTACAAGTAGTAAACTGTGTACCTGATTTTCTTTTAGTTAGTTCTTAACAATAAATGAAGATCACATTGTGCATGTATTGGGGTTTTTCCTTCACTGTAACATTTGGACTTATTCCCAGGCTGCAAACTGTATTAAATAGAACTGGCTGAAAATGGGAAAATGGTTTTGCAAAGAGAGATGAAGGACTTTTTGTTTTGACAAGATTGATTTTCATTCTTTGCCCATTGCTAGTGAATGCAGCAAACAATGCTGGGGGGATTCCTCCTGTCTTCTTAGCTTTACTTTTCCTTTTTTCAAAAAAAAAACCTTCAAGTTTTTTTGAACTTCCATAACAGAAGTATTTTAAAAAGAGCAAAAATAACCCCCAAAGCTGAGAGCTCTGAAATTCATTCTGTTATGTTGGATGTAAGAAAAAGGATGAGAAACACAATCCTTCCCAGGACATTAAAAACAAATTAATACATTCCTGTTTAGAAAATATCTTAGAAGAAACAGGTTTCGAGTTAAAAACTTGTATGTCTCAAATATTGGATTAAGCAGCACCTCTGGCAGAAGAAAAAAAGCGGATATACAGCAATGAAGACTCAAAGCATTACCCTTGCTCACTACATTTCAAATTGTGTCCCAGGCCAATTACAGAAAATCTTTTTAATCTGTTAGTAGGGAGCTTTGTGGCAGAGCTGCATGTTTGCAGGAGAATAAGTAGCCATGGGAGAAAATGAGTATAAATACAAAATTATTAGCCTAAGAGCTTTCAGTTAACTAACATAACCATAAGCAAAATTATACTTTCTTCTTAAGGCATATAAGGTATGGTTATTGACCTATTTTTGAAAGTTTCACCACCTGTGTTTTAACTCTGTAGAAGTTCAGAGAGCCACACGATGGGTGAGTGAGTAGCACAGGATAAATGATTCATACCCATTTTTCTTGTTGTAACCTACGTTTTGCCTTTTGGACATGCATTGACTTATGCTGTAAGATGGGATTTCCGTGAACAGGTCCCAGATTACTCCAGCTACTGCGCGAGATTCTGTATTTCAGTTCTTGTATACTTGGTATCAATACCTGACAAAATGAGGCTAGCTGTACAGTAATGATCTAATCCCAGCCCAGGCTGCTGTGGCTGGGCTTTTAATATCGGTGTCCTGTTTGCATTGACTCGTAGTTGTATATGGTAAGACACCAGCAGTAGTTTGTTATGCAAGCATGTTGTACATGTTTTTACTATCAGTTGTGTTATAGGGTTATATTTTTACACCGTAAAACATCAGCTCATAGGGGTTTTGCTGTCTGTATAAATGTCTGTGTAAACACTGATCTGAGTGGACACAGGTAACTTATTAATGTGACTAAGTATTGTGTGCCTGAGCCTGCATCAAAGCAAGAATGTACTCTACCCAGTTTTTTCACACAGTGCCAGCCTTAAAATCAGGAGGCCAAATTATCTTTGTGAAGAAATGCCGTTCTGCTGAAGTCAATAGGGCCTCACTAGTCTGGGCCAGCGTGCAGTTTGGCTCAAACACTAACGCCTGTTGTAAGAGTTTAGCTGAATGGAGTCTCCAGGAATATGAAGTTTTGTATGGGATTCTTAGCAGCCTTGACATTTTAAGGTCAGACCCAGACACTGAAGCACTTGAACTAGACATTTTGTTTCTAATCTATTTCCAACAAAAGATTAATCCACCAGAGTCCATGTCATACAATAACTCTTGAATCAATAACACAGTTCCCTGGTATAGAATTAAGCTCAACAGATCCAGTGGCAGATCTCATCTGTTCATTTAAGGAGCAGCACGTTGCAAAGGGTACAAGTAGTTTAAAGAGTACAAAGAGCTGACAGTGCATTTGTAGACTTTCTGCTTGTATTTCAGTGAGAAGCATTGTGATTGCCTCTTTCAAGCCAGTTTTTAGGGAATGTCAGAGTTATTTTGATAGAGAAATGTTACCTGCTTAGAATGTGTTCTCATAGTAAGTGGTATGCTGGATTGATGATGTCAGCAGTTATTGTTGGTGGAAATACTTGTCTACGTCATTTTTGCAATGTCATTTCATGTAAATTATGTTTGTATGTAATTACAGCTCCTTGACTACAACAATTAGTCCATGTCCCAGTCCCTGCTCTGATGAGAGAAGGAATAGCCTGCGGCTGCTGAATCTTATGTTAGTGATTCCCAAGTATTTCATAGTGGAGGATCAGTGTCATTGGTAGGAATTTTTAATACTGAAATATTGAAAGGCTCCAACTGAGATTCAGGCACACATGTGTGATAAGACACCTCCACCCCAGAGTTTACAGCAAACAGAAAATTCAAAGACTACAGAGCAGATCAGAGAGTAACGTAGTCCATACTGATAAGCTGCTTAACTCTGAAGTCCCACACCCCCATTTCTACACGTTAGTGGTCTCCAAGCTGTACTGAGCTAATGCTTTTTTTCCTTATGCAAAGAAAGCCAAGAAGTTCTTTGTCAAGAGAAGCATCTGCACTCCATATGGATTGTGCCTGTAAACTAGCCTGCATCTCCTGGCCCAGGGGTAACCACTGAGACAAGGAAAAGACACCCAGAGGAAAGGATTCTGTCCCAGCACTGAAAAGAAAGGGAGCACAGCTGGAAGGGAGCTGCCCTTCCCAGCATCACACCAGCTCAGAGCTTCTTTCCCTATTGGGAAACCTAGATAACAAATCAAAGCCAGAATCCAGTCCTGTCTCACAGGCAGGGCTGGTACCTCTGCATAGTAAGACGGGCCAACATTTAGCGTTGCTAGCAATTCAATGGGAAAGTACTAAGCAATGCTTTGAGAAAAACAGCTGATTACTGGCCACAGAAGTCATATGCAAATATACTTGCAAGTTATCTCAAGCACGTAAGCTCAGAAGGAAGAGTTAAGACAGAGCTTTAGAGGTAAACTCTGCCCTCCATCACAATATTGTGCCCCACCAATGTACGAAATTCAAGATGAAATCAGTAGGTGTTTGTGCATGTAGCTGTGGGCAGAAATCAGCCCAAAAGCACATTTGAAAGTCAGAGACTTCCTCCCGTGGTGCTAGGCAAGAAAGATGAGACTTCTGTGTTCAGGGTCAGGCACCTAATGTGTACTTTAGCAAGAACTATGCTGTAGCAACAGGATATCCTGTTTTAAATAATAAAGATGATGAAAGACTTCAAGATTGTAGCCCCATCTGCTCTTCTTCTTTACCTTGATTAACAGTTATGGTAGGCAAGAAGATCCTAAGACTGATACCCTGATGTCTCCTAAAACAGTTACAAGAGGCAAGTATCAAAACATTCTTAGCTGTAAAGTAGTACACAACTCTGTCTCTCCTATAAGCTGAATGTCTGACTCGTTACTGTTTTCCAGTGCTAACCCATAGCTCCTGTAGGATAATTTGCTCTGACACAGCAGTTTTAGACACCCCATATGGCTGCTTTAGTTATGCAGCAGAATTTGGAATATAAGGAGTCTGTGTAGTTATCAAATCTAATCTGTAAATCACAGCTATTGTAGGGACATTCCAAAACAACAGAATTTGAAAATGCCATCACCATTGCCATGCATCGGCATTCATCTCTTTTAATGAAAAGGTAGCTCATTAGAATTGTACCATGAGGTACATTCCACATTTATCTTAAAAAAAAAAATATAAAAAATGGCACCCTAGGTTAGTATGATATTAATATAGCTGAATTCTATATAAGGTGGTGCTGACTCTTGTTAACTTTGGGTTTGTTTCATTCCCCACCCCCTTCTGTAGCAAATTTAAGCAGCTTTTTGCAACTTTTTGCACAGTGCTGGTGCATACCGACACTTCCTGGTTTAGCTCAGTGATGCTTGATGTTTTATGCTGCTAGAGTAAGAAGCACTAATCACAGATGAGGTCTGAAAGCAAACCTAATAATTAATATTAAAAGCAATTCTGTCAGTATGAGTTGTGATTTATAACAACATAGAACAGCAGACTAAAATCATGCAAAACTTGATAGATCTTGGACTGCTGATCTTGCAATATGTAGTTGCGTTAGAGAAGGACATTGAGGATTCTCGTCTGGTGGCTCTAGACATTGATAAGACTGGCAAATGAATTTAAATGTTTGATTTAATTTTATTAGTAGAAATTATGTAAATAAAAATGATCCTTCCAGTGTCACTTCACAGTGCTGCTGCTGGGTTTCCTTTCAGGTAAGCCTCTGCCAGTAGAGCCATTGGGCACAGCCACTCTTAAGACCAATCCTGACTGATAAAATGTCGTTTTTCCTCTGGCCTTTTCCTGTCAGGAGCGGAGCGTGTCTGGGACGGCAGCAACACCTACCCCACTACTCCCTTGCCAGAGCTTCCCATTCCCTTCGCTCGTACCCGACACCACTAACATCAGCTCTCTCTGTGGGGCAGTTTTCATGGGAGTTTAAAGGATTTTTAAGGAAACACATTTTTGCCTCTGCAGTGCCTTAAATAGCTCTTCTCCAAAATTATGACTTACAGGGAGAAAATAGTTCGTTGGGTTTTCCATCCTTCAAACATACCTCTCCCGCATCGTCCTTCAAATGACAGGCACATCCCACATGGAAACTTCTTTTATTAAGATCAAGCAGAACTGAGGGGAGGAAGCCAGGAGCACAGAGTACCCCCCCCCACCTCACAGGCATCTGAACCCAAGGACGGGTTTTCCTCTGCCACAACCCCACAGGCTGCTGCTTCCCCTCCTCTCCCAGCAGGACGATCGCTCGGTGGGTCTGTGCGGTACCTTCGGGCCCGGGCGGGCTGTGTCTACCTGGTAGGCTACTGCAAACACTTCTCCAAAAAAACTAAGCCATTGAATACCAATGATATAACATTTCTGAAAATTAGCCCCCTCGACTACTTTTTTTTTTCTTCCCAGAAACCATGCCGTGTCTGAGTCCCTTTTGCAGTAAGTTCAGAATTTTCCTTTGCAGTCTGTCCAATCTCTTCTCCTCCCTTTCTCCCATTTCCACTCCAGACTAAGGCTTACATGCAAAGTAACTGTCAATTCCAGCAAATTCTAGTATTTTAAATGGAGGTTTGGCTACCAAAATGTTCAGATGTAATTTAAATCACGCTGAAGTGTTGCTCAGGGTGTCGCTTTCAGAGCCATTGGGTCAGAGTGCCCTTCGGGGGATAAGCTGCTGCTCAGCCTCATGGCAGCCTTCAGGTCAGACCAGATGTCTGAAGCGAGCAGTAAGTGGTGGACCTGAATGAGGAAAAATAATAACACATTTTTGTCTGCTTCAACACTTCAACCACTTCCACAAACTTCAGCTTGAAAACCAAAGAATATCAGTGACCTGAGTAAACGTAAGAAGATAAAGGTGGTCTCATTCCCACCCCATCATGGAACTGTCCCATCTGTCTCTTTGATTCTAATCTCTCCTGAACAAGGAGTAGTGTGATTTTAGACCAAAAAAAACCCCAGGAAAAAACCTTCCCTACACTTCCCTTATGTAAACACTTTACCATATAGTGATAAACAGTCAAATTTCTCAAACTGACAAGGAACGTCAAATTGTTATTAATTTTTTGGAGGTTTCCAGTGACCCTTTTGTTTTCAGAATGCTGTCGTCTTTGTTGCAATGTTAATTACTGAGAACTTGTTCACCAGCGCTAGTGATCTGGTGATTAGGAGTCATCAGTGACTGAATTGTAGTTCAGCTAAGTAATGGGATAAACTTGGATTTATAAATGGGAAAAGTTTAAAAGCTCAACGGCTTCATAATTATCATTCTGCAGTGGAACGACTCTGTTATCAAGGTCAATTGATCAGCATTGGTGTAGCTGTGAATGGATTCAGGGGCTTTGATTTCTAGAGCATTTGCTAAGGAGCAACTGTTAGGACGAGCAACTGTTAGGACTTCTTGGATAGCCTGTGCAACAAATATCTTTGCATGACAGTAACTGGCGAGGCCTGCCTATATGTCTATATAGGTGGATAAAGCGGGCACTTTGCGAGCAATTAGACCTTCTCTCAGGTGGGGCTGGGATGGGGGGACAAGCGATGGCACAGCGATGTTCATCTCAGCAGGATGTTTTCTCTGGCACCTCCATGATTCGTCTCCATTTTCCCTCTCCCCCCAAAAGGGTGACAAACATGCTCCTTTGTGCCTTGGAAAATCAGTTCCCTCCTCAGGCCCTGCTGCGTGCAGACTGTGCTATCAGCAGCTTCCATTTCTTCAGAACCGGGGAGCAAGAACAAGTTCTAATTAAAGGCTGAGGCATTTAACCTCTCTTCCCTGCCCTGAAGGAACGAAGCTGTTGCCAGCAATTACAGGCAGCTGGCAGTTCCCTGGATCCCAGTAAGCAGGAACCAGTAAGCAGCTCCGGTGCCATGTACCTGCTCCGGGAAAGCGGTGGTGACAGACACCTCCCGCCTCCTCCATGTTCCTTCTGGCCTCTGAATGGTCTTCAGTTCCAAAGGCTGCTGGCCAGTTCAGGTCAAAATCCTCACCTAAGAACAGTGGTGAAAAATTTGCGATTCAAGTAATGCCTTATAAGTTATTTCAGAATCTTTTAATGAAAAAATACCAAGTGTGTCCGTACGGATACTGTAACCAACGCTGAAAAGGCGAGGGGAGCTGGGGTATGCGCCCGCTGTTGCGGCTAGCGAGTTACTTCACTTCAAACTTGTCTTCCTACTTTGCATAGTATTTAATCTTTGCGTGTGTGTGTAACCAACAGTGCTTTCTGATGCACTTTCTGTCACGACGGTGACTGTTTTCGTGGTTTACTTAGAGACCATATAGAATGTGATCCAGTCGTGGCCGCTTTGCATATTTTGTTAACGGGTACAGATTCCCAGTACTGCATGCAAGCAACCTTGTATTACTTTTCATAGTAATGTCATTAACTTGTCTCATCCTTTGCTGCTAGTACAAAGTATTTTGCTTTGATTTACATGGATGGTTGGCAGTTTCTTTTTTCCCTGATGATAAATAATGGGCAAAACAAAACAGAACGAGCAAAGCTAATGTATCATAAAACTGTGTGAGCTTTACAAATCAGAGTAGTTTAATTTGTAAAATTTTATAGGATTTCAGTCAACCATTAAGCTATGATATCTCACACAGGCCATTTTGAAGCAATAAATCAATCAGTAACTGATTTAACTATTATTTTTCCTTCCTTCTTTTACTACCCATGCCCATGCCTCTTGTTCTGCTTCCCCCTTCCTTCCTCTCTGTCCTGTTCTAACCCTTCAGCATTTGTTTGCTTTGAAAAATAATCTCTCAAGAATAGCTATGCTTCCTCTGCAGCCTTTGTATTTGCTCCTTCGCTGCTGCTTTTTCCCTCCGGCCTGCCCCATCTTCACAGCCATCTCCCTTGCTTCGCTGTCTGGGGCATATTGCCCTCCAGCACTTGCCCCCAGCAGTCACTCAGCAAGTCGTGGCTGGGTGTTGGCTTCCTGAACGTTAAGGAACACAACCAAAAAGATCTCTAACAGTGGGTTGCACTTAGTTCTGGGATATTAGCATGAATGGGAACTGGATTTTAAATACTTGCTTATCTGCCTCAGTTCTTGCACTTACTAGAAAAACACAGATACAAAAAAAAAAAAAAAAAAAAAAAAAAAAGGTTTAGCTGTTTTGGAGGCATCCTGTGTTGTCCAGGTACAGCTTCACAAACCTGGAGTCAGGAGAGAATCTCTGACAGTTAATATATTCATTACCTCCTGAAGGAGAAAATTACAGCACTGAAATGTATTCCTGTAGTTCGTGCCCAGCCCAAGCCAGTGCAGAATACAGTTTCAGCTGCGGACCACCAGCTGTGCAGTTGACCCCCGCAAGAGGCATGGCCGGCTGGAACAGCCAGCTTCCACGCAGCAGCGAGTACTTCATGAGCTGCTATGTCCCCTCTCGTTAACATACCAAAGTCACTGGCAGGTTTTGGTAAATTACACAGAATGAGTAAAGTTCTCTTGTAACTACACAAAGGTGATCTGTCATAAGCAGAGGTGTTGCAGCCACGGTGGTCACTTCAGGCTTGACAAACAGGTAAGTCCCTGCTCCCTCTTCCCTTTTCCTGCAGTAGTCGCCTCATCTTCCCAACCTGCTTCCATGGTCTCAGCACCCTGTAGCCAGTACATCCGACAGCCTTTCCTCTTCTGCCATTGTCAGAAAAGCTCCCGGAGTCTTTATGAATGACCGCGGCTTATCCTAAACCCTTGCAGTACATGGCTCTGAACATTGCTGCAAGTGCACAGCGCTGAGCAGGACACTGTGTGGATAGATCTGTGTGCAATGGCGGGCTGCAGCACCTGCTGCTCTGGAGGACATCAAGGAGAGACATACTTTCCTCATGGCACAGACCAATGTGAAGAACAGCTCGCTTCCAGGTATCCTTTGGATTTATCCACAAAGTCTAGTTGCATTTGACTATGAACAGCCTCAGCATGGACCCAGGCCACTGGCAGCTACTGAGCAACACGCATACACCCAGCCTGGTGATCCTCAGCAGTGGTAGCCACATGGTCCAGGACAGGTGCCTGTGTGAGCAGGTACCTCAAGAAACCTACCCGTAAGGTAGGAAATTGCCCACTTGGAAAAGAAGGTGTTCACTCACAGCTTCCCTGGGTTCGGCTGCCCTCAGCCAGAGAAAACCTCTTTGGTAGTTCACACCATGCCCACCTGGCTGTCTTTCCTCCCTGTAGCTACAGGGTAGGGGTACGGACTTTGCTGCACCCACAAGACTATGTGGGAAAACCAGGACAGAAGGCTGCAAGCCTTTAAGCCCCAGAGTCCGCACATATCTACATTTACTGCATGGTTTAGAGGGTGCCCAGAACTCCAGACGCGTTGTGGCTCCACCTCAAGACCGCTCGTTCTTGAGTACTTCTCTCCAGCTAGCTCAAGAATTCTCATCTTACCAAAGTAAATTATTCACAGATTTGTTGGCCTCAGAAGGCAACGAGGAGGAATACGGGCTAAAAAAAGCCTGTCTACCCTCCCCCCCTCCCCCGACCACATTACTGCATCTCTTGACTCCCTGATAGCTACACATGAGGTTGCACTGTGCCTCAGATCAGAGGTAAAAAACCATTTACTCGGCTTGTCTCTTCTATTACCCCTCCTCATCCCATCCTTGCTCATTTAATAAATACAGCTGATGAAGCATTGCAAAAGAAAACCTGATTTTTTCCTATAGGCAAATTCTTTTATTCCTCTAACTGAATTTCAGGTAAATTCGGTGGCAACAGCTTGAACCAGTTATCCTTGTATCTGTGTTTCCTGCAGAACATGCAGACATCTGCGACAGTTTTTCCTTGGTGTTTGCCATGAACCTTACAAGAGAGAAGATGAGGTTAAGAGCATTTGCTTTCATAATGATAGGTTGTATATTCAAATTGCATAATATTTCTATTTTTAGATACAAATCAAAATTGTTTCCAGAATCCTTGAGGCCTGTACTTCCACTGAAAATGTGTCTCATACAAAACCACCTCCTTTTTTTGCAGAAAACGATACTGAGAACTGAGGCACTAAGCAGAAAAAAACATGCTTGCAAAATTACCATAACTGAATTCTTACCCAGAGAAGGTTATAATAAAAAAAAAAAAAAACCCCAAACCAAGCCCACTAGAAGAAACAGGGAATCTCAGCAATTCCATATTACATTTCATTGGCAGTGAGATAATCAACATAAATTTCAATATATGAATATTAACATCGGTTTTAAAAAATCCAATTTGAAGCTCGACAATTGCAATCCATAAACTTGTAGCTTAGAATAAGATTTCACCAATCTTTGCCATTACTAAATTTAGCTTCTTACCAGCAACTTTTAGAAACAGACTTTCCTCATCTGCAAACTTCTTTATATACATAAACAATACATTTTTCTTCCACTAACTAGACAAATTGGCACACACCCTGATAGGCGTGCTGAGAGCAGCTCTGTTGTGGTGGGTGCTCACCCTCCCAGCTGGTTTTCTCCTGCAAGTGCCGCCATACGGCAGCTGGAGTGCAAGCACACGGGAAGGGGATTTCATCCCACATTCCACCTTCTAGATTCTGATTCTATACTTCATGTGACTGGGATTGTGGAAGTGGGGATAGGATCACAGAGCAAAATTGGTATTTGGCTGCCGAGTGAGTGAATTTGGGTTAAAAAGCCTGCTTTTACTTTGACTTGTTTCTCAGACAAAATCTTCAGCTCCACTTTCGCTATATTTAGATGTCACTTCCCCTTTCGTTATTGTATGTCATAAATCATTTATTCTCCAGAGAATCCAGATTTCAATTTTTTTTTTCCCCCTAAAATGTTAAATCTACTGTCGTGGTTTAACCCGAGCTGGCGACTAAGCCCCACGCAGCTGCTTGCTCACTCCCCCCACAGTGGGATGGGGAGAGGATCGGAAAAGTAAAAGTGAGAGAAGTCATGGGTTGAGATAAAGACAGTTTAATGGGTAAAGCAAAATCCATGCAGACAAGGCAAAGCAAAGCAGGGAATTCATTCATTCACCACTTCCCACCGGCGGGCAGGTGCTCAGCCATCCCCAGGAGAGCCGGGGCTCCAGCACACCTAACAGTTACTTGGGAAGACAAACGCCATCACTCTGAATGTCCCACCTTCCTTCTTCTTCCCCCACTTATATATACTCAGCATGACGCCATACGGTATGGAATATCCCTTTGGCTAGTTCAGGTAGCTGTCCCGGCTGTGTCACCTCCCAGTTTCCAGTGCCCCTCCAGCCTTCTTGCTGGCAAGGCCTGAGGAACCCAGAAATCCTGGGTTTACTACAAACATCACCCAGCAACAACTAGAAACATCGGTGACCTATCAACACCGTTCTCACATTAGAGCCAAAACACAGCACTGCACCAGCTGCTAAGAAGAAAATTAACTCTGTCCCAGCTGAAACCAGCTGAAGAAGTTTATAACTCGACATATGTTTGGCTAAACATAAGAGCCTGAATGCCAAGCAATGCCTAAAACAGGAGAGTGGAATTAAAACCAAAACTGCTCTGTGGAAAAATGAAATCTATGCAAGTTCCTTGAAAATAAACAATACTGCATCAAAGACATCTGGTATCTAAAAAAAAATTCTTTTTATAACAAGTTTGTATCTGTAAGGTTCATTTATAAAAACTTAAATGATAGGGTTATTCACCTGATCTAACTTGCTGTTTTAAGTGTACATAATAAAGCAGAACTCTGAGCACTGGTATTTTTACTACATCAACAAATTCGTTATCTGGATAAATTAAGCTCGCATTTATGTCCTAATTTACAGAAGACATTAATAATTAGCAATGGTTATCCTTATTGAATCATTTTGCTTCTGCATTTAGAATACACAGATATGCTAAAAATGGCCCTTTTCCACACATGGATACAAAACTTGACCAAGAAATGTCAAATCCCATAATTATGCACTTCTCAGTGACTCAGTTGTGAGCCACCACAATGAGACCCTCCAAGAAATCTAGGACTAAGCTCTTCTAAACAACTGTAATTTTTTGCTTTTAACAGCTTTACTTGGTGCTCCTACAACTTGAGCATGCTTCTTAAAAGTTGTTGAGCAAAGTAGGATTTAATCAGATTGTATTATCAACATTAAAAAATGTTAGTGAAAAAAAGGTTATGCTGTTCTTATACGTTACAGAAAATGAAAAAAATCATGACATACAGCTGTTGTAGCAACTTTCTCAGCAATAATTTGGCCACTTCAATAGTAAACATGACATGAGTTTAATTTAAAAGTTTCAAGTCCCGTAAGAATTACGATGATTTCCCAGAAGCAGCCTTGGGGCTGGGGAGAGAAAGAAAAAAAAAAATACACCCAGTAAACTCTGAAGGGAAAAATAATGAGATAAGAAATTATTAATGAGATACAGATGAGCAACTGCCAAATTCAATGTAACTCCCTTTCAACACAGCCAAAGACTACAGATTTGACTGCAACATAGAGGCGGAACAAAGAATTCCTGGTTCTTCAGGGAAAGATGGAAACCATCTGAACCACCGTCCCACAGTTTGCACGTTTCAGCACTTGGCACGAACAGGTATTTACGCACACACGGTCTATCCCCCTGGTTCCACTTACCCACTGTGCTGTACCGAACAAAGGAAGACCTGCAATGTCAACTCACAGACCACAGTGCATCCAGCCCCAACATTTCTTATTAGTTTCCTCGTGGCAGCATGCAAACATTTTCTTTCTGTTACAGAAGTCCTTGGAGCCCCTCTGCTATTGGGCAAAATGACTACTAAGACAAATCTTAAGTGAAGAAAATTAGCTTTATTTATGTAAATTAGAAAAATGAATTGTTAGAACTTTGGTCAAATGGTTAATTCTGTACAATTTACAATTATATTTATATACAAAACTTATAATAAAATACAGTACATCACACTTTTCCTGAGTCACAGTGTGTTTCTCAGTTCTGTAAATTTTTTATTTCCTTCTTTCTTTTAAAGTAATTAGATATAAGAAGGAAATACTATCCTCAGTTTGACAGTGTTTGGTTTAGATAATACTGGTATTAAGAAAGGAGTCAATACACTGTATGTAGAAAATACTTTATAGCCATTGCAATTCCGATAAGTTATTTTTCTATATTAAAATATGCTCCTTGATAAAAACGTTAATTAAATACTCCTTAGTATGAGTTTGTTGCACTTTATTTGACACAAGACAAGCTGACTTCAAATATGTCCATCTCTCATTGCAGAGAAACAAAAATTTAGGTGAGTTACATGTATATATAACCGATCATTTAAAGATCAGGAAACACACATCCAGATAGAGCAGATGTCTGAATCGAGGCACAGTATTTTAAAATTGCTGTCCTATCCTGGACAAGATACGTAAGCTCCAATTGCCTGGCTAGCCTAATACAAAATTAACACAAGTATACAACCTGGAAAGTGAGACTATGTCAAGCAGCAGGGCACCAAGCCTGCAAATACTTACGTAGGGTAACAGTCCCACTGTGTAAAGCACTACGGAGTCCTCAGCGAAGAAGCGCTGCAGAGCTGTATTCAACAGCATTTCTTAAATCTCAGCCAGCTTGAGGAATTATTAGGATTAAAGCTATCGATATTACCTTTATTGAGGTGAATTTTTTGAGATCAGTGATAACCTGTTGTAAGGTGTACAAGGATATTTAATCTGTTTACTTAATGACGCAGTGTGTTAAATAAGTAATTAAGATAGATTACAAACTGCAAGTAAATTTATGACCCAGTTAAATCCATAAAACCAATCAGGGTAATTTATTTTTGACAAACATTGATTTAAAACAAAATTAGTTTTACTTAATGGCCAAGTGTGGGCTGCTCCTAAATATACGTATGCTAAAGTTCACTATATATTTTTTTAATATAGTCATTTGCATCTCTGGCATTTTAGTCCAAAATAATCCAAAAATACAGATTAGGTGACCTCTGATAGATTTATTCATAGTGTTTAGAGGTGGTTAAGAAGTTTTACGCTAACAGAAAGTTATGTAGAGATTTGCTTTCTCTTAAAAACTTTCCGTAATACTTCAGCGCAAACTGAAATACATGAGATCAACTCATAGTGATCCTACTCTGAATGGAAACTAAAAGGGACATTTTTACCGTTGGTATCAAAAGTGCATAAAATGACAATATAAGACTTTAAAGAAAATTGGTCTTTAGCTGAATGCTTGAACTTTTCCCAGGATTCTTTGCATGTTTAGCAGTCTTCACTTTCATGCTTTCTTGATTGCCTTTTACAGCTGACTCAAGCCTGGCTTTCATAGTGGGAGAGGAAGCCATTAGTTTTTTAAAAACTGATGAGTACTGTGGACCAATCTGCATCAGATTTTGCAAAGCAAACTCATGTAGATTTTTTGCCGAGTTTGTAGCAGAAACCAGAGCATTTTCATCCAAAAGAAAGGAAATCAGGAGGGGAAGAAGGCAGGCCACCAAATGAGCACCTATAAACATTGAGAACACAACTTAAACACACACTTTTGAAAAAAACCTTCAAATTCTAACCAGAACTACTCTCAGAGTTAGCATTTAACACAAACTGTAAAGCTGCAGATGTTATTTGAACTGTATGGTAGAAAGAACCAACATTCTTGTTAGCAATTTTGTTAGCAATTAATGTTCAGAACTGGATTCCTAGTGGTCACTTTGTTTTAATTTGTTACTTATGGCAACTTTCAGCGTGTCTAATGCTTTGAATACTAGTAATGGAAGTAACTTACGGTGCTTTTCCTCAGCAGTGGCTGTAAGAGCTGTAATCACCTTTATTCCTTCCTGAATGACCTGAAGTTCAGCAGCATTTTCAGGTTTTGCTTTTTCTGTTTCCTGCAGTTTTCTCACAATGGATGGTGCTAAAGAATGAATATAAGGATATGACACAGTTTTGTTTGGAAGCTGAAAGATGGAGTGCAGCAGCTGGTAGCACTTATACTGTACCTAAAGGGAAAAATCAAATTTGCAGTTACAAAGTGTAATACTTAAAAATACATGTCAGAGTGTTTTAAAACTCACAGCTTGTCAGATAAAAGGGGAATATTTAGGGAGGAGGAAAAACGTGCCTCAGCCTGAAAATTCATCAGGTTGCAGGCTGCTAATGCATAATACATTACAGGCGCATTATAACTTGTAATCAAATTATTAAGAGAAACTAGATCATGCTCCCTGTTTCTTTCCACTGAGTCCTACATCTTCCTACAGTTTTGACTTAAGGAAAAAATATTATTTTTGTGAAGACTATGTCCTAGCACTGTTTTGAAAATATACTATTTTTTGCAAAAACACATCTGACTGGAAAGAGGTACTTAAAACGTAAGCACTACCTCTGTCAAACTGTAGGCACAATTTTAAAAAGTCTCAAATGGCACAGTAGCTTGCATGTCACTGGAAGTCAACAGGACTGGAACTGTCAAGTTCCTACATAATTTCTGAAAGCCTCAGATGCCTAAAAACTTTGATAAAATTTTCAAATACATACTACCACTTTACTGGGCATCCCCAGTTTCCTATCAGTGGAAACCGATGTTTATAATACTAGAGATGTATTAATATATTAAAAAAAAAATATACAGCTTTCTTACAGCTGTAATTCTTACAGCTATTTTTCAAGTAAAGGTAACTGTTTAATTTTTTGTTACTACATGAATGTGCACACAGAAGATGCAAGAAAACCAGTTTACAGTGAATCCTCCCAATCAAACATGAAATCTAATGCATATTATTTTCTGAACTGGACTTTCAGTGTGAGGAAGTCCCAGCTCTTGGAAAAGCCATTTGTATTTGCAATGATAATAAATACAATTGTTTTTTTCCAGAAACATTGGTTTTTTACACGAAGAATAGTAACATATGAACTGTGGTACTACAATCTAAATCAACCATGTAAAAATATTTACACTAGGTCAGAAAAAAGCATTAATCTAGTTCAATATGCTGCCTCCAGCAGTGGCCAGGAGCTGATGCCTATGGGACAGTAAAAGTTAGGTAAAGGTACTTGCCCCAGCTCCCAAAGACCCACAGCTGAGGAATTTCCTGTGCAAAAGATAGTCGTTGTATACTGAAGATAAAATGAACAAATAAAATTAAACAGGTGCCTGAAAAACTACATAACTGTACCATGTACTTATTCAGTGTTTATAGCTCTGAGTCTGATGCAATAAAAAAAATAAATCATAGGAATACAGAATTGCATACAGAATAAAAAAATGATAAAATGCAGTGCTGGACATGTTCTTGCTAACTTGCTCAAACTATTTTTTAAAATACAACAGATATAATCAAGACAGAATTAACTGGAACCAACACACGGGGCAAGTGAAACAACTGAACAGAAAATAAGCTAAAATTAATTTAATATGATACTGATATTCTTATAACTTCACCAGTACTTACAAGAGGATCTTTTGAGTCAAGCGTTATTTTAAACTTCTCAATACAACGCTTTTGAAGGCACTCTATGGTAGTAACTTCTGGACTGGCAGACATAACAAATACTGTAATAGCAGTAAGCAGACTAACTTCATCCCGTTCTTGGAGAAGCCCATCTACTATCAATAAAGTAATCAGTCTGTTAGATTTGCATTAAAAAGTAATTCTATAAATTTAAGTGTTACAAAGAGGTAAAATAGAAATAGCAACATCTAAGTTTCTGTAGGGATGTCTTTTTTCAAATACATGACATACTCTGATGCACTGATATGGACTTCTACTGTAACAAAAGCCAAGGCCAAAACGGCAATTCAGGGGTGGCTATATGCATATTTAGAAGTAACAGCATACTCCTATTCCATTGTTCCTCTGTATAAAATACAAGGAATATCTTTGAAGAGCTGGTATGACATATTAAGCTACAACCTATTTTAAGAATAATATAAAACTTGCATTAAGAACATATATTCTTTTGCTATAACTTAAAAAAACCCAGCACTATAAACAGAAGTTCCAACAACAAATAAAAACTTAAGAGATTAAACATAAAGAATGATAAAAATACTACAGACTTGGGAAGCTGAAGAAGCAGCACATAGAAAACTAAGACAAAAATATTTTTTCTTGAACGACTGCTTTAATACCCTTTGCTTCAGTACAAACACTAATTCTTTGTGGAGAACCTGCATGCAGCACAGCTGTCTTTTATGCTCAACTGTACACTGAAACCGTAACTCCTGTTTATTCCATCCTACCATGTCCCTACATTGTGGCACTACCTAATACAGGGGTAAGGCTGCAAACCCACATTTACACCGTTAACAGATGGTGACTTCACATAACTGTAGGGACAAAACTGCACTATAGTTTCAACAGTACTTGGTAGCCAACTCATTTTCCTGTGACTAAGATCTCGTAATCTTTTTTAAAGATATGCATGAATTTAATTTAAATGAAACCAAACAACCTTTCACTCAAACATTTGTTTTGTTTTGTTTTTGTAAACACACAAACACAGAATTCATCCTTACTTTGATCCCAACAGTCAAGCACTGTGACCAAAGCACTCCGCAGAAGATCAGTCCAAGCAGTCCGACTCTTCTCTGCTCGAGCCATTGGAGAAGACAAGAGTCCTTTAAGTGCTTGTAGAGATGCAGCAACTGTCAAAGGTAACCGCCCATCTTGCAATTTCACAGCAGTTTCTTTAAGTACTCCAATAATTAAGTACAAGATAGTAGGAAGAACTGAAATACTTCCTGTAAAACAAAGCAAATCAATTTCACAGAAGTTAAAAAAAAAATCAGGTACCTTTTACATTTTTAAAAAAACCCTGAAGCCGTTTTCTTGGATTATCTTTTTTTACTTATTTATCATCTACCATAATCACATATGTGAATGAAGGCACTGGTAATTTGAAGAAAGATTTGAAATATCAAGTGACTTGCTATAGCAAAAATGGAGTCAGACTGCTTAAGTGAAGTTTTCCCCTCTTAAATTAGCATTGTATATCTATTCCTTGATGATTTTATTATATGAAGTGAGGAATTATGTCATGTTCAGAGAAAAGGAAGAAGAGAAAGATCAGAGCCACTGAGGAGCAGAAGAAGAGAAGCTATAGAAGTATACAAAGTACTGAATAGTAGAAAGCAATTTATGAGCATCTAAGCATATTTTTCAATGAAAATAATACAGTAAAGGAAATTAACAGGGGGTAATTTCAAAACTAGTTAAAAGCAAATACTTCTAGCAGATGTATAGTCAGCCAAGGATGTCACTGCTCCAGAAAATCACTAACGTCAAGAATTTAGTAAGATTAAGAAGAAGAGGATCCCAGACTAAAAATGCATAACAAAAATTCCTAGAATTATAATGAAAAACTCTAATAAATATTTTGGAAAAGAGGAGACCTAAGGAGAGAAGCAGATTGCCCCACAGCCTACTGAACAGATCTTCAGCTCTCCCTGAGAATCTGATAGTTGATCTGTCAGAATAAAAGACTATTAAAAAAAATATATTAAAAAAAAATCACAGGAATAGCTTGGCATAGCAGTTTTACATATTCTTATATCTTTGAATCTAATACAGAATTCTGCACATATTGGAGACAATCTAGATACCTGCATATTTACCTATTGCTCCTATCTTAAGTTCTGATTCAGCAAAGCACAGAGTTAAACATACGGCTTAATATGCTTATGTCCTCCTCTAATCAGCAAAATGC
Organism: Falco cherrug; assembly: GCF_023634085.1. Classification (NCBI taxonomy): domain Eukaryota; kingdom Metazoa; phylum Chordata; class Aves; order Falconiformes; family Falconidae; genus Falco; species Falco cherrug. Next base: position 59,893,181 of record NC_073703.1, read on the forward strand.
TTATGTTCTTAAGATTTTAATATACTGAAGTTCATGAGAGACCTGTTGAATAATGAGGATCTCTGACATATCCGTAAGTCTTTTCTGAACCTGAGGACACCTACCGTCTATTTTTAAACAGCCTAGTCTCTGAAAATCGACTATTGGAATTCAGTAGGAAATGGAGTTCATGAGCATCATTTATTTGAAAATTTTACTAGGCCTACACATCATGAGAGGTGCCTGAAGTAAGAGACATGGTAGTCATAGGACTATAACTGCAGTTACCTACTAAAGGGGAAAAATGATGCAATTCCACATAGGAATTATCTTCTCTTTGATTATGAGAGTTAGCTTGGAGATGCTTCCTTATTCAACTGACAGCATAAGCAAGCCTAAACGCCTCATTTTAGCCACCTGACTTAAATGCTTTGGTTCCCTAGTGTAAACATCCCATCTGGTCTGATCCTGCAAGCTGTTAGTTTGTAGAGTAACTTGAACAGCTGAAGACAATAACAACTACAGGGAGAAAAGAAAAATCACAGATTATTTTTTATACAAGACAGTTGCCCTTAGATTTAAGTGATGTTGTTTGTTCCCTTTTGCTTTGAACTGAAAAATAATGAGCTGCAGATGGAAAAGAGAAATCATATCACCACCCTACAATGATAGCAAGAACTACCTACTATTCCATTAAAGGATGCTACCCCCCGAAGAAGAATCTTGTAACAAAGAACAAATTAAGAAAAACGAAGAAATTTCCAGGGCTGGTAAATGCAAAAATTTGCATGAGGCGTAACACAGTTACCTAAGGTGGGAACAGAGGAGCAGGGTGGAAATAGTTTATAGGTGTGGCTGTAACAGCACTGAAAGATCGTATGTATGAATATGGTATTGGGGGGTGGGGAACCATCTTAAAGTTTGGAGTGAATCAAAAATGAATCATGGGTAAAAGTCAACTATTCTGAGAAATCAACCCTAACTCCTTACAGTGGTTTCCTAATGTTCAATGACAGCTTTTAGTCAAAGCTAACATGACACATTTCCCTTTTAAATTTAATTTGTATCTGCATTATAAATTCCAGAACAGACAAGCCAAGTACAATATAATCATGTAGCTATTGTACACTTGCCTGTATAAAATGAATCTATTAATTGCGCTGCTGCATGTGGGAGGAAAAAAAAAACTACTCCTTTAATTGCTTCAGGTTTGTAACTTGTTTTGTAATCTGACAGTCAAAAAAATAATTAGAACCGGAAATTTGCACAAGCAAATCAACAAAACTTGCTGCCAGATTTATCTAGATCAAAAAATCAGGTAATAACAAGGGAGCTCGGAAGAGCCCAATATTCTTTCATTAATCTTTTCCTGTGATGAAACAGCATACCTTCAGGAGAGCAGATTGCAGGAACATCAGAGAGAATAACTAATGCTGCTGCTACTAGTCTACTTCCATCTTCTGACAATAGCAGATGTTTCCCAGATTGAACTGCAGGGCTACAAGTTAATTTAGGGTTGAGCTGGGGAAGCTGTCTGACAAGAATACAAACACACAACTCCAGTGTTGCGAAGACTAATGATTTCCCAGGCACCAGTCCTCCTGTGTCTTTGCCTTCTCCAAATTCTGGCAACGTTTCCTTTTCTGCAGCGCCATCATCAACTGAAACCAAAAGAAGAAATATGGCAGAAATCTGCATGCTGTACCTTGTTTCCAAAAAGTTTACTTCTTAAGACTGCTTCATCACGATGTGACAACCTTGATACATATATGTGCATGCATATGTATTCAAAGACCTGGCAAACGTCCACCCTTCTGAATAAACCAAGTACGCACTGACTGTCAAAAGGCAAAAACGTGTGCAGTAGATTTAGACATACAACATGCTGAGGCACCATGCCAGTGATGTCACCTGATCTAAGTGCTTTGATTCTACTCCCAGTTACTCTCTTTCAGAAAATGAACTTTAGGAAGTTACAATCAGAGTACCTAGTGGAGCCTGGCTTGTAACAGCTGTGTGGGCTGACTCTCTCCATTGCTCTACTGCAGCTGATCCCAGTTTTTCACTAAGACTCCTCCCTCCCTAACATCACATGGGACTATCCCAGCTGCAATTTCTCCAGTTTCCTTCCTCACTCATGCCCTCTAGTCAACACCAAAGCCACTGGCTACCCATCATACCACCCCGGTTTCTTTTGTCAGGCGTCTGGACTGACTTAAGTAAACCAGGATTAGTCATCAACTGTGAAACGCTTCAATTAAGATGCATCTTGGAAAATCACCTTCAGGAACCCAATTTTCCAAGAATTGCTTTAACCCTAATAACGCGTATTCAACATCTCATACATTACTGTACCTTCTGCACTTCTCCGCTTTTCCTTCACGTGTTCCTGAGCTGCAAAAAGAATCAGCTGAACCACTTCAAGGGCAGCTAGCTGAATATCAGGTGATTCTCTGGTCAGTATAAGTCGATGCAAAACGTTCAGCAGCTCTACACCCAACTCCTACAGTAAGAAAAATGCTCAATATATCCCCATTTTATGCAGGAATTTTAGAAACTTGTTAATACTTGTAAAAGCCAACAGTATTACTCTTATTAACATAAGAAACACAGTATAACTGATACAATCACAGGAGTTGGTGTTTTCTTCAACATGCAGCTCCTAGCTCCAAGTAGCAGCAGTCCTCCTCAACTCTTCCAACAGAATAGCAAACATGGTAATTTAGAGATAAGGCACTTAATACTACAAAAAAACCACCCCAAGTAATCTCTTATCTTATGGTTTTTCAACTCTTGAAGGTGGGGATGCTACATTGTTTCCCTCCTACAGTACATGCATTTCCTTGGAGAGATCACCAGGAGTCAGCAGAACTTTGGCATGTCCACAGGCACACAGCTCCTTTTGCTGTGTTAGACAATTGCATGGCACACAGAATAGTACAGAGTTTCAAGACAAAAAAAACCAAGGAAACATGGAAGTTACTACTTCTTTTTAGGATCACTGGTGTGTTGCAGGTTTTTTTTTTGTTTTGGTTGCAGGTTTTTTTTTTAGCTTTGCCTTTTTTTTTTTTTAAATACCACTGCTTTTGTCCAGTTTCCTTTTATCATCTTCAATATTTATAACAGAATTAAATGAACTGTCCCTTGGAAGAAAGAGTAAGAGAACTTGTTTTTCCTGGAATTCTGTCTTTACCCAGCTCTCACCCTACCCACCCAATTACTCCTTCCTCACAAGACGTCCTGAAGTTCTTTGCCCCTCATTGACTTCTTACAGGTTCCATGTTGTGATCTTTTTCTCTCCTCCCTCTACAGCTTTGGATTTTGGTAAAGCATATAATTCACCTACTATTTATGTGCTGAAGATTCCTGGATATACAACAGAGTAGAGATACTCTTCAAACTAAAATTATGCCTTAACTCTGGGGGCCTTTTGATCATTAAGACATTACCTGATCACCACCTATTTTAGACCTTGGCCAGGGAACATCGAAGAGTGCCTGCAGGGCATGTAAACAGGCAATAATGTTTTCCATTGCTGCATCTGACCGAGGAGAGCAGAGAAATTCCACGCTAATTCCTGTAAGCACCAGAAGAAAAAACCCACATGTGCTTGAAATTTTAAGAAGTAATTTTGTCAATTACTAAGTAGTCTAACAGCAAGTTTAGCAATCACAGAAATAGCATGTACATCTTATATTAAGTGAATTCATTTCCTGTTGCCAATATTGTGGGGCAAGAACTCTATTTCCCTCAAAACAATGAAAGAACTTGAGCTTCTAGACAGTATAAGACATGATTATACTGGCTATTAATATAAATAAATAAAAACAACCAGATCAATTTCTTGACAGAACACTGAATTCTTAGGTCCAATGGATAGGCAGACAATTCATAATGAGTATATAGCAGAATATTTGCCTAATCACACTGATTTATGTAATAGAAGGAAATAATGGAGAAGGTAGTAATAGTTCGTAAACTCAAAGACTTAGGTTTTATGTTCCTATTTTACAAAAATGCTGAAGATCACAGCTACCACAATAGGATCACCAGCAATAAGTATATTACATGAAGCCTAAGCTTGCAAATCCTAGGGCAGACAGAAACAATCACTTTTTTTCTCAGCTTTCAGGATTCTTCAGATGACATTTTATGACACTGGAGATAAACTCCATATAAACCATGACCCATAGTCTCATCCCAGTTGTACAGCTGTAATTCCAAAATGTGTGATGACTTGGGAAACTGATCAATGTACACTAAAGAACAGCGGTGCAACAGGAAGTGTCCATGCTTTAAAGTTTTTTCAGTTTCTTTGTAGGAAGTGAAAAGTTCTGAGCAAGTAGAATACGCTCAAAAGCAGAATAAACAAGCCAGGTGTCCATGGTAAAGCATATGAAATTTGAAGCACTAATCCAGTAGTATGAGAAGCAGGGGAAACGAGCAGCTTTGTATGAGAGGTCTCACTTTTAACTGAGGGAGCAACAGAGTTCAAAAGGAAGCTGGCTCTGTGCAGGAAGACTGGGATTTAAAAGAAGCCATACACATCTGGGTCATACAAACCCATTCCAAAAAGGGATTGCAAAAGAAGGATACAAAAGAGAGACCAAAGAAAAAAAATACAACCAGAAATGTCTAATTGTGTAAATTAAGAGAACTGGGACTGAATTCAACTGCCTGGTTAGCCTCTGCAGTATCAGAGGCTTTAACAGAGCTTTATGTTAACTTAAGGAAACACTTTTTTACCGTGAGGGTGACTGCACACTGGCACAGGTTGCCCAGAGAGGCTGTGGAGTCTCCATCCATGGAGATACTCAAAACCCTCTTGACATGGTCCTGGGCAACAGGCTTTAGATGGCCCTGCTTGAGCAAGGAGGGAGTGGACAGGATGACATCCACAAATCCCTTCCAACCTACACACTACTCTGTGATGTAAAACTGTGCTTCAGTGACGCTAAACCGTACACTGTAGTGCTACAACTGTGATAAAATCTACCCTTACACATGCATGTTTATGAGAAGAGCACTAAGCACTTGTTTAGGGCTTGTTAAGCTCACACTGAGTGTTTTTTCTGCCACATTGGGAAAATGCTCTACAATATTCTCACTAGGACTTAAAATTCTTCTGACTGTATATTTTATCAAGAGATGCAAAACTCAGCAGTGCAGTTAAATGTGAATAATATTCTGTTAAAAATGACATTCTGGGTTACAGCATCTAGACAGATTACGCACTCACTAACCCAAGAGAAGATGAAATCTGTCAGTATTCACATCCTCAGGAGATTTCACCAAGGGCCTGGTAGAAGAATCTTGACACATTGTAGTTGGGGTGACAGGTCTAGAAAGATTAGTAAGTCCTTCGTCTGGATCAACAACGATGAAACCTGTGCTAGTAAGCCACAATGCTGTAGCATAAAGTATCAGTGCCCAGGAGTTGTAGTAATGAGGTCTGGCATTTTCAATAGTCTCTGCTGTATAGAAAGTACCACCTACAAGAAGAGAAGTTACAGTTTTAAGGATATCATTTATTTTCAGTCTTTATCTTTAGATAGGTACACTGTAGAGGAATGAAGGCAGTGGGTTGGTTGGCATTGATGATGTGCACCTGTGGCCTTGCCTCAGCGGCAGTGAGTTGATTGACATGGACGATGTGCAGCTGTAGCTCATTCCCACTAAGTGGTTAAATAGCCCTGAGGATTGTGGGAGGGGTCAGATGAAGGAGGGACAGTGTGGTCTGACCTCTGGAGGAAAGAGAAACAGCACAGACAGTAGAATCTGGCTGATGGTAAAGCCTTGTTGCAGCCTACTAGTTTGTTTGTGCTGCAACAGTACGCAATTGTGCGTCTTCTCTATACAATTCAACTTTACTGTGATCTTAATACAAGTCAGCCAGGACATAGTGATGTGCACTTACAAGTAACTTATGAAAATACATTGATTTGCCTTCTTACCTTCAGTAGGTAGCTGCGATGCATACTCTGAAGGTAAAGTTAAGAGCGCAAAATCCTGAAGTGCAGCAAGCCAGAGCTTGCTCAGTGTTCCAAGATCTGCCTGTACCAGGTCCAGAAGTCCACCAGCTGAAGATGTTACATCTCTGTAGCTTTCTTCTGCAGAGTTTGCGACTTTTAAACAGTGACTGTGTGCATCACTTGGATTTTTCTGCTTTTCAACAGCAACTATGTAAACCTGTTCATATATTTGGAGAGAGTTTACAAATATTAATACTTGGAAAACTACTGTGATGATTAGCATGACTGCCTGTTGAGTGGGCATGAGGTTTCATAAAATCTATTCCTTTGTTAAGCCCAGCAGGCATGGGTGAACAAGCACTTATTTTCTAAACCTTCTGAATCCAGCCCCCCAGCTAATCTTGATACATGAGTCCCAATAAAGGGAAACCTACTAAAATTCCTAAACATCGCTACAGTTAACTTCCCTGCTCTTAAAAATTAATATATTACTTGTGCAGCTTCAGCTTCCAACCATCAAACACTGTTGCAGTTATAGCTACAAGACTGAAGAACTTATCAAATAATATACCTATAATCATGATCCTGAAACCATAGTCAAATCATTCCTAAATCTTCTTTTAACTGAAATGACATATTGCACTTGCAACCAACTTCTCAAAATTATGTATTGCCCTGTGGGCAGTAAAGGACAAAGTACAGTTTTGCACCATTTGCAAACTTTGGGTGTTACCATCAATAGGGTAGCTTCAACAGGACAAGGTTAATTTCCCCAGCTGCTTCTCTAGTTATCGAAAAAAGAAGGCTTGAGAATGTTGCAGACCAGCAGCCCTCTTTTGTCTCTCCAAAGCGTCCCTGGAGGAAGCTCTTCTCCTCAACCATAAAGGAGACATAGGAGCCCAGTTCAACTAATCTAAAGTGAGCTTTTGTGAGTATGTCTCCTGCAATTATGATTCCTGTTATCTTTTTTGAGTTTGCTAGTTGTACTGGGTTGACCCAGGCCAGCAACTAAGCACCCACCAAGTCCCTCTCTCACTCCTCCCTGCAACAGGATGGAAGAATTCCTTCGAATTCTGGAAAGAAGAAATAATTAAGATCTTAACTATGAAGGAACCATTTAGGGCTTAAGTGAAATATTTGTAAATTACAGGTCACAAGAACTTATTCCCAGTTTACTTTGTCATAGTTTCTCACATTTGAGGTCCAGTAGGAAGTTATATAGAATTTGCTTTGAAGACTGCTCTTAATTATAGACTGGAACAACCTACAGATCTTCACTTCTTATAGCTGAGCCTCATACCTCGTCTGAATTTTGTCTCAGCTTCTGGCCAGTGATAAGTTGTTACCATATGCCACTAAAAACCTTTTCTCCACACCATAATTTTAAACCGATCACAGCACCTTATCTTTTCCTGAATAAAGAGACTAATCTACCTAAATCTCTCAGTGTAAGCATGTTTTTGAGATTTTTATTCTGACTTGGTAGCTTTTCTGCAACGGCTTTCCTATTTTGCCAATATCCTTTCTCAAGTACAGACACCAGAGGTTGGTATGTTTTTCTAAAAATGTTCAAATAAAATCTGTTGCCTGCTTTCTCCTTCAAAAGAGCTCCCTGGATATACACAGAAATATCATATTAACTACACAACATGCTCATATTTAGCTGGTTATCGACCATCAGCATCCAAGGTCAATATCAGTGCTTTTTAAGGCACATCTTCTAGAGATTATGTACATTGTTCAAATTTTTGACTTTTTAATATCTAATCTTTTAGCTACATGTATTAAAACAGGCATTCATGTGCGTTGACTTTAAGACAGTTAGGCAATGCAGCACTGAACTGACATTGTTAACTTAAAAGAACTACCTGTAAGAAATGAAATGCAGATAGACAATAAGAAAAATTACACCTATTTAAAATGACACATTCAGTGGACCATCACCACAGCCATTTATACCATGGCAATTTAAAATGAATACTGAAATACTGAACATATTAAAAAAAATTGTATTTAAGTACTAGACATTTCTTAACGTATAGTGAAATACAAAGTTTAAGTAGCAGTGCTTTTGTCAAGTTTACAAAGTTTCATGTACTGTTTAGAGGCAGCGAAGTAAAGCAAAGGACCAGCAACTTCTATTTAACAAAGCATGTAAGAAATTCTTGAAATCATTCTGTCTGAAAGGTTCTAACCCACCTACCAGCTATCAAGACTATAATTACATAAACTAACTGTTACACTAACCTCTGCCCAAGCCTTAAGCACAGCCAGGATCTCCATAGTTGAGGTGCTTTCATTATATTGTTGACTTTGTGCTTCTTTACCAGCCTGCACTTTGATCAGAGAGGATACAAGCAACTGGTGAACCCTTCGAAGATCATTAAGATCACTCACTACACCACTTGCTATCCAGGCACTGCAGACCTAGTGTTGTAAAAAAGAAACAGTAAGAAACAAGAGCCAAACACCACTGGATACACTTTTCTTCCACCTGTAAAATTACGGAAACCAGATTTAATTTCTACTGACATACGGTTACTCTCAGATAATAATCAATGTCAACTGACATTAAAGTTGTACATAAGTAATAAAAGCCAAAAATATTAGAGGGATGTCATAAGTAACAGCCGAAGTATCAACTGCTACAAAGTTTCCTAAACAAAGTTTCCTAAAAGATTTTGAAGTACATAAAATCTTCAGTTGTTACAGTACAGAAGTAACATGGATGACATTATTTTGTGTGCACTGAGGATCTGAGGCTAGATGATTCGTTTCTTTTTTCTTGTGTGGCCTATCAAGCAAAAAGAAAATTTCAGAGTGTCTGTTACCTAAGACTTCTGACTTTTAACACTTGCCTGACATGCTTTTGCTGTGACATCAGGAGGAGTTTCGGGAGCAAAGGCAGGCCTAAGCGCTGCTCCAACCTAAAGAGAAGTTAAACAGTATTTAACACATATTAATACAATTAACTAAATGGTTATTTTTCATCAGCAGGCCTTGTTGCTGTTTTCCTTTATAAAGCAGTATCCTTTCATTTTTCCACAGACTGTTTCAGTGAGGTTAAAGAGCAGGGAGACAGCTGCAGTCACACTTCTATTGTTCTGTTTTGCTTACACTGAAGATGTGGTTCTCTTTGAGAGGGGTCTTCAAAGTTGATCCTATTCTTTGCACAGTCAAAAACTGAAAAAGAAACCTCTTCTTTCCTGAACTCTTGACTTGATGAGTAGCCCTCAAAAGAAAAAACAATGTTCCAAGCCATGGAAGACTTGTGTGACACCTAACGAATGCCATCTGTTTACTCAGAAACAAACAGCTGAAGTTGGTCAACTTTGCAAAGTGAAAGAAGGGGAGAGAACAAACCCCATTCACCTAATAAAGAACACACAAACATACACTTAGCAGGTTGCAGAGATTTTACCTACTTACACTGTTGAAAGCTATTTCACTAAAGGCTAATGAAAATTTCCCTTGCTGCTTTAGCTGGTATCAAAAAAACCCAGACTTAAGTTTGATGCTTTTTGGGATGAAAGTACAAAGTGTAGTACAAGTACTACAAATAAGTGAAAATGAGGTTGTTTTAATGACAAGTAAAGACCCCCTAAAGCTCAGACTTCATTAAAGGAACTTCTGAACAGGGTTTCAGGAAACCATTACTTAAGTCTGGAAAAATTTCTATCCATCTATTTCTGGTTATTGTTATGGAAAAAAAAATGGACAAGAAAAAGACTAGATATTTAACTGCTTCACATCTCTTCAACTTCTTTGCAACAGCTGATAAGATCTATGCATAGTATTACCAGAAACACTTTAAGAGCAGGAAAGGTTAAAAGAACTATTAGCTCTACTTGCGACCTGCTTGATGGTTTTGGACAGAAAGGACAGATGGTCTATTTTTTTTTCCCCTTAGTAGTTCCAGTCTAGATGTCCTTTCCTACAAAGAAGTGCCAGTAGAATAGAATTCTAATGGCAAAAGCAAGATCAAAGTGGGTTAGTATGTCTCCAAGGTCAGGGTCTCTTGATTTCTATGACAGAAAGTGATCTGACTTATTCAATGCCTGCTAGAAATCAAAGAATGGGAGCCAGATGAGGCTTAACACAGCTGCCTGTCATATTTAACACAAGTGCAGTCTGGAATGCAAAATGTTCAGAACATTGTTTCTCTAAGTTTCAACCAAGACTTAAATTAAATAAACCTTGTGAGCACAAGCCATGCTTTTACCTCCTCTAGCTTAGTTATTGACCAAGATCTCCTAGCGTGATCTCTGGTACACAAAGGCTACTTCCTTGTAAGCAGAGTTTTAAATCACAGCTGTCCCTAATATTTCTTGCAATACTTCCACACTTTGAAACCAATGCTTTAAAAAAACCCCCAATGTTCTGGTTTGGTTTTGCTGTATTTGAATAGGAAAGAGGAAAAACTGTTCAAAAAATGAAAAAAATCTGGGGCTAAAACATTACATGCCAATTGAAAAGATAACTTCCTTAGAAAGCAAATCCAAAGAAATTAGTAATAGTTTCAGTAACAAACTAATTGAAAGAAAACTCTATCACTAGGCACTGCAAAAAACAAATCTCTTTCAGTGATTAGCTGTAACTCTAAACATTTCTGTTATCAGCAATGGTGCTTACATTGGCTTGATATTGCTCCAGAATTACATGACCTGGAAACTCTGGTTCTGGAACAGCTGCAAACTTTCGAACAACAATTTGCAATGTTTGAAGCCCAGAAAGACGAAGCTGATCACTGTGATCTGTGGCAGCCATAAAAGCCATACGGATCAAGTCTGCTAAATGCAATACCAAAAAGTCATCTGAAGAGAAAACAGAAATTAAAAAATAAAATAGTTTTATTAAATTTAGATTTAAACATAATATATTTTATAAGACTGCTCCCAACATTTTCAAAACGCGTATTTTACATTTTTCCTTACCACATATATAGAATTCACTTAAGGCAGCTTACACATACAACAATCTTACTGGGACATCTTTTGTTAGCTGATCTGGACTCCCTTCCATTTGAACGTAAAAAAAAGGAAGTACTTAGAATAAAGCACAATTATCTTTATGTATAATGCTGATTTTAAAAAAAAATGTTTTGAGGAAAACACCTCCATACAAACACAGAGAGGTACTGGAAGTTGGCACTGTTTTTCTACTGGTAATTATGCAAATTGTGGAAACATAAAAAGTGGAGTTTTTAGTCAATCCTCCCAGATACCAAACTGTGATGTGATAGCTGGTGCCAACTATCACTTCTGATTGCCAGTGCTTAATACAGAAACAATAGCTTCCTATGCATATGCCATGGCACTACAATCAGGAAAGTGAGTGTAAATGCTGCAGTGATATGCCAATATTTTGGCAAATAAAAATTTATCTTCACCTTAATAAATACAGGCTTTAATCAGAGTAATGAAAGGTTTCAATGATTACAAACAACAAAGTTGTGATGAATTTCATTCCAATCCAAACAGCTAACATTTATTTTAAGCATACTTAGCATTCTGTGAAATTCTTTCAGTGCTTAACACATACCTCTTGAATCACGTTGTTTTCTTTCCTGAGCCAAAGTTACGTCAAAATGTGCACTGCCTGCATTTTCACACTGGCTTATAATTTTACAAACACACTCTGCAGCAAAAACTCTGGTAGACCATCGTGGGTTACTGAATGGATGGAACCTTTCATCGAGGTCAGATGTTAATACAGATGCATCGTCTGCTTTGGCAGCTTCCTCTTCTTGAGTGGTATCTACTGAAGCTACTGTATTGAAATCTGTATTTAGGACATGGGGGGGCAGAGGCGGGGGAGAAGAAATGTAATATTCTTTCTTAGTGTAACTGAAAACTACAGAAGAACTCATAAGGAAATCTCTTCAAAGTCCATCTCTAGCCTCCAACTCGCTATGAATCCCTCCAACCTTGGTGTCTTAAAAGTAAATGCCAGAACTGAAAATAAAATGTAACAAAACTATCTGCATTTGGCTGATATTACTTGCTGGAAGACAAAATCATTACCACAAAAGTAAATGAAGAACTGCAGTGGAAGAAAAAAACCCCTACTCTTCAAGTAAGTGTGACACATTAGAAACTGTTACCTTTCCAACTCAAAAAATCTAAATCCATAAAGTTTTCCTCCTGCGCTGCAGGCAGAAAAAGAAATTCTTCCCCTTCCCCCCCCCTCAAATACTTAGCACAGTAATTAATTTTCTCTGATCAGGATTTTCATTATGATATAGGAGGTCTGCATCATTCTGATTATTAATAGAAGAGAGGATCTGAATATTTTTCTTGTACATAACTGCACAGGACCCACAAGCTCAAATGTGTTCTGCATTTTCATTTCTGATATGGGAATAAGTTAACATTAGGATGAGAAATCAACAAGAATATGAACAGGCAAGACATACTAAAATGTTTACAAAAACTTGTTCAACAGCGAAAAGGCAATCAGAAGGGAGAAAGTCATATTCCTTCTGAAAGAACTAAATTAAAAAGGGTCCAATGTTTCAATAACAAGGACAACAATACAGTTCATAAATGTCAAACATTCAGGAAACAAGAATACTTTCCCGCAGTGACACACCGTACTGCTGCAGGCCTTATTGTCATCATGTTCTCAACTACAGCATATTAGGACTTACCAGCCGAGGCAGCAAGAACATCTTTACAAAGCTTCAACCAAAAAGAGAGCTTTTCAACTGCCATTGAAGTAAGCATGTGAGTCAGAATCTCTTTGATATCCTGGCACAATCTTTGATCCAATTCTTTGTCCAACAAGCCCAGCAATGCCCCCTCCAGGCCTATTTCTCTGATGTTAACATCTGCCAAGAACAAAGGTCCGTGAGCTGAACGCTGTACAGCACAGAACTGCAGGAATGACCACAGAAACCCCACTGAAGTTTGCACATGGAGTATCTTGTGAACAAACATTTAGCTCTGAAATACTTCTGAAATAATAGTATTAATAGCTTGAATACCATATCTAAGTCACCTGAGTACAAAATAAACAACAGGAAGTTACGCCAGGGGAAAAAAAGAAAAAAAAAAATCCTACTCTGAATTCCACAGCATCTGAGCTCCTGAAAAAAATTACTTGGACATCCAATTCTTCACACTGGCTCATAAGGTAGTTCTAAAGTTCTGTTTTATCTTGAAAGGGAAGTTAAAATTATTCCTCAACAAAGCTCAAAACCAAACACATGGAAATAATTTGTTAAATGAAAAATTTTTACTTGCCCAATATTAGCCATTATAAAAACCAGCCGTTTTACGAAATGGTGATAGCCCACCTTTTCTGAAAATTTCTAAATGAGCTTGAAAAGAAATCCAAAGTGAAATCATTTATTACAACTATCACCTCACAGGAAGGCACAAGAATATAAACTAGTAATCATACTCAGGCCTTTTAGCAAAAAATCCAAACCTTTAGTAAGTTAAAAATTCTAGGGACCCCAGCTAAGCATTACTTAACTAGTTCTCCAAAGAGGTTAACAGAAACTCTATTCAATAGATTGTGTACACCTTTCCTCAATGACAGATTTTTAGTTTAAGAAGAGATTTATGCGAGAAAATACAACTATGAATATGCATGTAAAATGCAGGGCTATAAAGCAGTTACTACAACAGCTACCGGCTAGATAGGCTTAGGTTTCTCTGGAACTCCACTTGCATTTTCTCATTTAGTGGCCGTTACTACCTACAGTATATGAAAAGCAGTAGTATCTTTATTTTATCACTAAGAAACAGTTTGGATGCTTCCATAATTTGGTACTACATAGAGAACTGAAGCAGAAAACCTTTTTGAGTGTCAAGAATATAGCAAAGTTTTCATAACCATAGCAGAGTATGTTTAAAATTCACTATCAGTGTATCGATCTCTTTGATCTCGAAACTTCAATACATTACCTGGAGTAAAATCTTCTCTGCTTTCTTTAACTAATGCAACAGCATATTCTGATACTTCAGCAGCTTCTCTTTGCACAAGCTGACGTAAGCAAGCTACCACTGCACGTCTCAACAGCAAGTACGAGCTGCAGAGATTCACCTGAAACACGTAAGAAGAAACAGTAAGATGGCTAACAAGCCTTACAGCAATGCCTCAGTAAGGCTGGTATTTCCTGAACAACTGCAGTTATGACAAATCTGTGAAGTTGCTAAGCATGTAATTGATGATTTTTTTGCTCAGCTTTTTTTTTGGTATTTGGGTTTTTTTGGTCTTTATATATATATATATAACCCCAGATGAAAGATTTTGTGACTCCTGTAATCAATTTTAACATATCAGTACTTTTAACATTTTTTTCTCCAAAGGTAACTTGTAAGACTGGTTTGGGGCTGGTTCCAACTCCTACCAATATCAGTAGCAAGACCCTATTAACTTCATGGACTACTGAACTGTGGTCTCCATGAACAATCACCTCCATTCTTTGACTACAGGGTATATATAATGGGCTTCAAATCTCAGTGTAAGAGAAGAATCTCTCAAATCATCCTCAGATGTAACTACAGAAATGCCAAATACAATAACCAAGGATGGGACAGTCAATCAGGCTTCAGTAAATTTGAACTCCATGCATGAAAGGAAGTTTATTAGAAAAGGCAAAGAGAACACTGTTGCGATTTCATCACAAAAAATACTATATACTCGGATTACATTAAAATACATTTTGGAGAAGGTGAGAGGAAGGGTGAGTTACTGGTGAACGTATCACACTGAGACAAGTCAGCTCTCCTGAGAAGTTGCTAGCAAAAAAAACTTCATAGCATCACCATATTTTAACACCACCATGCCAGTGTTTGGGTTTCATGCTGAAAAATACATGATTAACAGATTCATTACTACAGGAACAAGGAAAAACACTTAAAACACCCAAGACACAGCCTCAAGATTTTTTTATTAGTGAAGCTTTCTGATTTTTATTTGCTTGCTTTCAATTTTAAGAAAATTCTGAAAGGGATCCCAAAGATAGAATGAACCAGCTGTGTGGCCAAGCAACATGGCTACACCAATGTTTATGCAGCTTCTTTTAAATTAGGCTAAGATTATGATCAAAAAGGTTATTCTCTACAACTAAGCAATTGTGTACCCTTAGTTGTCACCATGCTTGGAATAGAAAGAGCTGAATGTCTGCTGCAGGGAAACCTTGCAGTAAGGTCATGCTCCTCATTTGCCAGCAACCGGTCAATATATGTTAGTCAAAATGACTAATGTATGTTAGTTAATATACAGTTAAAAAGAACAACTTAAGGACAGAAAAAGTAAGTGATACAGAATTTCAGCTTTGTTACGTTAACAAAACTAAGCTTTCTCTTCCGCATTTCTATGCATGCACATGAACCTACAATATCAGAATTACGTATTTAATATACACAAAGATACAGTCTCTACGTAATTCCTTGAAAAGAAACCTGACTCAATACGTATGTCTGCAAGATACCTTTAATTGAAAATTTAAAACCAAGTAAGGCTTTTAATGCAACATTTATGCAAGCAGGCTACACATTCTACTTCAAGTTGGACATGCAAAAATTCCGTGCTCATTTTTAACAGGGAAAAAGCAGAGGATCCAATTCAGGCTACTGAAAAATGCAAGACGCACATTTTTTCCTCTCTCTCATTCTCCCACATTCTAATCAGGGGACAGGACTAAATAACAGACACAAAATGCAAGCATCACATACAAACTGAAATGAACAAACAGTTCCCTTTCTGTGCTTAACACATTACAAACAAAATTAAGCCTCACTTAGCAGATAAATGAAAAGTATGTTTGCCATCTGCAGAAAGTTAGGAAGGGTCTGGTTAGGATGACAACCAAATGTGACTGGACATGCTAAAAGAAATTACATTAAGATGGTTAAAAGGAAAAGATAAAAGATGAAATAAAAAACACCACTGCAAACTTCGAAGGTTTAGCATTAACAAGGCACAGGGACCTACCAACACAGAATTATCCAACAAGATTTCCTGCACAAAAACAAATGACAAACCAGTCATGACAAAACCAAAATATAGATAGCACAGTGATACTAACCACACATGGAGACCGTTACATGTAAATTCAGCATATATTAAAATTCAGAACCTTATCTCAGACCTACCAAACCCCTAATTTGCTTAGTTCGTTTATCTTGTATTTAATGTTGAACAGACTTAAATTTCAAGCCAGCTGCACCTAAAATTAGTTCTTTAAGAGTACCAAGACAAAAGCACAGCAGTTATTGACATTGTATACTTACCATGTTTCATAGTATCTTTATCGTCTTGCAGCTGAAAACTGGCATTCACTACATAATAGGCTTACAGAGATAAGCTTTTAGAAGTCTGTGCTCACCTAAGTTAGCTTTAGTGCTAATGCCAAGAATTTAACTGACAGGATAAGCATTGCTGTTAGATGCAAAACCCCGTGAAAAAAAGATCAAATTGACAAACAAGGAATATTTTCAGAAGCTGAAGAAGAGAAGCTAGATAATGACAGACATATGTACACAAAAAAAAAAACCACAGCAACAAAGGAACAACCCAGTGA
Source organism: Falco cherrug (assembly GCF_023634085.1). Taxonomy (NCBI): domain Eukaryota; kingdom Metazoa; phylum Chordata; class Aves; order Falconiformes; family Falconidae; genus Falco; species Falco cherrug. The sequence goes on from NC_073703.1 coordinate 59,909,669, forward strand.
AGCTGCGTATCCACTGCCCGAGTCATGTTTTGTTGACAGTAGCATAGTGACAAACTGAACGGTCTAAACACTTTGGGGACCTGAACCATCTCATGCTCTAGAGGGTGGGATGACAGGTGAAGCCAGCTTGCAGCTGCTCACAGAAATTGTGCTGGCATGCCTAATGCTACATTTATTAGGAAAAGGAAAAGAAAATGTCTATTTTAGAATTTTAAAAAGGCAAGTCTGAAGACAGAAATTTTCTTTTTTTTTTGCCAAAGAAACCTTGGGCAAAAAGGGTACAGAGGGGAGTTGGTTTGCACATTTGTTTTCAGGATTTTATGAGTGAGAATTCATGTTTCTATGAACAGAAGGCGAAAAGGTCACTTATCTAACCCTGTTCTTTGCCTCTGCTGTTTTTCTGCCTTAAACAAAGAATGCAGTGGTGAATATCTGCAGTATCTAGTGCCCAGTTTTTATACTCTGCTCGCCCTTAGGACTTCAAAATGCACAGCAAAGAACAGTCACACCTTGTTCTCCACTTGCAGAAATTTAAACTCATGGAGAATGACTTGCTGAGGGTGACCTTGCAAGGCAACAACAGAGTGAAAAGCAGATTTCACGTACAACTCAATAGTTTATTCTGCTTCCCTAGCAAGATCGTGATTTAGTGGGTGGAAACTACACGGATGGATGGTGACTTTTACAAATGCAGAAGTCTGTTTGTGCAATGATCTTCTCACAGACCTGCAAAGCACATGCTCAAACCTTTCTTTATGACACTCTTGAGAAATGTATTGATGTTTACTGAATCATCAGTATCAGCAACACTGGCTGTAGTTCTGTAACAGGTTCCTGAGAATGACAAAAGTTCATTCATGTAAGGCCACTGACTTTGGTGGGCTCCCGCCCTGTGAAGCTCACAATTATTTCTGGCATACAGGTGAAGACACAAATGTGTACAGATGCACAAACACACACACACTCAAGCCATGAACCATGCTTCTTCTGAATTAAGTAGTTTGATATTATAAAGTTCATGAAGTACTGCATGAAGTACTTTGAGACAATTTGTAAGAACAATAAAAATCATTAATATCGTATAGACAACTTTATCACAACATCCTGTATTATTAGTAGGCACTTGCTGTTAGTTAAGAGACGTCATACTGTACATGGAAGCAGACTGTATGTGAACTTATATATGATCCCAAAGGCTAATACGTCCTCTGAGCAATGACTTCTTGTGATTTTATCAGTATAAGAAAAACTGTTTTACCCAGAGAAGTGAAAATCATAGCTACTATATGTTAAAAGAAAGAACACGTCGGACGAGTTCCAGTTCTACAACTAGTATATCCATGCCTAACACAACGTGGGACTGAAAAAGCTTCTCCTTCAATTTTTCCTGGCTCCCACAATCGTGTTTCTACTCAAACTGAATAAAGAGACATGGAAAGAATCTAAACTTTATACAAAATCAATATATAGTTACTATCAATATACAAGTGCTACCCAGGGGAAGATGTGAATGAGAACTGTTAAGACAGACAGGAGAGATTAACAAAAAAACCCACAACACTTTATTGTCTGTGGGTTGTTTCTCTCTTGTTTATGACAAGACTTGATGGTCTTTAAAAACAAAACCAACACCAAATCAACAAAATATCCCTAGCTAGCCGCTGAAAACCAGAAAAATATTTTTGCTTTCTTCATAGAACTAAGTACTTCAGAACAGCTGATATTCAAAGAAAGAGAGACTTTTGGGGGAAAAAAACAAACAAAAACTCCCAGCAAACAAACAACCCCCCATCTCTTTTGTAAAATAGAGCTGAAAAAGACTTTTATTTTTACTGAAGACCTAGTTTGACTGTTACTTATTTAAGTGTCAGAAGTTTTTATACTGACTGCCAAGAAGTCTGTACGCTGAAGCATTAGTGCTACAAGATTACAAAATAGATAATTTTACAATTTTTCGCCATCATGAAAAAACAAACCCCAACAAAACAATTCTCAGTAATTAGTACATACAGATTTTTTTTAATCAATCCTTCACATAAGACATAAAAAGCAGCAGAGGGGAAAAAACTGGTCAACATAAAATACCCGGTAAAAATCCAGCACAAAGTTCTAATGGATAGTATACCCTGCCAGACAACTGGCCTTAATAAGAGCAGCAGAATGTACCAGCAAGCAGCTCCAGAAGGCCAAGATTTCTACAGAATGTGCTCATCTTGTAAAGGGGAAGCAGAAACTGGGGAAAATACTGAAAAAAACCAGAGAATACTTGCCTGTAGGAGGATATGAAACACCTCACTCACCCCTATACAATAATCAGCTTTTCTGCTTAAAGACCTATCTGCATTTCTTAAGTGCTTCTGAACAAACTGTTTTAAAATACAAGGATATAGACAAATAAACATATACTCACACATAGGCAGCTTACAAGGCTAGACAAGTTGACATGTCGAGGAGCAAACATGTGAAGCTGCTGAAGGCAAGAGATGGCTTGAGCCTGAACAAGGCAGTCGGGATTATCCTGCATCACTGCACAGCCCAGGAGGCAGGAAGTTCTTAAGGCTGAAACTGATGTACTGCTGCCTATATTCAGAAGAAAAATGGTTTTTGTTTTCTGTTTTTAAGACATCATGTGTTTTTTTTCTCGAAACACGATAGCCTGTCTTTTTCTCAAGCCATCCATAACTCTCATTCTCTTGGATGAAAATTTCTGTATCTGTTATATTCTGGTATCAATGAGTAATGGTCACACTGCTCTCTGGAAATTTCAGTATCTAAAAGCTGATTTAGATGCAAATTTTAAATGTCTGCATCATAACTAAAACATAGACTCCTAACTCTTGAAATATGAATACTTCTGCTTTCATGCTAAATATAAGAATTTTCAGCCCAAGGCAAGGCTTGGAGAACCAGTTCAAACAAAGGAAAAGATGTCAAAAAGAGACACTATTTTTGGAAAACTAGCAGTCATGTCATCTTGACTGCATAAAGTCATGGCCTGTGAAATACTATCTTAAAACCAGGTGGGGCAAACTTAGCACGCACTTATTTGTTATAAAATTTTAATTACACATTCAAACAATGTTTAGCAGCTTTGTGGCTAAACCAAACCAAACTGACACTATTGTATGTTGCATACCTTGCAGCTCTGGGCCCAGTGTGGTAATAAGTGCATTTAAACAGCGACCAAGGCTTTGGTGAACTTCAGCATAAGCAGGAGGCACAGTCAACAACAACATGAGAACAAGAGATAAGGTAGGTTCCACATGCACATGATACAAGGGGCCAGCTAAATCTACTACCAGTGACAGAGAGTGTAGTGCCCATGCCTGTAAGTAAGAGAAGCATTCATGTAATGTCTATATGATAGAATAAACATCTTTTAAAAATTCGATAGTTTAAGTGAAATTCTAACTGTAACTAACTAACAAAAGTTGCAATTTCAGGTTCCAAAGGGACAAATGGAGAGGTTATAGAAAGAAACTTTAAGAACCTGATGCTTAATAAGCCATTTTGAATATTTTACAAGGAACTGTATGTTCTGCAAGAAAAGAACTATTTTACACTTGTCATTGTTAATTTAAAATAAATAATCTAATAATAAATCAATTTAATAGTGATTATTGTTCCTCAAATATATTCTACTCTTTGTAAAATTTCTTGTAATTCCATGTGCAGGAGCAAGAGAATTATGAAAAAACACAGTGGAGTTTCTGAAACAACTTATTGGTTTAGTCTCAGTTACTTTGCACCAATACCTACATCTGTTTCATGTCAACATACAGTTCTTCTCTCTGTAAAGACATTGCAGATAAAGCTTAGAAAATTTTTTTTAACTGAGATTTAGATAATTACATGGAATACACTCAATGTCTCTTAAAGCTATTCTGATAGATGAGAGTTTTAGTCACAGAGAAATAATTTGAATTAGTCTTCAAAACATCTTGCCTTAGTCAAGGAAGTATGTTGACCAAGTTCTACAGCATTCAGGCTACAAATCCCTGTTATTTACTAGATAACCCTTCAACAAAGAAATGCTGCGAGGTAAACATCATAGCAGGGACAAAAACTGACATGAACAAAAAAGCCTAGGTACTATCTAGTCAAGGTCAAGACACAGGTGAATGTGAAATGAATCAATTCCTAAAACATCAGATATTGTTTTTCAAGCCAGCATATCTTAGCCTTATCAGCCTAACTGATCATTAAATAAGAACCTCCCATATCTCATCATAGTTCTTGCTTGGAAGTGGATTACGAGCAGGGGCTATGGTTTTGATTGTCTTTCCCGCCCCAGCCATCACCTGGGAGGTAAGCCTAAGAGTTGTGAAGTGTTATTCTTACAAGAAAAACTTAAAACTCCAGAATATAAATCAGTTAATTTGTAACATTGTATTTTTTAGATAAGTGACAAGTACCTGTACATCAGGAGAAGTACTGTCCTGAGATAAAGTATAAAGGATTCCAACACATGCATTCAGGTGCTGAGTAGAACCTATTCCTCCTAGGTACCTATACAGACATCCCAGAGCCAAAGAATGACCTGTTCTTGATACCACATCCCTAGCAGATTTTAACCTATTAATTACAAGGAAAGAAAGCTGTTAGTGTAATCACCAAGACTAACACTATGTAAATAGGCACATCTAGAAATGGAATTATAATCAGAAAAATACTTCATTAGACTCTGTTAGACTGCCAGAAGTCTAAGTTCATTTATCATCTCTTATCTGAAGGAAGCACCAAAAATATTTTAGATAAAGATGTTGTTAGAACAGCAGACGATTTAATTTACTTGAAACTCTATATGCTTAGTCAAACAATCTTCTTAAACATTAGGAAAACAAGGAATACATGCAAAAGTCAGACAGTGCTTTTGCCTGTTGATTTCTGAAGTGACATCAAATCCATGAAGGAAACCAGCTTTTAAAAATTATTATCATAACAGGGGCCAGGCAGATTTCTCAAACATTTTTATAAACTCAACCAATAACTTACCACGCTTTTTTTGAACTTACTTGTCAAAACTGACTTGTGCTAATCCAGCAGTGAAGGCACTGTCAGAAACCACCTGTGCCAATCTGGCCAAACACTCTGCAGCAGCACATCTTAGGAGTGGGTTATTGCTTTCCAAGGCACCCATTACCAATGTCAGGGCAGACCTTCTAACTTCTTCTGGACCTAAATTTCCCTTGCAGTTAGCCAAGTGCTAAAAATAGATATTAAATATATTAAACAGCAAGACAGTATAGTCATCAGAAAGTGGTTTTCTGTCAGTCATGCAAAAATTACAAGACCTGCAGAAGTAATTTGATTTTCTTCCCCTTTTATCTGAGGAATTCCTCTATTTTTATTTGCTGCTAGAAGTCTAACGCCATGTAAGTGTATGTAATAGCGTAACATTATAATATCAACATTCTGATTTTAAGAAATATTGGATAGATTGCAGCAGAACCCAATAAACCAACACACTAGCACAAAATTCAGAAAATAATATCAAGAAGAAAACCAGTGAAAACAGAATAATGACACAAAGAAAAATCCCAGTCTGTAAAAAAGCTGAGTATGAGCAAAAGCTACAGCACTTATCTGGACTGCATAGTAAACATGCCCCAAATGCAAATATCGCACAATGAAAGGTCTTGCCTATTCTGCAAACATTTTGCCTTAGTTTGAAGAAAGCCTAAGAAAGGAAGAATGAAAACTGCATGTGAACAGAGGAAAACACAAATACAGCATCAGGGAAAAGCAACAGATGGCAGATAGTTACAAGATTACTTTACCAATCATAACTTTTTTATTTATACAGTAAGAAATATGAAAGAGACTATGATAGTGACAGAAATGACACAAATTTTTTCCATCTCTCTCCTGTTTGAATGACACTAGTATGGATGACAGTATACTACAGTGTACTAGAATGGGTTTCCCTAACCCTTTAACTTTACAAAAAGGGAAAAATGAAACTATGACTCTTCAGCACTTAAGAAACATGTGACATCATGAAACAGTATGTTTATCACAGAAAACAAGACTGATCTTCACCTTGACTATTAACCAAAACAAGAACTTCTGTTTAGACATATTTGGACCACCAGATGCCATGTTTTACAGTACAAGACAGAGAGGAAAACAAAGGAGAGAAACAAAAGGAAAGAGAGAGGAGAGAAACAAAAGGAGAGAGAGAGGAGAGAAACAAAAGGAGAGAGAGAGGAGAGAAACAAAAGGAGAGAGGAGATTTACCTTTAAAGAAATAGAAAAGGCTGACACAACATTTAGATGTACTATTTGTTGCCGTGATCCTTTTGTTTGCTTTATGGAATTCAACAACTGTTCTAACACCTGGAGCCTTAAACAAAAACAGAAAAGAAACCACAGAATTAAAAATTAAGGAAACAAATAATGACTTTTTATTTTATTCTAACACACACAACAAAGCCTATATATTATAGAAAGAGGTGGAACAAATCTATTATCCTTACTCGGGCATTTTCCTTCAATTGGTATCCCTGTCTCCTACAAAAATTTTTAGTTTTCCGTATTAGAATAGATAATTACTCTATGAACATGAATTTTTTGCCTTTGTTTCTTTATAACATATGTATTTACAGATAATCACACTGAATAATACTATTCAGATGTATATGAGAATGATGCATTTAGACTTACAATTGAGAAAGGAATTGGGAAAAGAAGAACAAAAGGAAAATGCAATTATCTGCAGCAATTAGTTCAAGTCTTGACAAACAGGGAAGAAAAACCTACCAGCAACCTGGTGACAGTAGGGGTAAAAAGCCCAGACAAACAGAAAAAAACCACCAAAAAAAAAAAGCAGTCACTGAAGACAGAATAAGGAAGTAAATGCAAGTCAGAAGAATGTATCACGAAGTGTATGGCAATTTTATTAGCAGGTATGCTCATATACAAACAGCTGCCTCAGAATTACACTAAATCCTGAGCATTCTCAGCAGTGAAGACATCAAGACTCAGGACTCGCATGCTAAGCACTTCTCCCTCACAAGAAATGACAAAACCATCACTGTCCATAATGATCATGATCTGAGGTCTAACTACAGTTGGCTTTGAAAATATTAAGCTGTTTAATTTTAAAATAATTGCTTTGCTCTAATGGTGCATTCAATAAAATGACCAGCAGCACACAGAATAAGCAACAGCATGCAAAAATATTGAGGAATTTAATGCCTCAACTATGCGTGTGCTTCTAAATGTGAAACAAACGAAAATGCCATGTGCACAGTAGGAAGTTACATATACATAAAACCAAGAGAAGTCTCTGATCCCTTTCAAGTATTCTTGTACCTCAAGAGAAATGTGCTGAGACACACACTCTTGTTTCTTACCATCCACTTTTTATAAAGAACGAGGCAGAATAACACTTGAATTTTACTGCAGCTTCCTATTCCTTTTGTCCCTCTTTGGTTCTAAGGCATTTAGTAATTATGCATTAAGCACTATAATAATTGTGTAATATCTCTTAAAATAGCTACTGTTTTGATCTAGTTATTGAAACAAAACATTAATTTTCTTTGTTAACAGCATTTATTATAATCACAGTAACCTCTTGCTGGATGTACCTTTTCATTGTAATTTTAAACAGAGTTGAGTACTGTTAGTCTGAATTGTATTATTCAGATGGTTTACAGAATCCACTTAAACAATTCGTTATTTTTTCAGAATTGTTTTCTTCTGTGTTCAGTCTCAAAGACTGTGAACATCTCTTTGCATCTCCCAAATTCCCCAGCAGTTATAGTTACTACTTTACCTGTGAGATTCTGCCACATGGGAAAAGATAACTCCAAAAAGACGAGTTGCTGCACTGATAACAGACAACACAGGAGGTAGTGGTTTAGGTACTGAATCACCTTTTGCCACTTTCTCATAAACTGAGTAAGGGTCATACTCCAGGCTGCCACCAGCTATGCTGTTACCTAAAAGAAGCTGCAAGAAGGAAAAAAGCGATAGCCATACTTCTGACCAAGTCAAAACCAGCACTGACCCAAATAATTAGAACTGTATGAAAATATAATACCATTATACTGGATCAAAAAGTACCTGCTCTTCGATAAATCGGTGGTCAGTCTCCTGCAGTAAGGGACCAAGTAAAAGGAGATCGTTCTCATGACAAAGGGGTGGAAGCAAGAATGTAGAGGCATCAATCTGGCTATCTGGGACAGTCAAATCAGCCACTAATTCCTTCAGAACAGCAGAGAAGCTTCCTTCAAATTAAAGGAAAAAAACACTCAACATTTTTGGTTAATTACTTGCCAAAAGCAACTGTGGGAACAAGTTATTTATACTCAAAGAGCAACATCCATCTAACATGTTTCTTAAATCTTTAAATGGTTAACTGCAGAACACTCTTGGTACAGGGGAAACAACAGAGCACCACCTAAGATAACAAGCACATACAGCAATCTAGAAGCTGAACAAAGAGCTCTACCTCTACAGAAGGCATAATGCCATACAGCTGCTATTCCAGTTAAGTTAGTTACATTTACAACTAAAGTACAGGAAAAAAGGCAGTTACAAGCACAGCCATATTTTCTTCTCTTTCCTGAAAATTAATGCTGTGGAATGCATTACGTAACCACGCAGGAATACTTGGATTTGGCAAGCAGATGTAATTTAAAATGTCCATAAGTTTGATAAATAACCAAAAGCTGCAGAACGTACTCCCCTATTTCAGGAGTTTGCATTCAAAAAGCAAAGCATGAGGAATTTACTCTAAGTTACATTATGATAATTTACACTGGTAGTTAAAACTTTCACATATTTTTTGTACATAAAATTTCAGGCAAGATTGCACATTATACATAAACAACATTAGGCATTCCGAGTCAGACTATTTCAGGTTATTAAAATAATCCCTGTTGTGAGAAAACATTTCCAGTCCTGAACCACAAGTGATGAGAAAGGTCTGGCTTATCTGGTAAGTTATATTGAAAAACACTGCAGAACTGATCTTGAAGAATGTACAGAGTCTTTATGCAAATATTTCACAAAAAATTACCTCCAGAGCATTAAGATTGCAAAGTCAAGTCTTCATGAACTGGGAAATACCAGCATTAAGCAGGGCTTGACTCCACATATCCAGTTCCTTGCATTCAGTTTTATTAGATGATCACACAATTACCTGTTTGCACTACAGATGCTTATAATTTTTCAACACGCTGAAGTTCCAAAAAGTGGGACAACACAGTTTTCAGCACCTCGTACGAGCACAAGCAGAACTGTTTGTCTAGTTGGAGCTGGTAGCTGCAAACAGCTATTTTATCCTTCCTGGATCTTGAGTTTGTTCTGAGAAAGCTCACTTCCCCGCCTCTATCCCCCCGACTCCTGCTCCCATCAGCTTCTCTCTCTTGCAGGCATCTTTTGCTTTGCCTGCCTCCCTGACTAATTAGCAAATATGTAATTTTTCCCGAAATGCTTAACTCGAACCTAAATGCAAAAGGTTGGCAGTATCGCATATATTCCAAGATGCACAGGTAGTGTGTGAAAGGGACATAAACTGAGCCTTTAAAAAAACCACAGTAATAAAATCCAACAACTAGAAACTGCTCTTTTGTTAATCATCATGGATGACAATTTAAAAAAAAAAAAAAAAAGAAAAAAAGAAAAAAAAAGCCCCTTCCTATGAAAACAACTGTTCAAATAAAATTTAATGGAGACACTCAGCAATTTTTAACCCAATTAACATTTATTTTAGTCCTAGAGACTTGGCCACTCTCAACATGCCAAATAATATTATCCCAATGTAAAGCAGTTAAAAATTTTGAGCCAGACTGCTGTTCCAGCATTCTAGCTATTCATCTTGTCCTATTAAGAAAGTGAATCCTTGTATTCAATTTTATGGTTTAGACAGTGGAACATAATAAGCACAAAAAGCTTAAAAATGATAAGAACCCTAATGAGTTCTCTGAAAAACACAGTAATTTCAGACCACAGAAAACATCAATAAATCTAATAATCAAAATTCAACCTACTGAAATTATTTGTGTGAAATTCTTAAATTGGACATTATAATAATTTTTATATTATCTCACAGGAAATAAACGTTTTAGCCTCAAAAACATGAGCACATTATAATCCAAAACTAATGACACATGAAAATGTTCACAAATATGAATCATCATCTTAGAAACAGAACCAGCTTTTTCCAGCTTAACAAGTTCACATTTTGGATCAGCTAAATTGCAAAGTCTTAAATGTTCAGAGATGATGGAAGGCAGCAACTAAAACACATTAAATGTCTTTCACTGATGTTCAATTTAACCTAATACATTCTCCTCCTATGTGTCACTGCTAAAATAACACAAAAAATCAGCTGCTACTCATCTATACTCACACTAAGCCTCCATAAAATTCTGCTCTTTGAGCAGATACTGATTTTCAGCGATAACGGAAAGCAGTAAGAGAAACGTGAGAGAGGCAGAAAGAGAGCAGGAAAGGATCAAGCAGAGCCTGAACAAGTCCCAGAAATTCAGGCCTCAGGAATCTAAAGGTTTGAATAGAGGAAGATGCTTGGAGCTATGAACAAAGAACCTATTTTCAACTGTTTATTTTGCTGAGTATTTTGTTTTGTTCCTCTTGTGCTAAAGAAAGCAAGCTTTACACATTATTTGCAAATACTAAAACCTTGAGTTACAACCCCTAGTGTATGTTCCATCACTACTCTTCTCAAAAAGAAATAACTTGCAGGTTTCTAGCCTCTGGCTCAGTACCTAGATCGAAGAAAATGAAAAGAAAAAATGAAACCATGAACTGGTTTAAGCTTCTCATTCAGTGTGTCGCTCTGAGCCGTGCAAGATGTGCCAGGCTGTGCAACACTCCTAATATTCTTCCTAATAATAAAACTAAAATTCCACAGCAAAAAAAGCATCCTAGGTTCCATAAATATATTCTTTTCCCCATTATTTTTTTTTTAAAATCCTAGTATATTTGCAAAGAGATACAGTTTCTGCATGGAACTGTCATACTGGAAACAATATGGGAAAAACAGTGTTTCAAGCTTTACCATAAAAAGTTGTTTTGGGTTTTTTTTGGTTTTTTGTTGTTGGTTTTTTTTCATTTTTAAAGTATGCATATTTAGATGCTAAAATATGTGACAGACCTTGAAAATAAGCTCTGGTAATACATGCATTTCCATTCTTCCCCCACTCTCATATTGCTGTATTACAAACAGGTGGACAATTCTGAGACTACATCTATCAAATTACTGTTTTGATTCTAAACCTATTTACAAAGATTTCAGAGGTGTGACCACATTTATAACAAATCTTTTAAGCTTTTTCTTTATGTATTGGCTCTAGAATGCAGCATCCTCAGCTAGGATGCTCTCTCATGGAAGTCAGGCTTTGCAGGCCACACTGTAAAACACTACTTATTTTTCAGTTATGTTAGACCATACGCAAAAATCCCAAATCCACCAAGAAACCGCCCAACCTACCCACACCCAAATATCTGTATTCTGTGAAACATTGTCTCTTTAATAAAAGAACAAAAGAAATAACTTGCTATAATGGATAGAGACATCACTTTCAGTCTTTAAGCCCAAGTCAGAAATGATTATACACTATGCTTCAAGAGTTACACACAGACTTGTAACACAACAACTGCTTTATGGAAAAGGTCAGGAGCTTGTTCTTATGAAGATTCACTTAGCAGTTACCACTAGATGGAGCATACTATTTGAGTAAGGATTCCCTCCATGATACAGAAGATAGAGGCAATTCAGTGCCCGGCTTGCCCATATTCTCTCTGTCCTGATGAAATACCCTGTACTTCTCTTTACAACTGTCAAAACCACTCCGATTCCTTATTTCAGTCCATACAGTACTCTATGGCAAACAATTTAAAGCAGACAAAGGTATTTAATGTTTTAGCTGAACTGTGAGACTTGTGTACCTACAGTGCATAGTTACTGGATTAGAGGATTAGATTTTAAATACTGCTAGTTATGTTCTGCTACAGGAAAGTAAGTCTATCCCCACATTTTGTTGCAATTTTACTTTTAAATACAAACTCATTACCCACAATCTGCACAGGAACAGATTACTACATCTGTAATATATAAGTCTACTTGAAGCAATTAAATTAAATTTTTTCAATGGACTATATGCAATTGGTTTATACTAAGATTACACCTTTGGGTTTGGGATTCAATGGAAAGCAAAACAGGCATCAAACAAAGCAAATTCTTCAAATAGCTTCAAATTGCAAGGTTGTCTGCCTTCAAGTTTCAACTAAACATAGTACAAAAATCTGTATTTGTAATAGGAGAGGGGGGAAAAAAAGATGATCATGAACACTAATTTTTCAAAACCACAGTGGTGAATTCACTACAATTTCATCATATTTAAACAGAAGGAATAAAATTTGTTTATTAGAAATGGTGGAACTAACTCTTGCTAGTGGAATATATGTTGAACAAAAACTTAAAACCAAGCCCATGTTATTTTTAATGCATTTCTCTTTGTAAGGAAATACATACCTTCATAGGTCTTTGGAGGCAATACTGCTAGTAATTCATAAAGTTTATGTCTGTAAACTGTTGATGGTGTTTTTAAAGAATTGCCATATGATTTGTATATTGAAGAAAGCCTTAAAATATAAAAAGCACATCAGAGATGTTAAAGACTTTAAGCATTATGCAACACTCTGGTTTAATTTGTACCACTCTACTGAATGCTTCTAAAATCATACATAAGTACAGTTTTGATTTGCATTACCAATAGTAAAAGCAAAACAATGTATTTCACATGTTCTGACAGAGTATCTGTTCTCCATTCCCAATCATTATTTTTATTTAACGCTAGAGAAATAAACAAGGTTTTCTATTTCCTTTGATTGTACCTAAATTTATTACAACTAACCTTTTTATAGATGTATCTCTATAAGTTAAAGAGTTTAGAACTCAAATACATTAAATCACTACATATTCTTAAGGCAAAAGTTTAAAAAGTATAAAATCCTTTTCCGCTTAGTTCTGAATCTAAATATAAAAAATGCCCATGTCTAGAACTTTTTGTCCAAGCGTATTCTTGAATTGTTTTTTCTTTTATAAAAAACTACCATGCGTAAACACAAATGTGTATGTTTGATTTAAAAAGCAGAATAAAACCACTAACTTAACAAAACCATACAATAATTTCTTCCCTAGCTTTTTTTTACACGATACTGGAATCTGTAAGATCCATTATTATGCCAGCTATAGTCTTCAGCTTTACAGCTAAATTCTGTAATTTTCGTGCCTTGAGAGGAAAGTTCTTTAGAAAGTGCACTAAAATTAAATACAAGAAGATTGCTCTGTAGCTTTTCAAAGCCAGAATCTCATTTAACAGTTTTATACACATACTTACTGCGTCAATAAATCAACAGCACTTGGGAGAGGAGGAAGAAGTCTCTGAACAACTTCATCCGTAAGAAGACCAGCACAGTGGGAAACAAAGCTTTTGATAGCTAGAAAAGGAATTGGATTTTAACTTACTTAGTGTGAGAGATCTAGAAGAAAAAAAATCACAATAGTGAAGTAATCACATTATTACCTCACTAATAACCTAGAAGCAGAAGAAAGCATGCAAAAAAATTCTAAAATATTTTCACCAATAATTTAAGAAACTGATAAAAATCTCAAATTAAAGGAGTTGTAATGACAGATACACTGTTTTGGTGTCTCAGCTTGGACATTCATATCTGGACTTTTAATTGCATATATAATGCAAGCATTTTTTGCTTTTTGTTATGAATTGAGTTATGGGATATAACTCAACCTCATGATGATAACAAAAAAAAATGGGAGAAGGATGATGATCAGATGATCTGCTGCTTACTCTGCCAGTTTTCTATTTAAATTCAGCTTAATTACTGTACTTTAGGAAACAACTTAAATGTGCAGTAGTATTTTTCATTATATTTACAGATGCACCTAGAGAATATACAGACTTCCAAAAGAAAAAAATAAATATTTAAATTGTTTAGGTTACTTAAAAAACGAAATTGCTATGGAATTCCATGCTTTCCAATAAATTTTAATAGTGAGTGAGAGGGATGATCACTATACTAGGGTTCACATATCTGCAATGCAAAGAACCCTTCAGTACTCTAGAGTACATAACTGAAACACATTAAGTGTTTGAAGATCACCAGAGTAATCTCTTGGAAACCCAAATTCATAGTATTTCATGACGAAAAAATGCAACCCACCAGACAGTAGCCAAATACACAGTACTCTTTACTGGCTGAGAATTTCAACTTCCTTACTGCAGTTTTTACTTCAGTCTTCCCACTCTCACAAATGTGTTTGACTGACTCACCAATTCTATTTTGCTTACAGAAAGTTACATGTTAGGAAACAGAACTGCTATTTACCAAATATAATAGACTGTACAAACAACAGAGCACATTCCTGATCTGGGTCTTCATTCATTACTGTGATATGTATGTTAAACAAGAGAAAAGAAGCAACCTTCCTGATATCATTTACTGCTTGGAAACCAGCTGATTAGAAGAAAAAGAGGAAAAACCCTCTTGGGTTATTTTTGTCTGTTTTTTACAAAAATGAAACACATGTATATTTTATATATATATATGTAGAAGCACGTATGTTGGGGAGTGAATACATCTCTTACCATCCAGTGAAACAAACAATATGCAGGATCCTTGTTCTTTCCAAAGGAAAAAATAAACAAACAGCCCAACTATAAATATGCAGATAAAGACACAGTAAATCCCACTTACCACAGAGAGCACCAGCACGACCTTCCAGTGTTACTTGCCAGGTAAATGAATCTCCTCGTGTCTTCTCTATTTCCAGGTCTTTAGGAGATGATGGAAAGATGCACTTCCACAGTAACAGCATTCGTGGCAGATGGTGCTGGACAACTGCAGGACCTGTAAATGTTGATGGTTGTCATGGCAATGTAAGGATTAATAAAATTAAATTTTCTCTTTGGTCCTTTTTTCTATATTCACAAAATCTTTACAGCTGTGAACAAAACTTTATGCTATTTTCTCAGCCTTCTCATATGTAATTTCTCAATGTCTACTGTCTTGGTACTCCATTTTCATACATAACTACATACTCACTGACACATTTACTAGTGTGTCACCGAGCCAACTATAGTCTCTGTTTTACAAAGTACAGACCCTGTGGATCACCATCATAAAAGAGATGTAATAAGCAACAGTGATATTCAGAAAAGCAAACTTTTGTAATAGGTTAATGCACAAGGTGTGTTTTCCCTAATCTAAGAAAAAACTGGAAGCTGTTGGGCACAAGTAAGCACTGAAAACATGAATGGTGCCTTAACAATGTGAACAAAACAGATAAAATACATTTTTCAATTAGTAATTTAGTGATCACAGCCAATAATGTGACCACTAATAAATATGAGAAATGCCTGACAAGAGGGAAATAAAAATGATTAGCTCATTTTCTGCTGAGATAGATGTTGAAAAGTATCAGTGTAATTCTTCATGACCACAAAGACATTTGGTTAGATTGACTTTGAAATTTATCTTCTGCATTTAATTAATAACAGGCCCTACTCAGTCACTTTTTCAGACATTGCTCCCAACGAATCAATAGCAAATTTGAAAGAAATTACATTTTTATTTTAGAAAGTTTTTCTAAAGATTCCAAACAATAATTTATTTTTTTAGAATTATTTTGCAGTGGTAAATTAAAAGAAACATTAAAAGAGCTAAAGTCAGAGACAGAACAGAGAACAAAATGTAGTTTAAGAAAAATTGTAGAAAGGTACTACCTAATGTCATGAGGGCAGATATCAACAGCCATCCAGCCTGCGTTCGCTGCAGTGAAATGCGACTGTTTTGAGAAGCAGAACACAACAAATCCTCTGCTACTGTCATGATTACCTTCAAAGTTAAAGAGAAAATCAGAGCATCAGCATCTTAGTAATAACCAGATATTCTTTCATTACTATTTGCTGTGATACTTAATCCTATTTCAGTGTCCCCAAATAGAATGCCATCTTCCCCTCACACTAAGGCAATAAACCGAGGCTCATGAAGATGCAATGACTGACTTCAGTGCTAGTCCTGGAGGGCTTCAATAGTTCTGTGGGGTACTAGGTAAGTTACTTTGTTACTTTGTTCCCCTTTCTTTTATCAGCAGTAAAACGATAGCTGATAATTCTCATAGGAATACACGCTGCAAGGATAGAAGTGTTCTGATACTCATTTATGCCACTGTATAGAAAAAGGATAGCATGAGGCCTGCAATTTAGAGCTCAGAAGAAGTGGTGAGAGGGGTAATGATCTTTTTATCCTTGTTTTAGAGTAAGGTCTATTACTCTCTGGCAGTTTTTAAATCAACAAATGGTATGACTAAACAAACAAGTTAGAATAGTATAGTTCGAATTCCTCCTAGCTTCTCTGCAAAAACTGCACATGCCTACTATTATGTCCTAAATGCAAGGTGACAATCTGCACTTATTACCAAAGCACAAGGTATCTAGAATTTACATGGAGGAACACATACTGTGTCCATGGACAATTACCACAGTACAGCTACAAATGCTAGAAGTATTCTGCAAGTGGTTTGCTTCGGTGACATTTCACATATGCCAAAAAGAATTTCTTATATCTTGCATTATGTCTTGTCACCAAAACAAAATGCTTATAAATTAGTATTACAAGTAAGAAGTGCCATTATCAATAAAATCATTAAAAGCCTCAGTATAGACAACATCCTTCTACAATTTTTTTGCATGCTATAATTTATTTGGACAGTATATTCCTTCTAAAATTTATCTACACACTTTAAAATGTCATGAAAGTTTGCACCTGAAAGTTTGCTTCATGAAAATTTGAAATCTGTATACTTCAAAACTTCATAAAATACCAAGTCTGAAAATACTAGTTTCCCCAATTCCATAATGCTATCAGGGAGCTGCAAATTATCTGTTTTATAGGTTCCTGATAGCATCGAAATACCCCATTCTACCATTAAAACAGTATCCTTGTTAAATAATACTACTAAGAATCACTAACAGCTTAGTATACTTAAATTACCTGTTAAACAAACACCCTAGAAAGAATTTCTTTAATGATTTCTGACAACTTTTCTCTCTGTGTACTAGGAGAAATGTCTTATTTTTGAACTGAAGTATAAGCACTAGTACAGAATGCTAAATATATACACACCCACTAATTATTTTGTTTTCTTGAATAGGTTCCACCTGCAACTCTAACTGCTTTCTCAGAGAAAAATGCATTAATATAAAACAGCTTCTGTCCAGGTCACTACTGTCTATGTTTGATATTTCCTTTTCAGAACTGCTCTATTTAACACTGGTCTCTTTCAGCTCCTCAGAAGAGCAGCTAGTCTGGAATCTGGCAGCATTCCTAGGAGAGAATGGAAAAGGGCTTTTGTCAGCTCCTCTGTTCTCCCCTCTGCCAGCTCAGTACAGAATACAGTGTTTCTCCCACACTTTTCTGTGACCTCCCATACCTCCTCCTGGCCCTATTTCATCTTACTCTGTTCCTCTAAAAGAAAGCTTTGTAAAGAATTACATTTCTCTGTTAAACAGAAATTTCAGCTCTGCTTAGGTGTGTAGTATTTGAATGGCAATTTTTATCTATATAACTGGGCAAACAATATTAATTTTGTTCTCTCCCTATGGTCTTTCAGTAATAACAAGGAAAAGTTTTTAAAAGCTAAGGCAAATTACTTTTTTTTTTTTGTTCATTTATAAATTGTTTCATCAGCATTTGGGACTTTGAATGTCAACAACGGTAGTTAGCAATGTCTGTTAAGGAGTGGCATGGAACTGTTAATACTCAACGACATGGAAAAGGTGGGCTAGAATAACTGCAAAGGACATTTTTCCTAGTGTACCAAAACATTCCTTTCATCTTATAGTGGTATAGTAACAAGAGAAAAACCACAACCCTCATGTAAAACTGCCACTCCTTCTCTAATGTCTGCTGGCTCCGAAACAGGTATTTTCAGAACTGAGAATGTAAGTTTCTACATTATGCAGAGAATTAGCAGGTACTGCTGACAGTGGTGTTGCACTGCAGTTTTCCAGCTATAACTCACTCCATGGATAAAGTTCTCATTGAGATGGAAACAGCTTCTTCTCTTGGTCTGTATTTCTATATCTGCACATCCCTAAAACTTCAGAGCACAGTATATTCTATCTGCTTTAGGGAAGGGGACTGGTACAAGCATCTTAAACTACGTTAATGCAAGAAACTGGTTTCTGTTAAATTCTGTTAAACAAAATGAAAGCATGTATCTGTTGGACTTAACTAAAAATTCTGTTGGACTTAGTCAAAGATTTTCAAGATAATACATAACTGCTGTTATTGGCGTAAGCACTGAGTAAACTGTACACTGGAGAGTCATTGATGGGCCTGGGAAATACTAATTTGACTTCATCTGTGGTTGGATGAGTTTCCTTCCAGGAAACTTATTTCTAACATCGCAACACGCAAAAGACCTGTATGTATACCTGCAATCATTTTTTAAAAAAGAAAGATCTCTTTCCTTTGGCAAAGTCTGATACACTTCAGCTGTATGTACTCTGAACTAGCCCTTTCTCACCATTAACACTGCTGAAATGACAGTTTTCTAATTTAAGTCAAACTGGGCCAGAATTGCAGATGGTCTGATCTTGCTGTAAAGAATTTAGTTTGAAATTCTGGAAATTGTAACTCTACTCAAGAAATATTTTCTCCAGGTAAACCTTTTCTTAGGCTGTTCGATTTAAGTCCTTACAGCTCCACAGAACTGCCCTCTGTCCCAAAACACCAAATTTCTCCCCTAACAAACTTCTACCTTAGAAAAAGGTAGCAGTACGAGTGGTTAATAAAGTCATTAGTGGAATTTCCTGAGAAATTCACAATCCTGACACAAGTGAGAAAAACACTTGCTTATTCAAGTTATGGTATGCTTCAAAATCCCCTTCTCGAGGAAAGAAAGTCTCTCATCAGTACACTGAGTTATGTGATCGTGTCATAAAGAATGCATGCAAATGCTACCACAAAAACAACAAAGAACTGCATATAAACAAAGTATTCCGACCATACCTTCCCTTTTCCATGTGGAATTCCTAAAGGACAGTATTTTACTGCACCCAGCAAAGCAGCAACAGCAAAACTGTAGCCAGTTATTGCTTCTGGGGAGGTTTTCAATGCACTAAGACGTTCAATGCAACGATCCAACAGTAGGGACACATAGGAGGGCAATGCTACTGCAATACAGCGCAAACACCAAGCTGCTGTTAGTCTAACTGAAATGCTGGGATGAAGAATGACCGAAATTACTGCTTCCAGAACTCCTGAAAAATAAAATGCATAAACACACTTAAGAAATATGGAAGCAGATTGTCAGACAAGCAAAAATGCAGAGAGAGTACTGGTGAATGTAGCACTACCCAGTCTGTGTACTTCTCTTTAAACAGTACTATTGATTTTTATTGTGAAATATTGCTTACAAAATTTAAATACTTAATACTTTTCAAAAAAGTTACGCTGAATGAAAAGTAATGATATGGAGAAAATCTAACACATTACACTGTTATTCACCAACATGCATAGAAAATATCTGTAAGTATTCTCAAGGAAGCAGAAATCCATGCAGTGGAAACAGATGTCTACTTGAACCCATTAAAAAAAAAAAAGCAGCTCAATGAAAACAAAGGCAGATGAAGGTACTCAGCTCAATCAAACTGATTTACTATAAACATTATGAAGTATTGGACATCAAATACAACCCTTAATGGAGATAAATTTGATAGTGTTCGTTGTTTTTTTTCAATTAACATACTAGTACAGGTTGGAGAAGATACAGAACTCTTTGAGCAATGCCTAAAGATTTCCTACACCGTGTAAGGTAGCCAACTCCCCCTCTTTTTTTTTTTTTTTTTTAAATTTAGTGGGAGAAAATAGAAAAGGATAGAACTAAGAAGGTCCAAGTGAGGAGCCTGCACACCAGAAAAAAGGTTGCTATAGTCAGTGCTAGACAAAGGATCCCAACGGATTTGAAGAATTGACAGTCGAGCCATCAAAGATCACAGTGAACAAAGGAATATATTTTGTACTCTGGCCACAAAACAATTCAGGGCCTGTACCTGTACTGGAATCTTGCAGTAGCGGTCCTGCTGT
This sequence comes from Falco cherrug, assembly GCF_023634085.1. Lineage (NCBI taxonomy): Eukaryota > Metazoa > Chordata > Aves > Falconiformes > Falconidae > Falco > Falco cherrug. Next base: position 59,929,820 of record NC_073703.1, read on the forward strand.
AGTTCCTAAGCCCTGGATGAGACTTCCAAGTTCCTGAAGTGCACAAACAAGCACATGTTGACTTGCTGTTACATCTGTTGTACTAATTCTTGTTTCCAGGTTACTGTCACTTATTGCAGCATCTGGTAACACAATATAGGAAAACCCCCATGAAATCATTACCAAAATGAAACAAACATCAGAAGAAGAATTTTGCTGTAGTAAGTTGTTTGTATTACCAAATGAGCTTTTACCGTTACCATTTATATTTACCAAACTGTTTTGCAAAGGTTGGCCTTCACTGAGCCAAGTACATTTCTATTACTCAAATGGATAGTGCAGTAACGTCTGTGAGGGTAGATAAAATGAACACTACCTAATTGCTTATCTTTAAGTGGTGGGGAACAGTGACTAGTAAGAAGCATGCTATTCTCAGCCTCACTAGTGACTTAAAGAGGTCATGCTTTGATGTAACTTGCCAGAATGTACTACATTGCAGGAAAAAAGAAAGGGAAGGAAAGAGTAAATTGAGCAAGAGCAAGCGAGTGAGAAGGTGGGGTAGGGAATGAAGAGGGAGGGAAAAATCTGGAGTTTTTTAAAAGTTCACCTTTTCAGACACAAATTATTATGCCAGTTTAGGCATCTAACATTTAAATAGGATACAATATGCTGCTGTACACCAGGGGATGACTGGTTATGCCCAACATTCTTTTCCCCTACAAGGACGATGGCGGAAGATCAGTAGCTTTTTTGGGAAGCTGTGTACAAGACTACCATGCAAGAGATCCGTTTTCTCCAGGAGAAATGCTCATTTTGTCAGTTAGGAACGCGTGTTTCTTTTTTGAACCATAAGTAGCGTCAGCTGCTCTGGACAGGAAGGCAGAATCTGTCTAGACATGTATTAACTACGAATTTAACTTATTTAACAATATCGTCTCTACTTTATTACTGTATATATTATTTTATTTCTAATTGTTAAAAACAGTATTTGCCAGGGGAAAAAAAATGTTATAAAAGATGTTTCCACTTGTGTGGGTACACACATGCAGAAACACAGACACATACACAAACAAATAACCAGCCAAGTTAAAAACAAAGCAGCCCATCGAAAGCCCCCTACATTATTATGGTAATAAATCAGCACTACATATTCTGTTTCTGCAGTCTCTGGATTAGGAAGTTGGACAATCACTTAAAAAAGGAAAAACAGAGGCCCAAATGGATAATCTTGTTAGACCCATACCCACAACTTTCTTCAGTTTCCAGATGGCCTGACAAATCTCCTTGGCAGCTGCAATTTGAGCTTTTTCCCCAAGAAGGCCTCCTACTGTAGCTCGAAGGATAAAGGAAACACAGCGGCGACAGCCGATAGCATCCATCTGACTCTGAATGGCCTTAGGGTGAGATGGAGACACAAGATCTAGAATATGGGAAAGGAAGGCAGAGAAGTTCCTTTCAAGCCATTGTGCTCCTAATGTAGAGACAAATACCACATATGCCTGAAAGAGATTTGAAAAGAAGCCATATTTTAGAGCAAAATCATCTGGAAAACCACTGCCAACTATCCCACATGTATTTTCTTCTTTTAAAAAAAATCCCTGCACACTGCCACAACTAGAACATCACTTATCTGAGATTACTTCTGAATTTACACATTCATAAATCACTTACGTTCTCACTTTCAGGTAGCTGCAAAATTTTTTTGACCTATTTTAATAATTTAAATTACTATCAAAACTGTACTAGCAATATTGCAGCCTGCTTTCACTGTAAATTAATTCAAGCTGCCTGCCCATGTTATTTCACTTCAGAGTGTGAGAAATGGCAGTTTACCCTGCACAGGCACTTGTTATGTAAAACATTGTGTTTGGTCTCACTGAACAACAGCTTCCAGCTATTTAACATTCTGCACATGGAACCCAAATTTAATGTATGAATGCATTTTAAGAACTACTATGTTACAAAACTATAACCCAGAACCCTGAGAGAATTTTGTTATTATAGGCTTTGAATTAGGGAATATTTGCAGCCCCCAAGCACTGCTCTTCATCTCAATTAATTTTAATTGTTTGCCTTGTAATGGAGGTACCATAAAAAGACTACGTTTGTCACAACAAAGAGAAAGAATGCAGAGTCACTTTACAAATCTAATCACCACAAGACCATTTGTTTTGCCACATAATACACTCCCTTACAAATGCCTTACATGTACATGTGTTGGGTTTTTTTAATGAATAGATGTGCTACCATCAAGAAAAGGGAATACAAAAAATGAGAATGTGCAAATGAACACACAAAATTCCTACAACTACTATCCATATCAATGAACTTCTATATTCACCTTGTACATACTTGTCTCATGTCTAGTATTAACAACAAAATTATTCACATTAAAAGAAGTACTGTAGATGGAGAAATTGTACTGTGAGATTGTGTTAGCACGTAACAGCTCTTAACAAATACTACTTAGGCTTCATAAAGTACCAGCACGTTACCCCTGTTTTATGGATTTGAAAACTGAGGAATTTAACAGGATAAATAGACTTGTGAAGAGTCATACTGCTATGGCTACATTTTGAATTACATCTTGAATCTGGCTGTGTCTTGAACAAATATTAATTCTTCTTCCATATGTAAGAAGTCATCTTCAGTGTTAATATCTTTTATAACTGCAAGTGCTTTCTACTCACAAGCACTGAAACACACAATTTCTCAAGTTTTTCTTATAGAAACATTGCACTATTTTGACTGTTCTGGTACAGTTAAGAGTGTACCATCTCTCACAAGTACTATTGTGTGAATGCAGACATGCATGAAAAAGGAGACAACCTCCAAAAAACAGTACAAACAGCCAAAACACTGTAACTATCTGTTCCTGGAAAACTAATAAAATCACCGTGTATACAGAACACCCTAGGAGTCTGGCATGCATTTTCCAAGCAAATAGCTGTCAAGGTATTATTGTTCCCCAGTCCTTCTATCTGTCTGCCAGAAGTTAATGTTTCTACCCAGCACAATCTGAGCATAGAAGACAATTTGTGAGCACCTTCTAGCCGTTTCAGTACAAAGTCTGGCTTCTATCAGTCAATCAAGCTAATTTACAGATTTTTTTGCACTGCAGGAGTTGAAATGCACTAAAAAAACTCCCTCACTGGCAAAGGGGATGTATCCAATAGCTGTGGGGACTGTAACATTAAAATAATCACAGCTGACTGATATGCAAATGTTCACCATGACCTTTAGTCTTGATTCACAGACTTAACATTTGAATATCTAGGTCTTAGCATGTAAATGTTGTTTAAGATAAAATTTACAGGAAGAAGCCAACCTGATATTATCTGAAAAATTTATACTGCTTTAACCAGCATGCACTATATGGTCTGACTTCAGTCCTGCTCAGTTAACAAGACTCTATGCTCTAATTGAGCATCCAGGAACACAGTAAAACAGTTATTTGTTTTTTTCCACTACATTTTGTTTTCCTTATTTTTCATGCACTTACTCCAAACAGAACGACTCTTTCAGAACAGGACTGGGAATGTCCCTGTATAGAAGGAAACTATTTCAAGTTCAAAGAATCCTTGTAACTTCTTTTCATTTTTAGACATAAGTTATTAATTTAAAAAATTTTAGGAAAGTACTTATTTATATCACTTACCTGAAATTTACATCATGTGAAGCTTTGACGAGTAATATATATTTAATTCTGAGAAGTTAAAACTATCAGGTAAACAATAAGCAACATCAGAAATCTTTTTTCTTTTCTTTCTAGCATAACTCAAGACGTAAATCACTATTTTAAAGTACATACATTTTGTCACAGATACAAACCAGAATGAAATAGGAGATATATGGAGAGCAAAACAGTGACTATAGGAATGTTTAGCAATCTCAGAAAATGATAACTAACGTAATCCAAACCTGGGTGACTCCAACTCTAACATCTCTGCTGACTGAACTGGTCCCTTTCAACATATCACCACTGGCTCGTAGAAATCCACAACTTCCACGCAGAAATCCAGTTCCCAATAGCTCCATCACTTCTTCCAAACAGATTCTGCGGAAGTTATGCCTGGTGGATGCTAAGAATAGTTGTAAATATTTAGAGGAACAGCTCTGTAAAACTTGTTACATTTTAGAAGAAAAGTTTCCACTCTAATGGCTGTATAAAAAAATATTTGCACGAATTCAGTAGCCCAATCAAATCCAAATACTGTTAGAACATAATTTCACAACAGAAACAAAAATGTTTTAGGACTCACTGCTCTAGCAAACCACAGGATTTCTCAAGTTCTTCTGCTTCAGCTACCTTTACATAGTTTAGGCCACCACCTAATATATATACATACATACACCCTCTGTCAGTATTTACCATCTAATCTAAGCTCTCTTTGCAAAAAGGTCAGCGTGGCCTACTCCTACCACCCAAAGCTGCATGAAAGCCCTGACTTAACTCATTGCAGCTTACCACCAAAGATAACTCTCTATTCTGAATTCCAGGCAAGGTGGATCATCTTTCTGCAGCCAGGTCAGGGCACAGCTACAGGTTCTCTTAGAAAAAAAAACGCATCTCACCTTAGTATTAAATTAGCTCCCCAAAGGAATGAAAATAATAGAATATGTTCACAAGCTTCTAGGAAAATTATTTTTCCCTAATTCCTATTCCATTGTTTTATCTCTTGATAGAAAGTTCATTTAAAATACATGCTGGGACATGTGTGTGCAAACTTAGCATGATGACAGCACACTGTGCAAACTAAGTGACCTAAAATTTTCACTACATTTTTCGTTGTCTTCCAAGTGTTGAAATGGGAAAAGGAATGATACAATATGAGATAGTCATGCCCCCCCCCCCAAATAAAAACCATAAACACAGTATCAGCAGGTTATCAGATACAATGCAGAAACCTCAGGACTATGCACTTCTTCACGTAATGCTCCCTCCACTTCTCCCCAGGCCCCTTCTAGCCCCCAACCAGCTTCTGTCTCACTTAGCTCTAACTTCTTTTTAACTAAAAATAACAAAAAGAAAGTAAAAACAACCAACCAAACAGTTGATAAGCTTCTTATATAACCTTATCTTAGCAGTTTAGAAATACAACCACACTGCTTACAAAGATCAAAGAAAACTACTGAGTCTATAAAGAGGTCAGAGTATTTCTTTCTTTTTTACTTTACTGGGAAAAGAGAAGTGCCCCTTGTTTTCTGTAACACTGTAACTCTCTCCAAAAGATTCTTAGAAAGATACTTTATAAATCAAGACTTCACAGACTCCAACACAAATACAGAGCCTCAAGAATTTTGAAAGGCAGTAGGCTGGGCTTAAAGCCATATAGTTTTGTCATCTGTTGCTCATTGCACTGAAGGTCTTTTCTGATGCCATTAAACGCAGAACACTCTGAATCACACTTACCTTGTGTGCTTTTATAAGCTCCTAAGATTGGACTAAAAACGCTCAGTCTGTATGACACCAAAGACTAAAGATATTAACTTTGTGCCAGGATACTTCAGTTAGATCAAGTACTGTCTGTCACCAAAAACTATTACATAGTCTGTTGAGTGAACAAAACGGCATGTTCATTCTGATCACATTTGTACTGCTAGACAATCTAGATGCGGCATGGACAGTTGCGGAAAACAGCCTGAAGGTATCTTAAAGTCTTTAGTTTGACAGAGACACTCTCTTGAGAATCTTAGTGCTTTCTACACTGCTTAAATTAATCGTGCCTTTAAATTCTTGAGGCTACCGATTTCTCTCCATACAATAACAGTCTTGTAACAGAGAAAATACCGAATTTTTTTCCTTGTATATTACTTCATAAATATATATCTATGCAGGTTAACACAACCAAAATCACAGTACTTCACAAGAAAAATGTTACAGAAAAGACTAAGCCAGAGATTGTACTTCAGGCTTCAAGAGAACTTGAGAATTTTTTATCATCTGACGTATTACACATGAGGAATCTGCAAACAAAATACATACTTTACCTGTTATCTGTTTGGATGTTAGAGCTCTAGCTAATACTGTGCCCAAAAGTTTTGAAACTGCTAATCGTACATCATAATTGGAACCTTCGAAGGACTTAAAACACAAGGTCACAACACTATCCAGATCTGTACTCCACATAAATACTGCTTCATTCTGAAGTTCAAGAAGACACTAGAGAAAAAAAGAGAAATAAAAATATTTTGACGTAGAAAAGCAGAGTTCTCCCTAACAAAATAAGCATGTTGCTTCATACTGAAGTCACTTGAAGTTTTGTTGCCAAGGCAATATCAAACAAATAAAGATAAGCAAAAGATGTATTTTCTGCTGTATTCATCATCCATTAAGAACGAACTGTATTTAGGGAGCTTACTTAATAAAAACAGCAATTAGAACACTTTACCTTTGCAGCAGCACAGCGGACTGCCATAGATCGATCTGTCAAACATGATCGGGCAGCTTTGTAAATATCCCTGTGACAGGGGATAGCAGCAGCTCCTAAACCATTTAATATATTTTGCAAACTAAGCATGATTTCATAACGACCTTGAGACTGAAAAAATGAAAAAGAGAAGTGTTAAGGTTTTGTAACCCTAAACTCCTTGGAAATACAAAATGCCAACTACTGGAGTAGGTAAACAATGGTTTGGGTCTTTTAGACTTTTGGAGATCTGTTTATGCTGAAGTGAGTTAAAGCAGGTAACTTGCTCTATAGGTCTACACGCAAGTGAGAATAGTAATTCTATGTTCTACTGGAAAGTAGTCACTAGCAGTTTAGAACTCAAAACATGAAGTACAAGCTGGAGCAAAATTTTCTCATTAATAAGGTAATCAAATTTTCTAGTTTATCAAGTTCTTTCATGAAATGAGATAGAGAATGGCTATGATTGATCCTTTCATAGTTATAATTCATTAACTCTCTAGTAATTCTTTGAAATTTAGACACTGATTTTTTTCCTATGACTTTCCACAATTTTTTCGTATTTTGGTATCATGCACTTTCTCCTATTCATTGGTTCAGCTACCAACAGTAAACATCCTATTATTTTTCCAATCATTTGTTAAACATGCTGTTCCAATACCTCTGCATTCTTCATTGCTTTAAGCACATTCCCAACGGTGTCAGTAAAACTGTTTCCCAAAATTCTTCCCAATTTTTTGTATAAATAGCCCAAGCATACCACCGCAGCACTAAAACAAAAGCAAATCCAAAGACGCGTGAAAATGGATGCAGTAATAGATGAAAGGGATTAAGACGACTAAGATAATCAATGGGCAAACAACAAAATAACTAAATATAATGTCCCAAAAATGTAAGTGGATTATCAAAAGGAAAAAAAAAAAAAAAAATGGCCTGTGTGTGGCACACATACTCACACTCTAGGAGAAATGCAGATACAAGGGTTGGGAAGGGAAAGTAACCTGGATAACACAGGAATACAGGGAATACAAACTTCCACTAATTTTACAACAGGAATACAATATTCATATCTACCTTTAAAATTTAACATTAATCTCTAACTAAGCATGACTTGCATCATGCAGTCTATGGCACTGTGCTATGGCAGATGCTGCTAGAAGTACCCAGGGACAGATTTATTTATAACTCGATGGTCAACAGTAGACTGCAAATGGTCTAGTAATTAAAATGTTGGCATTTATGTATAACAATACATAATAAGGAAACGCTTTGAAGAAAATTAAAGTATAAGCCCATGTCCTTTTCACTGCACACAGATTCTGAATTTAGTTTCCAGGTGAAATACCTGACAACTGGAGTCTCTGCACTCATTAGCATCTAAAAATTGCTAAAGATTGAGCAAAACAAACAAACAAACAAGCAGAAAGAACTAAATAGTTTTCCTTTTAATAATTAATTAACAAAAATATCTTGCTCTGTATTGACAGATCTATAATTAAACCAACTAATTCTATGAATACAAGGAAAAAGGAAATTATATCTTTAATTAGCTTTCAGCTCTTTGGCCAGACTTACTTAAATATGCAGTGACACTGCTCAGCACCCCCTTCAACAAAGCAACATTTTACTCATTCCCCAACCAAATCCATTTCCCATAAAGAATTTTAAAATCTCATATTGAACACATTCTTAATAAGAAAAATGCATTTAATATTAACAGTAATTCCCTAGATGACAAAGCACAGTAAAAAAACCAAAACTGATATTCTTTATCTTTTATCATACCAAAATCCTGTTTTCATTAAAGCAACATTTTTCATTATTGCTTTTATCCAGCTCAGTACACACCAACAGTTTGGTGTGTCTGGGCCTAAAATTACAAGTGCACCATCATATTACTAAATTGATCATCTGATGGTCACAGATCCTCTCTTTAATTAACTTCAAGATTAAATAATATATATTTCACATCATAATTCAAAGAAGGAATACTTAACAAACATTAAAAAAAAACCCAAACACAAAGCCTAACTACCCTTATTACATCAGGGTATTAACTGCAAACACTCTTCCATGGTTGGCTGTACTGCCATGTGTTTAGATGTTGTATGAAAGAGTCAATCAGCGTTAACAGTGAGTTCTAGCAACAAAGTGGCAGTATTTGTTGATGAGGAACATCTAGTCAGGCAAAGTGAGAGAATCCAGCTACTTCTGCACATCAGTATTGAAGTTTCTATAAAAGTTCAAAGCACAGGACTTCGGAAGCTCTTCGGGCTGCCCTCTAGGTCTGTATCATGACTCTATAGCTATTTTTCTCCCCCACAAATGTTTCTTCACAAGTCCAAACTGTATGAACTCTTGAGTCACTTTATTTGTCAAATCACAAGCAATAGCCAGAAGTTTCCAAGGAAGCCTGTAAATTTATACAAGTTTTGCAGGCAAAAGCCTCTTTGACTGTGTTTTTAATTCCCTGGCAGCCCACCTCCAAACTGCTATACAACTCCATATATAAGATCCATTTAAGCTGTTTTCTCTCAAATTTTCCCTTAAAAAATGATACTTGGGAGAGGTATCAACAAAAATGCAGAACTATGATACTTATACGTGTGGTAAAATAGCACTGAGATCAGCTATGAAAGTTTGCTGACCAGCCAAATGCTTTCAAAACGCTTATGGTTTAAAAGCAGTCCTAGCAAATATTCTAAAAACTGTAATTTACGGGAGTAAGCTGTGTTCACATCATATGACCTGTTTATCTGATACAGCATTTGCATCACAGTCCATCTTAGTAGAAGATAAGCACCTATGATTCTGTTTACAATGTCTGCATAAAACATTTCCATCTTCCACCTATACCAAACAAGAAAAAAGATAATTTATGAGGTAAGAGAACAATTCACTAGAAACTTTATTTAAAGGAGTTTCCAGGTGAATCAACATATTGTGAACAATGATGGCAAAGTGTTGCTACCAGACAGCATGGGCATGTATGCTCAGTAAGGACAGATGGCGAACAAGGACACCACTTTAATCAAGATTTTAAAAAAGAAAAGAAAAAAACAAAAAAGCAGCAGCAGTCTTTCTTCACTGAACACAAAGTATTCCATATACTTGCAGCCAAGAATGAAACATTTTACTCAATGAAGAGTTCTGTAGTTCCACTTATTTTTCTGCAGCCTGTTGTCTCAGTGTCAGTACCATGAGAAATCCCTTTTCCAAACCTTTTTTGAAGTAAACCATATTTTACTGCTACCTTTTTCTCCAATTCATGTCTTTATTTTCTCTCCTCACTACTGCCTACATACCTGGCAGGATTCTGACCACTGTTACCTGTCCCCCCCTAGCTACTTCTCTGCCTTCTGACTCCTGATACCTAACATTTTCCTTACTTACCATTTCTGCCTTACTGCCAATGGCCTGCATCATCCCTCCTCGCTATGCTGACATCATGCCACTTTGTCCAGTATGTCATCTTGCAGACGAAACAAAGACGACCCGCAGAGTTCAGCCCCCTACTACAACTCACCTATGACATTAATGCATCTCACTGTTCAGGAGCCAGTAGTATAGCAGTCATTTACTCTGCAGGACTAAGCCCCTTTATAGCAAATTTATTCTTAAAATACTACACAAGAGGTCAATTGCAACAAGAAGGAAACAAAAAAAATATTATGGTATTGGAAAATACAGCTGACTCCTTGCAAAAATCTATTTTCAGGAAACTTCACTTTGGGTTGTCAGAAACAGCATTAGCACAAGAAGCAAACGAGAAAGATAAATTCTGCTCTGCTCTATCATGTATCATTAATGCACAATGATGTTTTACTATCTCTACCTTTATTTTTAGTTTCCTTCACTATAGTGAAAGATGTGCATTGTTTCAGGAATGAAGGTTATTCACAGAATTTCTGCACCGTAAGATTTGGTTTCACATCCTGCAATAACTGTTCACACGTCTCTGTGTACTTGCCTTTCTTGCTGTTCTTCTCAGCACTGTTACTACCGTTTCTTTGGTTTTCAAACACCTGCCCCCTCATAACTCAATTATTCATCGCTGGTATTCTCTCTGGCCTGATTTTCAACTGCCTGGTTAGAGATCTGTCTTCTACAGTTTTGGTTCCTGATACTACCACATTCTTTGTTTTATTATGTATCCTCTGGTAGTTAACTCAGATGCTTCATATCAGCTAAATATTTTTTTCTTTTTTTAATTTGAAGTAAATTACTTATGAAAAGCTTTCTTCACCTTTTTTTTGTAACAAGCAGTGTTTGTCCAACTTGCTGCAAAGCATGGTTTATTCAATATGGCAATATGTATTACAAGCTGCTTTTGTCCCCTCACTGAACAAAAACATAAAAGCAGAAACTGGGCTCAGTTTACTCTATTACCTTAAAGCATACCACAGTCATTATGGTTCTGCACGGTAGCAACAAGTTTAGCATTCCTACACTCATAATCTTTCAATTTATCTTTCAAATCACTCAAGACATTTCTTTCCAGTGGATCCAGTAAACACTAGCTATCTAGGTTGGTCAAACTTTGTTCTAACATATGCAATCTACCCCAACTGCCAAGAGCCACCAAATTGCTTCTGTGTTAAACGCTTCAAAAGTAATGTGATTTTAAAGTATCTGAATGTGATTGATTTTATGTTATGTTTATGTGAATCGTAACAAGAAACTTCTAAACAAAGAAGAAAAATATATTTTCAGCTTATTGAACTTTCAAGGGCAATTTATGTTGTCAAGTACTGAAATTGTTTTTCCCCCCCAACACGTACCTAGAATTCTTATTCAAAACTTTCCAGTAAAGACACAGAAAGGGATATATAAAATGCTACACAAGTAGTTAACCACTCATAATTTTACCCTGAAGGCAGCATATACTAAATGATTAAAATAAAATTGTTGTAATACCTAGAGGGAAGAAAGCAATTTGAATTTGCTTTCAGGTTTCAGATGAATTCAGTTTCTCTTTGTAATACGCAAGTCTAAAAATTTTAGAGGTGTAATAAAAAAAATAATTACTTTTTACAGCTAGATACACCCACAATAATGATACTAATCATGGAGGCTCCCAAATTTTGTGTGTCATATGGTAAAAGCTCTACCAGACAAAAGGCAGAAATGAGGGAGCACACCTTCTCCAGCATTAACCTCTCACCATGTAAATCTGTCTCTCTTGTTACTACTGGATTTGAAGTTTGGGGTTAAAAAAAACCCAACTTACAGTTTCGTAGGCAGATAACTTGGTGAATCATCTTTACTCCGAATGAGTTCATTGCATTTATCAATTGTTTGGTAAACAGAAAAAGTGTCTCCAGTGCTATAAAGTACAGCTAAATTCTTGGCAACAAGCCGTCTGGTAGGAGGTCCTGGTGAATTGTTTAATAAAGAAGTCAATTGTTCAACCAGTTTCTTCTGGTTTTCCCTTATGTCAGCCTGGAAATAAAATCCGTAACCAGTTAAGTTTCAGTTCATTTTAAAAATTAGTTAAAAGACAATTAATGCTAGTTATATTTAATTTTTATTATTAACATTCTGATAATGTGACATTCTTAATTAAAAATGCAAATTTTATTGTTCCTTTCCACTTAAAGAAAAGCCATCTCAAATATATGACTATTTTATTAATCTTCTTAAAAAAAACCAAAATCACATTTTTCAGAGCATAATTCTTTCTAGCACCATTTCCAGTGTATCTTCCCTGTGGCATTTGTATAGTTATATCTTACTAAAACAAAACTGCCTTTTTTTCTTCTTTTATGCCTGTTTTAAAATAAAATAATTAATAGAAATATAGTAATTTAAGTAGTAAAAAAGAACATTAGCAGAATTTCAAGAAGTTGAACATTAGAAAGGTAAGAACTTCCATTAAAACAATCATCTATTTTTTAAATCTATTTTAAATGCTCGTTAAAAAATAAAAAAAAAAAATAGAAAGAGCCTGGCATTGTATTTTATTTCATATTTTAACACAAATAACTCCTAAACAGCATTATCTAGGTTGGTTTACTGTTATATATCCACATATCCTACTCACTGTACACTAAACACTGAGCCAATTGGAGAGCTGGCTGGAAATAGATCTTTTATCGTTTGATTAGGAAAATAAAAAACTAAGAGAAAGATGTTACGTTCTGGCTTGCTAGAGAACTACCAAATAATTGTGCCATGCTAGGTGGAAGCATGATGGCCATTCTTCATCATGGGGTTGCAAAATCTGGCAGTAATAATCCGAGTTAAAAAAAGAAAGCATTAGACATCCCTTTCACTGGACAAGTGGCTCCGTCACTTGAAGGGCTGTGATCAAATATTTCTAACACTTAAAAAGCTACTGCTAACCCTGAACATACTTTCATTGCATGTATATAAAAGACATGAAGCAAATGAAATGGAATACTGCTCTTGGTTTTTAAGCAAAATGACAAAAAAAAAAGACAGAGAAAAATAGCTCTGTAATGTGTTTTTCTTCTCAAGTGTCTTTATACTTACTCTGCTAGTCACTGGTAACAGTTTTTCCAAGAACTGCAACCATTCAAAAATGAACTCTGCTTTTTGAAATTCACCAAGCTGGTTATACGCTTCTTCATTTAGTAGTAAACTGTGAGCTAACTCCATTCCTTGCAATTTTCCTCAAATCTCTCCTCAAATACTGCAGAATACAAAAACCCCAAAAAACTACCAGAACGGTGTTACTCAGTCAGGCTTTCTCCCTCATTAATATCTGATGACTGAATCAGAAGTTTGAACACCTAAACAGAAAAAGAAAAAAATATTTACTAGAGTGTCAGCAATCATATTATATTCATGCTTGGCTTATTAAAACTAATTTTGCAAAGGAAAACTTAAAATAAATTAAACAAAACCCAGTAGTTTTATTTAGGTGGCTTCAGTAATGCTTAAATGTTTTTGGAAATGAGATCATATGCCAAAGTTAAATATACTTCAGAATATATCAGAGGGGTTCTCACACTATTTTTCCTTCCTCTTGTTTTGCATGAAGTGAGGTTTTCTAGTACCTGATCACACCTATACCTGAAAGTAATGACCAAGCAGCCCCAAGCTCAATGACTTTTGCTATCTAGAACTAAGTGAAGCAATGGCAGTAACCTACACCTAACAAACTTATTATTCAAACACTTCTTGTACTCTCAATGCACAGTAAAGCACAAAGAAAAAAAGAAAGCTTCACTGCTGAACAAACCTCTAACGCTGCCTTTTTTCAAACACCCTCCCTCAAAACAAGAATTTTTCAAAAATTCAAAGTTCAAAAGAAGCTATGTTTTACTTATATCTCTTGGACTGTTTTAGGAATTTACACATTGTAAATAAGCATAACTAGAAGTAAACCAAGATAAAAAATACTACTTTTATAGCCTTTGTTTTTCTTCCTCCACTATTCAAACAATGTGTAGCCTCAAACTACAAAATATAACATTCTGTAGACTTCGCAAACAAAAATAGTCAAGGAGATTCTGGTAGAATGTCAACTATATTTTAAACTCCCAGACAAATTATCCTTTCCAGAGGTCACCAAGACTGGTGAACACATATTTTTTCCCTATGCAGTATTATAGTGTAAAATAGTCCATTGAACAGTAAATAGCCAATACAAAGCAATGGTAAATAATTCAGTACTTGGGTTGTCATCAAATGCACAGCAAGCTATCTTTACTGCTTTCTACATATTTTTATGTAAAATTTACTCACAAAGGTAATCAGTCAGATCTGATTTACTATAATGAACTATCACTTCAAATTTACCTGAAATACCAGACAGCTTGACAAAGACCACACTGTAAAATGACAGGCAGAGATAAATACGCATAGCTCATTAAACCTACACGTATTTTATCTGCCTAGGTACAAAAACGTTCCCAATTTACCAGTTATCTCACTCCTAGAACACTCACAGAACTGAATTCTATCCTCAGTTTTTGCAACATACAAAAAAAGTAGGATTACACATCTCACTGAATATTTGAGTGGAGATTCATCACTGCTTAGCACAGAAATTACATGTAGAGGTCACAATCACTCCTTTTTTCCTCACCTAAGGCCTGTGCCAGTGTCTACTATCTCTGAATCACCTACTACCACAGAAACTGATTCAACTTACATATTCAGCTGAGGATTACAAGTCACAGCTGTTTTCCCCAACCAAACAGATCACAGATTGTTGCCATGCATTGGCAATTAACTTACCTAGCAGATAATTTCTCCTCATGGTAAAAAATGTGTCTCTCTTGCTCCAGATTCTTGAATAAAGGACGTCAAGAACTTGATTTTCTAGAGAAAGAATTAACATAAAGATCACCTTTAGGAAAGCACAAGATACAAGTGTCTGTTCTACAGAAAACAAGAAATTCTGAAGTCTTGCAATACTGACAATTTTTATTAAGTAATAGCTCACCAAACAGGCACTAGACTGGAGCTCCATAAATATTACTAGCTCTTTATATGTTACATTTAAATTGGGCAGGCACACCATATTTGGTTCATTTCACTATGGAAACCACCTTTTTTATTTCTGTTTTGTTAAATCAGTTCTAAATTCTAAACCAAAAAAAGTAAGCTCAGAGAGCTAAATATCAAAATTATTTTCTAGAAAGATGATCCCAGTGCCTTTGTAAGACCTATGTTACTTCAACACATCTGAAAATGCATAGGTGCAAAAAAATATATTATATTAGTCTGGAATGCTATCATAAATTTCCACATCCTTATCACTAAGTAATAAATAACCAGTCAGCATTCATGTCAAAATCGACAACCAGCAGAACGGGCAAAGGTAACTCAACTGTTCTGAAAAATTAATGTACAAGACTATGGATACAACAAGACATGAAGACTACCAATCCATTCTCCTAACTCCCAGATATAATTCTAATATTAGAATCACTGGGCAAAAACATTTGCTTTTAAACCTCACTCCACTTGAATTTAGTCTGGCAGGATATGAAATACAGATTGCATGCTACTTTAAAAGTAATTACTTTTCAATCAAGTCTTTAAAAGACTGAACACTGGTTCAATCTGGTAAAGAAAAGACTCCAGGGGACCTAACAGCAGCCTTTACAAGGGAAGGTTACCAAGAAGATGAAGACAGGTTCTTTACTGAGGTGTATGGGAGGGAATAATACAAGAAGTGTCATCAATTAAAACAAGGAGGGTTCCAACTTGATAGAAGAAAAGATCTTATCTGTAAGGATTATCAGCCACTGGGACTGGAGCAGAGAGGCTGCAGAACCTTCAACCGTAGCGGTTTCTAAGACTTGACTGGACAAAGCCCTAAGCAACCCCATCAATTTATTATTGTAACTTGTTTCTAAATAAGACACTTCTACTGTATAGCACACATTTGCAAAAATAATCTAGATTTGGGGGGGTGTCTAAGTTAAAAAAAAAAAATTATGGTGTAGTTGCTGATCTCTATAATGAAAACCTGCTAACATGGCTAGAAACACTAGCATTTCTCAAAGGAAAGACTATCAGTGTTGAATTATAGAGGCTGACTGTTTATTATGCAAGATTTAATTTTGTAGAAACTGAGAACTGCCCATGCAGCAAAAAATTCACAGACCTGATCTTTCCAGCACTGGTCAACGAGCAAACCTGGGTTCCATGAAGCTACATACAATGCAGTACACTCTCCACCCTATTCAAAAAACTTATCCCAAACACTTATTGAGACTCCCTTTAATAAGCTGTAAGCCTGCACACCAGGAGATACTTATGAAGCTTCAAAAATAGTAATAAAAAAGCGGCACAGGCATACAAACTTGAGAAGAAAGGCAAGAACGTAGGGAATCAAGTTTTTACTGCAGCATATCGGTTTTGCAATCAGAGTGGAGAAAAACACAAAAGGCACAGTGCTTACAATGCTATGTAAAACAGAACACAAGCACAGAATGTGGGGACAAGCTGCACTTGATTAATAGTAAATACATACATATTTAATAAAATATAATATTGTTTAAAATATACATTTTAATTGTATACAAGCTGTTACTAGGCAATTCCTAAGTGCAGAAGAAGACATCAGACCTAAACACATATCATCCAGACATGGGTGCAACTCTGCTGTAATTAGAGGCGTGGCACAGACACGTGGTGGGCTGCAAGTACGATGAAAGGCTGAAGGCTACACCAGCCACTGCAGGTATTACAGTTTCTTGAACATTATCGCACACTAGTAAATCGATGCAAGTACAACCTAAGCATGAAAAGATGCATCTATATTCACATGAAACCCATGTTTAAAAATGTTGAATTAGTTGATAGTCCCTTTCCCCTGGTACTATCATTTTGAAGCTTCTCAATCTGAAAAAGACATCTGGAAAAATAAATGTGACATATAATTGAATAAAACACGTACTATGCCATCAACAAAAATGAAAAGGCATACATGGCTGATAAAAAAAAATATCTTAATTTTCTAGCTAGGATGATGCACCATCCTTTTGGTTTTGTCTTTAGATAACTGAAGTAATAACAAGATTTACTTTCCCATCAGTGCTACAAAAGCAGATCAATCAGAAATACCTCTTTTTTCCTACGAGGTAAATTTATTTTAGATTTATACTATGCTACAAAACTGTCACAAAGATTTGCTGGACAAGGCAAAAGTTATTCCTACTTATTATTGATGAAAAATTTTTCATTTGCCTACTGCTGATTTGGCAAGCAGGATTCTTCAAGACTGATCGGAAAAGAGCTCAGAAAAGCTCTTAGTACCAGCACTAGATGGAATGCTGGCCTGTGAATTGAAAGGAATATAGCATGAATCAAGCATTAAAAGGCGACAGCAACTGAGTTTCTAAGTTCCTGACTAACCACAAAGAGAAAAAAGGGACTTGCAGTCTTCTTATAAAAAAAATAAATAATGGTAACTGAACCAGGGTGAGATCGATCTGAGTAGCTGTCTTTAGTAACTGCCTTTAAACTATGAGAACCAACACATCACCCCTGTTCTTAGATAAGTAATCTCCTCAGGCTTCAAAAGCTGAGGGAAGCAGTCCATAGACTGTTGCAGTTCTTTCACATGAAAGTCTAAGACAAAAATTAATACACAAAAAATGAAAAGCTATAAGCAATAGTGGCAACTTAATGAATTTTACTTTTCTCCTTCCTTCCACCTCACGGCACAGTTTGTGTCTCCATTAAGCAAAAAAAGCAATCTGCACTAAAACAGACTTCTAACTGATCTCTCACTGAAAAAACCCTTTAAACTATGACTCATTACTTCAAGGAAGACCAGCATAAGCAATGGAAACTACTCCACAAATCAAGTATGTACTTAGAAATTAAATTTCTTTAAAGATCACTCACATTTGATTTCGTGTTGTTCCAGCAGCTTGTCTCTCTTTGCCAGGAACACATGCTGCCCAAACAGAAATCAGATCAACCTCAGCTCTCTGAGCATGATACTTAGATGAGGATCTAGAATATAATCTAGATGAGGATCTAGGTCCTTTTAACTTATCTTAACAATTATTTATATTTTTCTACTATCACAAGTATTAAAATAATTCTGCATTAAATCTGATATAATAAAAATGTGGACTCAATTTTGTACCAAAGACTAGTCTAGCAGAGAAGTACAAATGACATTATTCTTCTAAGAAATGTTCACTATTACTCATTGCCAGTAATGAGTAATAGTAAAAAACGAGTAATGGGTAATAGTAACGAGTAAGATTTAAAAATGACCAGCAATAATTACCAGTGTTTTCATAACAGCTGCCATTGGGCTGACTACACAATCAATGCCATAACCATCACACTGCTGAAATACAGAGCTGAAGCATGTTCATTAGCTTCAAGCTGTCCATCACAGTGCTATTTTAACTGATTTCAAATTCATGTTTTTCTCCTCAGAAAGCAAGATCTATCATCCATCTAACAAGTGAAGCAATATATTTAAGAGAAAGCCTTCCAGCGTGACGCGTTTAGTTCTAGTCATTAGTAGTTTTCAGATCAATGTTACTCCTGCAGCAGTTTTAAAAGTTTAATGGGATGATCATTACCCATGCATCTGAGCTGACTGCATGGCAAGACCATCAATGCTCAGGCCTATGTTAAGCCCTAGCACATACCTGTTTAGAGTATCTCCCAAACAAACAAAACTCCTGCCCAGCTCCCTCGGGCTTACTTCTGACAAGAGAAACTGAGTATGATGCTCCTTTTGCCAGCTGGGCTGAAACACCACCTTAAAGCACCAGCCAAATTCAGCTATTAATGAATGAAACACTGACCAAAATTCAGTAGTTATAGTGTATTGTTTATGCTAGTAGGCAAACAGAAGGAGGCATGGAGGTGTGGAGGAGGTGAAAAGTGCAGGATCAAATTCCCAGCAACTTCAGACAGGAGACTTGATTGCCTGGGAAATGAAGGATTCCATTATCTTCAGCTGTAATCTATAGCATTTATATGTGTTTATAGCACACACAGAAATAATTTAAATAAACTAAAATGACAGAATCTTAACATCTTGATAAGAAACAAAGAAAGAACTACAACTCCAGCTCAGATGAGCTTGGAGTTTAGACACTGTAAATATACTGAACTGGGGATATGCAACAGCTAGAGAAAAGTATTAATTATTACGCAAAAGACAGGGCAGCCTTTGTTTACTTATTGACTTCTTCAGAGTACTACCAACTAACACAGAGAAGCAAAATCTGCCTCAAAATCTTCAGTAAGAGAAGGAAAAGCTAAATGAAAGTGTCAGCGTAAGTACATCAGTAGTCCAGTATCCTTTGTGTGGCAGGATCTTCAGCATTCAGCCAACTTGTGTCTTTTCTCTGTATACAGAACTCTGTAGTTTTTGCTCCGCAGAGCCACGTGAAGCAATGGCAGGTAACTGCTGGTCCCGAAAAAAAACACGTGCAGAGGGGTCAACGTGCTCAGCAGTGCCAATCACTCTTGGCCATGCATTCAACTGGAAAAAACCTGAGAATTTCATGTGTTCTTTCACTGCTTTCTCGTGTGTTGTTTCAGAGAAAACATACAAGCAAATTTAGGGCATTTCAGCACCAAGACAAGGGCAGGGGGAAGAAAGAGAACGATAACTTCCCTGAAGACTGTTTCTTTAGCAGATGCATTGGTATGTTGAATTGATTAAACCCTTGATGAGGAGGACTATGAAGAGGTTATTAAACCAGAGTCCAGTCTTTCAATGCATAGACACATGCTTGAATTTATCAGTGATCAGTTACAGCAATTTGGAGCAAATTACTCCTTGGCATCAGACAGACTTGATTCCTTTTCATCCCGAATTAATATACTACCATGAGAATGCCAGGCATATGGCAGTGTTACGTTACGCTGGTCAGCAGTAGGGAAATTTGAAGGCAAGCATGGAGAAAAGGAGAAAAGAAAACTAACAGTGATGTTCGACAGCAGTTTGCAAGAACAGGCCACAAGAGAAAGTCATCACAAGACAACAACCCAGAGCACGTGGAAAAAGAGTATCAAGCCACAGAGGAAAAGATGCAAAATTTTAAGACTTTTAACTCAAGCAGAACTGTAACTCTTTGTATCAGATTTTAAGTGCACCAGCATGTGAAAAACGCACCAGATAGTAAATCTCGCAGTTGAGTCTCATGCTTTATTGCATATTCTGTGTTATGAAGGGATTCAGTTCCACACTCACAAACGAAGCTATCTTCCTTTTTAAATAAAAATATGTACACATTTGCATCACGTGCTTGTCCCAAACAGCAAGAAGCAATGAACTATCTGTTTGACTAAGAGCCACAATAACAGATCATTACACAACCATCCGTTTCCTCTAACTACTGTTGAAGATTTCAGACTAGGACAACTTCCACTTACATTATCCAGCTTAAGAAACATGACTCTGAAATCACAGATGTTGAAACAACACCCTTTCTTTCAGGCTTTCTTCTGCTTAACAGTGTTCTGGATGAAGCAATTTGCCCCAGGAAAATTCTATCATTGAAAATTTGGTAGCATTTACCAAACGGGTACTCATTAAAGATGCATTCCAAGTGCATCTTCATATATTGCATCTTCCATGTAGGTCTTGCCGTGTTCACACAGCGTTTCACGCTGTGCTAAAGAACAAATAGCGCACAGCCCAAACAGAATTCTTCTTAAGTTTCTCAGCTACTTTCATCTGTGTTGCAAAACAAAAGTGGTGTATTTTGATGTTTTGTGAACAATGATGCTCATACAAAGTAGTTGTGTACTCCCACAGGAACAGTTCCAAACGACTGGTTTTCCTAGCTAAATGCTTATCAAACGTTATCGATTTCCAAGTTTCAGTAGAATCACCCTGTATCTGAAAAAGCAATAATGCGTAAGATCTAAGTGAAATCGATCAGAATCCTTGTTTTGGGCTTGCTGATTTAAAAAATATTAACACAAAGAATGTGACCACCCACAGCCCTCATACATAACGGTGACATTGGTAAGAACTACAACACAATATACATTTGCTGAAGTGTGAAAGAAATAACAAGACAATGTCTTCTAGGAATACTGAATGATTTCTGTGAAGTTTTGAGGACAAAGCTTGACATAATTAGAGAAAAAAATACCCTGAAAAAAAGTGCCTGGAAATGCAATAGCTGTTTCAGCAACAAAAAGCATCCAAGACATTTTTTAACACTCAAATTTTGGATGACATTCATTCATCATGTTAAACAGTACATATACTTTGCTTTCATGTTTCTTATCTTCGCTTTATCTCCACACAAGAATAACTATTCTAGAAAACCAAGAAACAGCTACAGTCAGTTACAGAGAAACATAAATCAACCATTTCCTGAGCTCCACAGCAGGCACTACTGCCACACTCTGTCCCCCCTAGCACTCACAACTCTTAAATATTATCTAGGTTCATTTCTGAAAGTTTCACTCAAAAGATAAAGTTGGCTCCGTTACAGAGATCTCAGAACATGATTTTATTTAAAGGCAACCTCGCAAACTGCATATAAAAAACTAACTAATGCTTCTAACAGTTTGAAAACCCGTGTCATATCTGTAAGTCAAGTGAGTTTAGAAGATTTTTTTTTTCCCCAAAATTTTACAAACCGAACTTTAAATAGCAGTAACTAGCTCCAGTCTGAATAAAAATGCATAGAATGCTTTGGTTTTATTTCTTTGCAGGTTTGAAGACCGGTGTGACAGCAAGGCAAGTGCATAAAAAACACAGAAGAATAAACACCCACCTAAATCTTAACAATATTTTCAATATATATCTGGACATAGCTTTATTCCTGACAATGTTGTAGGCAATACTGTTTATCGAATATGGACAAAATATATCAAACCAAGTATACTGACAGGGTGGGGTTTTTTGCCACAGTGACAGCAGCTACAGGAAATTAAGTTCTTGGATAAAATGTTAAATTTACTTACAGTAGGTAATAGATATGGATATAGATAATCCAAAATGCAGGCTGATTTTAGCTACCAATTTTCCATTAAGATAAACACTGAATCCAGTCTAGCCTAGCAGGAATTTTTTGATGAACATATCCCAAAATCCTGGAAAAGTATACTTATTTTTCCTGAAAATCATTACAGCTATCTATAGTATAGGTAAGCTAGTACTATACTATAAGCTAGTACTACTAAGCATAGTACTAGTTAAACTAGTGCTATGACTAGACTTCAACTGCACTGAAACACATCGACACAAATTCAGGAGCAGCAGAAGCCCTCACAGGTGCAGGCTCTGCAGGAGACTTGTTTGGCAGATCAGAGACCCCTATCCAGGCATAAATCACTGACATACCTCACTGCAATGGTTGATTCTTTAGATATTTTAAATGGCTGTTCCCCAAAGAAAACTCCAAATCAGCTCAAAAAATGTAACCACATAGAGATGTCAAGATTTTTTTGTTTGCAATGTAGATGTAGACATACTTCATGTCTTCTCTAACGTTCTGCTTCCTTAAAAAGAGTAGAAAATGTAATGGTAAAAACTGAATAGGACAAACATCCCACAAACTGAAGATATTTTTGTGAGAAGGTGTTTCTAACCTCCCACCTCATTAGGATGTTCTGAATTTTAAAACAGAAGATCATCCTGGATTGATTATCAAAGCTTTTGACACGTTCGTATGCAACATTATGAACTGATCAGTAATTCAGATTTTTTACTGACCATAAAAACAATCCTCTGTTCAAGAATAAAGCACAAAGCTTCAACCTATCGCTAGACTTAGTGTAACATTACACTGGCTTCCTCCCTTCCCCCCACACCTTCTCATTGTGTCAAACCACCAGGAAAAGGAAAAGAAACTCAAACTCCATTCAGCACACAACCAGATGTCATCTGTCTTCTGGGTCTCAATTGTTATTTCTTACGAGTTGAGATTATATACATCATGTAGCAAAACACCGAAGCATACACTATAGCTTGAGTATTTCTGAAGACAGGGAAAATATTTCTGACATATGAGGCTAAAAAAAAGCTTGGTACAATTCACAGCCAAAAGTATAAATATCTCATCTTACTAAGGCAACCCCCAAACTTAAACATTACAAATAATGAATCCAAACTTAGAAAAGTACCTAATTTCATTTACAGAAGCACAAAGCTGAACTCAACTTTATCTGCCTTCCTCCTCTCTTATCACCCTCCCACGCCTATCTCAATAAACTTTACTTACTTGAAGTAAATTTGCGATGTCTATTACTCTTTCTCTCACTCCAAAATGTCAACACTAATGCAACTTTACGGGTTTTAAGTCCCTGTGCAGTTTTTCACCAGCTATATTGTGTAGACCGGCTCACCGTGCTACCCTGACAGCCAGGAATCCAAGCTGCAGAAGCCTGCAGTAACATTCCTGCATACCAGAACGCGCAGCACCGCTACCCTTCCCCCAGAATATACTTAAGTACCAAGTTTTATAACAAAATAAAAAAACAGACCCGAAACCCATGCAACCCCACCGCAAGCGAGTGCCACATCCGTCCCTGCCGCCTCAGGATCTGCACCGGCCCGTACGAGGCCGGCGCCCGCCCTCGCCCCGTTCCCGCCTGCCCCGAGCAGGGGCACGGCCGCTCTCCCGCCCCCCCCCGTGGCACCCGTACCCGTGCGGCGCGGGGGGGCGACACTCGGCCGGCACCACGCCTGCGGCGGCTCCCCTCGCCCCCCGGCGGGACCCTGCTCCACGCCCCTCAGGAGGGTGAGACCTGCCCCGCAGCGCCGGGGCGGGACGGTGCGGGATGAGGGAGCCCGGGAGCCGTCCGGCTGCCGGCGGGAGAGCCGACGTGCCTGCCTCGCCCACCTACCCGCCCCGGCGGCTCCGGGGGTGATCGAGCACTTTCCAGACGCAGGCCGCGGGCAGCCGCAGCCCCTCAGCGAGCGCCCCGGCTGCCCCCGGCCCTTCAGTCCGCCTTCACGCAACTCCTCACCCCGCGCCGCGCCCCGCGCATCCCCTCCCTCCCACCCGGCGGGCGCCTGGCACCCCGCCGTTTTAGGGACACCCCGCTGTTTTAGCGGCGCCCCCGCCGGCTCCGTGGCCCCCGCCGGGCCTCCGAGCCCTCACCCAGGCGGCGGCCGGGGCTCCCCGCGCTCCCCACCTCAGCCCCTCGGGCGCCCGCTCCCCGCCTGCCCCGGCGGCTGAGGGGACAGAAGCGGCGCCCTCCGCCCCTCCCCTCCCGCCCGCGGTACCTGGCTGGCACGGCGTGGCTGGGCTCGCCCCGCCGCAAGGCTCCTGTGCCGCTGCGGGGCTCGGCTCCGTCCGCCCGCCCTCCTCCGGCGCGGGGGGGCGGCGGGGGCCTGCGCCCGGGCCGCCGCCGCCGCCGCCCGCCGGCGGGGGAGGGCGGGGAGTGGGGAGGGCGCCGCCGTTGCTCAGGGCTGTGCAATCGGGCCCGGAGCCATCGAGCGCCCGCGGGGGCCAGCGCGGGCCTGGGCGCTGCCAGGGGCGGGAGCGGCCCGGGGGAGCGCGGGGCCCGGGGCGGCGGCGGGCGGGAGCCGCGACGGGCCGGCGGGGCCGGGGTCGGCGCCCCGGGGGGCGGTCGGCGGCGCTGCAGGCCCCGGGGCGGGCGCAGCCCGGAGCTGGCGCGCTGCCACCGAAAGCAGCACCACAAAATCCCCTCGGGGCTTCTTTTTTTGAAGGTAACTGGGTCGGCACCGCCGAGGTTCGTCCCTGGCTCTGCTCAGCGCCTGCCCGCAGGCACCCACCTGTGCTTCCTGAGGGGCACGGAGCCCTGCGCCAGCACAGTGGCAGAAACACCCCGTTTATGCGCCCACTCATCTGTCAAACCCAACATCTGCAAAAGTTCTTGCACTTGGGTTTTACCGGTGTCAGTTTTGCACCCAAATGGAAATGGGATCCCAAATCAGGGAGTCGCTCTGTGTCTTACTGACAAGGTCAGGCACAGGGTCCCCCGGGATTTTCATCTGGTTTCTTCTGCTGCCTATGTGCTCCAAATGAAAGATATTGCTGCATCACTGGGAATAACTTCCACCCTTTGAAATTTTCATACAAGAATTCACTGGACATGAGAACATTTATTTTTGGGGTGATTTTCTTTTCTGAATTCTGTCATCAGAGTTTAAGTTCTGTCTTAAGGCGAAAATATGTCATAACCTTTTTTTTAGTTTAAAAATAAACAAACAATAATGTTGTTGCAGTTTGTAGCTGATGTCCACTCTCATCTGGACTGTTTTGCGTCCTGCTAACTACCTAGCAGAGCAAACTAGAAGACAAACATCAGGTCCAGTTTCTGCTGGCAACAAGTTAGTTTGGTGGGATTGAGCTGTTCTGTTTTAATTTAATATCTTTAATACCTTAGTTGCTGCTACAGAGTTGGTGAAGAAATAATGCCTTCTGGAATTGAAGACTGGTTTTGACTAGACAACAATCTTAAAGATAATCTTTTTTCTTTTTCTTCCCACAGTGTGACACTGGTTAAATCTCAGAATAGAAAACTAAAAATCCTCTCCACGAACTGGGTTCTCTGGGGCCGTCTTCTCTGAAGTGGTGCAAACCATCATGGGGAGGGAATAATGCCTGGGACATGTAAGCGCAGGAGCTGAAATCATGTCTAACCCTTACATAAGCTTGTAAATTCAGTTTCGAAAAAGTTCCGCATTTACATACAGTGTGATCCTCTGTGAACATCTGTATTCAGTCATGTAGATGATAACCACTGAGGAATATTTCACAGAGTGCATGCAGAACTGCCTGAGTGCATTTTGCTATAGGTGCCAAGAGCACCAGGCTGCATTACCATATATGGATACTGGTTTCATTTTTACTGAATCACCCGTGATAAAGAAACATGAGCATCGATGCAAAAAAATTCTGCCAATGGATGTGGTAATGAAGAATACATAAATGCCTCAAATGTGAAGCAGAAAACTATCTCCATAGCGTATTTCACAGAAATTGACTCTACAGACTCCTACTGGTGTGAAGGTGTTAACCCCTGCTATCGAAAATAACAAACCCCCAGGAAAGAGTTATTTGCTCAGTTAACCTCATTTTGATCAGAAGATGAGTTGCTGCTGCTCAGCATAAAGCAATCTGCCATTCAACTTGTGAGAAAGGTCAACTGAACTATTTATATTCAAAGAATGTTGGTGCTATGACGTTTCCCACAATGAACTCCAGAAAAACAAAGGCTGCTCTATTTGACAGTCCTGAGGTAACAGAAAGACCTGGTAATATTTGTGAAGAATTGATCATGTTTAGCTCAGAAACAAACAAAACCAAATCTGGAATAATTTTTAGGGTTGCTTTGTGCCAGCAGTGCTTACATGAGGGTAAGAATCCGTGTTTATTGGATTTATAGCTAACCTTGATTCTTTAATATGATTTTTTCCATAAATTGGTCAGCGAAGTCAATGGAGTGTTAACATGCACTGATTCAAATTAGCATCTACTTCAGCAGTTGACGCGTGACATTTTTATCTTTCCCCTTTTCAATCTGAAATAAAAAATATTGCCATAGAAGTTCATAGTATTCTGTTCCAAAACAGACAAAAATAGGACAATTAAATGTATTCACCATGTATTAATTCAATTTCCCCTTTCCCCATTAGTCCTGACTGAGCTTCAATAGCAAATTACTTAATAAAGTGAGCAACTGGCAAATAATTGCAATGCACAAACCTACAGATTAGTCTTCTCATTAGTTAGTCTGTTTCAGTAAAGTGGGCTGACCGATTTAGAGCATGAATCAGTTCTGCCATACAAATTCCAGTCGTAATAGAATATCTATATAGTCACATATGCCTCTGAGCAAAATATTTTCTTTCTTACAGCTTTATAACCCTCAGTGACTCTAGAGGAATAGAAAAGAATGTACTCCTCCTTTGAATTCAGTGGGACCATCTATATGCGAGTAAGAATCACATGACTAGGGGCCTGATTTTAAAGCAAATGAAACATCACCAAATAAATACATAGCAAACAAAACCAAATTCCATTATGTTTTTTAAATCCGTAACAAGTAATTTGATTTATTTAGATTAATTATAAGATCAAACATTTAGTTTTACTTACTTTTTGCAATTGTTATACAGTCAACACACCCATTTAAGTACAGACTCAGATTATTAAGGTCTTTTAGATTTGGCTTTTATCTAAGTAAGGTTATTAATCTGCCTACAAACATTATAACATGCTGATTTCTAGAACTGCTGCAGCCCTTAGCATCCATGGCTGTCCGTCAGTGTTCCCTCAGTAGAGACACTAACTACGCGTGTGTTTCTAATTCCAGAAGTGAAACATTCAGGTCTCTAGAGTAGCTGCCTTCTGGAGATATGTGGAATCCAATACAGTGTTCTGTCCTAGCTTTTGCAGAGCCTTAGTTACCAATCTTTCTCTTTTATACATTGAATATTGAAAATTGTATATTGTTTTATTTCATGCTTAAATACTGCTAGACTTCTCTCCATTCCCAACACAGTTGCTTTTTGTACTACTGCAAAATACAAGGCCTGAATTCCTGCCAAGCAATTACACAGTCCTGCTGTTATTTTTAATCCTAAAACATAAATAAAAGTATTATGCAGGCCTAGATAATGTTAGATACAACTACCAAAATGGAAGTGGGAAATAAGAAAGGGAAATGAGTCCTATCAAAACCACAACACATACATCTCATCAATCTTCTGTAGTAAAAATTAATAACATTTTTTTTAGAATTTTAATATTGAATTCCTGAAGAATCCTGGATAAAGTATTCTGACAAGAATTAGCTGAACATTAATGAGATCTAGGGGTGGACTGCCAACTGAGTATTAAGGCCTCCCAAGAACGTTTTGCTTTCACTGTCAATGCAAAACCTTCGTTGCAATCTCTTTTCTAATGGAGTGCATCTAAATAGCCTTAAGCTCCTTACTTGCACATTTTTAATACATACTGATGTAATAGGGCATATATTGTGGCACTTTCACAGGCAATAGAATGAAAGTGAATGGAAAGCAATGTTAAATTCAGAGTTACAGGATACCTAAATATATATATCAACAGTGGGACAGGAATACCATTTATTTGCTTTTCCATGCTGTCTGTGTCATTCCTTTTTTAGAAATAGCATGGGGTGTTGTTTGTAGTGATACTGCATCGTTCATTGAGGTACTCTGTGGACACGAACCTAAGTCACATTTGTGAGGCAGAGGCTGAAGTAGGAGGTAGTGAAAGGCAAATTCCTGTAGCTCCAACAAAGGTGAAGAGAGGTGAGTGCATACTGCCTTCTGACACAAGAAGAGGAATAGAGGTGATTTTTTGCCTTTAGTAAAAGAGGAAAAAATCAGTGGTTTTAAACCTCTTTTCCCCCCATTTTCACTCTTTCTTTGTCTCACACGTGGAAAAAGTGGAGCAGAAAATTGCTTTGCCCAAAGCCACACACTGGCAGTAATTGAACTAGTGGACAGCATTGGTTTAAATAGAAAATGGGCAATACATTCATCCTATTCAGGCTATTCTAACTGCTGTTTCTGTCTCTTGTCCACATATACCATTTACTTTTTAACTATAGCTGCACAGCACTTCTAGTAGCAGAATCTTGTAGGGATTCACAAATTTTGAGTTGCTGACAAAGAACTTCAAGAAAATAAGAAGGAATAGGAGATACCAAATTCACCAAATTCTTAAGAGACAGTCTCAAATTTTGGGTGCTGTTTTCCCAAGAAAGAGTTTAAGGAGACAGGTCTGAGTTCTCTTGTTGTCCAGCAGTTGTGACCCTGATTTCTGATATAAAGCAGCAGCTGATGGATCTCACAGAGAATCCAGCCTCACTGTAACGTGCAGTACACTAAACATGGTGATAGACATTATTTTGTTCAATGTAGTCTTAAGTAGCAACACACTGAAAAAACCTAAATAGCCATTTATTAGATGAGAACTGAGATGCAAAGAAGTTAAGCAATCAAGCCAGTCACATCGGGGTTTGGTGGCAGACCTCAGGTAATGCCTGTGGATTTCCGGAGACCACTCTAGCCCTCTGTGGCATACTGCCACTCCAGCTTCAGAAGAGAAACTTTATGTGTTTGAAGGAGGCCAGACAGATAGCAAAGTAGAAACTATTAAAGACTAAAGCAGAAAATAATGGAAGCTTAAAAGATTCATACCTCCTTCTCCAAAGAAGCTGTTTTTATGCCAGAGGTGAGATAGAGATTCACTAGATCGTACTTTTAAATCCAAGTAGATGCCTCAGACTGACGGAACTTTGTTCTTAAGGAGGGGCCAAAGAGCAGTGATTGCATTGAGTCACAATGAAGAAAGAAAGTGTCATGCAGCTTTTGTGGTAAATGAAATCAGACATCACAGCTGCATTAAAGGACCTGGTGAAAACCACCATAGATGCTGGCTAATATCTAGCAGCCCATCAAGTGGGTGCCATTTCAGCATGGGGAAGCAACTGCCTGCAGGAGCTGTTAGGTGCAGAATCTTGTTATGGGCAAAAAGAAACCCACCCTATGTGTAAAGTCTCATGAGATTTATTATTAATATAATTGTAACCTAAACAGTCAAATCAAAGAATTATTATTAGTCCAGATCTAATTATTGCAGAAAAAGAAAGGAAATAAAACCAAGGACATTTTATAGAAAGTCTCAATAATACTACTACAGTTAAAATCATTACGCGTGTGCTATCTAGTACCTATGCCTTCTGGTGTCATGCTTACCCTTTCATCTCCCTGTGGCTTCCAGCTGGTGGAGGGAGCACAGTGGATCAACAACATCCCAAGTCCTGTGCGTGTAGGAGTACGATGCTGGTGTTTATGGTTTCTTTTTCTTTCTCTCCCACCTGGGGCTATTTTTACGTGTTTTCTAATAGAAATGGCTTTTTCTTCACTAGTCTGCAACTATGTGTTTTGTATTTCATTTATCTTAAGACACTCATTCTTTCTTCTCTGTTTTACCCCCAAGACTAGTTTTGTCCAGCTTCAGGTCTGCATTTCTTTAACTGACTGTTGGCAAGTTGTTTATAGCCTTGGGGTTTGCAGTGCCAGTCTCTGCCCCATCTCTCATCACCCCGTGCCTCTACGTTACACCGCAGCTGGTGTCTTCACTTCTCAAGGTTGCTGCTGTTCCAACAGGCCTTTATTTCTGTACACTGTAACATATGTTAAAGTCATAAATACATCATTCTACAGAGAATAACTACTTATTATTAATATCTATATGAAAACTGTGGTTACACCATACAAAGCAAAAGTAAACCAAAATTAGCCACAGTCTCCGGTCATTAGAAAAGTTGTTGTTACAGCTAAATCAAGTAAAACCAAAGCTCCAAGATCAGGGAAAGTTCAGAAAAAGCACACATGATAAACCTCTGTCCTCAGGTCTTGTAAATTCAGGACAGAGCCTGTGGACAGTTACTAGCAATAGCAATACAGTTGCAGCATTGTTACTAGTATTACTGGACTACATGCTGTTTATTACCTTCCAGTTCTAGATTAATATTTGTACGTTGCATACTGTATGTAGCAGCAGAGGTGAGTACTTCCACAAAGGGCATGGGAAGGAAGCAAGAATACTGCTGACTAGAAAACAAGCCACTGCACCCGAACTCGTTAGTTTTATGGCACAGTTCATAGTCCACGCACTCTCAGCTTAGACACGCTGGGTGTGTACGCTGCAAACAAGGTTGCAGAAACCTCATGTAACAATTACTGTGTGACAGTTGAATTGGAGGCCACACTAGAATAGCATAATGATGACTCCTGATTTTATAGTTTATTTCAAGGAAGTGGGGAATATTAAGCATCTTCCAATAGCTATTCTTTAAATATAGAACAGGATAATTATTTGAGCTTTTGTCTAGTCATAGAACAGAAGTTATTTAAAGCAGTGTCAGGTCATCTGTTTAAAGCATATATTCATGGCAGAAAGGAATGAGCATTTGGCCTTGAAAAAATTTTAATCAATTTTTTCATCAGTACAGTCCATCGTGTTATTCAGAAATGGCTTCTTTCAGCAGATGGATTATGAATCAATACTAGATATAAATAAAGCAGTACAAAGGGCACAGCATTCAACAAACTGCCAATTATTAGAGCAGAAGACTGCAGAAATCAGTATTCCAAGATGGATACACAAGTAAATCAGAAACTGGCAGATAATTCACCAAGATCCCACCTTTTTACAGAAACTCCAGAATTCTGTCTGGTCCCAAAAGCCACTAAAATATACACAAATGTCTATGTGTTTTCTACGAGAGGTCAGTACAAGATGGAGTTTGGTCTGAAGTCTGTTTTTCACTAAACATTTTCAAGCCCATTCCTCTTAGAACTTGCAGAACTTGAAATATAGAGAACGAATTGCCAGGCTGCCAAGGATCTTTCTGGAGCCAGGACAAAAAAC
This sequence comes from Falco cherrug, assembly GCF_023634085.1. NCBI lineage: Eukaryota > Metazoa > Chordata > Aves > Falconiformes > Falconidae > Falco > Falco cherrug. Next base: position 59,961,021 of record NC_073703.1, read on the forward strand.
TAAAATTAAAACCTGCAGACTTTGTATTATACCTCAAAAGATCAATTCTTGAGATATACTGAATACCCACAATTCCTGTAAGGTCAGTAAAAAGTGGTATTACTCAGCACTTCTTAGAATTTGGCCTCCAACAGAAAGAGGAATAAAACAAGTTTTTTCAAGCACACAGATCATACTGAATTTTTATTAGTTATTCACATCTGGACAATCTTATTGAAATGTCACTAGTAAGAACTTAGAATATGACTCATGTCTATCATAACTGTTAATTATTAATGAATAAATATGTCATTTGGGACCTAGCTAATATTTCCAGGCTCTTAGTGTGAATAGTCATTTTCAACTGTGAGAGTGCCAGTTAGCAGGAATTCAACATCCTTAGGTATTTTATAATTATTAACCATGTATTTTATAATTATTAACCATGTATTATGTTAATCTGAAAAATCTTATTACTCTTACCAGAACTATAAGCTTTGTATCTGTTCAAAAGATGCTATTGTGATGACACAGTTTGAGCCTGCAGGTTACATGTTTAGTTATGTTTTTTTAAAAATAAGGTGAAGACAGGATATTTGTAACCACTGACCTTCAATTTAAGATTGCACAAGCTGGCATGCCAGCTAATCATGAGGTTTTAAATCTTTTCCAGAAGAATTAATTATTTAAATGGGAATTCTGGATAATTACTGCAAACCATATAATTGCCTAATTTCACTTTGAACTCTTCTAAATTACTGACTTCAAAAACCATGATGCTGCAGTAAAAGAGAAACTTGACTCACAGGATGAATGCACTTGAATCAAATTTGAATTTGCCACATTTTAACATAGCTGTTCTGTTCTTACTGTCTGACAAGACAGAATTTCCCATTTTATCTTCTTAACACCATATGTTAATAATGTTTATGACAGTACTGCATAGGGGGTCAGCTGGGAATGGGGCCCCAAATGTGCCAACACTGTATATAAAAGAAATATAAGCTAGTGTCTGCCTGGCAGATTCAATAGAGAAAAAGCTGGAAGGAAGGAATAGGGGCAGAGGGAACAATGAGATGGCAGCGTACGTCATACCATTTTTATTTTTGTTTTCATTTGAATATTCCAGTCCTTTTCTTGGGGCTCTGTTATGAAAGAATTGAGTAGACAACAAGACCAAAGTAACAAGGACACAGACCAAGCTATAGCAAGCAGCCTATCAAAACACATCAGAGGAGATTTTGGAGTGCAAACTTCACAAAAGCAATTCAGTGGTACTGCCTTGACTTCAGTTTCCAGATGTGCCTCACTTTTTCTTCCCTCTCCAGTCCTAGTACTACCTTAAGTATCACACCCCTACACACTCTGGATGAGGCGGATGGACTTTGTTATTTAGTATCTACTCTCTAAGAGGCTAAAAGTTCAGTGAATTTGTGCTTTCAATATATCTGTTAGCTAGAAAGCATTGCTATATTATAGAAAGAAAAGAGAAAGACAAAACTCATCTGACTCAGGAAATCTAGGAACAATTAAGTAAAATTATGGCATTCTTTAATCTATAAACTTCACTTCCTCAAGCATACTTTACAATAGCTAATACATGTAATGCTTTTGTCATTATTTTGCTGTAAGAAACATATACATTATCCCATTTTTGTTAGTAAAGGCTTCCAAATTAGGTATCTTTGTTGAATCAGTATGAACAATTACTTTGAGCACTTCTGATGAATAAGGACATACAATTACTTTGAGCACTTCTGATGAATAAGGACATAAAACACATACTCATTTCACAAAGCAGTCTCAGTCATCCTTCTATTTAATAGGATTGGCATCACCAGTACAGATGAGTGAAATTCTTTCTTACACTGTTATCTACCAAACCATTTAAGTACATTAATGCTTAGAAATGAAGGGGAAGAGGTAAAAAAAAAAAAACAAAAAACCAAAGACAACTGCCCCCAACATTTGCAAGCCAGTACTGTACCCAGGATATAATTTTTTTTTTTTTCAAAATTCAATCATATGAGTGTAAGGTCCATTTGTATCCAGTTTTAACACCTGCCTGTTTCCATATGTGCCGTGCTTGACGAGAACGCCAGCTTCCATGCATTTGGCATTGGCAGCCAGCTCTTTTTCACACAAAGTCACAAACTGAGAATAAAGTTCCAGTCCCTTTTCTTTTTCAATGTTTGCATGGTACTGCATCTTTCTCCCCTTTGGTTTACCACCTAGGGTAGCTTGTGGTATGATTAGCACATCCCCTGGTAAATCAAGAACAGAAACGTACTCGCCGTTTTCATTTTCACTTAACTTAACATTCAACAGCATATTGACTGCAAATAAAAATAAAGGTAAGAGTTAGTGTAACTGAAATAAATTAAACAGGACCTAATATAACATCATAAACAAAATTCTGAAATATTGTGATGCACAAACAACTATTCAAATAAAAGAAACTGCTTATTAATGAAATGAAACAAGGACAGTCAATAAATATTATTAACCAACTAAGATATACGAGTATTGTGAAGAATGTGAAGGATATTTATATGTCTATTTCTATTATAATATATATTATATATACATACACACACAGTATGTCTAAAGAGTTCCTTTGGGGGGAAGTGGTTGGCTGTCTGAAATACTGAAGTTTTTTCTAGTTGGACACCCCCAAAGGAACCCCAGATCCAATCAGTGACCTTAACTTAATTGCCTGATACTCAGATAGGCAACATCTGCACAACACTACACATTGCAGGAGATAACACCATCTTCAGTGCACTTTGGAGAAGTTTCTGCCCTGACTGTCTTCATTCAGCAGGACCCAGCGCTGACCTGGGCTGCAGCCACAGCTCAGCAGTTTGGTCTCAAGTGGAGGGAGTGCCCTTCAGAGCTCCCCTTTGAGACACGCAGGTGCCAGCTTGTCTTTTGAAAGAGGAAATGGGTAGGAAGGTCAGAGATGCAATGTGGTCTATAAGCCAGAATATATAAACTTGCAAATAGAACAGATGAATTTATGATACTATATTTTCCAACGTTTCTATAACAAATCAAATAATTCCCCCAAACGTCCAACTCTCTAAAAGCTGTGAGAATACTAGTCATGCCTCCAAAAACATAGAAGTTTAATGTGGTTTGAAGCAAAAGGAGCTGAGTTGTGATTCAGAAACCAAACCCACTCATTTAAACAGTTTCAAAATATATTTAGGAAAAAATATTCTCTAAGACACACACTTTAGAAGGATGGTTGTAGTTGAATCTCCTAATAGGAAACAGAGCTTTCTTTTTCTGGCCTGTTTCAGCTGCCACACAGCTGAAAAGGTCATTACTCTCAAGTAGCACTCTCACGAAACTCTCACAAGCATGAAATCAATTTCCGTATCACAGCTTTAAATACACCCAAAGATTTCAACTTAGTTTAGCATCACAGAAAGCCTGTTCCCTCCAAGACCAAGAGAGAAGCCCCCAGGAGCTGCTCTCAGCATTTGCAGTAGCACCCATGCTTGTGCACTGCCAGGTCTTTCTGCTGGTCCCAGCAAGTAGCCTGAAATAAGACTACTGTTACACAACCTTTTGCAAAACCACTAATATCAGCTAGCCACAGAAAAGAAAAGGGGAACTTTTATCTGGAATATGTGGCATCATAGAATTTCCCAGGTGATCCAGTGCTACTGATGGTGGAAAAGAGGGAGAAGAAACGAAATAGAAGTAAAAAAGAAATCAAAACCAAACCAAAACACCTCTATCCAAAACAACAGTGGGTGAAGACAGAAATCACTAACGTTTGACCTTATCCCCAGCATCTTCTCCACTTTGATGTAAATGTTAAAGTGCATGTGGAGAAGAGGGAAAGCACTGCAGACATTCTGAACCAGAAAACTGCGCTTGAAATGCTAACTGTATATAGTAAGACTGAAATGAGATGGGAAGGACGCTGTTTAGTCATCCACCCAACTCCCTCTACTGGCTATAGTTACAAACAGCCTGCACATACAGTGAGATCAAGTGTTTAAAATACTTCTCAAATCAAACCATGAATTATTTCAAAACAGTTTCCTCTAAATTCAGTTCTGTCCTGGACTGAACCTCTTGCCTGATACACACAATATGTCAAACAGCAGGTGTAGCGCTTTCTCTGTTTGCTAGAATGTTATGATCATAGGAATTGATTTTCTGACATTGATCATGAGCAGACAGACAGAGTGAGACGTATGGACAACTGTCAAAAGAAACAAGATCAACTAAGCTTTCTTTCAGCCAGGTGATTGATTTGGAATGATGCTATCTGATTATTTTTTTTTTTACTTGTCCAAATGGCTGTTGCCTTCTCTGCTTCTACTGCTTTTCTTTTTTTCAAGCAATACAAGAATTTGTAAGGATTATTTCATACCGATTTTTGGAACAAGATCCTCATCAGCACCTTTGAAGAAGCATATGTAGACAACAAGCCCTCTCTGGATCTATGAAAGATTACAGAAAACTGTGTCAATGTTTCTCATTGTCCACCATGCACACTTACCCTTAAAACTGGTACAAAAAATGACAAAATTACACAACAAAAAAACTTCTGATAGTAGCCTTAGTTATTTAATATAGCTTCAGAAATCAAGCTTACACACCACACTGAGGAAGCTTTGCGATATATACTGATTGTCTGCACAATGCTTCTACATAGAATTAAGCCAATTTATCAGCTTCGTGTGAAGACAACTTCGGTTAGAATGTACAATATGCAGTATCAACATAGACAAGGTGATGAGATGAGTTAGTGTACTTAAATTCAGCACAGGAAATAACGTAAACTTTTTTACCATCAAACATACAGAAAAAATAATTTTCAGTGTGGATTATGTATTTATTTCCAATTATGAAACATGAAAACCAGATGAAAAACATGACAGGATTTGTCAGTGAGCTGTATGATATTTTGATGTTAAAAGTAATCTAGTACAAGCTAATTCTGAACAGTCTATCAATTAAATTGGTCGTCATATTTAAATCTTTAAATATGATGAGCAACAACTATGAAGTTGTTCAGAATATTATACAGTTGATCAAAATATTATCTATCAGTTTGGCTGAATTTTTTTTGATGAAATGGGACCCTTCCCCTGATTTCTATAAAGGATATGCCACTGCTTTAGAGGTTCAGAGAGCCTACTTGTAAAGAACTACCTGTTTGAGGGAAGGAGGAGGAAAAAGGCACAAGAACATTCTTGTGTAGCTTAGTTCACAAGGAATGTGTGTGCAAAAACCTGTGCTTTACTGAGACAAACTGATAGGCTCTGCACCCAACAGCAATTATGTCTCATGCACAAGTATACCTGAATGATTTAATTTTTCAGGAAAAAAAGCAGCATACAATATCCACAGCCATAAAGTATCTACAAAACCCTCACCACTGCTTTGTCAAGAAAAAGTATCTTTGTATTTTTGTTAGAAGAAAAATAGATGTCAGCTTATGGAATACCACCTAAGAGATGCTAACTAGACTGGGGCAGAAAGGAGTCATTAATGTTGATGTTATCAAAGCAAAAGGATAAGAAATGTGAATAGTTTCTTAAAAATACCTTTTTTAAAAACTTTTTCATCACTGTTATTTATTTTGCCTTTCCCCTTTTCTTTAGAAGATAAAGGTTTGTGATGAAGAAAACTTAGCTATACACATGAGATTTTATTCCTTTGTTATTGCAGAGATTAAACAAAATGCTAAGGGCAATGGCTGAGAAGAGCTATGCCTTCTCAACTGTTCTTCTAGTTACCAGCTTCTGGAAAAAGAGAATGCACTGTGCAGCCAAAACGTCACATGCTGAGAACTTCCCAATGGCTCCTTTCAAAACTCATTTTGACCACTGCAGAGTATTATACAGATTCCCAAATGACTGCCCTTTCTCGTAAACACCGTAAGAAATGTGGATGGCTTGAACCTCAAGTAACATTTCAAATCATCTAATCAAATAAGGGAGAGAAATGCAAGGTGCCAGAAGGTAGATATCCTTACATGCTTAGTTAAGTATTTTTACCAGAAGCAGACCAGCATCGGGATATTAATAGAGAACAACAATGCACACATACCTACTAATAAAAATGTTTGTGATAAAATAGGCCAAATGCATTTGCATTGCATGTATCTGACCACTGCATTAGAAATAAGTGGCTCTCTAATATAGCAGTCATAACAGGAAATCATTCTGAGATTTGTGACAATGGTTTTTGCAGTTTCTCATACAGTAGTAACAATACTCTGCAAGCAGCTTATTTAGAAAGACAAAAAGGTAAAGTGACATTTGCAAGTCCTAAGGCCAGATAGCTAAAGGTTAAGTAAAAACATTCAGCATTTTTCCAGCCTCTCTCATGATTTGATGCCTATTTTTGAATATACTTTTTAACACAAGACATACGTATTGGGGCAAATTAGAAGGACAGGAAGTTAAATTTAAAAGAAAATAATTCTGAGACAAGTTAAAGCTGCTAGAGGATGCTTCTATTTACATTGCATGTTTTTAACCTTCTAGAATACTTTTCAACTATGTTATACTAGAAGACTATTCAACTATTTGTAAGGTAAAACTTTCGCTTTCAACTATGACTGAAAAGTGATTGAACACCATTTTCAACACACATGTAACCATGTTTCAACATCTTGTTATATTGTATTTTTTCTTTAGTTTTTTTAATTGAATAGAAGATGTAAAATTGAATGCAATTTCACAAGCTAACCTAATAATAATGCATGTGAGTCCTCTGATCATGTATCAATCAGTGTTTCCGGTGACCTAAGACTTGTGCTTGTCACCACTGTTAAGGGTCAGGAAGGTGTAAATCTTTTGAACCAAAGCAAAAACACTGCCATTGCTGAATGTCCTCTCTAACCTATCGAAGCCTAGTTAACTGCTATTCAGAGCTATATTTAATACAGGAAAAATCAAGCAAAATAACATGATAAAGAAGGTCATAAATTCAACACGCTCATGTGCAAACAGCCACTGCAAGGAACTTACATAGTGTGAGGCAGGCAGTTGTGCAGGGAAACTGTGCTCTATGCAGACTTACTATTATCAGTAAAATGCCTACATAAATAAATCAGCAAAGCAAGTTACTTTGCAACACTGGCATTTACTGTACAACTGTCCTAAGTAATCATCACACCAGGCAACCTGCATCACGGAGGGCTGAAGTACCCAGACCCTGAGGCCATACAGCCAGCCTTAGCAACGCTGCCTCCAAACGCTGCTTTTTAGCTCTTTCGGAGGAAAAACAAATAACTCACTCCTTCCCCACCCTCCTTACTAAATACCCTCATCCGAACTATGCAGGACTTTGTTAGCAAATCTCAAATATATTCTGCCAAATGTTATCTTCTCTCAACCCTACCTTTTCTGCCCCGCCCCCCCAAATACAATGCAAGTAAAAACGAAAATGGAAACACTCTGTAATCCTTAGGAAGCCACTTTGTGAAACTAACTTATATAAATTATTCTTTGACACTTCCATTTCAAGTTCAGATTTGCTATCGCGTGAGAAAATTTCTTTATATTTCTTACAATCATCTGCAGCAAAGAGAGATTACATTATCTGAGGTCACTGAACAAGTCTGTGCCTGGTACTTTGCACCTCTTTTTGCTATCTTAACCAGAAAACAAATCAAGGGAAAGAAGATAAGGGAAAGACAGTTTCCATTGCCTAAGGTGTAGGCACTTACACTTTTTTAGCTGAATATTCATTTTATGTTTCTTTTCTCCTATAGTTATGAAATACACCAAATCTCACCTGATTTCTCCCCTGCCTTTAAAAGGAGAATTCCTTTTTTTTTTCCTCCTAAGTATTTTGCTGTATACATAAACCTTTTATGGATGCTATCTAACCAACATGTCTCCATAAATAAGACACCCCATCCTCAGTAATCCTCAATAAGCTAGAAAAAGTCAATCATGAAAACACAACGAAAGCAGCGATTCATGTATAGATATAAAGTATACTCTTAACCTTTTCCAAGATAAAGAGCATCCTCTCTCAAGTTCCTGAAGTACCTAGAGGGGTCTCTTAAAGCTCAGGAACTATTCAAAGCCACCTATTTAACGTGCTTTTTATAGTACACTAGAAATTTCTCAAGGTGAGGACCTACTTTAAGTTGTTAATAGAACATCAGGAACACACTGGGTTATGTAAATAATAGTTTACGAGGTCTGTATTTTTTCATTTGTGCATTGACATGCATATATAGGGAGTAACATCACCCTACCAGAGTATGACAGCAGCAAAGATTCCTTCCAGTGACCTCTAAAATAGTCATACTAAAGAAATTAAAAACCTCCCATAGTATTTTGCTGCATGGTAACTTGGTTCTGTTAAAACAGATTTCTCTTAAAAAGCCCCAGGTACCCAGGAAAGATTTCTAAGTACCCATGACAAATATTAGTTAAAGTTCATGTCTGAAAAATATCTGTTGCTAGGACCACCCAAATCTCTTGCAGATTCTTTTAGTGTTATCTATTACTTTCCTAGTGAGATTGGTTAAGCCATTTAAAACTACAAATAAGATACATAAACAGTATAATCACCCTGTAGTCGTTAGTCTTGCTATCTCTAAACCGTAACATATGCCTCTTTCTGGATAGTTTAAAAGACAGCCAGCAAAATGACATTTCTGGTTTTAGTTACTAGATCTACAATTACTTCCGAGACTAGCAAGCTAGAAATAGGAGAATTCTCCTATAGTTAATTCATGCTGTGCTGAGCAACTTTCACTATAACCTTACACCGAGAGGCTAATAATGCAATACATGCAGAAGCTGAATGCAGTATCTGTGAGATGACACACATTTCCCACGAGCAAAATACTCTGGTTTCCCAGACCCTGCTGCAGAAACTGGGTCTTATGGATCCACCTGCCTTTTCTGAACAAGGAGAGAGATGTTTTAAGAACAATGTGAAAGTCAAACAGTGGAAACACCTAGGGACAGAGGGTTTGTTTTTTTTTAAATACCCTCTCTTCAGTTGTTGAATGGACTCATCGGCCCTTTAAACAAACTAGAAATTTTTAAAAGTTATATAACTGACTTTATTTAGCCCCTTCTGTTGTAGTGGTCTTTAAGGACAAAAAGACAAAAGCTAAAAACCCCAAGGGCTACGCAGCTGACCCCTGCACTGAGGGGTTATTGTAGTGCAGGTCACCCACGAAGGGGCCGGAGCCTGGCAGCCCTCACGGCCCTAGGGCTGCGCCCCCCCCGCTGACAGAGGGCTCCGGGAGGGGGGACATCACCCTTCCCTCGAGCTGCGCGGGGGGGGGGGGGGGGTCGACATCCTACCTTTCATTTTTGGTTAGCGGTCTGCAAACGACCCAAACAGAACAGCACTACTGCTGCCAGCGTCCCATTGTTCTACCAGGCCTTCTCCAAGCGGACACTATCCCACAACTAACTAACTAACTCCCTCCCTCCCTCCCTCCCCCCCGCGGAGCCTGCGGCGGCTCTGAGTGTGCCTAAGGGCGGGCAGGTGCTGCACCGCCAGACTACAGGGAGGGCCGGGCCGCAGGTACAGCCACCGAGTCAGACCGGGACCCCCCGCAGCTCCGCGGGGGTTTCCGCGGGGGTTACGCGTCCCACCCCGCCTGGGCCTGGGCCTGGGCCAGGGCCGGCACCTCCGCGCCCGCTCCCTCCCCCCGCCGGCGCTTGCGCAGGAGACTGAGCGTTGTCCCGCGGCCCGCAGCAGCACCAGGCCGCGGCCCCCGCCCCGCCGCGGGAGGAAGGGGCCACACGGAGCTGCCGGCGGCCCGCGGCAGACGTTACCTCCACCCACTCGGCCTCGGAGCCGCCCTCGGGCGGCTTCACCTGCAGCCGGGCGGACGCGCACTGCTGCAGCAGCGCCCGAGCCCGTGCCGCCGCCATGGCGGGCCCGCACTGCCTGGGGGCGGGGGCGGGCGGGCGCCGCGCTGGGGCCGGGCGCTGCCGGCGGGACTCCGGGTAGCGCTCCCCTGCACCGCGGGCCGCTCTGTCGGTGCCCGGTGGGGCGAGGTGCTCCGTTCCCGGGAGCCCGCGGTGGCGAAGGGCGCGGCACAGGGCCGGGCGCCGGGGCGCCGGCGGGCGCAGCCGGTCGGGGCTGGGGGGGGGCGGCGGGGAGGCAGCGGCCCTGCGGGCTTTTCAAAGGAGCTGGTGTGACGGGCAAGCGGTAAAGAAAGGCCTTGCTGTAAGCGTTAAGAGAAACTCAGAAAGGCGCTATCACTTTTGCCGAAGGGAAAACGGGGCTCGGTGACCCCTAAGGGGCGGGGGGCGGTGACAGCTTTGGAACAGAATAAAGTATTGCTGCAGCTCGGTGGAATGCCCCGCAGCTAGCGGGAAGCGGGGTTGTGTGGGGTTTTTTTTTGGATGAGAAATGAAAAATCTACTTCTGGTGGGGGAATACTGCATGCTTGGGGTAAGCATAGCATGCTGTATATAGTGTGAAAATCATTAGTCTGAATATTGTTGCTTGCTTCTTTAAAAACAAGTAATGTTTGTGTTTCAGGTGACTGAGATGAACCCATTGAGTTGGAGCATTTCTCATCAATGCTGCTGCTTTGGAGCAGAGGGAACAGAAAATAGCAGAGTTAAAAGGGATCTGGATAGCTAGGGATCAAAATCATGATTGAAAAAAAGAAAGTGCATAGTTCTGAAGTGAGATCCCATTGCTGATGGGTGAAGTTAAAAGTATTGGAGTGGCCTCTGCTATGATCTTCCAAGTTTTTGGCTACGTACCCAGATACTCATTGAATAGCTCTGGTATTACAGAAGAGCTGTGCTTTCCTCCCCGCTGTGAATTCTGACCGATAGCAGTTTTGAATAACACTGGCTTCAGCAAAGTTAGGATAGAGTGATGCAGAATTCAGTGTCTCATTCTGAATTCATTTCAAGACTGAAGATTTTATTTCTACAACCATATTTAAAAAAATAAAAGGCTGTAATACACAGCAGTGTGGGTAAGAAGCCAATTCTATTACTTGGCCTCAATCATAAGAGTAAGATTACTGACGATCACTCTTGCACAGCAAGGGGCAACATACACTCATGAATAGCTGTGTTACACGTAGGCATATATTTGGCTTCTGTCTGTTATTTTCAAATAACATTCTTTCTTGCATGAGTGCTCAGTGAAGTTGCTCTTCCCAAAGCAAACCTTTATGGAGGAAGAGGAGATTGCACTAGGTGGTTAGTGCATAAACCAGCTCATTTTTGTTACCTGTAGGCTATGATTAAGTATGAACTGGTTTTGTTTAAACTCAGCTATTTTATTTAAAATACCTTCTGTTCATTTACTCTAAAGCCGTATCCCCAGACTCATTAGGAAGAGTTTAATGAGGTAGAAATCCATTGAAAATAAGTTTTTTTCCTGTATATATTTGTGGTATAGATTGATTGTTAAGGAAAATGGATTATAGTACAGTCTGAGCAGATCATGTAAGCAGATTATAAAGGGATATTAATATACAAGGATATTGATTGTTCTTTGTTTCAGTGTCATTGCTTACACCAGGATTTGATGGAGAACATTTATTCAGGTGCAAGTTTCAACACAAATGCCTGTGAAACAGTGTATAGAAAAAGTGGTTTGACATCATTGTCTATTCATGGATTCTTGGTGGAACTATGTCACATTTTCCTTGGGAGGCCAAATTAATTTTGTTGTAATGCATCTTGAATTTTTTGAATCTTATTGACCCATAGTTAGGTCAGGGGCCTCTCTTTGTATGCCAAAGAATGATACAAAATTTGTTGGTTAAATTTTAGACAAGAGTTTGGATTTAATAGTAGGTTTTACATAGAAAAGAACCTCCTGACATCTAAAGAATATGTCCATGTGTAAAATATATTGATATTTTTATCAGTTACTATATAAAGACATTTTTCTGCATGTTTTGGATTTGACAGCTGTCCCAGGTTATTTCTTGAATCCTCTGTGCCTGTTGTCAACAGAGCAGAGAGAAGCTATTTTGAGAATGGTATCCAGAAGACACTTTTCTGATTGTTTTTACATCAGTTCTCTTTCAGAGGGGCAGATGGCAGTATGAAACATTTCTCACAAATTTCAGTGGACCTGTGTTTTTCCTTACCCTTTGTGTGAATGGTCATGCATATTTCATGTACATTTAATGGAATGAATCCTTTTGTGAAGAGGGGGGTGGGTGCTGGGAGCTCTGCCTCTCTGGGTACTTGGCTTTCTCCCATTTTATTAGAGGATGAAATGCTAGAGGTCTTTCAGTACCAAAATGATAAATGATCTCAAGTGGTCTTGAATTCTTCCCTAAGGGTGAAATTTTTTTTTTTTGTTAGTAGTAAGTTGGTGTAGCATACGGTTTGGCAGGGTCAGTAGTTGACTATAACTTTGAAGGGACAAGATGCATCTTGGATGTTATTCCTTTGTTTACAGCGTCTGAAACCATGATCAAAGGTCTTTCAAGCAGCTATCACATCAGCAGAGTTGCCCCTAGGTAGTGTCATCTGTTTTGAAGAGAAACTGTACAAAGCTGCAGTGGCACTTAGATAGCAAAGATACAAAATAGGTTGCTGGTAAGGGTTATATCTTGGTAGAACTGCTTCTTGTGGGACAGACTTAGCTGAAAGGCTGCAGAGTGTCAAGGGAAGAATTTCATTTAAAGTTTCATTTTTTCTATTGCAGTAGTCTCTTCCCACACATACAAAGATTTTTTTTTTTAAAAAAAAAAAAGGTGTGGAGGGAAGAGAAGACAAGTAATGGGGCATATATAAGGAAAGAGTGAGTCTCAGTTAACTCACTTAGAACCATTTTAGTAAGGAATCACAAATGGATGCCACTATGCTGTGAAGGGTGGGACCGAACCGATGGACTCTGCTGTGATAGCTGTTGGAGGCTGTTGTCAGAAGATTCATTATGAGTTGGCCTGAAAAGTGGAATTTGCAGCAATGAATTACAAATTTCCATCACAAGATAAAGAAAATTCCACAAAATTTTTTGTATCCTGGGATTAATGTTTAAATAAAGTACGTTTTTTGATTTGGCCATGCTGAAACAACAGATCAGTTCCAGGAGGAAAGAAGAAAAGATTATTGTGTATCTTTAGTATAAGATATTAAAATTGCTACAAGACAGCTCAGAATTATAGTGTGGGGTTTTTTTAAGTGATATTTACAATCTACCCTGACCTGAGCCAAGTCCTTTTGTTTTCTGTTGGATGATGATCCCTTTTTCTACTTTTTTGTTCCTAGTTTACTTACTTTGCTTGGTTTTGAGCTACTTAGCCTACTTGTGCTATCTGTGATGAGCTATCTGTCTCTTTGTATTTGGCAATTATTTTTTTTTAAGCCTGTTTCTCACTCTAGTTCAAGACCTAAATAAACTTTTGTCTTTTTACAGTTTCAGAATTGCTAGCTGAAATGCTGATTAGCTGGAAGAGAAAAGATATCGCTGAACAGTGATGTGGGTGTAGAGAGGATGTAGTGGTGGTGATAGATCATTTTATAGTCTAAGTAGCAGACGCATGATGACTGTATTTAGTACTGACTTCTCTCTTAAAGTGCTGTCCAGACACAAAGGTTTGGAGTATGTCTGCCTCCCAGCCATCATCTTCCTTCCATTCCATTCCATTCCATGAATGTCAGAATCGTTTCCAGTGAAGTCTGGTATTCCTGTTGTGGAAGAGTAATCTTGTGATTTAAGCAGTTGATTTCAAGCGTGTTTAAAGTATGCAGCAAAAATTAAATACACTATTAAGAATAAATTAGTGTTTTGTTTAGTCCTTCATACAAGTAGAGGTACTGAAATGTGTTAGAGTAATCAAAAGTTAATTAAATTCCTGAACAGAATAACACATTCAGTGTGAAGGCTGTGTCAGGTACATTTACAGCTTTTCGAAGTGAGAAGCAGAAATTTGGCTCTATTGGAAAAACAGGTAGCCAGCTAAAGACGTGCAATCTGCTTGCTAACCATGATTGCCTAAAGGAAATAACACTATTAATCATAGTTTCTTTCTCTGCTGGTGTCAGGCATGTTCATTTGTCTGTGACACTTAACTACTGTATTTTTCCCTGCTTAGGTGTCTCCTGTTGGAAACGTTTGCATCATTGACAGTAATGTTAAAAGGACTTCTGTATCCTGCTCCAATGAAATCAAGAGAGCAGTGGGAGTAGCCTACCTACAGTATGTACCATAGGGTCTAATCGTAACACCTCATACTGATTAGGAGCGATCCAATTTTTTTTTCACAGAACTGAGCTGAGCTAATAGGCTATAGTCCTGAACCTTTCTGGTACACAGCCAACCTTGAGTTAGAACACAACTCTCAATTCTGGAATCCAGGGGGAGGTTGTGCAGAGCCACCAAACTGACTCCAGGAGGAGTCCCTCCTCACAGGTAAGCAGTTTCTGCTCTTGTCAAGGAATCATACTGCCAGCCAGATCCAGGCTAATCCCTGCAGGCATATTCAAATGTGTATGGACTTGATTCCCTGGTCTCCTGAGTCTGTGATCTGGGTTCTACACAGCAGGAATGCATGGAAACAACTTGAATGTGGGACAGTAACTGAAGTAGTGGTGAGGGGAAAAAGCCCCCACCCAGCTATAAAAAGCTATTCTTACAATCAGGAGGCCTGGAGCAAACAGGGATTAGTGGGAGTGCTGAATGAGAGTCTGCAGCTGTACAGGTTGTTTGGTGACCCTGAGCAAGCTCTGAATACCTGCTCAGGCCAGCTTTGATCAGTGAAACTCTGCTTTAGCATCTCGTGTTCCATACGGAGCTGCTGACCACATATCTGCGTGGAGCCTGACACTGCTCTGGTACTATGGTAGGTGGCGGTTCTCCTTTGCTTCAAGCCATGGAGCGGGTCCATGCCTGACTGGTCTAGATGGGTCTTGCAAACTGGGCTCTTCCTAGTGGAGGAGGTACTTAGACCAGACCCTGTGGAATACAGGTCCTACATTCTTTAGGTCCTGTGTAGGTTGGTTTGGTGCAGACCCAAGGTGACTCCACCAACTGTGTGCTGTGCTCCACAGCCCCTGTATTACTTATCTCCATTATGCTGGATATTGTCCTTGACTCCTGCCACGTAAAGGAATTAAAATCTGTTCTCTTCCCCAGGTGTTGCTGCATCACTGCTCTCTTCACCTCATAAACACTTGCAATAGCAATTAGTACTACAGAGGTGTGGGGTTTTTGTTAGTTAATCCCATTTTTTTTCATTTTCAATGAGAAATTCTGATGGTAATGTGAGGACGTTGCAATAGACAAAAATGCATCAATCAATATCTTCTAGGAGCTGGAGCCTGAGTTCCCATGTTTTTAACAGATGCCATACGTAAAATTAACAGTACTGGCATAAAACCTCACGTTATTATTAAAAATGTACATGGATCAAGACACTGCTCTTTCTGCTCCTTTCACAAACAGTATGAAAGGCCATTTATTATTCTCTATGTACCTGGAGGACTCCTTGCCTCCAGTTACTGTTGAGTGTGTAGGCATAATCAGGCTTCATGTCTTTTTTTTTTTGCATTTCTATGGATGACGTTCAAAGTAAAACTCTTACCACAACTTCAGGCCAAATGCTTTCTCCTTGAGCATATCATTTTTTTCCCCTCAGGCATACTGATCCTTAGCCAGTCAGGAAAGCATGCACACAAATGATAGGTCATTAGGAAATTCTCTGAATAGTAAACCTCTGAAGTCATCCCAAGTGCTATTTGCCATGCGTCATGGTAAAAATGGGTGTTTGAGAAGGCACTAATTATATGCTTGGTCTGTCATTTTATCAGTTGTTGGAGCTGTTGTTCCCAGAACACAGCAACCTCTTGCAGCATAGTTCAACAAGATTGCCAGAGCTCAACGAGCCAAGCAGGGTTGACAGATTTTGGCATTTTTTACCTCCTTTCGCTGTAAGAACATTGCAACTCAAATGGGTATCTCAGTTTGCCATAGCTTTTCTTAAAAGTATATTTTGGGAACTCATTCCCCTTAAAAAATGGCAACTCTAGGACTTTCATTTACCATCAGCCTTTAGTTTTTGATCGTTTGTTTCAGTTAATACAAGAGTGTATATATAATCCTCTCATGATTTTAACCAACATAAATAGAAGGTGATCTTGTTTCCCCTCAGATCTTGTGGGAAAAAAAGCAGATGTTTAATGCAGTGAGCTAAATCACAGAAGACTGTAAATTCTAATGAATATTCATGGAGTCAAATAAGATAATAGACCACGTGTCAAGAAATAATGTGGCTTCCTGCTATGACTTCCAGCATGGCTTAACATGTTTCAAAGAGCTTCCAGCATCAAGAATTGTTTTTTAATATTTAATTTGCACACTTTCTTAAAGCACAGATTTTTTTAATATGTATTTCTGAACTCATTTGGGATTATATTATTACTTTATTATTTGATACTTCATGAGCACTGCAATGATGAAAGGGAGATTTTTCACATAATCTTCCATTGTTGTGTTTTTTTTAAACTGCCAAAGGGTCACAGTTTCTTTCTTTTACAATAGATGCTAAACAGCTGCTACAGAGTGGAAGTAAAGCACTTTATCTTCAATATTTGATGTTCTAACAGAGTAGACAAATGGTATTTGGTAAAACTTTTTCTTAAAGAGCTTTTTATTTTACAGACAATTCTTGGAACTGCTAGAGACTTACATTTTCATGAATAACTGGGTAAAACAATTACTTTAACTTGGGATATTCTAATATTCATTGCAGATATTTAATTTTTCCCTGGATACTCTGTTGCCCATAGGATAAAGGATAATTGTGCCGTCTTAGTGGCAGTCTGAGTGAGGGCCACATGCAGAATAAAATACCCTTAATTTTGGTGCCCACAAATAAATTCTAGAACAAATGAGAGATATTTTAGCTCTTGTTGCAGAAAACACAGATCTAACTAATGCACTCTGGAGCTTAGAGTATGATTGGCTCACCTTCAGGTGAACTTCTAGGCTACATCTGTACTAGGAAGTTAATCAATTGCAGGAAATATTGTAGGACACTGCAAGTCATCTTTACTTTTAATGATTCCTGACATACTTTTGGCCAGGGCTTACTCACTAACAAAAGACTTCTGGTTCTGGTTCAGCAGTTAAGAGCCCATTCTCAAGAGGTGGGTTGCACAACCTACTTTGCAAACCTTTCTCTAATAACTTTCATAAGTCCTAAGTGTGAGCTATGACCAGGGGAGGTTTAGATTGGGTATTAGGAAAAATTTCTTCACTGTAAGAGTGGATAAGCATTGGAACAGGCTGCCCAGGGAGGTGGTGGAATCACCATCCCTGGAGATATTTAAAAAACATGTAGATGTGGTGCTCAGGGACATGGTTTAGCGGTGGACTTGGCAGTCCTGGGTTAACAGTTGGACTTGATGATCTCAAAGGTCTTTTCCAACCTGCATGATTCTGTGATATTTCCTCATGTCAAAGTTTAAAATCGGCATTTTAAAAGGTAACAGTGCAGTTCTTTAGCAGCAGTAATTACAAGAATGCAAATTACATTTATTTCTGTGACAGAGTTGCGTTTTCGACCTTATTTCGACCTTCAAAGATCCATATGCCAAGAGCTTTCATGAAGAATTCACTAGAAAACTACCTTCCTCTGAACCAATTACAATAAGAAACCTAGTTACTTTGTTCTAGGGAGCCATGAACCCAATCTCTCTTCATGCCCAGGGAGCTGAAATGGAAAAGAAAGCAAAGATAAATTCTCCGAATTGAGAGGAACTCGCTCAGCTTCTTGTAAAAGTTAAACTGCAAAGGTGCTCCGCTTAAGGCTGTTCTTCCCTTGGTCTAAGCTTCCTATAAAGGAGAAAATAGGCAAGAAAACATGCTCTGTGGTCTCTGTGCTGGGAACATCAGTTGGCGCTATTCTGTCTAAACCAGCCTGCTGTTTGACGTAACACAATGTTAACAGAATTAAAAAGCTGGGGCGCTGTGTATCTCTCTTTTTTTGAGGTAAATCAGGAATAGTAACACTTCAGCATAGGAGATCAGAAATCAAGAACTTGAGATTATATTCCTGGATCAGCCTCTGGCTCAATGTGAAACCCTGAAGAAGAGTTACTTTCCTTCGTAGTTGAGGATCGTACAGAGGATTGCATTCCAAGTATCAGCTGCTCTGGCTCCACTGTGGTGGACTGTCTCACAGTTTTACATGACAGTGCTTTAAATGGTATGCAGGCACAAGAGTTGTTCATAGATCAAATTTATTTTCAGCTGAGCGTGGTCCTTGCACACTGAAACACTTTGGAGCAGGTTACTGCTGGCATAATTGTGTAAGTGGTCCATACACACCCAAAGGACATTTGAGTCCTCCTGAAATATCTTGTGCTACTAATGTACTAGGAATTATGAGATAAACACTGAATGGCCACAGAGCAAAACTGAACTGGTCTGGAACACAACGTACATTTGAAAAGTAATTACTAAATACCAAAACCACTAAAGTTCATGTAATATCTCAATCAGACTCATTGGTGAAATAAGATTAATTTGCTCTACAGACTCATTTAGGCTCAAGGTTCTGATGTTAACGAAAATGCTCCTTGTAAAGCATAAACTCATTATTGAGAAAAATGAATGAAGAGAGAATAAAAATTATTTCAGAAACTGAAATGGTGACTGAATGCCATTATGACTCAAGACCAGTGGTGTCAAATGCTTTACAGAAGCTTTTAGGACAGTGACCATCTTTTTTATGCTGTATTTGTACAATGTCCAATACAACAGGGCTTTTTCTGCCCCTGGAACTCTTATCATTGCAATTTATCTCCATTACTGGGGAAAAAAAACCCAACAAAAAAAACATTAAGAAAAAGAAAGGAAAGAAGAAAGAAAATGCTGGTCTTGCTTCAATGTTTGTAAAATATATGCCAAACATTAGGAATACTTTTAAAAAAAATCAAAACCTTTGTTTTTCTCTTTTCTTCAAGTATGGAAATACTATTAAATGGAGTTAATTCCATTCATTCAAGGAATATATCAGGTACGTAAGAAAAATTATGTGGCTTTGTTACTGAAGGGCATATTCAACAAAATAAATCTCTTCATTCTCTGCACCACTTGCTTAAGGATGGAAAAATTGCTGTAATACCGGCTGCATCTTCACTGTGATGTGACTGTTACTATAGTAAGCAATATTAACCTGAAGAACTTGATGACTGACTTTAGAAGAACCGAGCGATAATTTAAATAAGGTTTTCATCTCTTCTTGACTGTGAAGGACTGCACTGATTAAAATGTCCACACGAAAGCAATATACAAACTAAATTGGGCTCAACACTGCCAGACCTTCTTCCTCATTTAGCAAAACAGAACTATAGGAGACAATTTCTGTCTCAGTTTAACATTTGGCAAAATATTCATATAGGATGAAGCTATTTTTATGGTCTTATATTTATTGAAAATATTAATACACATGATAAGGAAAAAATTATTACTGTTTCTCAGATGTGTTCACTGTGCTTGTTAAGGTGTTGCAGTTTCAAGTATTGCCATGTATAACGAACAAAATTTGCTTCTTAAACAAGGTTGTATTCCATATGAAAACACAGGTAAGCCTCGCTTGTTTTGAATGGATATTTGAAATCAGAACTTCTTAAAATCCCCTGGGTCAAATTTATTTTGCAAAGCCTCAATATCAGTGATGTCAGCCTTGGTGTCTAAACCTAGCAGGAAAAAGATGTAAGAAGTGAAATTCTAGTGAATGATAGAGAGGCAATAGCATGAGACATAAGGACTCTCCTTATACATGGTTGCAGCTGTTTTCTCCTCTCATGCCTGAAATTCCCTACTTACATGTTTTGACATATGCCTTACTGATACAGCAGAAGCTTGTTACCCCCAGGTATGACAACAAGCCAAGGTGTATGAGCTCTGCCAAGCCAATGCTGGTCTGTACAGGACCCGATCACATGTCTCAGCAATAAGTAAAATAACCTGGAAGTTACTTTAACTTACATTATGGAGCATAGCAAAGATAAAGAACTCACACTGGTCAGCATTTTGGCTTGGTTTATTTTGCAGCCTCATCTAGTTTGTCAGCCCCACGGGAGAATGATTGGCAAGAACCATGAGAGCAGCTCTAGCTTGGTCTCAGAGCTGGCAAAGGGAGGAGGTGGCAGCCATCCTGAGACACAGTGCACGGGCTGAGCCAAGAGAACGCTAATGAGTGCAAGGCTCAGAAACAGGGCAGAGCAGAAGGGTCCCTGCACACACAGTTGTTGGGTAAGAGCACAAGAAGTCAGAGAAGATTACACCACCCCACCCCCCGCCCCCCAAATAGGCTTAGCTATAAAAAAGCTTGGGAACAACTGCTCCAGTTTAAGATGGCATGGAAAAAAGGGAATGTGATGACCCCAGGTGTCCTCCTTGCTTTCCAGCAGTCTGAGGCTCAGATAGAAGCAGAATCTCTCTAACTTTTAAAAGGCAATCATGGTGAAAGTTTTCCTGGCTTCTGCAAAAGTGCCACAACTTCCATAAATCTTTTATACTATATAACAATTTATGGATGATTATATAGTAATTTAATGTATTAATCTATATTTCTTAATTGTACAACATCAGCCTTGTTGTCCATCCCAAGAGCTTTGATAACTGGCCTAAAACTTAACTACCTTAGACTTCCTTTCTTCATGAATAATTATCACTATGTGAACAAAAAAGATAAAAAGCAACATTTAAACCTTATTTATCATAAACGTGCCAGGGCTGGCTGACCAGCCAGTGAAAAAAACCCAGAATTAGTGACCTCCATGCCATACACACTTGCCCTGGTACGCCTCTGTGGCCAAAGATTACAGGCCTGGTTGTGAAGCTAAAATGACCCCTTAGTTTTGAAGAACATTTCTTTAGCCTTTAATAAAATTTCTAGTTTAAATTTTGACCAAAATAGATGGCTCACATGAGTAAGCGTTTGCAGCATGTCCTTAACTTACTATATTATTAATATCATACTATGCAGACACTCAGAAATGAGACTAGAAACACAGGGCTCCATCAACCTTGAAAGCTTAGTCTTGATAATGTATTCTTTTTTTAGCTACTTACTTCCTACTGCACACAAATCAACCTAATTATCTACAAGTAATTTTTCAAATGTTAATTAATTTTTAAAATTTGGAGTCATTTGGCAACAAATCTCTCCTAGCTATACCTGGCCACCCTTAATTGATTTTGTGTGGAGAAAGAATACATTTAAATGCAAGAAAATCTAATTTCAGACGAAAATAAATTATATTTTTATCATGTTAGTGTTCAGGCTGAATAGCAATTTAAAGTCTTTGAAACATTTTCTTACACTTACTTAAAGAAAATATTAATTTGCATTAAAATTAAATAATGTGTCTTTCATTTCGCTGAACTATTGAGAAGTCTGGAGCAGAATTTTCTGAAAGATGTAGAGATTGCCATGGTTTCCATAAAGACTCCAATCTGGCAGTAAAATCTTTGTTAATTTTTGTTGCATTTTCCTAGACTCATATTTTAGCACCGTATGTGGACTGCAATGACATGTCAGGCAAACAGACCAATATGTTCAAACATTAAAATTTAAATAGGAAACTAAAAGCAATTATAAGAAGTGTATAATCCATAAAACTGTCTTCACAATTAGTAGAGATGGTAGACTACTACTCAATCAAACTGTAATCAGTGTATTCCATTATTAACAATGAAGGTATTTTGAAAATGCCTGCTTTGTTGGTAAGCAAATTTAATCCCTTTCTAATGGCCAAAATCTACTTCTTATATTCACATTTAATACAACCCACTGCCATATTAGCTCCCCTACTATTAACAAACGAGTGCTAAAATACACCATTAAAACTGAAAATACTGAGCATTATTCTTTCTTAGGTGACAGTTTGGAAAACTCCCTTACTTTTCTAAAAAGAATTTTTTTTGTGTGCTGTATCAGCTTTACAAAAAAACCCAAACCCTCAAAAATATGTGAGGTTGTTCCAGTCACTGTTAAAGCTGTTCTAAGAACCAAAGACTATATGATGGAACTTTTTTGCCATTTTCTTGACTTTGAAGGGATGGATATCTAAACTGTATGCCTACCAGTGATCACGTGGTACCGATTTAATTTCTGTGAGATGCACAGTATTTTGCACTTTTAACGTTGCCTCCAACTGCTCAAGGTAGAAAAAACAATTATGCAAATTTCTTGCAAGGCAGAAGATAAAATGGTTTCCTGAGGCAGTGAAAGAAAGATCCTTGAGGCAGATCTCTAGTATAGTTTCAAAATGAAGTGTCTCGTTGGTGTTCAGTATTCTTTTGCATTTTGGTCTGTCAGTAGGGTAAATTACTGGGAAAGTATTTGACCTCTTTAGGTTTTTGTGCTAGCTGTGCAAGATATATTCATGTGGGTTCAACAAAAGCAAGACGCTGAATGAGAATTACTTAAAGGATAGCAAAAAAAATTATTTTTATAGTTGTAATTTTTGTGTGGTAGCGCAGCACTGGAATAAACCTTTGAAAATGGTGATTTTTAACAAAATGCTTGATTAGTGCTTTTAATAATACAAGTCAAACCCCAACATTTAAAATAATCATGAAAATTCCTCTTACTGTGAAAGAGAGGAAATGATTATAATAATGCTTTGCTCTGATGTAAAATCCTCTCGTCCGTTATATCTTACAATGGATACCAACAAAAGGCACTATCTACACTGTATTTTATCCTTACAAACTAATGGCCTGAAACTGCCAAGATCTGAATGACTTCTATAATACCACTTGGATAAAAAAGGCCTATTCATGGAATTGTCAAGAGCAAATCGCATCAAACCGATCCCGTTTCCTTCCACAACATGGTCACAAGCCTTGTAGGTGGGAGAGAAGCAGATGATGATGTGTATCTCAAAGCTTTAAACAAATTTCACACAACATGAAGAACAGAAACACAGTTTTCATGAACCTTCTGTGGAGTGGGTGTGTAAACTGGAAAACCAAAACTATAACCAGAACAATTATCAGCGTTTCAATATTAGTATTATAGTAAAAAATACAGGGTGGCATCTGTCCCGGCTCCAGGTCTCTTTGTTCCTTTAATTAACGACCCAAACGATGAAATGGAATATATTTGTTCTATGTGCAGAGGGCACAAACCCAGGAGGGACCAAGCTCTTGACCAACCATTTTGCGGGCCAAGGTGTGAAGAGGCACCGAGAGGCTGAGGGAGCGCCGCAGTGAACACCACAAAACCCACCACGAGCCAGCGAGGACAGGTGCAACACTGCGAGGAGCAACCCCAAACCGATCCCTAACGCATACGGTCACCCAGGATTTTTCCCTTGGGTCCAGTTTTCTCACAGGAGCTGCTCTTCGGTGCTGCTGCCTCACAGTGCCACCGCTCGGCACTTTACCCGGGAAGGCCTTGGCCTGCTCCACCGAGGTTCTCTCTGCGCAACACCCTCCACCTCCAGGAACCTGTCGGCTCTACCCGGGGCGGCCCAGCCTCAGCCCCGCGGCCGGGGCTCCGGGCCTCCCGGGCTCGGCAGGGGCTGGCGCTCGGGCCGAGCGGGGGAGGGGAGGCCCAAGGCGGCGCAAGGGGCGGGCCGCGGCGCAGCCAGACGGCGCCATCTCAGCGCGCCCGGGCGGGGGGAGGCGCTGGCGGCGGCGGGTATGGGGGCTCCCGCCTGGCGCTGGGCGCTACGCGCCGCCCGCCTCCCCGTCGGCGGCGGGAGGGCTCCCACGGCGCCGCGGCGCGACCCGGGCTACGGGCTCGCCGCCCCGTTTGCCGACTCCGCGGTGAGTGAGGCGTGAGCTCTCCGCTGTGCGCCGGGTCCGTCCCGGGGCGGGAGGGGAGCGGGACGGCCGCGGAGGGTCGGGGTGTGTGTGCGCCTGGGCGGGAGCCGCGGCGCGGTGGGAGGCAGGAGGGCCGCCGTGGCCCGGAGCCGCCCGGGTGCCCCGGCGGGCTGCGTCCTGGCGCAGCCGGTTCGGCATCTGCCTTGCGGCGTGGGGATACGGTTGCTGCAGGGCATAGGAGTGGTGTGGGGCATCGGCCGGCCCGAGCAGAGGAAGGTGATGCCAGGACCCGAGCCCGTTCTGCGGCAGTAGCGTCGGGAGCAGCAGCACCGGGCCGCCCGGCAGCAGGTGGGACGCCGCTGTGGAGAGGCAGGCTCCGGGCTGTATCCCGCCCGTCCCGCTGCGGGGGCCCGCAGGGTGGCGGAGCGCTGCGGTGTGTCGCCTTCCGAAAGAGCTGCGAAGCGGGGCGTGCGCCCGTCAGCCGGCACTTGCTCTGTGCCTGTGACACGGCTGGGGGACACGCAGCCCTCTGCAAAGCTGCTTGTGCCTCACCGGCGCCTCAGCACCTGGGGTTTCCCTTTGCCGTTAGCCGTATTTGTCGTGCTTGAAGCAACTGTAACATAAAAGACCGCTGGGTCTAGCCTACTTTTTAAAGCTTCCGACTTTTTAAGTGGTGTTTCGGTTTAACATAAGCCCTTTTCTTTTTTTCATTCCAGTGTTAACATCCATAATACTTAACTGTCTAAACAAAATGCCCCCTGGGGTTATTTTCCAGCAGGCCCCCTGCCCTGGAGCAGGCCTTCCTGGGAGGGCCTGGGTTTGCACCAGCAGTGAAACTCTCAGTGCACAGTTGGGTTCTTCCCTGTCAGCTTTCTCTGTGAAAACTGAAGGTTGGTGCATACGCATTTGCTTGCTCTCTGTTTTTGTTAGTCCTCAGGCTCCAGGGATGAGGCTCTGAGGGACAAACGCGCCCGGATCCTGTCACGCGGGCTGCCGAAACAGAAGCCCATAGAAGGAGTTAAGCAGGTGGTGGTCTGTGCTTCTGGAAAAGGAGGAGTTGGAAAATCAACAACAGCAGGTAAGATTATTAATTTTTTTATTGTTTACTTTGCACATTTTGTAATACTTCATAAGGAATATTTGGGCACTTGATTCGTTACCTTCTAACTGAGTCTAACTAATCCCACTAACAAAGACCTTTGCCTCTGTCAAGTCCCATTGCAGCCATTGAGAATCTGCGTGGTTTTGGCTTCATATGAGTTGCAAATCGAGCAGGCAGTATTGAATTAGTATCTTCATAATACTGCAGCGCTGTCCTGGGACAGTCTGCTCTCTGAAGAGGAGATGCAAGCTGAGGTGGACAGGATCATACGCCCAGTGCAGTGATGCTGTTCCTCCTTCCCTAGCAGTGTAGGTGTGCCTGCACAATGCTCTTCTGTGCTATGTCAGCATAGTTAAGTGCTTTGTAAAGGATGCTAATATTTGGAAAGTTTAAAAATAGGTCTCCAATTTTGTCAACTAGTATAGGCATTTCATAAGCAAAAGGTGAAACAGTAGTTAGTTATAAATCATGCGAATTGATCACAGCCTGGTGAAGCACCTTGAACTCTTCTTCCAGGCCACCATTAGGTTTTGAATAATTTTTCTCTCAAAACTGTGCAGTCCATAGGTGGTAGAACAAGATAGTACATGGGTTACCAGTATTGCAGATTTTAAACAAAGATGATACTGAAGGTAAATCTCTTTGAAAAGATGTCTGTAGAGTGTTAGAAATTTGTTTTAAAGATCTCTTCCTTAGCATCTGGATTGGAAAAGAGTCATCCTTTAGTTGAATGTTGTCTGCTGTTCATCTCTATTTGCTGTGAATAACACATTGATGTAGCTCTTGATTTCTCATTTTGTGGTTTGTGTTACAGCCATGCTTGAAAAGAACTGTCTAATAAATACTAGAACAGACAAATAAGATATCAGTTGTGAGAGTAACTGTAGTAAAAAAAAAAGTAATGGAAAGTATTTTTTTCTCTACATATATGTGTATCCTATGTATAGGGTAGCATATATGTACAAAGACATGCAAATCAATCGATACTTGTATTTCTTAATGATCTACCTTTTAGTTGATGGTTATAATTCATATGGTGGTTGTTTCAGGTTACTGGAAATAGCAAATATCTGTTTTTAAATCAACAGTGTACAAAATGAGCATAATTTTAACAGGAAATTCAGATTATCGTCCTTATGTTTGCAAATGTGCTAATTTATATTCTGCTAACTAGCAACTGTATGTAATTTGTACATGTAGGATGACATACGTATAAATAATACTTAGATGTGGGAGTGCGTACCCATGCATTTAAAAATAAAAAAAAATCAAGGTTCAACAAGCATTAAATAAGAGAGTTGAGATGTAAATGAATCATTCAAATGTTGTTGTATTGGACAGGCTTTTGTTAATGAATGTGTTCATTTGTGATACTGAGAAGAAAAAGTAATTAGGTTTTTATTAAAAACAATAAATGTCATGGTTCAGATGAACAACTGAAGATCAGGTAACTTGTACGAACAAAAGTATTGCATGGCATCATTGCTGGATAACGTACTTAAAATTATGTTTCTCATGATGGAGGTTTGTGGGGAATATGTTTGCTGACAGCTCTGTTGGCTCATTATGAGAGCAGGAGTTTAAAAGGAAGGAAAATAGCACGCGTCTCATTCCTAAAGCACCATAGAAAATAACCTAAGTCTTATTGTCTGCATCTCTCTGAAGGGCTGTCAAGGCTCTTCGTATTCTTTCCCCCAGTGTGTTTATATTTCAATTACTCTGGTTCTCTGTTTTAGGACAAGTTGTTATGCATTCTGGTCAGGTTTGTCGGGGCCATTCCTTAACCTGTTGAATAACTCTGTTTGTTGCCTGCAGCTTTCATAGTGTTCTCTGTTGCTTCTAGCACTTTTTGGTCTTCTGAAATCATTGTAGTCAATGATTAAAATAAGAAAATATTTTTCAATGCATATTTAAATACTTTGGTTGCTTGTTGTTGGGTTTTTATGTTTACCTAGTGTAAGTGTTGGTGTGTTTGTTTTGTGTCTCTTTCCTGTCAAGTTTCTGTCTTTTACCAGCAGTCTGCTGCATTTACTCCATCTGGCCAAAGTTGTGGTTTGTGTTCGGGTTTTTTGTTTGGTTGGTTTGGGGTTTTTTTTTGTCTTTTCTGTCCCCCTTTCTTTGCCTTGCCCTGAAGATGAGAGTACTGTAGAAAATTGATCCTGGCATAAGAAGAGTTCCAAGTGTGGTCTTGAAATAAAAGGAGTTTCTAAGTTATTGAAACTCTTACTGTTTTCAGCTGTGGAAGTGGAATGAAATTAATGGCTGGCGTTCTTGCTCACGTTTTGTTAGTCCTGTGGTTTGAGGAAAGTAAAACTACTGATACTGCCAACTACCTTGGCCTTCAGACATTTTTAGCAAAGACCAATGAGCTGAGATTTTTCATTATTTTTCGGGAGAGCTTGTATATTTGACCATGTGTTGACTTTCTCAGTCTTACTAACTGTAGATTTTTTTTTTTTTTTTCTTGCATGCTCTTATTCTGCATGTAGGATGTACTATTATTGAAATTCAGCCTTTCAGGGTAGAGGCCAAAAGCCTTCCATTTGCCTGACCAACCCAGACACAAGTCTGGGCTTTGGCAAAGGCAGTAATGGTTTTGTTCATGGTTCGTTTCCAAGAAAATGTAGTCTTTTGATTCTGTGCCTTCTCTACATGTTAAAATATTCTGATAAATAGTCATAAACTGGTTATTCTATTTCTAAATGCCACTTACATTGACATGTAAGTATTGAAAGTTATTTTTCAGGGAGAGTTCATCTTGGTTATCTACAGGTATTTTATTGATGATGTAGATTGTCTCCATCCATGACATGGTTAATCTCAGCTGGCTCCGTACATGTCTGATTTTGGGCCAAGAAGTTCTACTTGTATTGTTAGCTCAGTGTTCTGAGAATTCAACTGTACTATTCCTAGGGCCAGTTCAGATTTGGGAGTTACAAAGTCCAAACTAATAAACCTTCTCAGATTTGTACTGATTTCAAGAAGACTAAGTTGGATCTCCCTGTGCATCACTCTTGGTACTGGTTGGCTTGTTTAGCATGGGCCAAGATACCATGGTAATTTTTCTTAGACCCTGTTGTGAAGTTTAAAAAAATTAGTATGAAAAAAAATTGTATTGAGTTTCTAGAATGTATCTGCTCTGCTCTTCTGTGCTCTTAGTTATGGGAGCTTAATAGTTAGGGGCAATATGAATATTTAGGGTCAGGTTAGGTCCTATGCTACATCTCAGTGCCCTTTTGGAACTGATGGTAATACAAAGACAATGGGTGCAAGAATCAGCTGGGATTTAACAGAGAACATGAGGTGTCCATTTAGATACCTGGCTAAACCCCTGAAGTTTTCACACTATATTATTCCTACTATCTCCCTTTTCCCCTTCAGTAGTCAAGTATCCTTTACTGAAGAAGCATTGTGGATCATACTTCAATTTTCACATTTAATAATTGTATAGGAAGAGAATAGTTATATAAAATGGTTTAAAGACTCTGTGGAGTAACTTGATGTTTCCTTTGTGCCTCTTCAGACATGAACTACAGTTGATTTTTTTTTTTTTTCCTTGGTCATTTGTTTGCTTGGTTTTCCTTTTCTGTGATTTGTAGATTGGTTTCCACATTTCAGAGGATGAATTTTCCTCTGATTGATTCAGGGAATGGTTAATCAAGCATCTGTTTAAGTAGCAAACTGGAGAATAAAATCTATATGCTTTGTCAGCTTAGGAGCAAACAGGGGCTGTGTGCTTCTTAGGGAGAGCTGTGCGATAATCACCTCACCATTTTGTTTAAAGGAACTTCTCTTTCTCAATACTGTTTTTTAAGCTGTAAATCTGGCTCCCCAGCTTGTTCTCAATGCTTTCATACTCTTCTAGTAGAGCAAGGCTGACTGCAAGTTACCTTTTTTAAAAGACACTGTGGACTGACATAGAGCAATGTGTAAAGAAGGCAAAAGATGTTACCCAAGAAAGAGTGTTGGGGGTTTTTTCCGTGTTTTGGGGTTTTTGTTTTTTTTTTTTTTTTTTTCTTTCTTTTAAGACATGTTACTGCCTGGATTACTATTACTATTACAATTACTATGTCGTTATAGTGACATTTCTAGGAAGTCTTCCTACATAGTTGAAGCTGGTGAGCCATTAAAAGATACCATTTCTTGCATATGCTTTTTAGTTACGGGTTTTATGTATTGGTGGAAATGTAAAAAACTGTAAACCAACTCATTGTCTTTTTAGTTGCTTCACCTTTTTTAATGTTTCCTTAGTTGTTAGAGATGCTTTCAGGGCAGACTTTGTTTTCTGACATAAAAATGAAGTGAAAACCATGCATTGTACCTTTGTCCAGAAAATATTCATGTTTAATATATCACAAGAAATCAGAAAAAGGGGTATGGTCATCTTTTTGGTCCCTGTACTTTAATGGTTGAGGTCAATACTTATCTGATTTCTAGTTTTAAAAAAGTTCACTACAGATTGTGGTGAAGGTTACTGGTGGTATGGTTATTTCAGTTTTATAGTACAGTGTCCACTTTTCAAGTCAGGTGGGTACCTCAACTTTTGTTTCTTGATGTTGTGCTTTGGCATAATACTTATATTGTGTTTTTATTTTGCAGTGTCCTCTAGAAACTCAAGAGTTTGCAAGTTTTTGCAGATTAGCTGCAATTTTAGTCTGCTAGCAGACATGGACTGAAATGTGGGTATTGCTGCCACTTAAACTAGTAAGACTGTAGAGGTGCAAGAAGCTAAAAACCAAGATAATGAATATAGTTAAGTCAGTGTAACATACTTATATTTTCTCTTGTTAGTAATGATAATGTACTCAGTATTTAGAACTGAATTTTCTTGCACTTATTATTTTTTTTCTTCTTCTTTCTTGCAGTAAATATAGCCCTTGCCCTAGCAGCAAATGATTCGGTAGGTGAACATCTCATTATCAGCTTTGATCTGAAACAAGCATGTCTATCATAAATAAAATGGTTACTGCTGAGGGCAGTCACATACATTAATTCTAAGTATTTACTCTGACAGTTAATTTCTTTATTTGTTTTTCATGGACTTCTGAGTTTATATTAATTTATTTGTATTTTATCAGTACCATGAATGACTTGGTTCTCATCCTTTATTGGGTTTGGCAGTGTCCTTTCCCTTGTGTATCTTTTGAGTTCAACTGCAATTCTACAACAATGTGTAGACATAGTTGAGGATGTTTGTGCAGTTTGGAGTCACGTAATAAATAATTAAATTCTATCACTTCAGAGCACTGACTTGGAAAAAACATGAGTAAGTGCTGGATGGCGTCCAAATCAGTTTTTTAAAGCTCTAAAGATTTACTTTTCCTGGAGAAATTAATGTGTAAAAATACTTTTATATATAAACAGCTGAGGGGGGGGGGGGGAAAAGGAGCTACATACCTTCCCTAAAACTTGGAAATATATTTTTTTGAGTGACAAAGCATCATTGTCCAATTTGGTATTGCTCAAACTGTTACTTGGACTATAAATAGACAGTGGGAACCATTCAAGTGTAAAAACAACAGGTCTTCATTATGTCCACCTGCTGCTATAAACTGGGAGTAGTGCCATTGTGCAGGTTTATTGGCACAGAGATAAACTCAGAAGCAAGATTCACTTCTTATGTAAGGGTGTATAATGCAGGTTTTGTACTCATAAAGCATTAATTAAATACAAAGTGTCCTCAAGTACTTCAGTGGGGTAAATGTAGCATCTTTTTCTTACGGTAAAAGAAAAAAACAGGTGGAAGGAGTGAGGTTTACATGCAATCTGCACATTTCCTGTAGGAATTTTGTAAAAGATTTAAAAAATTTCCATAAACTCAGTCATACTTGGTAGGAAGAGAGTGTTTAAAGCTGTTACATGAAATGTGTTTTGTTTTGTATGGCATCTGATCTTGATATTTCACAGTTTTTAATTCTGTGTTTTAAATAGGCTGCTGGAGTAATTTGATTTCAGAGAAAAATCTGTCATCTTGAAAAGTAAAACTGCTTGAATATTTCCTACTAATTAACTTTAAAACATGGCGTTTGCTGTAATACTTTTAGAAAATGTATGTGATCCTGCAATGTTATCTGTGTTGTGGCACGGTCATTGAGTAGCTCCATGGAAACCATGTCAACTAATTGCACATAACTTTCTGTACCAGCTTAAGTGTTTCTAGGATTGTGCCCGATACTTCTCAAACATGCAGTTTTGTGTATTGTTTAAATTTATATTTAGATAAAGCATCTCTTAGTAATTCTGACAAACAAGTTTTGGGATTATGCCCTTTGTTAGGAGTTAAACATCTGGTTGAAAACAGAATAATGTGATACAGCACTTCAGTAGCCCATTAAAACACTTGTAAAGCACACCAATAAGAGAGGCCATCATCTAGAATGATTGAGGAGATTGTTGCTGGAGTTATACGGAAAGTCAGGGACTGAGAAATAATTTTAGATGAAATTGAGCCAAGAAAGTTAAGTAAACAGAGAATAGGCTAGTAATTTCTGATGTTATGATTATGTGGTGGTGTAAAATTGGAGGCCAGCATCTGGTGGATGTTAATCAGTGAAGAGCAGGTGAAGTGGAAGAAATAGCTGGGACTTGCTTGACCTAACAGTCACAAGTTCGCAAGCTGCTGCCATGGTGAAATTGTGCATTAATGTAGTTGCGGGCTAGAAAATATGGAATCAAGGTGTATTGAATAAACCCAACTCTGTCTTGTTTGTTCATGCATTAATAGCTTTTTTTTTTTGAGATAATGGTGGCATACATCATGTTTATGTGTAACATTTGGGCTTGAATTTGATGGTGTGTTCATTTGTGTACTCCCATTGATTTCAGTTTTTTGAGTCAAGGTTATGAAATAAGTGTCTCTGGGACCTTGATCCAGGCTGGGGTTGTCCAGTGCTCTGAATCGTAGGGACCATGACAATGTTCAGTTTTGTTATGGTGAAAAAAATATGTTTTGGTGAAAAAAGAATTAAGTTTACAGAGTCCATTGGTGCCTCCTGATGAAGTTTACAGTGAATTTCTTTGACCTCAGGTATGCACTAATGGACCTCTTAGTTTTACTTTTGATAACTACTGATTGTGCATCACCTTCCCATGGTTTCCCTTCCCTTTGTTGCTATTGTAAGGACATCTCTTTCTGAGGAAGCAGTAATGATTCTGCTAGTAGATCAGAGATTCAGCACCCTCCTGCAACTTCATGACAGTCTTTATGTCTCTTATAAGCAAAATACAGATATATAGAAACTGATGCTTGAACTCAAGGTACTGTTTAAAGGAGGAAAGAAAGTACTTATGAAGAGAGATAGGTCAGTGTGACAATAAATTGGTCTGTGCTTCCATCATTAGATCCAGTCTGTTTCTGTTACAAGTCCGATGTTTGTAACTAGATTTTTCAAAGCAAGTAATATACGGAGCTAAATGACTTAAAAAATAATGTTGTCATCTGATCTTTCAAGTTGTTCTTTTTCAAAGATTGTACAGGTCACAGGCTACTAAGAACAACTGTTTTCTGGTGAGGGAGATCTGTGGAAGATGCTTTCAGAGGAGTCTGGATTAGAGTAGATTCTTGCTGCTTTCAGTAACAGCTGTGATATCTTACTGTTATTTGATAGTGTCATAAGGTGGAAGAAGATTAACAGTCAAAGCATAAAGGATTTTTTTTTTGTCCTCTTGATAAGAGAAAGCTTCCTTCCATCTTCTCTTAAAGGTCTGCTTTCTGTAGTTAAAAACAAAACACCACGGTTTCTATAGCTAGATTTATTTTTTTTTTTCACTATGGAAGCTTTTCCAGTTATTATAGTGATGGTCTGAAGTATTAAGGCATTGACAGAGCCTTGGACATTGTCATTAGCCCACAGCGTTGTTGGCAGAGCTGGGCTTAGAATTCAGGAGTTCAAGTCTTGCATGCTGGTGCTCAGTCTGTTTGGCATATTTTTACCTCATGGTGACAGAGTAAATAATTCAAGATAGGGTTTCATTTAGATGCCTAGATACCACGTCCAAGACAAAGTAGGTTTTGGGGGAGTTTTGATTTTGGTCTCTTTTGGCTTTTGCTGCAAAGCCAGGGGACCAAGCAGGGTGGCTTCTTATCCCTTTCTGGACTGTGAGGCTTTTGGTACCCCAGGTTACCTGTTGTGGATGGATTAGTGAAAAATTGTGTAAGCTCTTGGACTTGTACCAAGACCTATAAATTTATACAGTATTGGTTTTGTGTTAGGAAATAACTTAAAGTTTTACCCTTGTGTCCTATTTTTTTAATTGCTTGCTCAGTTTGACAGCTGATTCTTTTCGTTCTTTTGATGTACCAGTAGTCCGCTGTGCTCCCCTAGGAGCACTTGGGAAGAATTTTTGGGTTTTGTGCCAGGACGATTCATATTCAGGCTAGAATGACTATTTATGAAGGCTGCCTGGCCAGAGACGATTTATTATAGTAGAAACAAGTTGAATTAATAGATGGCAGCAATAATAGGATAGAGATTGCTTGTTTATGAACAGAGTATTTTAGTGAGCAAACACCAGCTGTGCATGACTAAGGATGGCAAAAATCCAGTTGGGAGGCTGTGTGCTTGTGCTGTCACTATAAGGCAAGCTCCCCAGTCAGGTTTCCTTTGACTCTACTTTTCTTTCCAGGAAGATTTACATTTTGCACTATAGGATGAGATGTTTTTTTGCGTCTTGAAGTACAGAGGAGCAAGAAGTAAAACCACATCGAACAATTTAGCATGTAAGCATAAGCGGTAGTGGTGGCACGGGGTTAAAGGCATCCATTTTAACTATTCTAGCCTAACTCCGTGTCAGAGGATTAGTGGGTCAAGCAGACCAGGACCCAAATTTGCAATACATCGAGGGTAATTTTATCTTGGGGAGCGGCCTTTGTTTTCCCAAGCAAACCCCCTGGTTGCTGAGCAACGCGGTACGTTCCCTGGGCGGCCTTCGGTGCTTCCGTGCGGAGGGAGGCGGCCGGCCGGCAGGGGGCGCGCTGCGCTGCGGGGCGGGGCGGAGGGGCCGCGCCCAGCCCTGCCCAGCCGCTCCGCCCCGCCCCCTGCGGCGAGGGGCCCGGCGCCCCCCCGTGTGCTGGCAATAAAGCTGCCGAAAGCTGCTGCAGAGCTGGATGGAAAACACTTAATTCAAACCATATCGCAGGAAACATGGCACAGCGCAGGCTTCGTTATTTTGGAAAATACCCTCACGAGTTTTCTCCTGGTTTATCTGTCCCGCCCATAGGCGAGTAAGGGGTTTCCCACGAACATTAAGTTATAGCATAGTAATGATGTAGCTGTGAGCAGAGTCTTCACGTGGATTTACTATTGCTATAGTAAAATCAGTTTTAATTATTTCAAAATATGAATTTAATCAAACAACACACGTTGATTTTAAAACTGCTCAAAATCTACCCCACCTATTTTCTTTACCTTCCAGCTTTTTTTCCAAGTATCTGGCTCCTGTAATGAAACTGTTTGCCTACAGGATAATATTTGGCTGCTGCATTAATAGATGGCTTCACATCTTGCTTCCTGGTAAGAAAAAATGCCATGTGGGGGGAATAAACAAATCTGGAAGAAATTAGACAATAATGGGCGCCTTAGCTGACTAATTCTGGCATGAAGGCAAGTTTTGACCTGTTTTGTCGTCCTCTTATGCAGCATTCCTAATTATTAGGGTTTGATTTCTAGTCATCTTTACCTTTGTTGCCTAGAGCATCAAAAGACTTTAATTGCTATAGATCAGGCATTCGTGCTTGTTTCTTAATGCTAAAAAGTGTCAATAAAGCTGGAGAAGTTGCTAGTTAGAATTGATTTGGGTGGTTTTGTCAATGACAGCTTAGTTTTGAGATCAGCTGAGAAAATGGGAGAATAAAGCTTAAAAATCTTACTATATTACAAGTGAAAAATGAGTGAAATTAAAAATATTTTTAAACATAGGCCACTTAAAATATTTTAATCAAATCACTGTGTGTTTAATTTGAGGGAAAAAAATTAACTTTTTTTTTAAAGTATTGCATGTAGAGTTAGTTACCTGCATCCTGAGTCTTCAAGTCATTGAAAACAGTGCAAAGGTCAGACTGATGTGAAAGATGGAGCATGTTTATAATTTGGCGTGGCGTGAAAGCAGTGAGGCATCTTGTAGCGATGTAGTAATGTTTAGGAGTCTGATTTGGGTTTTGGTTTGGATTTTGGATAAAATGGTACTGTTCTGATTTTTTTTTTTCCCCCCCCCCAGTAGGATACATAATGTGCAAGAAGGCCAAGCAAGGCTGAATTACTGGTATCCAATTATTTAGAAATCTGACTAGGAGCAATTACAGACTGTTGTAGAAAAGAGTGCCAGAGAAGTTCTGTACCTGGCAGAAAATTAAAAAGATCTTGAAGGAAAAGGGGTTTTAAACCTATAGAAGTGTGTTTAAAACAAGTCTGCATTTCAAGGATAGAGTGAGAAAACTGCAGTGGTACTTTTTTGGCTTTAATCCAATTAAAAGCTAGGCACTTAAATAGTGTGGAGCTGAAAGGGTTAGAGAATTAGGGATTAAAGGATGGCTGTTCAGTGTGTCAGTATGTCAAACGAGAGATCCAGAGCATATCCTGATTTTAAGTTCTTTTTTTGTCCTGTGTGTTGCTGCTTGCAGGTTGGGATCAGCTCTAAGTCTATAATGATATTAAAAAGGTAAATTTAGAGTCCTTGTAGTGGATTAAGAGCACCAGCTTTAAAAATAACTGGCACCTTCACTTAGAAGAAATTTCTGTCTTTGGGATGGGCTGTAGCTGCTGTATATTGGAAGCACTTCTAATGTAGGGAATCCTTTGCCATATAGAAGAATGACAGCTTATTAACCTGTGCCTCTGTCCCTCCCAGGCTGAACACCAGGGAATTCTGATGGTCTACAGAGTTTACTTCAAAGTAAAATATCGTGTGCTAACATCCAGTGGGGATGCATGTACCCTACCAAGTATCGAAAAAAAGTCTCAGAAAAGATGAGCAAAAATGGAATTAATGCTGTCAGAGTCTCTGGATGTTTAGCAGTAATGCAAGCTGTGTTGATTAACAGTTATTTATAGCAGCTTTTTGTGAGCTCCCCCCCCCCCCCCCCCCCCCTTTTTTTTTTTTCCCTTCTTTCTCTCTGTTGGCATGAAGTCTTTTATCAGGCTTATTCCTCAATGAAGCGGTAGGCAGCTTGGAAAAAAATCAATGAGTATCACCAGATGCTCCACTGAACAGAGAATTATATGTGGTAGGGGTCCTCTGTGATATGTGAATGGGACTGGTTGTACTTGCTTGAAGAATCTGTTAGTGGAAAATGTAGTTGATTTCATAGTTAATGTTACTTGAAGGACAACAAAGGGAATGTACGTAAAGAAAGTGTATCAGACACTAAACAACCCTTAAGTGTCTGCTAAAATAGTTTAACAGGAGGAAGGATATGGATTGTTTTGTCCTGTTGGACCTGTGTCATCTGTACAAGGACCGTGTATAGCAGAACTCACCTGTCTAAGAGAACAAATGTAATAGTTGAATAATTCTGAATGTGTATAACAAAAAGCAAAGGTCGCCAAATTTACTGGTTTTTACAAGACTTCTTTCTGTCAGTATATAGGAGGATTGTGTCTAATATGGCCTTCAACATCTTTATTTTAATTTTCCCCCAAAAGGATTTATTACAACTAAGTTCAGAGCTTGAAAATCATTAATTCAGAATACGGCTATCTTGCAGATCTCTATCACTCACAAGGCAGTGGCCAAGTTCAGAGGCTAAACTGAACTTTAATTATGTTGAGAATCTTGCCAGGGAAGTTGAAGGAAGTAGTGAGGTTAATCTATGCCTGTAATTTATACGCTGCATAAAATGAAGCTGTAGGATTCTCATCTTTCAGGCATATATACAAGAATATCTTCTTTATCTGTTGATGCAGCATTTGGGGTTTTTTTGTAACTGTAGAATCTGTATCTGGTGTCTGTGAAAACTTGTTTTAATTTCTTAGTGTAGGTGAGAGAAATTTATAAATTGGAATGAGAACTTTATTGTTTGTATTTGTACAGGGGTAGGAGATGCAGTGATGATATAGGTGTACCTTATGCTGAATATTTGTCAGAATTCTTTAGAAAGGTCTAATTGAATAAATCAGTATCTTGTTGAGAAATCAGTGGTAGTGAAGTAACGAGGATGATGTAGCCAGTGGTGTAAAAGCAGAAGATGAAGAGGAGTTACAGTTCTTTACCACAGTCCTTTATCCTGTAATTTTAATTTTTTTTTGTGGTCTTGAGCTCACCAATGATCAGAGACCATGACAGCTAGCACTAGTACTGCAGAAAGAGCAACCCCTAGCAGTAGTTAGCCTATGCTGGAGAGCATTTCGCTAGAGAGGGAGGCAAACCTTGAAAGCATTGCTAAGAAGGTACATGTGAACATCTGTGAGTCTTTAAATACACTTTTTGCTGAATAGACTGAGGGACTAGTTTTGTTTTTTTCATGTACCGACAATATATTCTAATTTTGTGTACTGTCTGCCTGATGGAATACTGGTAAGGATCTTGCTCTGTACGAAGAGGTTGATAATTCTGCGTTTGTTAGTTTACTGTATTTTTTCAGAGTAGCTTCCAGTGATGTGGAAGTACATGAATAAATCATATGGGAATGGTTACACTGTCAATTTTATCTTAAGAGTTTAAGCTGTTCAGAACTTGCAGTAAGGCAATAAAAAAATACAGGTCTCTAGCAAGTATTTTTCAAGCGTAATAAACTTGAAGATTGATTCAAACCTTCTTCCACAGCTGAGCAGGTGCAAGGAAGAGGACAAATGTTGAGAAAAGCTCTTTTGAACTTGGTTGTGGCTATGACAGCTGGAGAGACAGAATGATTTTTGTTTAATGGCACAGGTCTGAAGTATGTTTAAAAGGAGAAAATGCAGCCAGAAGAAGACGGTGGAGTTGTATTACCTGAATCCTTTTCCTGCAGAGTCCTGGGGGTGGCTGTAGCAGTGGTGTGTGCTGTGCTCTGAAGAACACTTAGCAGTAGGGGGACTTTGACATGCCTGGATGTACTTTGAGTGCTGCATTTCTGTCCTTGTAACTCTAGTAATACAGAAGAAAAAAAATGATTCAGCATCGGTATGAGATGTATATGCATATGAAAATAGTATCAGAGGACAGACATTAGAGGAATCCTAGCACTGCTTTTTCCTCCTTCCACCTCTTTTTCCTTCTTCTGTCTTTGAGCTGCCGCCTTGGCCCTGCTTTCAATCCTTTGTATCTATTCCTTCTGCCCAGATGTTCTTTTTTGCCTTGTCTGATGTTATGCATGATTTTTAGGATTTGTTTTAATACAGCAGTAGTTTGAAAGATGTGCTGATTTATATGAGGTATGGGTTATATGGGTGAAAACACGGTTTATTAAAATATAATTTTATTTTTGTATTATTGTAACTCGTATCTGGATTAAACTTCACTCAGCATGAGAAGTATCAAGTGTTGGTAATTGTGATTAACAGTTTCATGTTGATCAGGTGTCTGCAAATTATTTTGTCTCTTCGGGTTTTAAAACATTGTAAATGCTGGAAGAGATTATTTGGACCGTGCTGTGCCTGTCTTAAAAGATCCCTTGGTAGCTGCCATAATGTTTTTCCAAGAAAATAATAACCCTTTACTCAAGGTTTAATTAGTTTTCTAGGGATGCTTAAATACTGCAAACACAGGGATAGTTGGCAGAGACAAAAATCAAACTGTTGGCTTATTGGCCAGTGCTTTCTGTGTAAGCTTCTACTTTTAGACAGTATGAACTCTTTTTACCTAACATGTTGAACTGCTTGTTGAAGAACGCCCCCCTCCCCCCCAACTTGGGTTATCTTTAGTGAGGTTCAGCCAACGATTTAAAGATTTTCCGGAAGACCTTTCTCTGATAGTCCTGTAGAAAGCACCATGCTTAGAGGAACACTTGTGCTTTCAGTAACATGAGTTGTAGAAACTGGAGGATCCGTTAATTATCTTTGTTTGAAGACAACTATTTTATTGAACCTTATCCAGGAACAAAAGCAGTGCGTCTTGGAAATGGGCATCTTTCTTACTTTTGAGGAAATGTGTAAATTGTTTTGAAAAATTACCAGGTTTATTGTATTAGTTTGAAATAAAGATCTACTTTGTCATTTGGAGAAGTGGTTGAATTTGCCAAGACCTTCTAGGTAACTGAGGGATATTTTTTTTTTTCCCAGTGTGTATGTATTTTTCCTTCATTTCAGGAAATTTGGTAAACTCATAGATATGTTCTTGCTGGCTCCTAGAAATAAGTGGCATGTGGTGGTGAAGTTCTGCCTATGCCCAGGAGGTCATAAAGTTGGTCTAATTAATTTGGATCATCATTCCTCTTTAAAGCTTAAGTCCCTTCAGGCTGAAAACAGAACTGTAGTGAGTTGTAAGATCATTGTAGTTAGTCAGTGGAAAGTCACCAGTGTTGTTGGGGGGAAAACTCTCAAAAAATTGAGGGAGACTGTGTCAGTCAGATATAAAACACTATATAGTTTTCCTGCAAATATTTACTTTTATTTGAGAAGGAATTAGGTGGCGCAGTCCTGAGATGATGTTTTGATGGGTTGGATTAGCTGCTGACACAGATAAAGGGACTGAGTCATGAATCCTTCTAATCTGTTAAAATATGTGTTTTGTACAAGAACAAAGAATCTCTAATACTGTTGATGTCTTTGAAATCTAACATAAAAATGGGTCTCTTCTGTCTTTTTGAAATTGCAGCTTTCATACAGTAGGAAAGAAATAGAATAAATAAATTGTCAGAGTAGCTCCCGAACTTTTCTGAAAGTTTTCACAAGATGTTATAAAGAAAAAAATGTTAAAAAGATCTAAATGAAATAATCCATATAACTGCATATGCTTTGCTCTGTTTAATAAAAAAAATACATTGAATAACTGAAGCCAAATTTGTTTGATTTTTGTAGTAAAAACTTATTTTTCAAAGTACATAGTAGATGATCTATGGCAGTGCATTTTTTTACATCTCAGTTGTAAAGTTTAAGATGCATTTGGCTTATATTAGGTAAATTTAACACATCAAACTGTTCATCTGTTAAGGGTGTCTTCAGGGTTCAATAGCAACAGCTTAAAAAAAGAGAAGGAAAAAAACCCCAAAAGCAGACCCACCCCCTAAAGACCCAAACCCAGACCCAAACTCTAATTATTACATATGTTGTAGTAAAAAGGGTCAGTCTTAATTCTCAGGTGTCTAGGCTTCTGTGAGTTAGTCTATTTGTCTTAATTGAAATTCATATTTATTTGGAAGTAGTGGCCTGAATACCTAGATTTTTAATCCAAGTGCATTTCTGTTTAAAAGAAACCAAACCACCAAACTAACTGATTGTGATGCCAAAGAATGTTCTTCATGTTTAGAAAACCCTGTTCAAGGGTTGAGATACTGTATACTTGCATTCGAAGCCTCATTATACTCTTCTAACCAGAAACTTGATTGTTACCACTGAACCTGTATCTTTCTTTCCATCTTTCCTATTGAAACTGTGATAACAAAATGGCTTAATGTATGATACCAAATCATGAAAACGTCATCCAAACAATGGAGCCCACATCTTGAAACACTAACAGTGGAAGTCTGATTTGGCATTGTTGGAAAAGCTCCCATTGCTGCATTAACCTTTCAAACAAGCCCTTAAACATACTTGCTTGCAGTTTTGCAAAATGTTGAATACAGTTAGCTTTTCATGTTAGAGAAACTTCATGTTCGACATTTCAAAGGGTTTGCTCTTTACTGCTTAATTTGCAGAACCTGGAAATTGGTAGTGTGTCTTGCCATCTGTATGAAAAATAGTTTGATTTCCTCAAAATATGTGTCTATATATATATCTGTAAAAAGGCATATAGAGATGAATCTTGCAAGTCTAGACTACATAGTTAAAAGAACTTTTGTTTAGAGATTATTGCCTAACGTACCATATGTAGTTGAATTTTTTTAGCATTCTTTTGTGTAAATGCATCTAATTAAAGTATTATGCCTGCTTAATTGGCTTCAGAGACTTGCATTTCAGTATTTTCAAGGTGTCTGCAAAAGTTTACTCTGGCCACTTAAATGCATGATTAAAAATATGTTTTTATGTTTTTCACATTCCTTATAGTCACTAGTATAATTCAAATTGCATTAATTTGATTACATTTACAAACATCGCTTGTCTTTTTTTACAATGAAATTTGATACCTTTAAAAACATTGAAATATTACTTCTGTGTAAATGTACACAGAGTAGAGAGAACATTGCTTATAATGTTTGTTAATATAGAATCTGTGGTCTACATTGTAATTAAGAAAACTTGCAAGTGAGGATTCTGTGAAGGAATGAAGGTTTTGTGAAGATGTCTGGCTCAGCTCAGAGACATCATATTTCATGCTTCAGCTGCTATTTAGAGAGAAAGGAAACAATGATTATGTCTAAAATCAAAATCATGTTTTTATTTCTATAGGCAGTTTTGAAATTTTGCTCAACTAATAATTCATAAAGGCAGACAGTTTGACAAATAGTTTTTTTTGTTTTGGTTCATTACACAGACAAAAGAAGTTGGTTTACTTGATGCAGATGTTTATGGACCTTCAATTCCAAAGATGATGAACTTAAAAGGAAACCCAGAATTAACACCAAGTAAGTGGAAATGATTTTTCTTGCTGTCGTCTTTATACAGGGATGAGCATGGACCAGCCATTGGTGCTTCCTTGGTGTGGCACAGAAGGGATGCAAACAGAAGATGTGACTTAACTTTTCTTTTTTTTATTTCTAATAATGAGGTTTCTTTCAAAGTGAGCTTGTACAACTGGGAGCATATTTAGGGTCATTTTTTTATGTTGATTCATGGGCTTTGGGAGTTTTATGGATTATTACTAGGGATGCTGGAAAGGATAGCTAGGAAATGAAGGTTATTGTCAGTAGTTTTAAACTTGCTATATGGGATCCTTCTATAGAAGACCTCCAAATTAAAGCCCAAAACCCACTAGTCTAGGGAAAAAAAAAAAGTCAAATCTAGGAAATAAGAGAAGGATCATTACGGTAGCTTATATAAAGTGTCATTGAAATGACAGGCTAGACCACTTGATTTATTTTATTTGAAGATGTATGTTTAGGAATGCAGTAGTGGTGGCTTCATTACCTGAAGTTAAAGACAGTAGACAGAACTCCTAATTTTTCTTCTGCTAGGAAGGATTCAGGTCTGGGGAAAGGTAAATTTAGGTGGGAGGGTCTGGAGAGAAGTAGAGAAGACCTGAAGTTGAAAGGTTGCGTAAAGTCTGTTTACCTTTGAGAAATGTAACTTACACCCAGGCCAACCAAGGGTGAAACTGAGGGATGCTTTATCCTGATAATCTGTTTGTGATGCTTCAGTCTAAGGGACTGTGCTTTTTTGGGAGTGGTAGGGATGCTGAGTCAATAGGATTTATTTAATGTTTTGTTTTGCCCATCCTGTGATAAAAGTGCTCGTAATTATAAAAATTAAAAGCATGTAACCACAGGCAAAAACAGTCCTGCATGGTAACACCTGGCCTACATGATAAAAAGTACTGGGATCCTACTGAAGAAAGTACAAACTGTCAGTACTTGTTGACAGGGAGGGATCAAGGATGTGTACCAGTTCAAACAGGACATAAAAGGGCTTCAGTGAAATAGTAACTGTAAATACCCATTAATGTTCGCAGGCAAGAATTGCTAGGTAAAAAGGAAGTTAAATATTCCTTCCACTTCCTTTCATGCCATGATCTTTGTTTATTTGTCGTAGAATCATAGAATAATTTGGGTTGGAAAGGACCTTTAAAGGTCAGTTAGTTGAGCCCCCCCCCTCCAGCAAGCAGGGACATCTTCAACTAGATCAGGTTGCTGAGAACTCCGTCCATCCTGACCTGGAATGTTTCCAGGGATGGGGCATCTACCACCTATCTGGGAAACCTGTTCCAGCGTTTCACCACCCTCATTGTAAAAATATTTCTTGCTTACGTCTAGTCTGAATCTACCTTCTTTTAGTTTAAAACCATTACCCCTTGTCCTGTCCCAACAGGCCTTGCTAAGAAGTTTCTCCCTGTCTTCCTTACAAGCCCCCTTAAGTATTGAAAGGCTGCAGTAAGGTCTCCCTGGAGCTTTTTCTTCTCCAGGCTGAACAACCCCAACTCTCTCAGCCTTTCCTCATAGAAAGTTCCATCTCTCTCCATCTATTCTGCCTTTGTAGAATGGCCGTTTGTAACTGATCTTAATTTATGGATATGGTGGTGGTGGTTGTTCTGTACATTCTCACTTGGTATAAAGCACGCACAGTGAAATGGTGCCAGTATCTTTAAAGGGTGGTTATTGAGCTTGCCACATTAGCCTCTGAAAAATTAGTAAGTGGCAAACTTAGTATTTCTTATATAACTACAATTTTGTCTCGTTATACTTATATCCTGTACTCTGGATAAAGAAAACGTAATGTATTTCCATATACGGATGCACAGCATGTGCTTATAGAGGCAACTGTCAGACTGATTACTTTCTACATTTGAGTACCTGGCTTACAAATACAGACTTTATTTAAATTAATTTTTAAGGGAGAAGGAGAGTACTTGGATTCATTTGTTGGGTTTCTGTTTTATGTTTTGAAGTCAAAGGCTAATTTTGTTGTGTAATAAATGAATAAATGACGCCTCTCATGCATCATCAGTAGAGTTTGACTTCCTGATACAAACTGAAGTATTCTTGCATTCTGTTGTACTTTGGACCACATTGAGGGTGTATGTCTTACAGGCTGTGTTTTCCCATAACGCAGATTTATTTTTTTTTGCTAGGAATTTTGTCTTTGAAGTGCATTATGAAGTGCAAACACAAAAGGGATTGTGTTGTGTTGTTCTTCTTGTGCCCCCTCTTTTCCTTTTTATGTGATGTTGACTTTTTCCTTTCCAAAGGAGATAATGTAAAAAAAAAAAAAATGTTTCTCCTACCCCCCCTGCCCCCATCTGAAAAATTGATTAGATAATGTTGAACTTCTTACACATTTTGCTGGGTTCCGTACCAAATTTAAATCCGTGTCATGGACACAAATAAGAAGCAAATTGCCCAGTCTATTTCATGTAGTCATACAAAGTAACATGCTAGGAATGAAAGAACTGAAAAGTATATTGAGTGAGATACTAGGGCAGCTCAATTTATTTGTATATAAATTTCAGTGACTGTAGATGTTTTGTGTATACAGCTGAGAACTCACTATAAGCTTTTGTCTTAACATGTTTCAAGTGTTAAAAAATACGGAATTCAATGTAATAGAAAGAAGTTGGAGGATTTCCCTGAATTGAAGTTGCTGCTCTTGACTTGTAAGCGCTAACATTTTGATTGCTAAAGTGTATTCTTTCTACTTCTGTGTGGAATGTACAAGCAAATATTACCAGGATTTAAGAACGTATCTTATTTTTTAACTGACAGAAAATGAATTTGTGTATTCAAAAGCTTGACGCATGACAGAGGTCTACTGAGAAACGCATGTAGTAATTCAGTGTGAATGATAACAGGATAGAATTTGTATTTCAGGAATTCTGTTCATTTCTCAGTGCACTTTTGACTCTTGAGCTGGTGAAGCTGTACAGTAACAACAATGAAAGTGCTGGAAAAGTAGCTGACGTTAAGATGGTTTCATTGTGAAAATAGGGATTTGGAGGGCATAAGAAGCTTTAATTGTGAACCTCAGGAATTCCTATAGTGAGTGACAGGATAAGCTTGCAAGGAAGTGACCCATCGTAGACATATATAATGCTGTGTGTATATACATATATAGATATAAAAATATGTGTGATCCTTGTATTTTGGTATAACAAGCTTTATGTTATTTTCTGATTTCTTATTACATTTTCAAGAACTAAATATGAACTCTGAACAAATAGTTTTGTACAGTAATTGAGCAAACACAGGCAGTATGTTTTAAAGATGTGCATTAACTGTATACATAGCAGTAAGTCAACTAAAAACATTTTTTTAATAGCATAGCAATAAAAAATCATCTTTAAAGTAGTTTACTTACTGTCTTCAGTGTGAGGCCTGGATTTAAATGAATCTGTAGAGCAATC
The DNA here is from genome assembly GCF_023634085.1 of Falco cherrug. Taxonomy (NCBI): domain Eukaryota; kingdom Metazoa; phylum Chordata; class Aves; order Falconiformes; family Falconidae; genus Falco; species Falco cherrug. Next base: position 60,005,902 of record NC_073703.1, read on the forward strand.
CTGGGAGGTTATGAGTGCTCTTGCACTCTTAGATAGTTCTATTTCTTCTCTCACATGTAGCAGCTGAAAAGGGATTAGGGATGCCTGGTACCATGCAGAATAAATCCGTGCAGCAGTTATTACTTCTGAATAGAAATTATTATAGTTTTGCTATAATTTAAGTTTTCAAAATGAATTAGGAGCTCTTAGTGAGGAGAGAGTCTGTATAAATGGAAGATGCTCATTAAATTAATTTTGCAAACTGTAGTACATTGGAAAGCCTGCTAACATTGAATAGGATGTCATTCAAAAATACTTTAACTAAATAGTCAGGGAAATAGTGGTTAATAAGTTCACAACTGAATTTAATTAGCTAATGGAGGATTATCTAACTATGGGATAAATAGGATAAATATTAACATGAGCTACAATATATACACAGGGCAATGCTTATGACACAAGTAACAAAAGCATTACTTCCATTCTTTTCCCACAGAATTTACTTAAAAGCCGTTTCCTGGCTTAGTGAACCACAAAATTTTTTCCCCTGCCCCCCCCCCCCCCCCCCCTTTTAATAGAAAAAAAAAAATATCATTTAAACAGCTGGCAGAGGGTAAAAGCTATTACATTGCCAAAAAGATACTGCAGTTTTGCCAGGTAAATATAATTTAATTTAAATGATTATGAAGGTTTTGGTAGGTTTTTTTTCTTTGTGACAGTTGAGTGCTCTCTTAATGTTTCAAAACTTCATTGCCACTTCATGATATCCTTGGTGTCTATTTTATTTCTTAATAAAATAGTATATTCAAAATATTAGCAGTGGGCATCTTTTCAAAATTTGGAATAAAAACTAATTTCTGAGAGAAAGCTAGCAGTAGCTGTGGCTGGCCCCATTGAGTCTTGTAATATTGCAAGAGCTATAGAAATGAAATTACTGATGAAATTCTGAAGCCAGGAATGGACACTTGCATTTTTTTCACTGGGCCACATTTACATGTCGGCTATTCTTTTCACTGTGGTAGCAGAATCTTGTAACAGAAAGTGCTAATTTTAAATAGAATCTGTTGTGACTGTTTAAAGATATCTGCTGGAAGTAGCTGTATCAAGGGCTTGTGGTGAATCCATTTGAGGGTTATGAATAGAATATTTAGATTTAAACATAGAATATGTTACGTAGGTAGGGTAGTTATTGAGGTAGCATGAAGAAATTTCTGGATCTTACATAAGCGTATTCCAGAACAAGGTTGTCTTTATCATGCTTTAGCAGTGGAACTGCATCATGATTAATTTAAGTAAAAAATAAATTTATTTCAAAAAAAAGTCATATTAGCTGCTGCCATGACCTCTTGATTTTTGAACAAGTGATTTTTAGATTGTGTATAGTCTAATAATATGCTTTACTGATTGTATTTTGAAAGAAGTCCAAACTGAAACCCCGTGTTTTGTGTTTGGTGATGTCTTATCCCAGTTTATCTGCATGGCTGAAATCGAGTAGTCCCTTGTGTTTTATATATGCTAATATATATTATATATATTAATTATATATATTATAAAGTAATAATTCAGAATGTTGCAATTAGTTGTGGTTTATATTTTGGAGGCTCTTTCATATGTGATGAGGTAGTTGAAAATCAGAAGATGCTCAACTGTTAAGTATTTTATTCTGGACCTTGACTATTGCCCTCACGCCTGTAACAATTAACCTCAAACTGGATTAATTCAGCTAGTGTTGAGTACACTTGTGGAAAAAATTGACCTTTACTTGGAAGGGAAAGGAGGTGGAGAATACTCAGCTCTGCAAGGAATTATTTATAGGCATGCAGTTATTAGCTGCTGTTTAAAAAAATAAAAAAAACCTCTTGACAGTTAATTTATTAAAAATTTATTCTTCATTGTACTTGAATTCATACTTAAAACTACGAAAAAAGTAAGGCAAAAAAGTGTGAGAAAGGTAGTGTAGTAATTAAAGCCTCTTACCGAGAGCAGTCTTTTCTGGATAAATGACAAGCCAAACTTTACTAAATGCTCTTGCAGTATGAATTACTGAAACACTATAACCTGCAAAAATACATTTCAAGTACTTGAAAGTGGAAGTGTGTTACTTTTCATGTTGTTAATCCTGCAGTGCAGTAATAATAAATGTTTTAATATGGATTATGGCTAGCAAATATTCATTACATTATAAAGTTTACTCTTAGAGATACAGATGGTTTGTCTCGTCAACTTTTATACAAATTGGAATTAAATTGCAGAATAGTTTTATTATAGTAATGTGATAGATATGTGTTTAATTGTACATAAACAAACGAAATGATTCATTCTTTTGTTTGTACACTGAACACATTTACCTTTTTTGCCTATTTCAGAGGAATAAATGTTTCCCTCCTCTTCTAGAAGTAAAATTAAAGGACTGTAACTGATTCTGAATTTTCTCAATATTTGTACTTTGCAATTTCACTTTGTTTTTTTCTCAGTGGGTTTCTTGCTGTATTTTTCCTCTTCCCTCCTCCTTCTCTACAGTACAATGGAGTGGCTTTTCAGAATAAAGAAATGAAGCAGAATACATAATAGAAACATATTTTTATCCTTTTAAAACTTAATTTCAATTTAATTGTATTCTAATCCTTTCCCTATAGTGACCAGAGGCTAAAAGTGACAGTTTAGAGCTAGCATCTGTTGCCTTTGCGTTAGTTGATGTTCATAATCTTGTGAAGTACATAGACTTTAACTTTACAAGTGGTGAAATTAGAATAAAATCACAGAACGATGTGTGTGGGGATTCATGTGAAATGCAAAAGGGAATATTTTTTTTAAAAAAAGTGTTCCTGCATATATTAAAGTGGAGAATCAACAAGTTTACTGTAATCTATATCATCAGTGTCCAGGTGTACTTTTTTCCCCCCAAATGCCAGATAAACCTTTGAACAGATTTTTATTCCATGTCTTTTCACCTACATTTTATTTTTTCAGGTCTTGATTGTAGTATTGAACCTAAAAAGGCTGAATCAAATGTACTGAGTTCCATAGTTTTGCTTTGAAAGCAATGACGGTCCCTAGTTAACTGGGAAGTTTTTTGAAGTTAGGTCTTGAAAGTAATGCAGAGGGAATGTCTGCCCCTTGGGTTCCTGCATCTCCCTGTTCTGCTTTACTGTTTTCTGTCACACTGTTATGTGACTGACCTGGGGAGTCCCCCACTCACAGAAGCAGGTCAGTGCTTCAGATAACATGACCCTTCCTAGAGGTTTTGTGTGTCAGGAACCTTGAACTGAACGTTGTGTTAGTCAATTTTATTCCTTGTGGGTATAATGAACTAAAAGAACCCACCCAAATTAGTCTAATAAAGCTTTTGGTCCACTATAAGTAAACTTTTTTGGCTCCGTGGGAATTTGAAGGCTTTTCAAAATGTTGGTTATTTCAGCAATTGTAGGGAAGACATCTGTGATGGAAGGTAATGGCAAGATACTTAGAACTAGTCCTGTGTTACTATGCTAATCCTAACAAGTCATCAGTGCTTTAAAATGTAACAAAGATATAACTAAATCATTGTGCTGTTTACTTCAAAAGCAAGTCTGGTACAAGTATAGTCTTCCAGCAAGCAATTAGTTCTTTTGGTTTTAGGTAGGACTGATGAAGTCATATCTGCAAAACAGTTCCGTTAATGAAAAAACTTTCAGAGTGGTTTGTTTCCTCTGCAGTGTATCAGGAGGAAAGAAAGTGGAAAATCTACTCAGGTAATGGGATTGCTAGACTGACTAAATATTAGAAGCTAATCTTCTGGGGAAAAGCTGCATTTCTTTATGCATTTGTTTCTTACAGTAAGCATTGAATAATGCTCTTTGAGTCTCATTGCTAGTTTGCTTTGGTTTAAGTATTTGTGATGTGTTTGTGGTTAGATAACACTGTTAGTGTGGGATGTAATGGGATATGACAGCCTTTCCTGTGTGGAGTTCTTCAACCTTAAAATATAAATTGCAGTATTTCTGGGGCAATCCTGCAAATAAACTTCTAGCACATTGTGAAATCAAGCTTGTAGTCTCAATTAGTCTGTCACTTGCCATAGCATATTCTGGGCTTCTGGCATAAGCAGTTAAAACAATGATTTAAAATTTGTGACTCAGACTAACCTTCTTTTGGTGACAGCATCCTTTCCCCTCTGACATAAGTTGTGTTTTATTGTGGGATACCCTGGGGCCCTGTTGCTGTTTGTCCCCCTTGCCTCTGCTGTATTTCTCTTCCTTTCTTAACTGCGTTGTGCATGGAATTCACTTGCCTTTGCTTAGGAAACTAGTACTGCTTTAAGCATGTTGGGGTGTGGTGTCTGGCATCTAGCTGCCCCTATGGCTCTCCCTCATGTCCTCTGTTAAATCTGCCAGCCCTGTACAAACCTCAGCTTCCTAAGGTGTCCGGAGTGGCAGGAGGTGTCTATGTTTACGCAAGTAAAGACCAACCTTTTTCTTACTCTTACTGTCATTTTCCCCCTTCCTTCCTTCCTTCCTTCCTCTGTCCTTTGCCCCCTTCCTTTGTCCTTTCTCCCTCCTGTTGTTGGAAACCCTATGTAGTCTGAAGCCTTTACGTCCTTCAGGGGAGCCTGTATCCTCCCGTTACAGAATGTTTATCTTGGGAGGTGACTTTCAAAATAAACAGCAAATAAGTTCCTTATACTTCTACATAGTGACAGCCATTTGAGAATTAGTGTTTACTGTGATTAACGGAAGGTGCTGTGTAAGTTGGAGTCCTAATTTAAGATTGTGATAGAGTATTCTGTAGTCACTGCAGCATGAAATTGTGCACAATTAAAAACTAGGTGATGCAGAAGTTTTTGAGATTTTACAAGTGACCATACTGAAAATCTGTTTTAGCTTTTCTGTGTGTATGACACATTAATTGAGTTTGTCTTAGATAATCTTGTACTGGAATCCACAGACTGTTCGGCAGTGTCTCTCTCTGACTAGCATGGTAACTGCGTGTTTTGTTTCGCCATATGTCACCTGTGTTTCAGGCAGGGAGATATCACTGAGATGTGAGTAGGTAGAAAATAACAATTTGTCATTAAAACATCAACTAATGATGAGCTATGCAAACAGCAGCAGAACCTTTAGGTTTTGTATAAACTATGAATAAATAGCAACTCACTTGAATTTTGGTAAATGTATGCAGAGGAGTTACAGTATGGGTTTTATTTAAATAGCATACTGTGAAAGTTCAAGGAATACTTAAACTTAACAAGTTATTTTGAAATCTACTTTTAAAGCTGCTGCTTTAACGCTTTTAAATGAGAGATGCTAAAATGTTATTTGGAGACTTAGGTGTTGCAGACAATACGTAGTGTAACTTTCTACAGCTTTTTCTGTTGTACGTTGTGCCTCAGTTTGCTTTTGAAAATTGGGAGTTTCAAGGGAAAATACCTAACTTCAGTAATGCACCTAAACTTTTTAGATCTTCTAGATGTTTGTCGGTTGTGCAGATGTTTACTGGTTGTGCATTACATGCTTTCCAACATTGGAGGTGGTGTAAGTGGGGCCATCAAGACCTGGACTGTGAAACTTGCCCAAGGTTATTCAAGAACTCTGTGGATTTGGAGACCTATGCTGTGTCTCCAAATCCACAGGGTTCTTGAATAACCTAAAGCAAGTTTCACAGTCCAGGTCTTGATGGCCTCATCTGTAACATGAGAGAATAATTCCCCACCACAGAAGCATGTTGTTAGGTAAAAATGTTCGGTTTGGGTGCATGGGTGTTATGGAAATGGGATTTGTATAAAAAATAAAGAGTCAGGAAACGGATGCATTCAGAGCATAGCCTGGAACTTGCAGTGGTGTCTGCTGGCAAACCCTGCTGCATTGGTAGTGTCTTCAGAAACATTTGTAAATCTGCATGCCAAGATCAGTAAGGTGCTTTTAACTGGAAAATTGTACAATTGTACTACTTTCTAATAGATTTAGCTATTGATGTCCTGACTCAGAACAACTTAAAAGTGCCACTTCCCCGCTTGATGACCAAAATCCAGTTAGGATAGACAGGTGAGTTCCCCTATTAAGTTTTATTGAAGACAAACCTTAAGTAATTAGTTACCATTCTAGGAAGTCTCTGATCTTCCATTATAGTGGCAAGTTCCAAAAATAGCTGAGTGCAATAGGAAATCTTTAACAGGGAGGAAAATGTGAGCTTCTAGTGTTCTCATCTTATGTATGGATATTTTTTATTTCTTTGAAATGGTAGAAACTCCCAACCTCCCCCTTATTTCAGACACTTGAAAAGTCTGAGCAGCTCCTCTGCATTAGTTCTCACTCACTTGGTGAGCTCAAAATAGATTTGCTAGGGTGTTGCATGATCCACTATGCTCACATTTAATAATTATGTGCTACCTTTTGCTTTTTTTAAACAGCATGATGCCTTCTCCTAAGGAGGTGTAGTATAACATCACAGTCTTCTGGAATAATGATCTTTATTTATCTAATGAGACAAGACTGAATCTTAAGTCTTTGCTTGCTCTAATGTATTAGTCAGCAGACCTCTTCTGAAAACCAAGCCAAGGATTGAAATGTGGCCTTGTGTCTTAACCCTGGCAGGCGACTGACCACCAGCCATGCAGCTGCTTGCTCACTCCCCACTCTAGGGATGGGGAGGGAATTGGAAGGTTGAAAGTGCAAAAACTTAGGGGATGAGATAAAGACAGATGAACAGGGAAAGCAAAAGCTGTGCCTGCAAACAAAGCAAAACAAATTAATTCAGTACTTCCCATTGGCCGGCAGGCGTTCAGCCATCTCTTGGAAAGCACTCCGTCATGTGTAAGGGTTACTGGGGAAGATGAACACCATAACTCTGAATGTCCTCCCCTTCCTTCTTCCCCCAGCTTTATATGCTGAGCATGACATCATATGCTATGGGATATACCCCTTTGGTCAGTTGGGGCCAGCTGTCCCTGGCTCTGTCCACTCCCAACTTCTTGTGCACCTCCAGCCCACTCACTAGTGAGGTGGGTGATGCTTGCACACTATCAAAAGCTTTTCTCCTTCTCACCCCAGTAATAACTTAAATACCTCTGTGTTGTCATCACTGTTTTCATTGCATATCCAAAGCATAGCACCATGCAAGCTACTATGAAGAAACTTTGCTCTATCCCAGTTAAAATGACATATATATATAGCTCTGTACGTACTTTCTGTGCTGCACTAACCTATGGCCACCAAGGAATGGCTATGTCGGGCTTTCGAGAGAAGAAGGATGGAGTCCTTGGCAGGATAGTCTGCAGGGCTTGATTTTTTTTTTTTTTTTTTTTTTTCTGCAGAAAAAATTAAAAAAAAATTACAAAATACAGAAATTCTATCCTAATGCCTTCAACATCATTCTTCCCCACATGACTAACAACGCAGCCTTCAGACCAGTCCTAGAACTTTATCAGCAATGTGCTGTAATGCTGTCATGAATTTGTATGTCTGTCTTTTTCCAGTGCCCTACTTGCATCCTACCAGAAGAGGCATTTTATTGACATTTCATTGGTACTCTGTTGATGTTATTGATCCCATTTTATATATTCAGAGAAAAAACAGCACCCTTTTATTTAGGACAATCAAGCTTACTGAAAAGTTGTAAACAAGGATGCTTTATTGATCTCTGCACAGGTGGCATAATATTGCTGTGTGTTGTGATTTTAAGAAACTTGTTTTGTTGTGTGTTGAATTTTTGGAGCTGTATGGTAGGCATCTGGTAACAGAGAAGAAAGGGTTTACTCTGAAAGCAATGGGAATTAGAGATGTTACTGAGATCTCATTAAGCTAAATCTTCTTTACATGTTATGTTTTAGAAAATCTTCATGAGACCCAGGGCAAAGGGGGAGGAATGCCTGTTGCTTTTGATGAGACAAGGGTGATTACTGGAGCTCACTGAAACACTTTAGATTTGAGATAGTCTTAAGAATGCTTTTTAGCAGTAGGAGACAGTGGGGTGCTCTGCAGTATTTTGTATGACTTTGAGAATATGCAGAATATTATAGCCCAAATGTACAGCAGGTTGTGCATTGTTCTCGTGCATTGTATAAACTTGATTAAATCTTGCTGCTCGGAGCAGTTTGTAGTCTCTGTTGTTAACCAAAGAAAGTAAGATCCAGTTTTCATGACGTGAAACTCTCCCATTGAAAATAAACGGTGTACATGTTTTAACACCAGACACCCCCATTTGGCTGTTCTGTAGGTCACTACTTGTGTACTGAGAGCAACTCTCCTATTCTGCCCACTGAGGTGAAGGAGAGGGAGATCTCTGAAGGTGTATCTGTTCTGTGCAATTAGTACGTCTACCTGGGCTTTGTACATACAAAACTGTATACAGGTGGTGGCTGTTGAGATCTTAGCCTCTGGATGTTTGACTACACTGAGATTGAACTGAGAAGCGGCATGAATAGAATTTGGTGAGCTTTCTCAGAATAAATGCATCTTTTCCATTCTTTTTACCTTCCAGTTCCTGGTTCTCATGTACTTGTGTGCTCAGGGATTAGCCTCCCCTTTTTGTTTTCTTTCTTTCTTTCTTTCTTTCTTTTTTTTTTTTCCTTTCTCTTAAAATCATTCCTATTTCATGGTAAAAATGAAGTAGACCTCGAATCGGCAGTGATACAGGAGAAGAAGGACCTGCAACAGCATGTTTCTTTTTTATAAAACATCTCCTAGGTAGATAGGTAGTCATTTTTCTCAAGACTTCTAACAATATTACAGCATGTGGCGGTACGTGTATTCTTTACAAGGACACCAAAGCAGTGTCTAGAGATGGCTCTAGGCTGAAGTTCAAATGTCATCAACCCCTTCAAAACAAAACTATTGCTCTGCAGGAGAAAAAGTAAGACTGTGATTCCTAGAAGTGTGGTTATACAGTATAATGCCACTAAAATAAGCCCTGACCATACACTGTAGCATGAGCAGAAGTAGAGAAATGTTGAATTAATGTGGGTGCAGCGCACCAGTCCAAGCCCATGTGCAGTTCCATACACGTTCCTGAATGTAATTGTCATGTGATTTGTTTAGCTTCCTATATTGTTCTTTTTGAGTTGTAAACCAAAGCATCCAATTTATTTTCAGCCATATTTCTAGAAAATTACATGGCTTGAATGCCCACTTACTTGATTGCTTGAAAGCTTTCATGTATAGAATTTAGCAGTTCAATTTGTACGCTCTTGGGTGTTGTTTTGTCTGAATTTGGAGTTCAGCTTTGAACACACTGCATTGTATTTATATTGCTTTTATTTTACTGTCTGTACATATTTTACTTTGGGTGCATCAAAGGTTTCTGTCAAAATATGTATTAAAATATATTTTTTTTATTGCTTAAAGTATTCTATTTTTTGCTTGTTCCTGCCAGTGCATGCTCTTAAAATAAACCAGCTAGACCAAATAAAATTAATTTTGCTCTTTCATGTGTGTGTGTGCGCCATCTTGAGATAAGGCGTGGATGTAGATGGCAGAGACTATTAAGGGGAGTTTTTGGCTTTTGGGAGGTTTTGTTTTGAATGTACTTTTTTTTTTTTTTTTTTTTTTACTTTCTGCTTGTTTTTCCCTTTGCCAGCAGAACAATTATATTGTTCTCTCCCCTCCCCTCTGTTTTTTTCTTGACACTGGAAGGCATAGGAATATGGAGCATGATGAGGATATTACCTCTGCAGTGTTCAAATAAGCATCTTTTGTTCCTACAGAAATTTTAGAAGTCCTGTCCTGCAGACTTTTGCCAGTCTGAAAAAATCCATGACTTCTTACCTGGAGCTGTTAATAACACTTAGTTTAGGGGTGGCTTTATTTGGTACCTTTTCTGTAGGTTTCAAAGCACACAATAAAAGGAGAAGAATTCCCCAAAACACTGGTGTGTTGATGGGAGCGATCCTCTGATTTGTGAGATAGGTGAATAGCATAATTTAAAAAAAAAAATTAAATCCCATCATGTTGTAGGATTTTGATTTTGTTCTGATATAAATGACTGCATTTACTGAAGTATTGCAGAAATAGAAGGCTGCCCAACAGGGGATTTATCCCTCGTAGCATGGGAGTTTCATATGAATAGATGAAGTGGGTTTCGGCAGCACAAAGTGACATTATGGGCACACACATCGTTACATTTTTGCAACTTTTCCCACAGTAAAAATGCAAGAAAATGTAGGGCCAGGTTCTTGGGTAGAATAGAAAAATGTATATATGTATTGAAGGGATGAGGGAGAAAAATAGACAAATGCTTTTAACACGGGGAGGAAAACTACTTTTAAAAGGGAAAAAATTGTGTAAGCTTATTTCTTTATAAAACCCCAAAAAACAAAACCCCAAACTGACTCCCCCCCACCAAAAAAACCCTTGTTTCCTTCTGTTTTAGAAAATCTAATGAGGCCCCTTAAGAACTATGGAATCGCATGGTGAGCATATGTTTTAATTTAAATCAAGCTTCCTTACAGATATATTTGATATTGCGCTGGAAAGCTTAAGTTTTTGCTTTTTTGTTTCAGTATGTCTATGGGTTTCTTGGTAGAAGAGACTGCCCCGGTTGTGTGGAGAGGGCTCATGGTCATGTCAGCTGTTGAGAAATTGTTGAGACAGGTAAGGACTTGGGTACATATTTGTGTTTCAAAGTAACTGGTTATTTAAAAAATGCATTTAACTGATATGTGAGTGTCCATGACACTATTTCATATGCAAGAAATACTGTATCTTGGTCATCTTAAATTCTGAAGAATTTAATCTTAGCTTCAGGTAAGAGAGAAAGTTAACACTTTTTGTGTTTACCGATCCCCTTCAAATAGATCTGCTGTTCTATGCATTTGGTGAGTGAATCACCCCCATTTGCCTTCCTTCTCATTACTTTTTATGTTTATGCAATTATAAAAAAAAAAAAAAAAAAGGAACATTTGGCAGTTGCCAAAGGATTTACATGTATAGGTATCTATGCATATCTACAGCTGTGTTCCCTTATGTGCTTGTTAATTTGCCAGCACTAAGAATTCCTGGGTGACGTTTGACATATGACAGGTACATGAAAATCATTAGATACCATCTCTATGTAATGCAGATAGATTGTTAGTTAATAAATTTCCTGGCATATGGAGGCAGGGTGGCTTTTTTATTTCTTGGCAGGTCTTTTTTTTTCTCTTACTGTGAATAGATCTGTGAAGTGCTAATGAGACAAACAGCTGAAAAAATGCATTAAGGTTACATGTTTAGACTTTGAAGTGACCCAGTTGTTCACAGCTGACATCTATTCCAGGGATTTAATGTGTACTGCTTGGAGATCACTAGGCTTATGTATGTCTTCTGTAAATGCCTCCAAATCTTGTGCTCCCTTAATGACTGAAAAGAAGATACTTTTTTTTTTTTTTAAATTCCCCCCAGCCTTTTTCCAGTTTTACAGAATTCTTCTCTAACACAGTTTTTAGAATAGTGGCACTCATTGCCCTAGTCAGAAAAGCCATGCGTCTTCCAGAATTTCAGGAAGAACATATTTTCTGAGATTTGGCCTTTAAAAATAAGGACTATCCATGCCAATAGCTGTGAAAGGCTGTTCTGACCTCTTTGTGTGTTGCATTGTGTTGGCCAGGTTCACAAAGACTAGAGTCTAAAACCTCGAAGGTAGAACTGAAGTTAGCACCTGCTGTATTGGCATATTCCACCCTGGGAGACTGAAGACTGGCAGGCACTCAACAGTGCTGTTACTTCAATCAGTAGTATCCCCAGATGGGAAGCATGTGCCAGCGTCCTTGTGGAGGGTATGGATGATGCTGTGTAATGAGCTCATTGCTCCCTAGCAACTGACAAAGCAGTTACATGCTGGCTGATTATACTGTAGGAACGAGACAGAGTCCATTAATGCTTGGGGCATCAGTGATTTCCCTGACAGTGGAACCTGAATTCTGAAAGAGGAAGGCTTTAAGGCTAAATTTCTTCTCCCCACAAGCATTTTGTTTCTGTATGATGACAAGGATAGTCTTAAATCTGTGCTGGAAAAAGTTGTTTGCATCTCCTCCTGCAAAGGAAGGAGCACACAGATCACAGGGAGAACCAGCAGGTTCTATCTGATGTATAGGTGGCTTCTAGACAGTAACTAATAATTTTTCCAGACTAACATTCGCTATGTTGCTTTTACAAACTGTCATCTCCCTTCTGATGTAGTTACTAGTCACTCAGGAAGGGGTTAACGGTAGAACCAATAGTGTTATAGTCTTGGACACCTAAACAGGAGAGGACCACAGCGTGTGGTGATGTTTTTAAAGATACTAACATTGTATGTTAGAAATAGTTGAAATTTGACCATGTTTTCTCTTTGTCTGTTCTTACTGGTCATAGCTATTACCTTTTGTTTGACAGGATAAAGTTGCTTGCAAGAGTAAAATAATTCTGCTTGTATTTAACTTTCTGAACTAGTGTTCTTAAGAAATAGCTGCTTTACTTCTATAGCTATATATAAACCATTTAAATTGGCTCCTTAATCTAGATTTGTAGTATAAGTGTAAAGACCTTGTGTGCGTTCAGACAAGCTGATAAAATATTAAGTTCTTAAAATAATTAAGTCAGCCAGATAGAAAATGTAGAGGTTCCCAGACTTATGCATTAAAAAACCTGGTGGTATTTATAACGGTGTTTATTGTTAGATGGTGGAGGACTTTTTTGTTTGTTTTAAAAAACATCAAGACTATGGCTTCCCTCTGTAAATAACTTTGAATGCTTGTTTGGTTTTTTCCATGTGAACAAATACGTTTTCCAGAGCTTACCGTGCTTCAGATACTCCAATAAAGCATTGAAGGGCCTAGTTTCCAAATTCATTGATGGAGACTTGTTAGCTCATTAACTTGTTAACTCATAGTTGGTCTGTGCCTGTAATAAGTATTTAAATGCTTCCCTTTAGATGTGCAGCTTTACTGAGATTTCTGAAATTCTTACTTTGAAAAATGCATTTGTTAAATATATACATTATGTGCTTTCTTATATACTTCATGCATGCAGCCTCACGCTGTAATATACGTATATTTCTTGTCTGGTTTTACTTCAGTGGATGGATGGCTTTTCAGCACAGTTTCGCTCTTCACCTCTACTTGCATATGGCCAGGATGTACATCACTTCTCAGATAAAACACCACCCTTTAAATCCAGCCTCTCCTTTTGCCACATATCTATAGATACCACATATATAATGAGAAAATACCTTTGCTCTTGCGTGTTGCCACACTGGTACAAAATAGGCAACAATACAGAAGACCAGTATTACTACTTGGTGTTTCTCTGGTAGTTTGTATCTCGTGAGCAAGGATGGTTTTCTGGATCACATCATATCATTTTCCTTAAACAGAGTTTAAAGGAAATCTGTCTTATAATACAAAGCAGTTAACAGTTTAGTATACTGTACTACATATATATTAATGTACGTCTGTCAAATTGGTACATAAAATATGTAGCATATGGATTCTATAATGTGTCCTACTTTTGATAAAAGTATTGCTCAATAGAAAAGGGGTGATATGAAGTTATTGAAAGAATAAGGAATATATAAGGAAATGATTTTTCACCTGTAGTGAAAGTAAATGACAAACACTAACGGAACATTTGATTCCATAAACACATTCTTAACGCTTTCAGTTAAATATCTCCCTAGTTTATATGCCTTGAAATTACCTAAAATTTTGTTGTGGCTGAGAAGGGACTTCTTCATTCACATAATTAGATGTACTGTAGGCCCATTTACTCTGCAGGATGACCTTTTTCTCTTACGTGGATTTTGACTCTTCCATTTCCCTGCCACAGTTACCTTCATGTAAAAATTCTTCCACCTCTGCTTTGAATCTTGCACCTTCCTTTGAATTGCCTTCCTTTGCATCTTGCTTGCCTGTATGTGGGATAGAAGAGAGTATTTCTTTGTTTACTTGATTTTTTTAAAAGATAGGTAATTTCTCTGAAGAGTGCATTAAAACTCAGATAAGGAAATTCTGGTAGTTCTCCAGTGTCATCTGTAGCACTAGGCTTTTTCTATTCAGTTTTCACTGATTTTTTTTCAGTGATACGAATTTTTTTTGTTACCTGAAGCCTGTATTTAAACAATAATATGTCTGAAAAGTTCTGTTGAAGGAAGTAGCAAGTAGACAGCTAAGAACCTTAGAAATATAAAGATTATTTAAATTAAAAAATGCAAGCAAAACTTGTTCATTGATTTACATTGCTTTTGCAACAAGGGCTGAAATGGTCATCACCACTGTCCCATACTCTCTGTATGGAAAGTTTTCTAGCACCATTCTCATTTCTGTCTGAGGAAGTCTTGGCAGTTCAAAAGAGCAATTAGAAGGATGCAGACACAATCCTGAACTGATCCAGGAATGGCATGACTGGCTGCTGTACGTCCTGGAGCATATTGTGGTAATTGTTCTGCCGAAAGGTTGGAGGAAAGGAAGTGGCTCTGTGCTGGCTGCCAATTTAATAGCTACTATAGTCATAGCAGCAATACAAATGGAGGGGATTTCTTGTTTAGGTAGTAATCAATACAAAGGGTACTAAGTGTTGGTTTCTTTGAACTCTCTATCTTATTCTACATGCGTTATCAAGCTGAAATACCAGCAGAGAAGGAAAAAAAAAATAATATACAGCAGACAAGTCAGCTTTTCTATTAGAAGAAAATCAAATAAAAAAATGTGATTACAGGTAAAATACAAGTGCATATTTCAGTATGTAGTGTTCTACTTGTATCTTGTCATATCAAAAGCTAAATTTGTATTAGAAGCAAGCATTACCTACACAACATGGATTATAGATGTCAGCAATTCTGTTAAGTGCAGGCAGTCCCCTTGGAACTAGCCAAAAAATGTGCTCTCTTCTCAAGGCAAGGACCTTGGGTTGATTAACATCCTTCAGAGGATTTCTTACCCTGACATGACTTTTTAACCTACGTTTTTGCAGACTAGTCAGATCTTACATGGCAAGACTCTTGTATTTCTTGTACTGCTCTAGAGTACCAAGAACATTTTGTGCATTGGCAGCATCCTTGGTAACTATGGCTATAATGTAGAGCCTCAGTGCTGTTATGTGTATTGTGACCTGTAAAGGTTCCTCAGATGTACCTGATACGGATGAACACATTTTCCCAGAAAGACTATGAAGCTTTTCGTGGAGTAGTTCAATTCTAATGTGTCCCTAAAATACTCTTCCTATTATGTAACTGTAATTCCTTCATCTCTTTTTTTGCTGCTTCTTTTAGCACCGATTTAGTGCCTCTGTTTTGGTTTATTTTAATTTTCTTTCAATACATACTTTTTATAAAAGTTCCTCTGGGAGGGATATAATTGGAAAGGAAAGAATATAGGGAAATTAGCAGAAAGCAAATTATATAAAACTTCCAACGCAGAGCAGTTGCACCTAAGCAAAAGAAAATGGGGCCTTGTACTTAGCTTGGACAGGCTTTATGCCCTGTAGATTCATGTTGAAAACCATAAATTCAGCAGAACAGTGATCGAAATATTTATTAGTTCAACCCAAAGCTGAATAGGGCTGTAGTCTGAAGATGCTGTCTTGTCCTTTAAAAAAAAAGTTTAACTTAAGTTTATGCAGTTATTATAATTGTATGTAATTTTGGAAGTTTGCTTAGACATGGAGATTTTGTGTGCTGCCTTCCTTCTGAAGCTGTTCTCTACTAAGAGAACTGCTTTGAGACCAGCACTTGCTAGAGGTAATCGTGGTTGTATTTATATGTTAGAGTATGTATGTGTGAAGATACATATATGTGCTCAAACCTTTTTTGTAACATAATTCTCTGATGCTTAGTTATCATACATAAGTAGCTGTAAGAGTATCATATGATACTGGGAATAGCGAAGATGCAGATGGATAAATTGTCTTGAAAATATTGAATAGACTGTGGGTTGTGGGGTCTGGGATATTTCAAGAGCCTCTGTGAAAAAGCTGCCATAAAAGCAACAGTGGAGTGGATTGAACAGTAAAAATTCATGTTTAAAGATTTGGGATTAGATTAGCTTGGCATCAGTGTTTAATTCTTGGAGATCAAAGACTATGGAGGCTATATTGTTGTGGGTTTTTGATCATGCCTGAAGCGGCCCATCTCTATAGAGGAGGTTATAGATGTTCAATACTGTTTTTGTTTGACATACATTAGTTAGCAAACTATTATGTGCAGTTGCTACTGTTTGAGAAGTGTGTATGTAGTTACTGGTATTCTCCTTTCCACCATTTAAGTCGGAGACGTTGCATATGTGGGGACAATTTTTCTTTAAATGTCATTTATTTTAGGTATATGTTAATGCTGCACTTACGAAGGCCAGAAAAATAAATAAGGTGTTGAGACCAAATGTATTTATACCTTGTAAAATAGCTACCATGCTGCCATTGACTTTTTTACTGTGCATGTTCCGTGCAGCAGAATGTTCTGTATATGGTGTCTGTAGATAGCTGTCTGATGTCATTTATCGTGTGTGTTTATAACATGCTGTGTTAAATCTCATAAATTCTTTGGCATAGAAATTTTCAGTTTCGTACAGGCTTGTTTGCCTGTGTGTATAAAGATTTCTTACAAACAGAACAATAGAGAAACTAGGGGAAACCGTTCCAAATTAGAAGGAATGATCTGTATTTGATTTGGAAGTGATACATGACAAGAACATTGTCAGTAAGGTAGTTAGGTACTACATGCTGAGCTGTCTGCCTGATTGATTAGTATGGTTTACTGAGAGTCGTTCTTTGGCTTGTGTCCAGATACTGTCTTTTGCCTCACTTTTTTGGGACCATGGAAATTTCATTCTGTGTTTATGCAGTGTTCAGCACTGTAGTGAGTTATCACTTGAGAGGTGCACAGAAATACATCTTCCTTTCATACTTTTTCATGTTTATGAAATAAATTGATTACTTTTCTTTTTATCAAGCACAGTGTATTTTGTTTCCAAAGCGCGTGTGTGTGAATGATACCAAATCTGTTAAGAATGCCTAAGATCAATGTAAATGTATCACTGGCATTCACCACAACTGATACTCATCAGAACCTAAATGTCTTGAGCAATTGTGCATATATCTGCAAAATATTCTGATGCTACGTGCTGCCTTGCATAAGTATTCTCCAGCAATGAGCCATCGAGGTGATATAGAGGGTGATACATGTAATACGTGAAGAGAGACAGAGACCTGGGTTAGTTGTTTTTGTGTGGTTTTTTTGGTTAAGATTAAAGGGAGATTACATAGTTATGTACAGAGAAGGTGAAAGTAGATGCTTCCTGGATGTGCAGGATGATAGCAACAAGAAGTAATGAGTGCAAGTTGCAATATATAGTAAGTAATGTGAGGGGGTAGTTTTGGTTGTTTTTTTTTACAGTGAAAACAATCACACATTAGAACAGGTTGCCCAGAGAGATTGTAGAATCTCTCCTTTGGTAGATACTCGGAACTGAGCTGGGCAAGACTTTGAGTAACCTGCTCTAAGTTGGTCTGCTTTGAGCAGCAAGATGGACCAGACAGATAACATCTTGAGGTCCCTTCAGACCTAAGTTGTTCTGTGAATCTGGGTTAATTCTAAAATTGATATTCCACTGCCTGTTTGTCTGTATGTAACTCCAAAAAGCCTACAGCTCAGAGGAGAAAACGGTTCTGCCTTTCACAGAGATCACTGGTGAGAGCACACAGTGAAAACCTAACCTGAAATGCTGAGGTGTCTCTCTGAGTGCCCCAATCACTAAGCTGGACAGTCATGGTAGCTCATCTCTCTTGCTCAAATGAATATAGAATTAAGCCTTGCAATCAAATTAGGAAGTGTCAACATAATGACTGAGAGTATCCTTTCCCTAGTAGCATTTCCAATCATTTGGCCAGTCTCTTTAGACTTCAGAGGTGCAGATCAGGTCCATGTAGGCAGAGACATAAAAGCTGAACTCAAATAATCCTTCTCTCTTGAATGAGCATCCTTAAGATGAGCTAAGAAAAAAAAAAACCCAAAAGGGAAATACCAATATATGTATTTCCTGTCATACCCCTTGTTTTCACAGGAGTACCTTGATCTGGAAGAGGTTTAAAAATGAGTATTCTAGGCCTGTGTGCGTTAACGTGTTCTCAGGCATCTTAGAATTGAATACCAGTGCCGTAAAGGAGGTTGTACTGGAGGCTTATGGTAGTTTTTTGCTTTAGCTTTAGTAGTTTGCTGCCTAGGGTGCAGTCCTTTATGAGACACAATGTAAGGCATCTGGCTGCCCTCTGTGAACCCTAGGTTGTTTGTTCTTTTTTTAATTTTAAAATTTTAATTTTAAAAAAATCTTGCTGCTGTTGTCGGCCTTGATTATTTTATAGTCTAAACTGGATACAAGAAAAATTCAAAGATGGCAGCAAAAGACATCTTGACAAAGAAGCCACATGTGTAGAATAGGTCTTTTATGTCCAGATTTTTTTAGGAGAAAGGCAAGCTGTAATGAGTTCAGGAATGGACTCTGGAAACATGGATTTGAAGGCTAGCATGTTTTTAAGTGGGTTTTTTTCATGTAAATAAATATTCCTTATTTGCTAAGACTTAGCAAATAAGAAATACTTATTTAAAAAAAAATCATTTAAATACAGACTACAGTAGAAACCTAATGCCACTCTTCTATTCTTTTCCACTAATAAAGGAGCGTGTTCGTTCTGTCTAGCTGCTGTAGGTTAGATGCAAAAGGGACGTGGGTATTGCTGTGCTGAACACTGCAGTGCCTAAAAGGTAGATGCAATGCCTGCAGGAATGGAAAATCAAAGAAAAGCCCAGGCCGGAGCCACTGTGTACCTGGGTCAGTGGGAATTCATCACTTGTCATTCCCAGTGGTAGTATCTGAGGAGTTACTTTGTCCTCCTGGATTTGCCTTTGGCACTGTTTTAGGAGAATAGCTGCAAGCCTTGGATTTTAAGGGCAGCAAAAACTTCTTACCCTTCATGTCCATGGCTTAAAGAAATTGGTGTAAAGTTCCAATTTTGCTGCGTTTCATCACCTACATGGTAAATGTCATTGGAGCTTGCTCAAAGATGAAATTGTTACTAGCGTGGGCAAAAACCAGTCTCATCAGTGTAGAATCAGTGCAAGAGTGTATTGGTGGATGAGAGGGAGCAATGAAATGGGATTTAGCAGAGAATGACACATACTGGGTCAGGAGGAAGATGACAATAACAAGTTGATGGCTCTGATTTTTATTTTTTTTTTTTAGCTATATTTTGAATAAATTGAAAGGCTCTCCAGAATAGTAATAGTGAGTCAGTGATGATGATTTTTCTTATTGTAAATGTAAAGAGCAAGTAAAGAAAAAGCACTGTAGTGAAGATGATTTTTTTTTTTGAGTGTGGACTTTATTTTTAATGCTTCTTGGTTTAGAAAGGGCACTCTTTCTAAGAGATACCATTGAAGGCATTTAACTTGCATTATGGCAGTAAATTTTCAAGATGGGAAAAGAGTGAGATGCTGCAATGGGAAATTGTAGCAAAGGTGCTCAGAAACATGAATAGTTCTTAGTATTTTTTTCATAATTTTATCATGTTTTTGCCTTTGGATACACATTTAAGAGTCTGTGCATACTGGTTATTTGTCAGCAGAGTAGAAGTACCTAAAATGTGTATGCTAAATGCAGATTAATATTGTTTTACTCTTTCTATATTTTGTGTTTTGGCAACATCTTCCATTTGAGAATTTTTCCTAATTTAAAAACTGACTTGTGTTTTACAATATTAATGTATTTATCCAGTCTGCAAGTAATTGAGGAATTGAGGCAGATAGTCTGTAGCAGGATATTTACAGTTCACATTTCATAGAGCTAAACAAAGCTGTGTTTATATTGTGAACTATAAAGATGTGTTTATAATTTGCAATGCATAACTCTAAAATGCAGCACTCTCACCAGGTATCACTACAGTGAAAAATTTGCTAGTATTTCAGCAATTAAGAAAATATTTCTTCTGTTTTATTTTTCTGTTTTGAGTTATCTTAGCCTGAGACGAGCATACAGATTGTTCCAGCGAGACAGCACAGTTCTTCAGAACAGTAAGAGCAGTTGCATCTTTAGGAAGTTTGGATGCTTTTCTATTTTTGTGGTCCAAAGTATGAAAATGAAGAGATCCAGACATTTCATCTGTACACATAAGATCATTGATATTTGTTCCATTTAGAAAGGTCAAGATCTGCTATTGAGATATTTTGAAAAGAGGAACAAACTCAAACAGGGCCAAACTTTGCAGTGCTAAGACTGCACTTTGATAGGCCACTAAGACTGCATCTACAGCTGACAGATAGTAAACAACTCTGAATACTTGAAATTTTTTTGTCTTAAATCTTTAATGGGCGTTCTTTTAAAGCAAGGAAGGTGAAGTGGCATCCCTCATTTTACCGCAGAAATTAAGGAAACGGTTTCAAGGGCAAGATAAGCAGATGACCCACTCATACCTTATAAAAGAATTTGTTTTAAAAAATACTTATACTTTTTATTAAATTTATTTGTCTGAGACTAAGGTACAAATAAACTAATTTCTACTCATCCAGAGCCCCCTGGAATCAGTGGAAATCTTGACAGTAATTTCTACACCATGCTTTTCTTGTCACGTTGATGTTTAGAAAAGCCTGTTACAGGCATTTGTATAATCACAATTCACTCAAATGCTAATAATCACCTGGAAAGGTCCTGTCTGTCCAGAGGGAACTGCTGTAACCAGTCCCAATCAGCATGTACATATTTAAGGGAAATGATTTTTTACTTCCTGGAGATTAGAAGCTAAACATAGATTCAGAGAGGTACGGCTGCCAAAAGTGTGGGAGATGACAGAAAGCTCCTACTTTCTGCCACTCTGCCCCCCAGTTTAACTCCCTATGCAATTAGAGTATTCCTTCTGTCACCCTTTGACTTGAGTGTTCCTGTACATTTTGGGGTGGGTATGACTGAACAAATAATGGGCTTGATTCTTTTTGTTTCCAGCTGAAGCTACAAAACCTGTTCTGTTGCCTTTCTTCCCTTAATGAAGGAAGCAGGATCTATATGGATCCCTGTTGCTTTATTGGCTTACGTTAGCAGCTGATATGAAAAGGGATTATGATTTCTGAAAGGAATTGACAGTCATAGAAAGAAGTATTAGGAAAGCCAGAAGGAAAAAAAAAACGTTAGCCAAAAACTTACTGCTGAGCTGGAAGCATTTGCAGTAAATGTATTTTAACTGTCTTTGAGGATTAAAAAAAAAAAGGCAAAAGAAAAAAAAAAAGCCTAACAACATAGTGAGAATGTATTTACAGCAAACATTTCCTGGCCTGGTTCCTCAGCTGTCATGGTTATGACTGTGCAGCTACTGCTGCTGTGGGAACAGGCTGAGAGAGTGTTTTCTTTGCTCTGCTTCCAGTAGTCTCATCTCCTGCACGGATTACACAGGTATGCATGTGTCTGCCCTCCTTGCAATGCAACAAAACAAGCTCAAAACATGTAACTCTTTTTTGCTGGTTTTGTTGAGTAGACAAGAAGAAATGGCAGAGAGCTCATGGTGTCTCAAAATGGCTGTGCTGGGGCTAGAATTAACTATTTTTGTTTTCCGTTGTCTTGTGCCCCTCCCCCCCCCCCCCCCCCCCCTTTTTTTTTTTTTGGTCTTCTTTTTTCCCCTTGAACTTTTAAAGGAAACTCTGTAGAGGTTTAAGGTTTCTCTGCAACAAAGTTCAGAACTTTGTGCCCAAATGGCATCCAGCTTAATTCTTGGAAAGAGGTGGTGATTTAAACATGTTCTTAAGTGTTTCCTAAACAGAAATACTAGTGGTAGAGGAACGAGGAAAAGAGAAGGCACAATTTGTTCTATTTTCTAAATGAAGATTCCATTATTTACATGAGACTGTTCAAAAACCGGTAGATGCCTAATGCCACTCTTCTACTTTATTCTTCTCCACTAATAAGGGCATCTGTTCTTTCTTTCTAGCTGCTGTAGGTCAGATGCAAAAGGGACATGGGTATTGCTGTGCTGAACACTGCCGTGCCTAAAAGGTAGATGCAGTGCCTGCAGGAATGGAAAGTTAAACCAAAGCCTGGGCCAGAGCCGCTGTGTACCTGTGTTGGTGGGAATACATCACTTGTCATTCCCAGTGGTACTGGGAAGTTACTTTGCCTTCCTGGAAGTACCTTCATACCCTTGGGCAGTGCTTTAGCAGTATCTTAGAGCGCCAAAGTTTAGAGCTTGGTATGGAATAAGTGAAAATAAATAGTGTAAGTCAAAGACGATAGGTTAACTGGCTGAAAATTAACAATTCTGAAGATGCTGAGCAAGAGAGCTATTAGGAAAAGCCTATGGGATGTGTCTCACTTTCTCTGTCCTGGATTTCAGCACCTAATTGTAGGCTGTATCACACAGCTCTGTGTAGCAGATATTTAGAGGCAAAATCAAGTATCTTCAGTTAGGTGCCAAGACCCTTTTTTCAGTTTAACTTGACAGGCTTATTCTCTCTTCATAGTAACAGTCTGGGAAATTTCCATAACCATTCAGCCAGGGCATGGGAGCTGCAAGTTCAGTTACTTTCTCAGTTTAGCATTTAAGCCTGTATTTCCTGCTACCCAGGGGAGTGCCCTGCAATCACACACAGCAGCTGAAACCTTCTGCCTTACAGCTAGGGGTGCGTGGTTCCTGGGGCCGGGTTAGATGTCTGAAGGGGGAAAACTATCCAGGAAACTTTGTTAATCCAAAATTTTAGCTTTCCAGGTGAATACCTCAGCTACTGGCCTTATATAAGGCCCCGGTTGCTTCATTGGCTTTTGCATTCTTTGTCATGCAGTGGCCCAGGTAAATGCCATCTGCCTGAGAAATTGATACGCCTTCCGATTCATATATAGGTTTATGTCTAATTATGATATTAAACAGCTGTAATTATAACAGCAGAACTACAGGCTTTGGTGTTTGGTTTTGTGGTTTGGGTTGCTTTTTTTTGGGTCGTGGTGGTGTGGGGTTTTATTTATTTA
The DNA here is from genome assembly GCF_023634085.1 of Falco cherrug. NCBI lineage: Eukaryota > Metazoa > Chordata > Aves > Falconiformes > Falconidae > Falco > Falco cherrug. The sequence continues at coordinate 60,028,796 of NC_073703.1, forward strand.
TTTATTTAGTTTTGGATTTTTTGTTCTGAGGTGCCCAGCTTTCTGTTGGATTCAGTGTTATCACTGGCAGGTACATTGAGAGCAAGCCTGCTAGACTGGGCTTCTAAGACTTGCTCCTTTCTCACAAGTGTGTGTGTGATTAATGGATCCCAAATGAGCTTCTGCTTGAAACTTGGTACTCAATGAAGATTTTGGTATTTGTCTTCCTGAGTAGTCAACATCCTTGGGAGAATTTTTAGGATCACTTCTGAATGCATAGGTGGAGCTCCTCAAAGCTGCTTTTTTATGCATGTGGATGTTTTTTTTTCATTTTTCAGCTTTTTTTGTTTTGCATCTTTTTGATCAAAACAAAAGTGGAGCCTCTCCACTCCCAAGTACATTGTTTAGCATTATATGTACTAATTTTACTTAGTAAATAAATTATGACTATAACTATAAACAGTTTTAAAAATTAATATTAAATTAATGTTACACTGATTATGCAGAGATTTTTTCAGTAATCCAACTTGCATTCTCATTGTTGGAAGCTGACAGACTGATCCTTCACTCACACCGTCCTCCCATATCTCTTTTGCGCCCAGAAAATAGCTGCAGATATCCAAGAATAGCAGCATGTTTTGTACCAGTGCTCTTTGTAGAAAATTATTATTTCCCACATACCAAGTGATTGACACAAACATAAAGTAGTCGTGCTTAAGGTACCCGAGATTAGTGATTTTTTTCTTAGTGCCCTCACCCCCCAGCAAAAACCATCCCCCACTTTTCTGTACTATTTATGATGCTGCGGTAGTCGTTTCTCCTCTTACAGTGTTTTGCTCCATCCACAGTATCTTTTAAGAGAAGGAATATGTTCTCCCAGTAGGATGATGTCTTTGGAATACAGCTCTTCTGTTATGCGACTGAAGTGGGTGCTCGTTTTGATACATTTTCTGCTAGATGCAAACAAGTCTTTTTTTTTTTCTCTGTAAAACCCATTAAGTAAGAATTGGAGCTAAATAAAAAACCAGGAAGCAAATGAAAATATAAAGACTGTCCCTCACTTGGCCGTAATCACTGGATGTCCCTGAAACTCATAGTATCAGCACCTTCAATAATTATTTTAATTAGGTTTAGAATACAAGTAACACTTCTAATTTATTGTTGCAGATTCATAACTGAAGGCACTGCTGAATGCAAAAGCATGAATCTGTGGGCACAGCAATTATTTTGGCAATCTATATGCGATGGTTTCACAGATTATCTGTTGTCTGATTCACAGCAAATGCTCTACTTCTTTAGGAATTAGACAGTAATTCAGCGCATCATTAAATTGTAGGAATGTAATGTGTGCCACTGCAGAATGTGTACAATTTTGAATTTGTATTTATTTTCATTTTTACATTGTCTGTGTCTTTAATGCATTTTCTGCATTCCATTCTTCGTAAGGACAACCTATATGCTGTTCTTGCTTCTTTCTAACCTAAAGGCAGTTCTGTTAACAGATAACGTATACCAACTTCGCAGTCGAAGTCCTATGGTCAAGAATCCCAGCCAGTCAGAGACCTGCTTTGCTCACTCTTGCATGTGCTCTCACTTACATTCCTTTTTCACACTCTTTCATCCTCTTGAATCTTCCTGTGGAATTGAAAGGTTCTGTATTTTGTCCAGCCTTGTTGCGGCTTCTTGTTGAGAGTATTGATTGTTGTGCTCTGAAGAATTCACGCAGATGCTGCAGTGCTGGTTTCATTAGCAAAGGTGGACTATTTTGTATTCACTGACTGGGGAGGAGATGCTTGTGAATTTTAAGTACGAAAAGTTTGGAGGATGTGTTTTTGTCCACATTTGTGGAAAAAAGTTATTAAAAAAATAAAATAACATTTTATTATTGAAAATTAATGTTTCACCTCAAGGCTTCTTGCTCTGGGATCTGATAACATCACACCAGGCAAAAAACCCCAAGTCCTGTGTGGAGATTTGCTATCTTTTGGCTCAGTTCAGTGATCTACATCAAATTGATTCTATTCCAGTTTTTATATTGCACAATTTATGGTAATATTGGAGGGTTTTCTTCAACAGGATTTTAAGTGACTTGAATAACATTAATCGCGTTATTTTCTTATGTAATCCTTTTTCTGAAGGCCTTAGACTGGCCTCTGTAGAAGTTCCCTTTTCTGTACCAAAAAATGTTACATGTTGTACTTAAACAGAATTTTCTGACCTTTTTAATCTAATGATTTTTAGTTGAAGTGCTTATGTCACAGTGATATGCATGAAATGGTGCCAGTATTAGTCTGTTGGTACCTCAGTAAGGAATGTATTAGTTTTCTTATTGTACCAGAATATGAACTGAAGCTTAAGGAAGTTAAATAAAGTGTGAAGGGAAATTAGGAACATTGCTTTCCATTGCATAGCTTAAGCATTCAGTCTTAAACTGTATATCATCTTTTTATATCATTACAGAAATATAGGCTAAAATGCATATGGGGAATGGACTTAATAAGCTTCTCCCTCTTGATGTTAGTTGCCAACACTAGTAATAGTTCCTTCTGTTATTATTCTAGGGAAAAGCTGAATCAGACAGCATGTATAAATTCTATGAACTTAATTTGGGTCCTGATAATACTGCCTTAAAAATGTGTTGTTGGCTTGGGATTTGATAGCTAAACAGTGCTTTTGCTTTTGTGTATTAATAGGAAAAGCTCAAAGAAAATTTGTGGTTTAGATGATGTGCTTAACAGAGCTGCATCAACCTGGTGATTAGTTTAATTGGACGATGTGATGCTAGCCCACTTTCTTCTGTTATCTTTACTTTTATATTACTTTGGTGCTTAATTTTGTTGCTGAAAGACATAGGAATAGAAATGTGCCTTGTTCTGTTTCTTTTTCAGATGTCATTATTCCACAGCTGAACTACAGACAGTTCTGTATCACAGAACAAGAGAAAAAATACAGTGTATTTCTGAAGAAAAGTTTCTGCAAATTATGTAGTACAGAATGTTTGTGGATCAAGGGTAGAGAGCAGCAGGTAAACAATCAGTCTGAAGACTGACTGCATAATAGAAGTTTGCTTCTCAAACTGTCATCTTTTGGAGAATAAGTCCTCTGAATCCCTGAGAAGGGGGAACCTTGGCTCACAAAAATGCTTTGTAGTGACAACTTGAAGCTAGTGGAAGAGTCTTTTATACCTGGTAGTGCTCATACTGTCTCCATCAGTTGGGTTGGGAATACACATAATTATTCCTTTTCAGTCATCCCTGGAGACTGTCCCCAGACTCTTGTGGACATGCCACGTTGCCTCACAGCTGTGTGCCATCTTTGCTTCAGGCTGATGTGATGTTGACTGGGCTTTCTGAAGGCGAGTAGGAGCCTGGTGTGAGTGCCTTTCCTCATGAAACCATCTCTTGAAACACCCTGTAGAGAATAGCCTCTTTATTGTCGTCTTCTGGGAGTAGTTTAGTTTTGTAGGTTATATGAATGAAGGTGGTAGAAACTTCAGGCTACTAAACTTGCCTTCAGTTCTTAACATTATTAAAAGCCATCAGGGAGGAAGTAGCCAGTTTCTGTTTTGGTTGAATTGAATGGGACTCTGGCTTTTTTCCTAGGCATTTATTTCTGAAAGTTACTCTTAGTCTTTATTGAGAAAGAATAAGAGAATTTCCTTCTCTTTATGGAAATCTTTGGAACGAACTGTTCTTATGCTTCACTTCAACTGTGGCAGAACAGACTGCTCAGAAATACCTTAGAGGGAGTTTGAACTGTTGCGATGCATCTGTTTTTCACGGTGTTAGATTGCAAGGCTTTTGAGATCGGTTAAGCATCAGAGGACAAGTCAAAGGGGCAGCCGTCTTTGTTCAGAAAGTGTCAAGTTGTATTAAGCACTATGGAATATCCTGCTATGGTTTAGGTAGTTATTTTACTACCAGAGGGAAAGTTTCTGTAGGGACTAGAAATGTTCTGGTTTACGTCTGGGGAATGTCTCCTTTCTTCATGAAAATATTTGTGAAAATAAATAAAAATATTTTTTAATTAAAAATGTCTAGTTTCATTATACTGTTCCTAAATTAGCTCTTTTCTTATATCATGAAACTACTTATTTGTTCCCGATGTCTATGTATGTTTAAACAATCTTCTAAGTAATTTTTCCAGGAAATATTTTTAAATACCTGTTTTATCTTGCATCAACAGATCTAAGTATATGTGAATGGTAATATACATATATGTACTCATTTCACAATAGCATTTCTTACTTTTGTTTTGTTCAGCTGTTTGCCTGTTTTAAATCATTTATTTACACAAAATAGTAGTTAGGAGGAGGGGGATCTGGCAGGAATAGACCTTAAGCTGTCTGCAATGTAGCTCTTGGTACTTTTCTGATACTGGTATTCAGAATTCGGCTGGCTGCTGCCAAGTCTGCACCTGCAGTGCTGCTTGATTGAAACTCTGCATGTATTCGTCTTAATAAGAATAAATAAAGAATGTCTTCTGTTAGTTACCAAACACCAGGATTACTTCAAAACGACAAGGAGAAGTCCCTCTTCAATGCTAATATTTTGTCATGTCTGCCTCATGCACACAGGATGCTTAGGCTTCATTCCTCAGCAGAAACGCCGTCTATATCTCTATGCTCTACCTCAGGTTTAACTTGCTGTTTGGAACCCTTACTCAAAATGCATATCTGGTATTTTGATTATGAATTGTCACATAAACAGAGTGATTGATTTAAACTAATTTACATAGAAGCCTTTGTGGTGTTTGTGAGCAAGGGAAAACACACAGAAGCACGTGGCACTTAATTACATTGCTTAACAATAAATGTCAAGTTAAACCTTTTTAAAAAAGATGAATGCTGTACTTAAGGAAAGTGCAATTACATATCTGTGGTTTGAAATGTTTTGTACACTGTATATGTTAGAGGGCCAAAGTTCTGTGCGTGCAAAGGTGCTGACAGATTTCAGATGCTACAAGGCAGGCTTTAGTAACTGCTGTCTGCTTATTGCTTGCAGAGGGAACTAATTTACTGTAATGTGCTGTTAATCTGAGCTCATTTACTTGTATGCAGCCGCATTTGCATACAGACACACTTCTCAGAACTGATTGAGAACATGAGGGCTAATGGTCCTGATTTGGTAGATTGTTGCATATAAACAGGATTTGCATTCAAATTGGTGTGTTATATCACAGCCTGATTATACGTCCCATTTTAATAATGTTGAGCGAATGGCAATAGTAGATTTCAGAAAGCCACTCCTCTGATTATATGTTCCAGATCTAAATTTAATTAGAAATGTCTTTACCCCCCCTTTGCTGAAATTTAGTAACAGACATGTAATTTCTTCTCCCATCAAACAATGTATACACTTCTCTAACAAATTGTTATACTTTCCAAATCACATTCAATAATTTAATAAAAAGACTGTCATACTGCTTCTGTATTCCTTAGGGAGAGTAATGGAGAAGCAACGGAACTCCGCAGTGTTCATCTATTTCTTGCAGAATAGAAAAGAATAAGAGGAAGTGTATAGAGAGAAATAAGACAAGGTGCAGAGTTCCCCAGCCTAAGTCTGAGCAAATCCATATGTCTAGAGGACACTGCTCAGTACTGGGCAAAACCACTAGCTCAGTTCTTTTCAGTGTTTATAGCTATGCTATTATGGTGCAGCTCTCTATTCTCATCCTGAATTACAAACGAAAAAGAAGAGAATAAAATTGTGAGGATAACTATCCGACTACATCCAAAATTAAAACTAAGGTTAGCTCTAAGAGGAGCAGTTTCCCAGTCTAATTTGCCATCTGACTTCCACCAGTTCATCACCCCAGCAGTGGCATAACTCAGAGAGGTGTGTGTGGAGAGTAGTTCTCGCATACATTCAACGCTTGCACACCTAGACAGCTTTACTGTTGCCTTTTCTGAATGGGTGTGACAAAAGCCTGTCTTCCTCCTACTCCTCTGCACAGCAGCAACACATTCTCTCCATTACTGCTGGGATGTTAGAGCTTCTCCATTTCTCTGTGCTAAGATTTGTAGGTATTATAATGGAGCACGAGTCATTTGATAAAGACCGATAATTTCTTTTTTTTTTCAATCCATGAATTTGAAGAAAATATATGAAATATCATGGTTTCGGTACCATGAATTAAAGCTTTATAATTTAATTGTGCTGTGGCTTAACAGGGTTTTTTTTCCTGTTGCCTAGCAATGAGTTTTACCATGAGATTCACCATGTGCTTAAGATTCCATTATTAACTTCTGCTTTCAGAGGTTTAAAACTTTAATAAAAATTATTACTCATAGGACAACTCAGAAAGTTCATGTTGGAATTTCTTTTTGTTGTTACAGGGTCACTTACTAAGTAACCTGGAGGCAGAAAACTCTGGTGCCCTCCGATTTCTGTACCTATTTCCTATATGTAATAAATTTTGGAAGTAACTTCTCAAGCAAAAATTTTTTTGTGTGTTTGTGAAGCAGTAAACTATTTATAGAAGTGTTCTTTTACTTTAAAGATTCCACATGAAGATGTTTTTACCAAGGCATCTACCTCTGCTTAGACAAGTGCAGCGACTACTTTGTGCTTCCTCACAAAGCCGAATGCCTAGGAAAGGGTTTGAGCACTGGTGTTCGAGGTCTTCCCACATAGTAGTGAAATAAGTCTAGATGTTTTCTTTGGGAAAATGTAATGCTTGCTAGGTAGGAGGATCACACGGAGCTTGATGAAGGAGACTAGTGTTTGAAGAGGTTGGAGGAGCAGAACCTCTGGTAAGAGTGAAAAGAAAAGCTATAGGACAGGCCCAGAAAGTTACCTTGTTCTATACGAGGTGCTAGCTTCAAGTTAGGGACAGCAAATATATGCAAAACCAGACAACTTTTATCTGTGGGGAAAAAAAATCCTGTGGTGGTTGTTCTTGGTTTTTTGGTTTTTTTTTTTTTAATTACAGTTACCTCTGATCAGGGTGGGATTTGGACTCTATAAGGCAGTGCTGTACCTAAAAAGTACTTGAATTTGAGCTCACGGAGAAAAGGGCTGAAAAACACTTAATATCCAAGTGTTTTTTAAGAATCAGATGTTTGTGGCCAACAAAGTTATTGGAAACTGTCAGAATGATAGTAGTGCTGTGCCAATCATAGATGTATTTCTGAGCTGCCTCTTGCTGCAAAGCAGAAAGCAAAACCCCCAAACATTCGTAGTTTCTGTAGAGGGATTTAAGGAGGGAGACTATGATTAGTGTACTTGTAAATTTGGACTTAACAAAAGGTGCCAGAATCAGCCTTTAGGAAGGGGTGGGGGGTGGGGTGGGTGGGTGAGATACTTAGAGTTAATACTTTTTAAAAAGTACAACTGTCTATAACTTAACATTTCAAAATGATTGTGATTATTATGAAACGTTTGGTTTTGCATATTGAGATTTATGCACTGAACTATTTATAAAGGATCTGTGTGTTTAGTTGTGAATCTTTAAGGAACTTTACTCATGTTGTAAACTACTACTTTTGAACATCTGTATAATTTCAGTTTGTCACCTTTATAACGGTTAATTTTTAATTAAGAAGCATAGAAATTTAAAGTTTGCTTTCAAGTGGGCAAAGTAATTTTCACTGGAAAAGGAGGCGTTCATCAGCACTGGCATTTATCTTGCTTTACAACTAAGCAAGATTAAGAAAAACAAAAGTAGAAACCAGTTGGGTTTTTTTGGTCTTCTGGATTAACTGGCTTCTTTGTCCCGTGTTTATGTTTCAATACTTATATTTTTTAACTTTTCTCTGGGGTTATATAGTCTCAATATGATTACAAGTGCTAATTACTTTTAGAAAATTGCTAGGCATATGTCATTTTTGTTGACAAAGTACAGATAGTATAAAATAGGCCTATATAATATAGACCAGCATTAAATGTGAGTAAGTACAAGTGCAGTGCTTGCTGTGGTTAACGAAGTAGCATTTCCTGTTCAGCTGGACTGTCTTAAGCACCATCTAGCACTCCTGCAGCCTTTGTATAGAAAATGAGGAAAGGGGAGTGTACCAGTCAGTGCCTAATTTAGATGTCTGAAGTTAGAATTTGCAGCTAACCTTCCCCATCCCCCTTCTCCCTTAAGTGCTCTGAAATTTTCTGTCTTCATCAGCCTGTCTTGAAAAATTCCATTTCTCACTGGAGTGGTACATTGTGTTAGTGGTCTGAATTTCACATCGCTTGTGCTTTCCCAGAAGATCATCATCCATACAAGAACTGAATGAAAATGAATGAGTGTTCCCCTGCCAGGGTGCAATAGTCCAGGACAATAACTCAGGGACCAGCAAAATGCCAGTTGTTTTTGCTGTTAAAATTACACTGAGGGAATGTGTAAAATAAAAAGAGAACGTAAAATCTTGCTCTTGTTTGGCATTTTCCTGTGTTAAAGCAGCTCATACTATTGAATCTTAGATACGTTGCATGAATGAGAAACGTACTGTGTAACTGCATTATGTCTGTGGAGAGAAAAGTGAGGGGGAGACATTTGTGGTCTTTAATGTAGTTAGGATTTCTAAAGCTTCTGTACAGCAGAGATAAAAGACCTTGCACATGGCTGCTGGGTAGTACGAGTGCACTGGTACTAACCTGCACCACGTCAGAATTGAATTGAGGATCTCCTGAAGCTTGGTTAAACTGTTGGGAAATGTTTAGGTGAAGCATGGCTTGGCTTTACATTACATAGAGTAGGCCTAGGACTATTTCTGTTCTCATGAAAAGAACATTTATTGCAGTACACAGTGCTCTGGAGGGAGTTATTTGGCTCTCCTGGAAATCTCTTCTGGTAAAGAACATAAATAATCACAGCATTCTCATATTTGAGCCTAGTATCTTTAATGGTCACTCTTATTTGATGCCTAGCAACCAGTAAACTTTGTTTATTGTGTGATGTCTAAGGTATGTTGTAAGCTTGTGTAATCATTCCTGGTAATTTTCATTTACAAATCTGTTGGGGTTTTTGGGGTTTTTTTGTTTGTTTTCTCCCAACAGCAGTTCTTTTCCTAGAAAAAAATCAGTACCGATAGCTCTAACTTTGCAAGAAGAAACCAGAAAAGGTTACTGAAGATTTATATGTAGTTTCAAAGTGATAAGAAGCAAGCAAAATTGTTTCAAATTAATGGAAACAATTCTGAAGCCATGTCTGTTGCACAAACCCTGGAATTTGAGCCCGAATTTTACCTGACTTTTGCTTCTAACCTGTGATTAAGCAGGGCAAAGTAAAAGTCTTAAATTGAATTGCTGCTTTTTTTTGAGAATTAATTCAATAAGCATTGTGCTCATAAAGTTAATAATAAAGTTGCACTCACAGTTTTGAGTGATCAGCAAAGATTGCACCTCTTAGAAAAATAATGTCGTGATCCTGTACTGAAAGCGTGACTAAAAGGGCGTATCAGTATCATTCTTTCGAGGTGTCCTTGGTTCACTTGCTTTATGTTACAGGAAACAAAGGACTGCAATAAAACACAAAGTGCCTTAAATAAAAACACCTCAGACCTCCAACATACATTCTAATTGTTGTCTTCTAGGTTGACTGGGGTCAACTGGACTATTTAGTAATTGACATGCCACCTGGGACTGGAGATGTACAGCTGTCGGTCTCACAGAATATTCCAATTGCAGGTAGGTGCATTGCTTGGCCATTTTAGAGATTTGAAGTTAGTTAAGTTCAGTAGCTTTTGAAAAATCTTGTTTTAACATGCTGGTCAAAAATTCTTTTAATTGTCTTTCTAAGGCACTAAGAAACTGTTCTGTCAGTCATGTGGTGATAAAAAACACTGTCAGTGGCTTTTAACATGTTAGCGTTTTGATTGTGTTACTTTCTTTTAAGCTAAGTTTTGAAAAGATTGAGAAGTCAAGTGTGGCAGTACTTGAAGAAAAGGCAGTCATGCCAAAACCTGGTAGGGTTGGTAGTAGAAAATATTTTCTTTGTCTGTATGTACTGCATAGTAAAGCCAATACTTTAAAATAATTTGTCTTTGTGCTTGCTTTTTAATTAGAAGCTTGACAACACTGTTAATGCACAACATTTATTCAGATAACATATGCAGCACTGTAATACACTAATGCATTCTTTTTCCTCTCGTGTTACAAATTTAACTTTTGATAGTGGATTTAAACTTCGACAAATCAGTCCTGAGGTATTCAGGCAGCCCTCTAATCTCGTTGGTTTCAGTGGGAGTTAGAAATACTGCTTCTGAAAGAATGCTGAGCATCTCATGAGATCTGATAGACAGTGATGGTTTATTACCTGCCTGACATACTTCAACAGAAGCAGCTGTCAATAGCCAACACAATCGATGTTAGGGACTCAGTGGTAAAAGAGACAAAGCAATACTTATGGTTCCAGGCGTAATTTAATAATTGCAGTGGCTTTTCACCAGGAGGATAGTGTAGCACTGGAACATCTTACCCAAAGAGCCCATGGGATCTCTGTCCTTGGCAGTTGTCCTGATAGTACTAAAGAATGCTTTAGCTGACCCTGTCTAGTGTTGTCAGGAGATGACCTCCAGAGACCTTTTCCAACAACCAGAAAGTTTGTGATTCTGAGTTATTAAGGAATCAGTGGGACTGCTTGCTCCACTTTTTGGTGGTATCATAAATAAATGGATGCAAACCCCAAATGGTAGCATCTTTTACTGCTCCTATTCTTTTCTGAGTGCAGACTGGCTCACGCGTGCCAGCAAGCCCTGGTTCCCTCCAACACTCCTTTCTCTCTGCAGTTTGGTGGCAGTAACATACTGAAGTGAAGCAACTAAAGATTAAACTTGTCCAAGTATTTCACTTGCATGTAGAACTCTTACCAGGCTGCCTTATAAGTTTAGTGAGTAAAGAATTGTGCATCTCTAAAACTTTATAGACTAGGATAAAAGATTAGCTACAGGTACAGGTAGAAGGACTGGTGGCGTTGTAGACATGCCCATACATCAAGGCAGTAGAGCTAACAGATTTTGGGACATATCTCCTAGTTTCACAGCAAAATGATCACTGCTGTTACAGCACAGTGAAGTCTACAGGAATGAAAGGAGACCTTTAACAATCAGGCAGCAGCTTGTGTCTTCTCCTTAACACAGTCATATCTCAGCTGCAATTATACATGATAACTACAGTTACTCATATCTACAAGTAAAAAATTTTGAGAAATAGTTAAATTTAGTGTTAAGGCTGCGTGGTGATATCTCATGATCTTCCATGATGTCAGGTTCAGAAAAACTTAAATCTTTTGACATACAAAACTCAAATGTTAAAGCACATGCTAACTCAGCTGTAACACTCTGGTCCCAAAACTGTTAATAACCATGAGAAGTTCTCTCTGGTGTGATTACGTTGAGTGGTGGAAGACAGCAAATCAACAGAGTTGTGATGAAGGATTTAATGATTGGTGTGGTTTTTTGTTTTTGGTTTTTTTTTTTTTTTTTCTGTGAGTAGTAGAAGAGGAGGCTTCTAGTGCCTTAGCTTATCTGTGACCTGGAGCATGTGAAAAGCAAACCATGATTCATACCCATTTTCTTCAATATAGTGCTCAGTAGGTTGCAACTGTGAGTAGCAAAGCAGGAGGGCCTTTCACTCCCAAGGTTTTAAGCAGTGAGGTGAAGCATGACAGTGTATGGAAGCTTTTGGTAAGGTAGAACTTCACATTAAATCTTGTACGTAAGGGCGGTAAAATTATTAATTAAAGAACTGTCGCTTTATATTTGTGGATTCTGATTTTTTTGAAGTATGATGGGTATTGATAATTGCTATTAACTACAGTGCGCCTAAATACCCTAATTTAAAATGGAAAAGGTTGTTATGCTCTTGATCTTCAAGGGATTATTGTGCCCTTTCCCCACAGAATTCTACATTGTCTTCAGAAGTGTGAGTGGTTGTGTTGTTGGTGCGCTGAGCCCTCTGGGACAGAGAGGTGATGGAGGAAAGTGGTTTAATCCTGTATTTCTTTCAAGCTTTGAAGGTCTGTGGAAGGTAGCACGATCTTGCTAACTGGTGTACTACATGAGTAGATGGAAGCCTTAATTTGTGGGTTTTTTTCATAATACCTACATCTTTGTGGAATGTAATAGAAGTTAACAAAAGCAAAACAAGTTAAAAAAAGCTGGATTTTCTTGCTGAAGTCAGCAATGTCCTCATTCTTGTGTAGGTGTAACAAAGCGAAGAATTAAGAGGAAATAATTTTAATTCAGTATTTTCATTAGTTTTCCATATGATTGTCAGAAACCTGTGGTTTTCATACCTGTTGAATCAGTTTTGGGGCAACTCAAAGTAGACAAGATGCTGATTTAAAAAAGAAAAGGAAAACAGGTTTAAAACAACAATAAGCAATGCAGATTTTCTTGATATGCTGTAAAAGTGGGTAAATTCTTGCCCATATCTTTCTCTAAACTCTTCACTGTGGCTTTCTGGCGTTTTTTAATTTTAATTTGTAGAAATACGCGCTTTTACAGCTTCCTGACTGAAGGCAGCACTTTGATTTGAATTCTGAAATGACTTTACATTGTTACCATAGTTGCTCAGTTAATCTTTTACTTTGTCAATCCTAACTTCATAAAATTAGGAATGATAGAACCACTTTACATTTGTCTTTCCCATTAGCTCATTTTGTTGAGCGTGTTGAGGTCAGCTCTTTCAGTTTTAAAAAAGCAAGTGTATTGTGCTTTTGATGAAGACCAGCTCAGCAGACAAGGAGTGATAAGATTTGTAGCTCCCTGTGTTTTTACTGGCTCAATGAATTTTAGTGATTTATAAAGAATTTTCTCTATTGTATGTTGTGGGTATTTTTCATTCTCATTGGAAGGGCTTTTTTTTTTTTTGCGTTACAGCTTGAACTGTGCTTTCTTCTTTTACTCTTGTTACTCAGTTTCTGTCCCTTTGACAGTCCCTGGCCTTGTTTAGCATGCTTTTATTTTCTTCGGTCCTGTTTCTTTCAAGAGTATGGAAGATAGTGTTACAGATATCAACGATGATGTCTTTGAAGCAGTCTACAGATTTCTGCTGGTTTTGTGGGCTCCATCTTCATTTGCAATTCATGTTTCTAAGCTGTGTGTTGTCTTCCTTTTTTTTTTTTTTTTTTTTTTTTTTTGGTACAGAAAGTATTTTGTGTTGTACCATTCTGTTCCCTCTCCAGTTTTCTTGTTCTTTCTTTATTGTTTGAAGATGTCTTGGACAGTCACGGTGTTAGTAGCATAATTTCTGTCTTTTTACTCAGAGACAGCATATATATCTTAGTTAAGTACATTTAGAAGTGCATTATCTAGTTTGCATGAAAGTTGTACTTTGATTTGCATGCATGCATATGTGAGATACAGTAATTGCATTACGGTTTCTTCATTATTTATCTGTGGCTTCCTAAGGATAGACAGTGTAGAAAATTTTTATTCTGTCTCTGAACAAGTTTACAAAACCTGCACGCACATTTTGCCAGCCACTCACAGATTTTCCTGAATGTGAGAAAGAACAGTGATAAATGTGTTTTGTCGGGGGTGGGTTTGCCCAGATGGGGCATGAAAAACTGTAGACTGTAGTATTGCAACATCTGACAATGAGAGGGACTGATAGGATGTGTGAAATGGTATTGGATTTTAATTTTAGAAGACTTACACACCCACCCCCCACCCCCAATCACAGGTAACATAACTTTCTTGAGTCAAAAAGATATCAGAGCAATACCTAATGTGTAAAAGCAAACACCACAATATGTCTTAAAATTCTTACTGTCATTGAAGAGAATATCAGCCTTACACAACTTCAGCTGGAGTGACAGTTTTGCGTGGGTACTTTGTTAAATATGATGAAAAGGAAACTACTGTAACTTTCTGGTTTTATTTTATAATTCTTAGTCACTTTACAAGGACATGCATCTTATTTAGCATATTGTTCTTTAATCTGTAACTTTTCTCATGTTGCATTCATTCTTCAACAAAGTAGTAGATGAGAAATGATATGAAAACTTGAAAATGTGATGTGTATTTCTGCTCAACCACTACTTCTTTCTCCAGATGCAAGTCTGCTTTCCAAATAGAAATCCAGGGTCAGTCTAGACAAAAAATCTGTGTCTTTATGGTCTGTTGTTACTTAATTATATGTAGTTCTACTTCTTTACTTCTGCTTTGTCCTTCTGTTTCAACTTGTGCATGAGATGTCCAGAAGTGGGTTCTTTGTCATGTATTGAACATGCATGCTTGGGAAGGTTTGAAGCATCCTTACACGTTTTCTAGCTTTTAAAACACAAGGGGTTTCTAATGACATTATGATGTTTAGTATAAAGATATAGCATAAACCAATGATATTACGAAGAAATAAGGCTTGTGATTGCTTTGCATTATCTAGCTGCTAAATTGAGAAATGTAAGTGTGTGCATTTGTTTGATTATTTAGATAAAGGAGCAGTAAACAAAATTAATAAATAATATTGGATATGGGGAGTTAGCTGCCCTGAAGACTGAGAGAGAAGTTTATCATACTGTCTCTTTAGAGTGCAGTCTGTGTGGGCAGCAGCAAGGGCATCTCAGTTCAAGAGGCAACCCCAGAGGCTTGCACACGTGTTTCTTACTTGTGGAGAAGTTGCATTGTGGGGGCTGACCAGTAAATAAATTTGGCTGTCTACTGCCCTTTCTTTATTAATGTGTAAGTGGAGTTTGTGTTAGTGAAGTGTTACAGCTTGACAGCCCTGGGACTGACACTCTGTCTCAATTGACAAAACTGACTCCAGGTTAATACTACAATTGTTTCATCTGCTAAACTTTGTCATACCGCTCTTTGCTTTGGATATTGAGATGCCATGGCAGTGAAAACCATTAGAAATATACACTTGTCCAGTGGGAAGTGAACTGAGACAACTAAATAATTTCACATCTTACTGAACAATCTTATAATAATTACAGTAGTGAGCACTAGACTAAACTGTGTTTGTAAAGGAGACCTAGAGGTAAACGGTTTAGTGTTTTATTTCAGTGGTGTTGATTTTCCCACCTTTTGGAAGTAATACAGGGAGTTTTTGTTACTTCAAATAAAAATTTGTAAAGAATCATAATTAATAGGGTTTCTTTTGACGGCAGTGCTTTGATGGTTAGGTTTAAATAAAAACAAAAGGTGTATTTCTGTCTTTACTGGTTAAGCATTAAAAGTCTTACTTCTATTTAGATACATGTATTGAAGGGGAAGGAGTAGAGAGATGCCACTAACTTGAAGACACTTGGCATTTTAAAATTCTGAATGAAATGTGACATACCAAACTGGTGAACCAAACTATTTACTCATATTTATATGAGTGTCACACAGAGCAGGGTTAGCCTTGTACGCAACTGTTTTACAGCAGCGTGTGGGATTTAGGAGAACTGGATCCTGCCTCAACATATAATCATGTGCAAGAACAGGAAGTTTCAGGTGATGAGTAGACTGTTCAGAAACGAGCATTAAAACCAGCACTAATAGGATTTCAAATAAGCTTTTTAAAAAGTAAATACTGTCAATGTTTTATAAAACTGTGCATGAATTAGGGTGAAAAAGAATTGTGATTTCTAAGATATAGGTGTCTTTTAAAATTAACCGAAATTGCAAGCTGAGTAGGTATGGTGCTGTTCTCTTGTCTTTTCTGAAGAGAAATGATCAAAAAACCCCATGCTGCAATACAAGTTGTGTGTAGCATATAGTGTAAGATTAGAGAAGTACATGTATTCTGTCATTGCTCTTTGTGTAAGTGTCTGTTTGCCCTTTGTTGAATCTCTCTTACTTTGATGCAAATCACAGGTGCAAGGCATCTGGTCTTCTTTCGTTTAGTTTAACAACAATCCACAAGGTTTTTCTCAGTTTCTGAGCTTGCTTTCTCCTTTTGTGGAGGAGGTATATAGTTAGTTTCTACAGTAAATTTCTGAAGGTATTTTATGTAAGCCATCTGGGTAATAGTAAAATTTCCTTGATCTATTTTTGAATGGCAAATATTTTTAATACCAGATTATTATGTAGATTTACTCTTTCTTTAACGTTGTATTTTGACATTTTAAAAAAATACAGGATAGGAGATGCACATAGGTTTAGGCTAGATTGACAAACAGAAACAACTTGGTCACACTGGTGGAAATTTAAAAATAGTTCTTTGTATTCATCCAAATATAATTTGTATGCTGAATTAGTTTGCTTCTGTTGTCAGAAAAAATGTAGTTGACAAATGCAAATATCATCAGGGTTATCTTAGCTTTGGACACTCCTGGTACCAGTATGAAGTGTCAGACTTGGTAGACTCTGTAAACTTAATTTAGAGACCAAAATGCTGTATCAGTTTACACATTAATACCTCACAGTGTTTAAGTATAAATTTAAATTTAACTCTTGGCTCATGGAGATTGATTTAACACACACTGTCTGCCCAAGCTGAAGCGATAGTATATTCAGTGCAAGTTCTTTAAATTTTATCATTCCTGAAAAATAGTTTCCAGCTATTGGGGGAAGAAAGTTGTGAGTTATACAGGCTTCAAAAACTGAGGTTCTCTGAGGTCTGGCAACAGTAGCTAAGTTTAAGTACTAGATTAGCTGCAATTGCCTCCTCTTTTTTAAACCAATTATTCTGAATAGGAAGAATAAATGAGCATAGTGTTCAGCTGACAATTGCAAAAGACAAGAGAAATCCATATGAATAATGGTTCTGCATTCTCTCCTTTAGTTTGTTCTTATGAAAAAATAAATGTTTAAATTCACCCTTTTACCACCCCCACCTCTGGAGGAAGAATAGTAAAAAAACAGGATGGGTTTTGGAGGTGTTGTCTTTTTTTCTGTAGTAGGGTCACTCCTTCACCCAGTTCTCCTCTTTGGATTAGGACCTCTCTTTAAAAAAAAAAAAAAATCATATTCATTTGTCAAAAGAGACTGTTTGGACTTTGGTTTTGCCTGGTACAGTGCTCATAATCTGGACATGATTGGTAAATGCCCTTGAAAGCAGGAGGTAGAATGGAGTAGAGCAGAAAAATGCTACTTCAGTTAGCTAAGGAAAAGTGTAAAGTGGCAGTGTCTGTGAGAGAGTAGCTTTTTATTTTATGCCTATACTTTGCACGTAATGCTTGTTTACAGATATTGCTACATTTTTTTTCAGTGTTTTCACTCTGCTAAATAAATACTGCCTCATAAATTGCATTATTGTGACATACATATTCAATTCGCCGTGACCAAACCCAAACATTTTAACACAGTTGTCTTTGCACACCTTTCTCCATGTCATCTAGTGTGAAATGGATATTACAATACTTAACTGATCAGTTAGATGAGGGCAGTTTAACTTCAGGGTGACAGCTTTATCCAGCTTGTGATATTCCTCTCCTCGTTGGTTTCGCTGACAGTTCCTCTTGCCAGGAGGAAGAAGCTTGCTCTAAGATTTATGTCCTCTTGTCATGTGTGCAAGGTGGTAGTGTCCCAGTGTCTAATTACCACTAGTTCGTGGGCAGAAAAGGATGTGTGGGTATTAGAAACATACATTGTCTGAGCAGTTGATTAAAGACTCTTCCAAGAAGGTGGTAGTGAGCAGGCTGGAGGTGTGACACCCAGGATCTGGCTATTGGGACAGTTCTGAGCTATATGATGAGTCTCAAGTAAGGATCCCTTAAGAGTAGATCACACTAGTGGTTCTTTTAAGTTACTAGTTGTAATGAAATGTCACACACAGAACCTAAAGGAACTTCTTTACAAGGTTTATCCAAGGAGGTGCACAGTTTCTTAATGTTGATGTATCTGTAATCATTGCTAGCTGAAATTCTAGGAAAGACAGAAGGCTTTCATTCTTCCACTATATTCTGCATCTTCAAGTGCAAACTGTATCTGCAATTGCAGGTACATTTTATCTATGAAATAACAAATTTAGCAGAAGATGAGAGGGACTATGAAGAGATCCACAGTGCAGATTCAGATTCACCAGGGTATTTATAACTTGAAAGTCTTGCGTAGGAGTTTGAAGTTGCAGTGGAAAAGGCAGCAAAAGGTGTAAAAGTGCATGAGTGGTGTGGTCAGATCGGCCATCCACAGCTGCACTAAGGCCTGGATGTGGTTCCTTGCAAGAGTGTTCATTGTCTGTCAGTCAGCAGATGCAATTACAGAAAAACGCAGTATATCTTTCTGTCTCTGTCCTCCAGAACTCTATTTGTCGGTCTTTCTGGTCAGTTACACTCCATGTTTTGAGGTGGCGTTATTTGCTAAGTTAGTAAGAAGTGTCAAGGTGATATAAGACACAGGCTAATACTTGTGTGTGGAGGGATCCTTATTCATCTGTTCAGGTAGCCTGTGTTTCTGAAGTCTGTGTTTAAAGGCATTGGAGGGAATAAAGAATATGTTAGAGTGATCCTTTTCATCCTAAGGTAGACCTTCTGAACTGCTGCTTATCAGCTGCTTTTTAGACCTGCCTGTTTTTGCTTGGGTACAAATTGGCTGTAGCTAAGGCTTGGAGAGGTTCTACCTTATGCCTTGTAACCCAGAGCATCTAATGCAAACCTTAATGATGTAGTGAATATAGGTGGTATTTTCTATACAGAGAAATTGTAAGCTGTTTCATTGCTTGTAATTTCCTGAAAAACAGTCCAGCAGAAAGGTGAGTACCAGTGTGCTGTGTAGGCACACTTTTCTTTTATGGAGGATTAGGGACCTGGGGTTAAAAAATAAAGGCAAACATCAGTGTTACAGGCTTCTGCTAGTTCTGTCTCTCTATATTATGCATGCTAAGGATTAAAGATACAGTTAGCATAGTTTTTACTAATGCAACATGCATCAGCTTTGAAATACGGTGAAGTTACAAAAGTAAATGGAATGCATGAGTAAGTAGGTATGTCAGTTAAACCTAAATGTGCTCAACTTAGATATCCTTAGTATGCTCAAGGCACAGAAATTACTCCTCTGCACGCAACTGCAAACATAGTATTTGTAGTATGTTTTAATGTGCAGTGTGATAGCATTATGTTTTCCGCAGTTTCTCTGTTCAATTTGTCAGCCTTAGTGTGCCTCGTTCAGACAGAGGCTTGTGTAAACATGGCACGTATTGCTTCAAGAGACGTACTGTGTACATGAATGCAGTCATATTTCATTACTTTAATGATCAAAATAACTCTCTGTTGTTTGATACTCCTGTTAACCATGTAGAGCCAAGATAGCAAAGGAAGTGTGGGCTGTGTTCTTTCTTGCTCATTTGAATCATTTTCTGAATTAAACATATGCAAACTTATTCGGGGAGGGGAGCACCAAGAAAAGTCTCATTTTGTATAGTTGGTTGCTAGTGAAGGAAATAATGCTGCTAATAATTTGAATTCTTGAACTTCAGGTTGGGTTTGCTGGACTAGCAGTTGTACCAGAGAAAGAGAAAAGATACTTATTTTAAAGGGTGTTGGTATAAGTCAGTGCAAGCTGGCTGTGAATAAATTTTGTCTGTAATCCAGCTCAGAATGAAAAGGAAAGCAGGAGAGAGACACCTATTACACCCTCAGCAGCAGCTTCTTGAGCATGCCGGCTTTCATTCTGTGGAATAAGCCATGCAAGTTGTCCGCAAGCATAACTTTAACTTGTGTATTTCCAAAGTTTCTTGTGTAGGAAGTTGGTGTTTGTGGGAGCCTGAACCCTGCAATGTACCATTGGGTCTTTTTGGCATTTTAACTTTTTCCCCTTGGATGTGAATTTGTTAGTCAAAAATCTCTCAAATAAGCTGCTTGTGGTTCTGGTGGATGTTTTCATTGTGGGTAGTCTCTGTCCTTCATGCCGTGCCAGTTATGGACTCTTAAAAAAACTAATAATGGACCAGGAAATGTAGACTTCAGTTTTGTTGACTATATATTAGCTTCTACCTGAAGATCCAGGGAATGCTGAGCAAGCATCTTCAGAGTATGATAAGAAGTATGAAACAGCTAACATGAGTGTATATACGTAAGTCACAAATTTTCAATTTTATTTGAAATGAAAGCAGTAATAAGCATTTTGTCCAAGTATTGAAAGATCTTTGTTTTACAAATATGCAGAAAACTCGAGGACATTGAGTGTAAATTACTTGTGGACTGTGCTTTAGGGAAGGGCATTTGTTTTGTGGAATTAGCCCTGCATTTCCATGTCAGCTGTAAAGTGTAACCCTACACTTGGTGAGACAAGGGGCTAAGGTGACTTGGATGTAACTGGAAGGTTTCCCCATTGTGCTTTGTGATGCCATTGGAAACAGGTTGGCTTGGGAAAAGCAGCAAATTATTCAGATGCCAGCGTTTTAGTGAACAATAGGGAAATTGCTTTTGCTTAGTACATTACATATGCTGTTCAGTTTTTGGACTTGTGTCTAATATTGTGTAAGGCAGAGACTGGCAGCTTTTCAGGAACGAGGTGCCAGATTGTATTTTTCTTTCACAAATCAGAGGTTAAGACACTGGTTGAAAACATTCAGACAGGCTCTCAGGCAGTGTTTGGAAACGGCTGGCTTGCAGGCAGGATGCCACCCGGCAGCCGATGGATGGCATGGGGCTGGTGCTGAGGGGCAGGGCGCCCTGTCCCAGCGCTGCCAGAGCTGGAAGTGCTCTCAGGATGCCAAGGCTCCTGGTGCTCTGGCCCTTGCCAGCAGTGCCAGTGTTGTTTGCCATGTACGCCAAGGGTGGGGAACTGCAGGCCCAGTAGGAAACTGTCCTGTGCATCTAAAATGGTTGTAATTGCTGTTCGTGTGGAGTTTGGCATATACTTGTTGTGCGAGGTTGGCTTAACATGGCTCTGCAGAGGTACTTTCATAACAGCTACTTTGGAGGCTGCTGGATGGTCACTGTGAAACCAGAGCTAATCAACTGACCCCGAATATCCTCTTTTACACTGCATTTTTCTAAAATAGGGAGAAGTGTGAGCAGATTCTTCATGCAAGTTTTGAAGAAATATTAAAATCCCTGAGCCTATACAGAAAGATGCTTTTGTGAAGTGATACGGAATATTATGATATCTGTATTGGTTTTGCAGGCTGTATTAATTAAGAAGTAGTATAAAATAGTATAGTATAGTAAGCTGTAGGCTTACTTTAGAATCTAACCTTTGACAAAGAGCTCTAGCTGGTTTACATGCTTAATAACTCTTGGGAGCACTAATTAGCAGGTAACCTGGAGCCATGTCTGAACAATGAGCAGTACTACACATCATTCAAACCCCGTGCAAGCGTGCATGAGTTGGCCTCTCATTTTGTGGTATCGCTCACACAAATGCACCGGTGTTCTGTCTAGTGTAACATACTTCAAGACTGTGCCTGTCAACGCTTCTGTCAGGAAATGTAGCAGGTTCAGAAAGCAACAGTCTGATTACTGGCAGCTGCTTCTTGGTTTTAGGACAAGGCGTATTTGTTAAATCAAAAGCTTTCAGATGTAATTATGGCATGGGGCAGTTCCTGCGTGGATGTTTCCAGAGTACCATCTCTGCAACCTGTCAGCATGTGGACCATGTTGTCTTCTATCCATGGTAGTATGACAGCTAGATCAGTTTTCTCGTTTAGCAAATATGAATGGTTTCTACACAGAAAAACTTGGGATGAAACTGTCCAAATTATTTCTATCACTTCTTATCATACCTCAGTGATTATGGTCATTGCATTATAAAAAAAAAAACTTAGCATACTTTAATTTCTTAACTTAAAAAACCCCAAACATGCATGACTCCTCTGAATGTAGTAGTATGTACTAAATAGTCAAAATATATAACAGTATAGTTAATAATACACGTTTTAATGGTATTTCATATTTCATTTTCCCAGGAGCTGTCATCATCTCCACTCCACAAGACGTGGCTTTATTGGATGCACGCAAAGGAGCTGATATGTTTAGAAAAGTCCAAGTACCTGTAAGTATCTACGTTAAAAATACCAGTAGATTTTTTCCTAAAATGTAAGAGAAATTCCATGTACTGCAATAGATGAACAAACCATTTGGGAATCACTTGAATTTCAATAATTCTTGGTTTAAAAAAAAAAAAGGATTAGACTCCATCTTTATATCTGTATCAAGAGCTTGCTTTAACAGGGAAGGGAAGGCATTTTCTCAGGCTGAGGTCATAACAGAACTTGATTTCTTTTAAATCTATTTGTTTCATCAACTGGAATGGGTCAGACTGCCAAACAGTGTGTCTTAGAAAGTAATGTGTGGTTTCCAATTGTACTGTCTTACTATATCTTCATTATGTGTCCTCTTCAGCACTGTCTGTGTTGGAACTTAAAATCTAAAATGTATTGAAATGTGGAAAAAATCATGTATTGGTACATTTTAAGAAGAAAATTTTAAGTTTTTGGGGAGATAGAGATGCACATAATTTGCCATTTGAAGGGCTTTGTGACTATCACAAGTAGAAGGATGTCTATATTGCCTTGTTTTTCATGAGGCTTATAGCTTATATGGTAGCTTGCTTGTTTGGGAAATGGAAAATTTAAAAATATCTGCAATATTCATATGGATTGGGAGAAAATATTAAACAGGGTGACATCTTTGACTCGATTTTTCTGTGTGTGCTACAAGTTGCTAAGTAACAGAATGTTATACTCTGGAGTATGTTTGTGAAGAGATTAATTTTTTATTTGAAATATGCAGTTGATGAGAAAATATAAACTGAAATGCTTCCTAATTTAAATGGCTTTTCTTTACTGTTTACTGTACTTTAAAAAAAAAACCACATTTTTTCTTGCTTACCAGTGTGAAGGTACTTCTACTTTTTATTGAGAAAGGAAATTTCTTTGATAGCACTAGCTTTTTTAATCTAAAAAAATTTAACAGAAACCTTGAAGTGACTGCTTTCCCTTTTTGTTTTAATTTACAGAATAGCTTAACCAAAGAAATAACAGTGATAAATTCCTTATTGTTATTCCTTGAGGATATTTGCACCAAAAAGAAAGTACAGTAGCATTTATAATTTGCTACTGGAAGAAAAACAAATATATATATATATAACAGAATAATAACATATGGCATGTTTTGGTTTTATTTTATGTTTGGGTTTGCTAAAATTATGCAAAATTATTTTCTTCAAATAAAACCATGTTCGAGGTAGTACTTTACTGAATTTTCTTTTTTATTTAATCTGAAATTACCAAGATTTCTTTCAAGTCTGTTTTGTTCAATGTTGTTTGAAGGGAACGGCTTCTAAAAAAATCTAGCTAGCATAGGCGTGACTGCTGTTGATTTGCCTAGTGGTAGATAAGATATTAAATATGATCTGTTTTGATTCATTGGAATTTTCAGATCTTTCTAAACCAAAGGAAAAGTCACGGTGAAGATGTTGCACCAGATGCTGAGTTTGAGTGCACTTGAACCAGTCATCAGGGCTTACCTTTTTTGTGGTGCTGCTTCATGTTATTCTAACCTTGTATATACGTCAGTACAGACGCATCATTCGCGTCAGTGTTAAAGCAGCTCTTGCCCATGTGTTCCATTTCTAAGTGTCACCTAAATCTGAGGATCTACAGAAAGTTTACTTAGGTAACTTCTGATGGACTGCTTCAAACCTGAGGGTTACAACAAAGATGTGCAGTCCATAGGACTGTGCTAAAATTGCGTATGCTGATTACATAATTGACTGATCTTTAAAATCTTCAATCTCGTCTTTAAAAAATCACTTGCAAAGAGTCTTTTCAAAAAAGCAGAGAGTCTGTAGGCTGCTGAGTTCCGAGTCTTTGGATATGCTTGCTTATTTTGTGAACTGAGGTCTCTCCCTTGTACATACAGGCATACATACACCACTTTGCCCTTGCTTCCACAGTCATTAGTTACCAAAGGCTCCAATGACATATGTAGTATTACAACAGTAAAGTCACAGTTGTTAACATTGTTTTGTTTGTCCTTTACTGCATTGAAATTAGAGTGACTGAAGGAACTAATGAAGAGCTGGCAATGAGAGTCAGTGTTAGAATTAGGATTACAATGCGAAAGTTGTATTTTCAGTCTTAGAACATAGTCATTAGGAGTGCTATCGTGCAGTGGAGCACAGCTGGTAAGGAAGGAGTTTGCAAAGTGATGCTGACTCTTATCACAACAAGTTTCAAGATTATCACACGTTACGTGAGTTTGGCCATCGTTTTTATGCATTCCAGAGGCTTGCTCTGGGCAGGTGACAAAAAAAAATAAGTTAATAACTTTGAGTATTTAGGAAAAAATTGCCTATTTTCACCTGCTGAAATTGAGTTCGGTTCAGTATAGTTATCTTATCAATCATATCCCTGAAAGAAAAAGATTTTTAGTTAAATCTGCAGCTTTTTTGGTAGTTCCCTTGAATTGGAAGGTTATGTTGTGGATTTCACAGGTTTCAAAAAACAGCTTATATAAACTCAGCTATATATTTCCTTCTAAAATGTACTAAAATTGTTTATTTAGCTGTGTATTTACTGGTATTTCTGTAGTGTCCAGAGTACCTAGCCAAGATTATGGCTTCATATTTGTAGCAGACATTAGAGTAAAAAAAATTGCTTGTTACAAGACAAAAGGTAGGAAGACAGAAATATTACTGTGCATGTTTACTTAAAGACTAAAATGTCAAGTGACTAATGGGTGTTTACATAGGAAGTTGATGGCAGACTGCATAACTGTAACGCTGATCACTTCAGTCCCCATCAGGCTGGAGCTGCCCCTCAGTGCCATCCGTCCTTTAGTACAGTGAATGACTTAAGTAGGTTTCTAAGGAATTGTCTCCTTGTGTAAAGACAGAGGGCTTTTGTTTTCTTACTGTATTTTCTTTAACTTGGAAGGTAGTATTATTCGCATTTCAGCATGATTTGTTTTGTAACCAAAAGGTTAATTGCACATAAGAAATATGTAAACATTCAGAAACAGTAGATGTGCAGATAATTTATAATGAAAGGTTTCTTAGTTTCTTGTTACTTCTTGATAGATATCTCTTCACTATTTAAAATAACAATTTGACTAAATGAAATTCAGTTCTGTGCATTATAACTCTCCTCTCCTCTGCTACCAGAGGTTAGCTCCTGTATTGCAGTACATCTCATCACACCGGTTTTCATGTCATTACTGAGCCAAGTTTGCAGAGGAATGTACGGGAGAGAAGCTCACTAAGGACTAGAATAGGATTCACACGTGCTTACAGGATAGTTTGTGGAAAGAGTAACAACTGAAGCTGTTCCAGATCTAGTATTTGAGCTGGGAAATGAGAGTTGTTACTGACTTCATTCTCAAGACCTATTATTTTGTCTGTAGATTTAAACCCTGAAGGTCATAGTGAACTCTCTTACTTCTGTAAATATATCTGCAGAAATATGCATGTTAAAAATATACTTCAGCACTAAAGTTGTGTATGTTTGCACAGATTCTATCTGTATTAAGTAGTGTGTTTGTAATTGGCAACTTAATATTAAAAAAAAGTCTTCATATTCCAGAAGAATAATTTATGTATTGATATATATGTATTACTTATTGGCTGACAGATAGGAACAACACTGAAAAAATAAAAATGATTGTTTAATTCTGAAGTGTCATTTAGTTTTAGTAAGATTTGGTGGAAGTGAAAACAAAAAAGGACAGTGAATAAGACGTGTAGAGTTGATACAGCATTGGGGCTACAGCTGTATCTCGGCATTTGCATTAACTGGCAGAAGGACTTAGTTACTAGTTTATGAAAGTATTAACAAAACAGCTGTACTAGTTCTTAACTTCTCACAAAACAATAGTGGACTACAAAACTTTGATTGTGAATTTGCTGAATCAAATGTATGACGACTATAAGGAGAACAGAAGGTTCAAACCCCAAGACACCTGAAGATGAATTAATTCAGTTAATGTATAAATGTCACGTTCTCTTTTTTTTCCTGTGCTGCAGAAAATAGCTTCCCTGTATCCTAGGTAAAATACTCTTTTGTGAAATAATACTCTTTCCAGTGTTCTCCAGTTCACAGCACCAGAGAAAAAGGAGAACACGATGAATGCCTACTCAGAGGACATCGGTAGAAGACTGTGGCTGTAGACAGCCCTTTTTTTACCATCCTTGCACAACATACCCTTGGACATGTAGTATTTCATGTCTCTCTTAGTTTAAAAACTAGATGAGAAAATTACCTGTAATTATGCGCCAGTAAATAGAAACTTGTTCCTCTTGCTTCTCTGGCAGTTCCTGGGAGAGAGCAGAAAATGGGTAAAATTTATGATTTTAAATTGAAAGTAGGTAATCTGTTTTGTTACTGTTTCTTAGAATGTTCCTTGCTTTAAACCCTCTGGAAGTTTTACATAAGTAAATGGTACAGAAAAAAACCCAGATGATCATCTTTTGATTATTTTTAGGTTATATCTAAGGAAATTTTTATGGAGATACTGTAAATAACATGCTTTTTTAAATTTTGGTGCCAAAAGTTGTACATACACTGTCATTTAATTAGTATTTGTTTGTTTGCATTGAACACTGGTATGTTCTTTCAGATAGGCTTCATTAGCATAGTGAATTTGTTACTGCTCTAATAGCTAGGCCAGCTAGTTCAAGCACAAAACTAGAATGCTCAGGGATATTTAAAAGTAAAAAATACTACAAAATTAATAACAGCTTTTTGTACTTGAAATATATATTAATATTTTAAAAAGATGACTATGGTGTGTGTGACATACCTAGATAACATATAAATCTTCAAGTGGGATGTTGTAATATTGAACCTCTTAAAGCAGGTCTTCTGTTGATTAGCAGATGTTAGAAACTTTACCCTGTGGTGGTTGAATGCTGTTTTCATCACTTCTGAGACATTCTGCTGTGCCTCAGTGAACAGTTTTGTTTACTAGGTGAATAAAATGAGATCAATGCTATCATTAGCATTATGGTACATTGTGAAAGATGATGTGTGCATGATAGGACAAATTTTCATTTGACATATTTTGCAAGGATGATGTTCAACACCTGGCATCAACAGAAAGGTACCTAATGTGTATTATATTTTTATGCTGTGGTTTTTGCCACTTGGTTTGACGTAACTATTTTTTTGGTTTGATCTTTAAAATGTGTTTCTGCTCTTCGGAAGAAAAACAAATCTGACTCTTTTTGAAAACATTTTCCTGCAGGTTAATTTATATCTTAAGATATATCTTTAAATTATCTTAAAAGGATATCTGATTCTGTCAGTTGTTGTAATGGTATGTTTTTATAAAACTGCAAATTACAAAGCTATAAAACACAACATGAAAATTCTTCCAGTACTGAGAGTTTGAAAGTGAAATACTGGCAGAGTGAGTTCTCTCTCTATGGGCCTCTACAAGAGGTGCTTTTTATTACAGATAAGTTTGTTAACCTTTGAGAGGTCTAAACGTGAAAAACTTGAATGCACAAATGATAGTGCACGCGAGACGATGACTAAGAGTTAGTATCGGCATTAACAAATGAATCTGATACTATTGTTCTACTTCCCATTATAAATGTGTACTCATTGTTGATTCTTTGTTGATAATCTCTCCTCTATTGTCAGAGATGAATAATGGAAATACCCATGCTTGAATCCCAGGTTTGAACATTCCGTTCTTTGATTTTCACAGGTTTTAGGACTGGTTCAAAATATGAGTGTTTTCCAGTGTCCCAAATGTAAGCATGAGACACACATTTTTGGAGCTGATGGTGTAAGAGATCTAGCAAAAACCCTTGGATTGGATATTTTAGGTAAGAATATAAAGTGGGTTTATTTTTTGAATAAAAAATTTTATGCTGTGCATGAGGGAAGCATTAACTGAAGTATGGAACTGCATAATCCTAGATATGCAGACTACAGAATGCAGATATAACTAATAACTTAAGTAGTTGAATGTCTCAGTTTTTGTACGCTCTGTTCCTTGTCAGGATCATTCTTGTAAATGAGACGTGGACTGGATACGAAATTCTTGAAATGCATCTTCAGTCTCTTTTGGTTTGTAAACAGTGCAGAACATGAACTGTTTTGATATTGATGTACTATATTACCTGAAATTCATTATGTTATTGATCATACAACATTTTTTTACAAAAAACCAAGAATTCCATTTGGTCTTGTAAAACAGACCTGAACTCTTTCCATTAATGTCAATAGAAGTTTTCTAATTTATTTCATTTAAATCAAATAAGTTGTTACATTTTGAAATAAATACGGTAGTTTGAAATGCAATCCTTTAAAGCAGTTGAGTTTATGCCCATGTGAAGATGTATTGACTCTTGTGCAGGAGCAAACAGACTGTAATGATTGTATTTAAGTGTTGAGATTAAAAGAATACACCGAATTGCAAAGTGTTATTTCAAAAGAAAATTGATCTTTATTGAAAACAAAAATAAGCCATAATTAAACAATCTGGCATGCCTATAAGCCAATATATATATTGATCTTTAAAATATACATTGCTATTTTAAAAAGGTGTATTTCAACCTGTGCTGTCAGTAAAAAAAAATTGCAGAATATAACACAACATAATTAAGTTAGTAAATGGGATAATTGCATGTGGTAATGATGTGTTTCCACGTATTACTATAATTATCTCAATGATTTTCCATAGCTAATTCATTAAAAAGAACCAGGAAGCACACTTAGAAAGATCAACACAGAAACATCAAGGTCTGACATAAACTTAAGATAGCAAGGCAACACATAATTAAAGACATGCTTTTGGGCTTTCAGTTTTCTGAATACATAATGATTTGTGATCAGAGCCCAGGGGGACTTCTGCAGCCCTGGGTTATGTGGATGGATGCAAATCGTCTGCAAGCAGTTGAATCAAACATGCATTTAGACACACAGGCACAAATGATGTGCCTATGCTGTTGGTCCTATAGATGGGTTTTGTTATTTCCTCAGAGGGCAGAACTGATTGTGATTGTATTAATTAGGAGTGATGTGAGAGATTTACTGGTTTAGCGGGGGATGGACAAGTTACATAAAAAGAGTGAAATTTACCTTCAAATTGTCAGTGAAAGACCAGAATGAGATTAATGCCCCAAGGGTTAAATTTAGAATTACAGTACTTGATCTGATTAGTATACTCCTCCTTCCAGGGATGACCATTATATAACACCATATGGTATTATAAGAACTACTGTTCACAGATTTTATGTTATTTATCCAAATGGAAGTTTTATCCCAGTGTTACTTGAATTCTGCCCAAAAGCCTCGAAGTTATTTGTTTATACATATATATATATATATTTAATATTAGTATTTCTAAACTCACTTTGCTTGTATCTTGAAATACTTGTGACTGTTCAATTTGTTCAACTAAGGACCTTGTCCTCTTGTGAAACCTCAGTAGGTTTTAGTTTACATTGTAACATCTGACAAACTCTGCAAGCTAACAATGTGCAGGGTAGAAAAGTATTTTTTTTAATTTGGTCAGAATCTGCTGCCTTTAATATTACTAAATGCCTCCTTTTTTTTTTTTATGACAGGAGACAATTAGCAATTGACAGTACACCTTTGAGTGTAATTCATTATTTCATATATTTGTGATTTTTTTCATCTTTTTATTCTTCCCTAAAGGAAAGTGTGCCAAAGTTTGTGAGAGAGGCTTTGTGCTGCTGATTGTTTCTCTCCCTGCCTCTGAAATTGCCCTATTTTACTTTTTTTTTTTTTTGAAGTTTGATGACCGTGACTGTGACCAGAAAGCTATACCTTTGATACAAATAATGAATAAGATAATTTCTGAACACTCCATCCTGGCCTTTGCACTTCGGAACATTTTAAACTGTATCTGCTAATAGAACCAGCAACAATGGCTTTCAGATTTTTAGAATTCTTTTTGTTTTTATTTCCTACAAGAAATTCAAATTATTGTTGGCACTTACCCTTTTTTTGCAGTCAGCAATAATTGTTAGTATCAGAAAAACTTACGATGGCAAGCTGCCATCACATTCTGTAGTGAAGAATAGTGCTGAAACAACTTCTTCACTCAAACTCTTGTCACCCAAACAGTGGTGCAGATGCTTTTGCTGTCTTTGTGCTTCTACTTAACTTAGAAAGTTTTGATTATTTTTTTTAAAATTGATTGCATTTTGCTTTGTCTTCTGACTTGCACTTTTGCTCATACAAGTGCTGTTATGCTCCTCAAGTACTAGCATGTTATTTGTAAGTATGAGGAAAAAAAAAAAAGGGGCTGCCATTTGGTAGTAGGCAGTTTTTTTGTAATTCTCAGAGATTGTTATTAAGCTGACAGTGAAGAAGTATTTTTTCATTAACAAAACATCCTTGGGCGAAAAGTGAAGATTGGTCTCTGCATAATGGTAGGAACTAACTTCTGGGAGATATACAAAGTTACTGTTACTCTATTAAGAACATTTAAGGTTAAAAAACTTCCAAAGGACCCCCTAAACATTTGTTATTTTTTTTTTAATAAATGAACAGATTTCTGTGTTTAAAGAAACTTAATCATGACTGAAGAAAGAAACTACTAAATCTGAAGGAAATTGACAGTAATCATCATAACAAATTTAAGTGCTTTGAAGATTCAGCTCACTAATCATGGAGCCGCAGCTTTTGTGTTTTGATTTTTTTCGTTTATATTCCTGCTTGGTTTTGATTTTGTTTTTTATCCCTTAATCTGTGTCCGTTTTCATATGATTTTTTTTAACATTTATTTTTCTGACTACATTGAACTTCAGTAATTTACACTGGCCTCGGTCTGTGTTTTAAAAAAAAATATGTTGCTAAAGTGTATGAATTAAAGTGATACAATTCCTGAGACCAGTCAAGATTGAACTAAGGGTAGGCTGTTCTGTCTACATCCATCCATGATGTAAAATGTAGCTGTAAAAGAAAATTGGTCTTCAGTCCCCTTCATAATTATCTGTGTAGCAATGAACTGAACATGGGAGCTTTTTTTTCTTCAGTGCTGAAAAAAGTGTGTTTCAGAAAGTATGTTTCAGAATGGAATGGGGCTGCTAACTAATTCTCCTTTAGAGTGTGGCTTTCCTCTCACAGTTCCCTGCTTGTTATAAAAGCAGAATATAAAGAAGACTTCTATTGGATAGAAAAAATGAACTGAATAGTTGTCTACCTTTTAATTGGATCCAAGGCCTAATAAGGACAATAACAAATGCTATTATTTGGAAATTAAGTATTCAAAGAAGTCTTTGAACAGTGATTAGAATCTTAAAACAGCACTGAAAAGAACATACAATGAGGACGTAGGCTGAACAGTAAGTTGCATTATGAGCATTTGCCTAACACTCAAGCAATTTTTTTAATGTACGCAAAATAATTTGTATCTCAGCCTGTGTTTTCCTGTGTATTTGAGGCAAAAGAAGGCAAACTGCCTTCTCTAATAAATGACTACAAAGCATAGCCCTTCCTTTTCAGAGAATGAAACATCCAGAATATGTTTGGCATTAATCATTATGGATGTACAGAAACTGTACTGCAGCCAATTTTCATTTTAAAAGATTATTTTTTGAAATTAAGTAATTCAAAGAATATACCAAACTGGAATGTGATTCCAAGTTGCTTTAGGGCTGTTTTAATGAAACATTTAAGAAATACGAGGTCTTCACGTATGTGTATCTTGGTATTTTTGATACAGGAGACATTCCACTGCATGTTAATATACGGGAGACATGCGATTTAGGACAGCCTGTTGTGATCTCACAGCCTCAAAGCGATGCCGTAAGTTTGGTGCACTGCACTTAAAACAACCAAAAGCCCTCTTCCAAAAGTGATTGGAGAGTGTTGCTTATTACTGCTGTTTGAAAAGAAATGTGTATCTGAGTGTAACTTAGGGAAATAAAGTAAAAGAGGATAGTATCATCAAGTAACTCAGGCCTTCCATTTTGGAATGCTGGTCATCCCTTCTGCTTCTGTGGGTTTGTTATTGTTTAATTAGTCTGAATCATTCAAAATAGCGAAGATTTGATCCAGGTTCTGGCATGCCAAGAAGAGGAAGGTCAGTGTCAAGCCTCGTGAGATACTGCAGCAAATGTAGGTCCTCTAAAACTGTCAGTTGAGCCTTTGATAGTTGAGCCTGGATACTGTCAAAGGGTCCTATCCAAAGATGTTTGGAACAAAATCTGTGTATTGTCAGTACCTGGGTTGTTTTCAGCAGGAAGTGGAGCAATTTACACACAAGAGGAAATGGATTTTTCAGTGCATTTGTTGTAACGTTTTATTGCCAAAGGAAAATGTGAGTTGTTGAGGTGATGGAAGTCAAATATGCAAGTCTAAAGAAAAGCAGTTGCATATATAAAACTTCATTAACTCTGATAGAGTAAGATTTTCCTAGCTAGTATTTTCTTTCTCCTCTGCTGGTGTTTATCTGCTGGGCTCTGTAGGGCAGGGTGTTGTCTGCCACATTGTGTTTGTGCAGTATATGGCATGATGCAGCCTCACTTGACTGGTGTTTAAATGTTCCTGTAAAAATAACAGTGACTAATGCTGATAATAGATGGTAGAATCAATTAGAGATAAGGTAGAATCTACCTATGGTACTTTCTAATATCAGTAATACCGTGATTGCTAGGCATGTACTGAAATACTTTTTGTCCTTCCCACTCTTTTAAAAGAAAAAATAAAGGGCAGGGATTAACGCGTAATCCAGTGTTATTAACATACCGATCAGGATTCCAGAGGAATAGTGATAGTCTTAAAATTGTAATACATAATTTTGTTTTGAAAGAGAAGCAGCAGCTCTATGGCATGTTGATTTCTAATTGAACACAATATTTTTGTTAGGCTTGGGCAAGGCCTGTGCTGATCCTCTGTGGAATAATGTAGTGATCTTGAGTCCGAATTCTTGTGAAAAGGAATCGTTATAAACTATACGGTAGTTTCTGTCTGGGAAGTTTGATCAGCAGTGCGAAGGTTTGAATAGATGCATGGATTAGGTCAAAGTTGAAGCAAAACAGCTAAGCAAACTAAGATGGAAGGCTCACAGTATCTGAAATCTATAATAACCAAGAGTCTAGCCTGCAGGGCTATCAATCTAAAAATTCAGACATGTGGGATAGCATTGTGAAAATCAGAAAAGACAAGAAAGTCTGTTGTGTTGCCATCTGTTCCTCCTTGGACTATGTTCTTGGTAACGAAAGGAGGGTTTATAAGCACCATTTGTGGCAATTAAGTTAAATATGAAGTGGAATAAAGATTGACAAATGTGTGTGACTCTGGGGAAAACTCTTAATATTCTTTGCCATTGTGTCTGTGAGATAATAATTGTCCTCAGAGAAAGAGGGTTTTTTCAGATGTCACTAACCTCTACAGAATGAAAAATAATTTCCCTTTATATCCCTGCTTTGCTTCTCATTTTAAAGACAGAGAAAATTATTGTTGTTCTCTTGTATTTTAAAAGAAAAATTAAATTCTTGGCACATAACTGATGGTGGGGAGAGGTCACAGAAGGTCAGATTCTGATCTTTAATACAAGACACCCATCACCGTGTTTCTCAAACTAACATTACGGTTATTCATGCATGAACAATCACAATTTTTCAGATAGAGAACAAGGTGCTCGGAGCTGCTGAAATTATCTCTGCTCTTGTCCCTTAAATTTACAGGGGTGTTTTTATACGAAATTCTATGCTGTTTTTGTTAGAACACACTTAAATCAAATACAGAATCACAGAACTGAAATAATACCTAGCAGATTCAGACAGTGGGGGATAAGGATGGTGATTGACTTCTCAGAAACCCAGCATGCTGTCACACCTAAGCTCTGTCAAGATTAAAGGGTCTTTCTGAAATGTGTTAGCTAATACTTTTTTTGCTTATACACCTGCTGTGTGGTTCAGCTTGCCTTTCTGCTATATAAGAGCATAGTGCTCACTCTACACTAGAATTTTAAAAGTATGTAAGCAAACTTGTCTAAATTCATTATTTTAATACTTAATGTAATTGGTGGAAAAGAAGTTTCCTTTTCACAACCATCAGAGAACTAAGAAGTAAAACAACACTTCCATAAAAAAGAAAATTACTTATAGAATTATGCATGTGTTAACTCAAAAAGTTCTTCCTCAGGGCAGACACAGATTACGTAAGACTTGTGTGCTTATGGAAAGGGCTGACTATATAGTGAAAGGATGCGATGGTTTAATGGCTGGAGGTCTCTTCTGGTGAAGCTTGAGACAGTCCCCAAGGAGAAATAAACGGTGCTGGTAAAATGATTTTGCTCTTGGTATAACATTGTCTATGTTAGTGTTTCTGTCAGATTAGTTGTTTTAAGTTGTGGCTTTTTCTTAACACTCTTCAATGAAAAAACTTTGTTATGTGCTGTAGAAATGGAATATTGCTGTACTCACGTGTTAGCCTGAATGGCAGGGGCTAGTCTAACAGAAAGAGGGCAGACACATTGCAGCAATTGGGAGTGATCTGAGGTCCTCTACAAGAAGCTAATCGTTTCTTGGTTTAATCAACAATGAGGATTTACCAGACCCTTCTAAAGATAACTGGGAGTCTTGGGAGCATTTTCCTCCTCCATCAAGCTGTGGAGGTGGATTGGCTGACTAGGGCTGCATTTTTTTTGCTCACCCAAACACATGAGAGAGTCTCTAGACAGCAAAACCTAGTAAAGGAAAATCAGGAACACTGCTAAAATTGTGGAATGGAGAAAACGGTAGGGGAGGAGATCAAATAAGGGAAAACAAATGAGGGATCACTGAAACCAGGTGGAATTGATCATGCTCAGAGGCAGGGAAACCTCATGAGAAGGAACCAACAGCAAATCAAGTGTTTGAAAAAGGCATCCTGGAACTTGCAGAAAAGAGGGCTAGAAACACAGCAAGTAATACAGAACATGATTAATTGCAGTGGAGTCATTCTTCCACCAAATAAGTTCCTTAAATGCCCAGTGAACTCTCTGTCGGCACTGGCGGAAGAGACAAGTAGGGGTTCCAAAGACTCTTCCATCTGTGAGCACAAAACCCAGAGAGATACGGGACAGTTGGTTATCTTGGGAGGACTTCCTTCTAGAAACTTCGGGTTTTTTACAGACTTGATGGCACAGTGGATTTGTTAATACCTTGCTAGAACAGACATGCTGGCTGTGACCATTGAGCACTGGACTCCCATCTGTCTCAAGATCAAAGAAGCTGCTTAATCAAGTACAAAATACATTTGCTGTACCAGTGTGTCCATTCATCTTCTAGAAGCTAGGGAGTCTTGTTGGGATAGACATTTCAGGGAGGAGACATGCTGGAGGCCAAGGCAAGTAGTAGGTGTGCCTCATCTTCTTGTCCTGGGAGTGAGGTGATTAAAAAAAAAAAAAAATTGTGGAGGAGAGATGATACACCTCTGAGGTTCAGCAGGGATAGTATATTGAAGACAGCAGAGAAGTCATGGAAGAATGAAGTTTAGATTTCGTGTTCTTCCCCTTCTCCATTATTACAGTGGTAGCGAGCCCTCATGGCAGAAAGTATGGAGGGTGACTACTTCTGGAAAAAAACCCCAACAAATTCCAGGAAACATATAACAGTTAGTTTAGTTCCTTAGTGTTTTCTTGCCGCATATTGTTATGGAAAACATTTGGCATCTATTAAGGAAAAATACTTTGAGTTCACCCTCTTGTAACATAAAAATCAAGTGTTGTATATTGGGAAAGCAGGGGAAGGTGAAAAAGAGCAAACCCAGTGAATCATATATAGCTTAGAGTGTTGGATCCCCATATCGCACAGAGTTTTGCAGGTATGCACAGGCTTACATGAAGTGTGGTGAGGAATTTATGACTTGGGTAGGAGAAGAGCCAGACTTGGAGCAAGGAAACCAGGACCTGTGGCTGGAAAACATGCTTAATGTAATCCTGTCTAGCTTGTGATAAAGACCAGTGTATGATACAAACTCCACATGCTTCTTAGGGGAGGTTCTGTTACTGTCTAGTTCACGGTTAACAATGTGGAATGTATTCAGCCTTGCAGATTTCATATACTCATAGATGTTGGTGAAGGATTTTGAGCTCAGTAAATTGCAAGCAGATCTATAAGGGAAGAGAAGAAGCCCAGTCAGGTGCAAAGCAAGGGCACAAGGCATCAGCCGTCTGACATAACGGAGGAAAGTACGTCTGGTTAAAAGTAACTTTTCAATTGAAAATTAGAAATGTTACAGACCTTACTGTATATTATCCAAAGAGACAAGTGGAATTTGTATTCAGAAAGACTTTTTTTGTAGAACTCGATGGAAGGGTGATAACGTGAGTAGGGTAAAAATGTACGACCTTTTAAAGCTTGCAAGAAATAATTGGAGAAAAATTGAGGTAGTGGCAGCAAATAATATTTGCTGTTGTTTAGGTGTCCTGAAATAATTGCAATTTGAAGAGTGGTCTCTTCAGGGTGTGATAGTTTTTTTTAAAAAAAGCAAACCCTGAAGAACGCTGCATGGTGTGGTTTATAATACGCCTTATCATCAAGGCTTACTTTGAATGGTCACAGTAGCATTTGGTATGTGTAGGTTTGAATCCTTCATTCAGGGTGTAGATCGTACAGTGCGTCATCAGACCCTCATTTGTGCTTCACTGCTGAAGAAAATGCTGAGTGGTAGGATAGTCCGTTTGAGGGATGTTACTATATTGCATTTGAATTGCGCTGTTCTACTTAACCATGTTTTCTGGGCAGGTTGTGCTTTTTGATGTATATAATGGCACCTGCGTGATGTACATGCGTAATGGCACCTTGGGGCTAGCAGTGTTTCCCAGCTGAGGCTCCCTCAGAGGATGGCTTGGCTGTTGCAACTGCTGATATATAGGATTAAGAGGAAATTTCCCATGAGCACAGAGGATTTTTTTGGAGGTATTAGATTCCGAAAGCATCCAATTTACTTACCCATCTCCTCCACTTCATGTTGTAATTTATGGACTGACTTTTATCGTCTCATTATGTCCCCTTTCTGGGCTGAGACTTCACTGCAGCTTGGCAGGAGTTGCCAGTACGTGCAAAGAAGATTCTTACGGTAGAGCTGGCCAGAGGAGGACAGAGTGGGAAAGGCTCCTGGGCCTGCAGCAACCAAAAATTTCTCTGTGTGACATGAAGCTTTTAAATGAGCTTCTAATTTAGATAAAGCTATGTTTGTCATCATGCTTCTAGTGCCTTCTGAGTTGACCACAGTAAAATAGAGACACCAAAGGGCAGCTTCAGTCATGCACTGAAGGCTGGAATCATGTCAAACAAGGAATTTCCATGGAAGCTAAAGCTATTTTAAAATGTCTGATTGAACTGGAAAATGGACTGTGGTTGAGCAAAGAAGAGTGTTAATAAGAGCAAAAGCCATCACCTGTCATCATTTTCATGCAGATGGTAGCAGAGTCTAGTATTTGTCCTTGTTGTAGTCACTATTTGATTAGTTGCTCATGGTTGATAGTTTCCTTTAGCAATGAATAAAGTATAAACCCCTAAGTTCAGTTAAGCAGATTTAAATACCTTATCCTTCTTTATAGGTATGGTAGCATCCACAGCATTCAATATTCCAGACAGTCAGGACTTGCATAGATTCTCCCTTGGATTGCTGGGCTGGATAAAATATCTTAATAGTTTTGGAGTCTTTTAATCACAAATACAAGTTAGAAACCATGTCAGTACCGGGATTTGCACTCTATGGTGTACTTGGCCTGCAAGTAAGTGATGGGATCGGTATGCTTTTTCTGAGTTGCCGATGATGTGTGTGTGCAGTGGTTGGGGTGAAGGCAAATGTGGTATCAGCTACTACTATTTTGACTTTCCTGATGGGTAAATTGTATTCTGTATTTTTGTGGCCATTACCCTGGACACCATAAGCCACTATAGTGAGCTGTTTGCAGGCCGAGATCTGTACTTCAGTGAAAGGCAAACTAGCAGGTTGCGCCAGTCCATGAGAGCAGGGCAGGCAGCTGTGAGCTGTACGGTCAGTTGGCAGTAATCTTAGCAGTGATGCATACGTCCCTCATGGGTGAGATTTTTAGGGGCAAAGAAATGCCGTAACTGAAAGGCTCACGTTTCTCTAGGATTACCATAGGGCTTAATTAGGTGAACTAATAAAAATGCTTGTGGTTTAAAACTACCCCATGTCTATTATCCCAAAGAGTAATGAATCGGGATGTTCTGATTGTTTAGACTAAGTAGGACGTTGCAGTCCTTTTGCTGATGAACTTCATTACAAGTTCTCCATTTCCTACTCCATGATCTATGCTGTCATTAGTCACCTCATCTACAGTGCCCTTTCAGTCCTGAGGAGGTTTGCGACTTAAAGAATGCTGCGCTCTTCTGGCAGTGTTTGTATCGTTGTTTGAGAGGTGAACAGTCTCTCATGTGGCTGTTATCCAGCTCTTCTGACTCTGAACATCGTCACCTTACACTTCTGCTTCTGCCCTCCCCAGTGCTGCTCTCTGACCCCATCTAGGCAGCGTTTGTATTGAACAAGTCTGTTGTGTTTTTTAGGGCATTCTGTCTTGCTGTGCGCTTCTCCTTCATCCTCTCAAAGCAGGGAGACTGTTTGGCTTCCAGCTAACTGATGTATTACTGTTAAATAGGAAGCTGTCCATCTGCAAAAAAATGCTTTCAGAAAGACAGCCTATAAACCATTCCTTTACAGCTTCCAAACCATAAAGGGAAAAACTGATCTGTAAAGTTCACTTTTATCCTATTAAAATGAAAACTGTTCTGAGTGATGAGTAAGAAGTCATCCTTTACATTTTCTCCTCTGTCTTTCCACCCAAAAAGGAAATAAATAAAACCCTCTCCATTTTCAGTTGCAACTCATCTTTTGATGAGCAGTGATGGAGTAAACCAGTGAACTGAGCTGTGCTGTCTGAAGATGCCACACTGAAAAGATCATAAGTAGAAGAAGGCATTCAGTACGTGTGGGATTGTGTTTACGTAATGAAAGGCGTGTTGACAGTCCCTGAGATTCCGTTTAGACCTGTCACATATGTTGATTGATAGACAGGTCCTCGCTCACAGCTGAACGATTTGTTCAAAAATAGGAAACTAAGGCTTGAAAGAGTTGATTTTGTCAAGAACCAGTTACTGGTAGAGTTCTGTAAGGACATGCAGGAGATACTGGTCTGTTCAGCATATAAAGTAGTGGTCTGGGAAAACACAAAACCCCAGGGTGCTTAGCAAGCATGACCAGTTGGTGATAACGCTAGGGCTAGGTGATACCAGTGTGCTGGCTACAAAGAGTTGAACCAGGAACCTCCTGTTAAAGTGACAGATCAGCTACCTGGCAAATGAGAGTCAGTGTGCATTGTGGAATTGTCGCCCAGATACTCATTAGCAGTGTTTCGATGGGGAAAAAACCTAGTGTATTGGGATCTTGACATAGGGTGACACTTACACAAGTCATCCAGTCTCCCAAGCAGGATATCTGGTTGCTATCTGGATGGTTATGGAAGTCAGTGTTCCAGGGACTCTTGCCACTGGTGTCTTTGGCTGGATGAAATAAGTTTTCCTGAACTGCTGTTTAGCTCAGTTTTAACAGTGGAGGTAGTCCATGGTCCAGTATGACTACTGCAGCGTATGGATGATCCATCGCTGCTGATACCTTGATTTATGTGCAGAACATCTCCTATCTTAACTATGTAAAAAACCACTGTCCTACGTTAACTTTTTGCACCTGCAGGAACAATTTCTATGGTGTATTTATAATTCTGTGTACAATTTGCTCAACTCCGGAGCAGGAACAGCCTGCCTGGGCAGTATCTACAAGGGGTTAGACTTTCCATGTAGTTTGTTAATTGATTCATTGAAACACATTCTAGCTTGGTGTCTGTGTTTGTTAAAAACTCAGAAAATTACATGACTTTAGTTTTAAGGTCTTGTGAGCACTGAGACTGTGAGTTGCTGGGGCTAGGAGTGCCAGAGAACAGAACCGTACAGGCAGGAGCAAACCCTAGAAGAGAAGAGGCATGTTAGGGGTGCCTGGCCCTGCAAAAGGCTGCCACCTGGTTCAGACCAGTGACAGTTGGTGCTAGTGTCCCAGGTGAGAGACAGACTGTCTCTTCCTGCCCCTCAAGCTCTGGCCTCAGGCACTTGTCTGCTATTTTAAAGGCACATCGGGGATACAAGGTCCAGCTCAAGGTTAGAGGCTTCTAAGTGCTGCAGGAGGCAGGAGAGATCAGTGCGGTAGGGAATATCGTGGTGATTTCTTGTAGTAAAACAGGGAAGGTTGTCAGTGTGGGGCCCACGTGCAGCTTGCTGGGGAAGATGAAGAAGTAGCTTGCTTACAATCTTAACGGAGTAGAAGCAAGCTGAATAGCAGGAGAGTTTTCTGTTGTACTAGACAAATCCAACATGAGACACCAGCTCGAAACTGAAGAATGACAAGTTCAGATGACGGAGAAGGTGTACATTTTTAACAGTGGAAGAAATCAACGTCTGGAACGACGTACAAGATATATATGTATACAGACAGAAAGGCACTCTTTTAGTTGAAAATCTTTATATCGAGATTGGAGAACTTCCGAAAAGGCATGTTCCACTTTGGCTACAAGTTTTTGAGTCAAGTACAGTAATTACTTCATGTTATGGTTTGTTCTGTGTTGGACTTCAGGCAGTGATTTTTATACATGTCACTTGACATTAAATTTATGAATAGTTGATGTTAGGCTGATCACGATCCTAGCTGTGTGATGTTTTTAGAGATGTTAAAAGTAGTATGCTTATTTGGGTCACTCCTGATAGTCTTACAGTTCTGTGCTCTTTTGCCCTCCAGCCTATCTGACCAGATGCTGCAGGTTGGTGTGAGGGAGATTTTGCTGTATGGGTTCTAGTGCTGTGGATTTACTTCTTTCCAATACCCACTTCAGTGTTTTGGAAAGATGTCTTTTTTTCAAAATACTTCAATTTCTGATGTGTGTATAGGAAATTCTGTAGTGTAGTCTAGTGCATCATGGATTAATTATCTCCAAAAAATGCTTTTTTTAATGTCGGGTATTTTTTCTGATTCTTAATGTCAGTCCTGTGCATGGTGCATCTCAGTCTTCAGGGTGAGAGAAGTTTATAATTAATAGTACCTGTGGGACTAAAGTGTCTCCTTCCTTCTCAACACTTATCCTCCAGAAGAATATTGATTCTGTTTTGCTGTTAAAGATGAATTGTTCAGACAAGTTCCGTTCTCAGAATAATACCGAAGTTAAATTTTACACCACCCTCACCCCCAATTCTTAAATAATGCTTGTACTTTATGTGTTAATGCATCATTTTTCCTGAACACAAAACTGTCTAAATGAACCCATTTATTGGAATGTTTTAATATTTCTTTTAAGGTGTGTGAAAGAACAGATACCTAATGAGATGTAAAATATTCCTTTTTATAGAAAATGAAGGTGCTAAATATATGTTTCTGTTTTCACAGGCTAAAGCCTATCTAAAGATAGCTATGGAAATAGTAAGACGACTGCCAGTACCTCCTGCTTGAAGTGTTTATCTCTGAAACTTACGAAAAAAGTGATCTTTTGGTGCAACCAATGCAGAAGAGTCCCGCTACCTAATTTTGTTGATGCCATATTTTAGTTCTAAGAACTTCTTTAGGAGTTAATTTGTTAGAGGTTAAATTAAGATTGTTGTAGTCACTGTTTTTCAAATCATTGTTTGGCCATGTCCAAATGGATTGAAGTATGCAAAAGGTGATAGACAATATTTAACTGCTGGGTTGTAATGTCATCAAGCAAGAAGGGGTGAAGTGTGTTTTTTCACATGTGCCCTGTTTTAAGGTCAGGAATGAAAACCAGCCACTCCAGACAAGCAGAATGATGAGAGGGATGCCAAGGTATAAGTCTTGCTTTAAAAAAATGACATTTACAGTACTCTGATTTGTGTCACTTTTCATTCAGCTTTTCACTTGGTTAACTAGCAAGCTGACCTTAAGTTCTGCAACATTTTAAGAATCAAATTCAGTTACGTAACTGCAATACTTTTGTGTGTTCATCTTAGAAGAAAATTTTAAAAATTCCACATATACTCTGAAGATTTCTTGTGATGGATCATGAGCAGATTCATTCATTATTTATTGGATAATGTTCGATCACGAAGCAATTCACGGTTTAGTGGAGAATGGATTACATGACTGTGAGGCTGATTCCTTGACTGCTTTGCATTATAATGGACCCAGACAGAAGACTAGGTAACCAAGGTCTTCACTGAAAACCAGATGTTGTGCCTGAGCTCAGTTTGCTGGGGGATGCAAATGATCAAGATAAATTAAATTTATGATTACGTACTCCTATTGCAATATAGCAACTTGGAATTTTAATATAAAGATATATTTTTGAAGTAAAGCAAAATTTGGTCTTCAAACTGTGTGACCTTCTGGTGTGTTTTTTTATGGCCTTATATTTTCGCAGTCTTTGTTTTTGTGTTGGTGTGTGGAAGTGGAAGAATATGCCTTCAGGGAATGAGTTTACCTTTACAATTAGGTGTTTGAGTTGACATTTAGGCTTTTTCATTTACACAAGTAAATCAAGTATGGGTATCTTAAACATATATCTTAACCATACCATACTGGTAATTTGCTCATACTAGGGAGTTCTGCTGTTGACCTCTGTGGGTCCAAGATCTTCCCTGTAGTCCAAATAATTATTCATAATTTTGAATGTAGTTGTTTTTTCTTATTGAAGTGATACAACATAAAAATTTGGTATACGTTTACATTAAGAATATTTAAGTATATGCATGCAGAATTTACACGGGAAAGCTAGACAGAAATTATGGGCTGAATTTCAAGCCTAGGTGATTTTGTAAACATGTAGATTATATAAACCAAAAAGTGTTGAATTTTTTGTTTTTCTTCAGGTCAGTCTTCGAACCTCCTTACCAGCACCCTCCCCCATGAGACAGCAGTGTTTGGCTTTTTCAGTAGCGTATTATCCCAAGCCTGTAGAATTGACACAAATATTCACTTCCTTTCAGTTGTCTAATATATTTTACAAAAACTAAAGCTGGCTTAGTGTTCTGCCCTTTCATATTTTATTGATAACCGTGTTTTGTAATTGAGTATTATTCTTACACATATTATTTATTCACTTCTGCTTTACCTATTGTAATTGTTGATATGTATGTCTGTAAGTAATCCTGTGGGTGTTTTGGCATAGTACAATCACAAATTTCAGTGGAAAACCCGGGATTTCTGGCTTTCTTTAGCAAAAGACTTGATACTTTTTGTACTATGGTTTGGGTGGGTTTTTTTTTTGTTCTGTTAAAAAGTTTAAGTCTCTGACACCCAGTTCGTGTTGAGACTGGGTGAATAATCAGTATACAGATACATGGTTGTTTGTTTTCCCTTTCTTTCTCATTATTTCTTGGGTTAGTTGAGGGA
This sequence comes from Falco cherrug, assembly GCF_023634085.1. NCBI lineage: Eukaryota > Metazoa > Chordata > Aves > Falconiformes > Falconidae > Falco > Falco cherrug. The sequence goes on from NC_073703.1 coordinate 60,071,908, forward strand.
TGAAATTGGCTTTCAAATGTCCTTGTATTTTTACTCCTTTTTACATTTTTCTCCTTTTAATTAAGTACTGTGGTTTTGCTCTGTTGAATTTTTCACCTGCAGAACTATTTTGAATGCCTTTATCAAGAAACTGGTTATAATGATGAAATATAGTTTCTAAGCCAACCTGAAAATTCATATTTAATTCATATTTTTGTGGAAGGATTGCACAGTGTAGTAGGTGAAACCTGATTTATTAATTTAAAGTTGTCAGGCATTTTTTTTTTTAAATAAAAAATAAATGTACAGAGTAGGTAGGACATTTCTGCATTTAAAGGATAGCAATGGTAAACCAAACTTAAAATGAGAACGTACTCTCTTTACTTTCCTCATTCTCGTGACTGAAAAAGTATGTTTCCCAGCCCTTCTCCTGCAAAGGCAATGAAGGGCATTGACACAATGTTAATGCTGCTTAATGGTATAGAAACACATACTCCTATTTTTGTACTATGCAGTACACTGTTAAATACATATTAATGAATTCTAGTCAACATGCTAGATTTGAAATCATATTTCATAAAATCACTGATACACGTTATTGGATTGGGAGTCTTGGTGGTTGAAGCAGTCGGAGGTTGAGCAGGAGAGTGGCATTTAACCATCGTTTATAAATATAGATTACTGACTTGATACACAGTGGTGTTTGCTTTTTTCAACTCCCAATATTTTACTTTCATCTCTGTGATATTTCCTAGTGTACTAGTACGTGGGGGTTTTCCCCCTAAAAATGCTAATCCCAACAATAGGACCTGGCTTTCCTGAGCTGCACGGGTAGATGGTCTTTGCTCCGGAGCAATGGAGACTTCCTGCAAAATTATCGTCGTCGTGGGTTACCAGCACAGAATTGTTGGAGTGTGCAGCACTGTAAGCTGCAGTTAACACACTGTAAAATCCCACAGAGGAAGAGAAAGAAAGAGGAAAGCTGGGGAGGCACAGGTCCGAGCAGGCAGGAGTGGGAACAGAGGCGAATATCAGTCCCAGGTCCCCTCCTGCGTCGATTAAGAGCAAAATTCCCAAGATCGCCTTGCATCACTGTCAGTTATTTTCACTTTCACAACATGGCCCTTTGTGTAGTGACCACAGTTCTTGTCTTCGCAGATAATTGCTGTGCTTTCTGGGGTGAGGAGCGTATGGGCTCTGTCTTAACACAGTGCGTTTCCCGGCTTTTAGAAGTTTTGGGTTTGATGAAAGTGAACCTGAAAGAGGGTACAGAATTTGTGTCAGTGAACTCTTTTGCTGTAAAAAATTTAGAGCTATGTTTAGGCCATTGTGAACTGTTTAGCCTTCAAGACTGCTGTTTGTGCAATCGTTCACATGTTAAAATTTCTCACAACAACAAAAAACATTTTAATTGTTATTTGAAGTTATAGAAGTAGTTCGCAAATTGTTCATTTTCTTCTACTGATTCAGTTTGAGTTTAAACTGCAACCCATTTTTGCTCTGATTGGTGATCATGGTGATGAAATCACGTTAACGCAGACAAAAAATGGCAGCAGCAGGTCATCTTCAGTATATTAACAAATCTGAAGCAAGTTCAGAATTAGAGGTTTTTAGTTAGACTCGCTTAGATCCAATGCAGGAGGTAAATCCCCCATAATGTCTTTTCCTTGGTAACTATATGGTTTTCACCTGGACCTACTTGAACTCCCTGTTGGGTTTTTCCTGCTTGTGATGCAGTTCATGGTGGTTAGAGCAGGCTTTGACCTGAGGCAGGTGCTGTGTACTGGTTTGTTGGTAAACTTCGTTCAGGCTATTAGTGGGGCCCCTAATGAACCAAAGGCTGCAATCAAGTGGGGGGAAAAAGGCTGTAAAGAAGGGGTGAATCTTATGCCTGTGGGAATGTCTCCAGGTTCCCAGAGACCCTGCCATAACAATATTGGGGTTGCAGGTGCAAGAATGTATGTTGGAGAGTAACAGCAGGAGAGCGACAGGAAAGGAAAACTTGTCTGTTGCTTAGGTGAATGATTAAAGAGCTGCAAGAGGCTCAGGCACCAAAGATGCTATGCAACAATAAAAAGGGGATTTCAGTACTTAGTCCAGATGTGCAAAGCTTCTGTCAGAGCATCACCAAGGTCCGTACCCAAGTCACAGGCAATACTTGTTGTCCTAGGTATCACTGGTGGGGATAGGATCTCCATGATTCCTTCTCTACAGGGTTTGCAGTACTTGCTCAAGGTGCAAAAAGCTTGTTCTATGCCTGCCCTTGGCTGAGAAGATTCAAATCCATAGCTCCTAAATTTAGGAGAGGTCCTCAGCCACCTGGCTTAGTCTTTGCTAAGGACCATCAAGGAGTATTCATCACTACTTCTGATCAAGCTGTGTGGCTTGAGGAAGAAATAAGGAACATAGTCTTGATGATATCTAATTGATTTTTGGCTTGGGCTGGACTTTGATCCTTGCTTCCAGTCTTACTGATGAATTTTACCTAAGAAGTCTCTGAATAAAACGATCAATTCTTAGGCTGATGTCTGGCATTGTAGCTGCTTACTGTCTTGAGAAAAGGCTCTGTGGTTCTGCTTTTGGGTTTTGACGCCCACTTGTCATTTTAGTTTCTCCTGGCCACACCTGGGCCTATAGTGCTGTCATCAATTTTGCTTCACAGGAATGCTTCCTAGCAGAGATGGTTAGGGGGGAAGGCTCCTGCTTAAGGAGGACGCCTGACAATCAGATCAATCTGAATTGCTGATTTAATTTCAGAATTGACTTATAATGGCAGGAGTTATAATGATAATTATATTTTATTTTGGCAGCATATCAGCCAAGGCAGCAGTATATCAGCCACAAAAAACACAGCAAAAGAATAAAATCATTCCAAAGGTAGTTTTCAGCATGAATTTAAGATTTATCTTTTTTTTTGCACATTCTGTTTTACATTACAAATATATTAAGTCTAAAGAAAAGGTATATTCAAAAAGTCTAAAAAAAAGGTATATTCAAAAGTGTGTATTTTTTCATTATCTTTTGCATTATCTTTTTTTTTTTCCAGCAAGAGGACAGGCACTGCTGCTTGTCATTCCTTACGCACCTATTCCTCTCTGTTTCTCTGTTTGTATGACTCTGTATCTGAAACCCACTTTAATCAATGCAAATAAATGACTTCTCCTAGGGAGTACGTGAGTCTTCGAACAAGCTAGGGTGGGGAAGAACATCTGTTGTCCTTCAACATTGCTTTGAGGGCTTACAGATTTATTTGAAGTGTTTTCACTCATACCACTGGGATTTTCTAAAACTTGTGTTATTTCCTGCGGTCCAGATTTTTTCTCTTTTCTGTGAGAGAAAGGCAGGAGACTCCCCACATTTGCCTCCCCCATGTGAGCTTCCTGTTACTGAACAAGGTCTGTTTTAAGAATACAAACTTCTGGTTGCTTTTTCTGAAAAGTGTTAGCTTATTTAATAATGATTTTCTAATGGTACTTATGGGTACTTTTTACTTCCAGGGATTTCCCCTCCACCCCCCCGGATTAGAAAATACTATAATTTATTTTTAAAGCACAGTTTAGCTGCCTATTTGGGGGAAACAAACAGGGTGAGAAGCCATCTTATTAAGCCAAACCCCTGTTCTGTAGATTTAATTTTGGAGTGTTTGTCCAGTGTGTAAATGTTGCAAATATTTTTACATTTCATTAAGGGAAACTGTTAAAATGAACAAAAGTTCAGGAGCCTGAACACTTCCCTGCTCTACAGGGAGCATTTTGAGGGTGGCATGAGATCTGTCTGCAGGCTGGTCAGACAGGCCAGGGGGAGTTTTAGGGGGTTTTATCTGCTGAATCTACATGTCTCTTTTTTTTTTTTTTAGAGGAGGAATCTCCATATAAACGGGTTTTTGTCTGTGATACCTTGAGGCCTCTAATTAATTACATTTCAGATGGAGTCAGGAGGGTTTGGGTTCACACTCCCTGCTTCCTCCTGCAGGATAATAGGACCCAATGGCTATGTTGGAGTTACTTTTTAGAACAAGCGTTAAAAGGCTGGGAAAATGTGCCTCGTAAGCATCTAGGCTTTGAAAACTTGGTCTAATAAACCCACATTTATTTGTGAGTGCCAGCACTGCTGGCATCTCTTTTGTAGTGCCTTAATATCCTAAGCTTTTAGAAAGCCTGTGAATTTGTTGCTTGTTTGCACTTTTTTATAAATGCGTGTTTTACAAATGCATTTCTTATTAACACACACTGCTACTTCACTTTTGGCTTAATTTCTCCACAATATAAATAAAACTCTTTTTGTAAAGCAATTTTCCTTGACTATTGGTAATGCATCTGGAAAGTTATTCCTCTAGAGAAAGAAATGACAGGGCTGTTTGATGCTGAATGCCTTCTTCCCTGTTGGGTTAACATAGGAATTTGTAGTCACTGTCTCAGTGAATGCTGTTGGTTTTGTTACCCTGATGGGAAATATATCCTCACTAATACAAAATGAAACTGTTGGTAAAACGCCTTTTAATTATTAAGAGCTTGTAGCTCATGAACATTGGAAACAGTACACACTAGAGTGATTTAAAATAGTCCCATTTTTACACTTTTTATGTATGCTTTTTAAGAAAGTAGTAATAAGAAAGACATTTGGGCAGTCTGTTCGCTGTTGGAATGGATTGCGTTCCGCTGGCTGGAAAGGTCTCCCAATTTCACAAAGAATATGGCTCAGACAAGCATTATTCACCATCAGTGCCTGTGTACAGAATCCTGTATGTGAATCCGCAGTAGCAAGTGACAGGAGGGAAGAGAGGTGACGTACCAGTATTTGCCTGGAATGACCTCATGCCGGGAAGCAATAGGAATTTGTTTGGCACAGCAAAAATACAAGCAGAATTATGTTTTTAGTGAAGGCAGACGGGTCAGGGAAAAGCAGGGGATGTCTTAATTGGTTTGTAAATGCGACTGGCATATGAAAGGAAGTAAAACATTTATACTGTCAGAAATAAAATTGTGAATGTGTCTGTCCCACTTCTGCCAGAAACGTACAGTCAGGCAATATGTGACCTGGGGTGCCTGGCACCCTGGGGACATGTTGATTCTGGTGCTTCAGCGAGGTGGCAGGACAGAATCATCAGATCTTGGCAGATCGTCAGGAGCCCTTGTTTATGACACAATTTCTGCATGTTAGGGAAGCTGTTGAAAAATACATTTACAAGTGAATAGTTGAAAGTAGGTGCCACAGAATGTTACTTGAGAAACAGGACAAATTGGTTCCTGGTCAGTCTGTTGCACATCAGATAGCGTGCCATCCCAGGGTGGTTCTTTATTGAAGTTACAGCATTTTAGCTGTCCTTACTGCAGGAGTGGAAGTTGAATACAGTAGCAAGATGCATACTCACTGCGAAGTACTTTTCCTGACACTTGGGTGATACAAACAACCAAGGAAGCATTTTGAATACTTTACTGAATTGCTGTACCAGAGCTTAACATGCAGTAACCTGGTTTCATCCTATTGCAATGATTTTTAAAAAATTTTTTTTCACCTATACAAAGTGTTTCATGTATCCTTTTCCAGCACTTTACTACTGTCAGTTGGTCAGACAAAGGTACAAAGATTTATATGTAGGGGCTCCTAGAGGGAGTTCCATGCTTTAAAGTGGGATTATATAATATTCTTCAAAATCAGATGGTGAATGATGGGGTTGTTCTTTATTTTCCATTTAATTTTCAGGAACTACAGTCACCATAAGATACCAATTGGACATAATTTTGGATAGTCACATTGGAACTCTATTAACCAGGTGCTAATCATATCTTGAGAATATGAACAAACAAGCAACATGAAGCTCTGAGTTTTTTGTACATGAATGTCTTTAGCCTTATCTTCATTGGTGTGGGAACAATAACAAGCTGTGGCAGATAAAAGGTGAAGGACATTCAAGAAGCGCATACGTTAATTGTCACCGTTAAATCATGAAAACCTGTCTGCTGAACCCAGATTCCTGATGCAGCATGTGCACGCGCTGATGCCGGAGGAGCCAGCAGAGTTCAGTGCCACGGGAGTTCTCACCTCCTAGGGGAACTCCAAACTCTTTCTGTCATTTGCTATTGAGAGAGGTCGCACCGATGCCAGCGTGGAACCTTTGGCCTGTATGTTCGCATGTCCCGAGTGCAGGAAGTGACTCACCAAAGTGTTTATTCATCACATTGTGATCTGCTCTCCCCGGGAAAACAGGGATCTGTTTACTCTGTAAGGTATCGGTGCTTCTTATCAGACTGTGCTATATCCCTGCTGGGGCTGGCACCAGTCACTGTTTGGTAGTAGCTGGTGTTCTGGTTGTAAAAGGGCAGTTGCTGTGTGTAATACTTAGGAACCATGCTCTTAAATTGCATCTGGCTGCACCTGGCAGTTGCTCGGGGCTGCGATCATTGCCTTGATTTACTGTCCATTTGGGTAATGCTGTGTTGTTTGTAGGCAATGTGTGGCCCTGTAATTCTAAAGCGTTATCATTCACAAGGTACAATCCTGCACTGAGAATGACCCTCTAGCAATGGTACCTCACCCTTGTAGCTCCACCACTTTGGGAAATGCTCTGTGTGGGCCCTGGAGATGGTGGCAGAGCCGTCTGCTCTCCTCTTGGCCATGAAGAACTTATGTGGGCCTGTTGGGACACAGAGGTCATTGAGGGTCAATGAGATGATGTGAGGAAATAGCCTTCCATGCTATGTTTGAACATGAAACTAGTAAGGAGGGAAACTTGGAGGAAAGCTGGAGCCTCTCTGCTGTTTGTGGTGGGTGACCCTGGCTGGACACCAGGTGCCCACCAAAGCCGCTCTGTTGCTCCCCTCCTCAGCTGGGCAGGGGGGAGAAAATATAATGAAATAACTTGTGGGTTGAGATAACGAGAGGGAGAACACAGGCAAAACAGACTCAAGCTGGGGAAATTAATTTAATTATTATTCAATCACAATCAGAGTAGAGTAACAAGAAATAAACCCAAATATTAAAACACCTTCCCCCCACCCCTCCCTTCTTCCTGAGCTCAACTTCTCTCCCAGTTTCTCTCCCTCCTCCCCTCCAGCAGTGCAGGGATGTGGGGAAGGGGAGCTGTGGTCAGTTCATCAGACACTGTCTCTGCTGCTCCTTCCCCCTCGGGGGGCTCCTCACACTCTGCCCTGCCCCAGCGTGGGGTCCCTCGCACAGCAGACAGTTCTCCATGAACTTCTCCAGCATGGGTCCTTCCCACGGCTGCAGCTCCTCACACCCTGCCCCAGCGTGGGTCCCCCCGCGGGGCGCAGCCCCTCAGGCCCAGGCTGCTCCCCGGGGGTCCCCGCGGGGTCCCCAGCCCTGCCCGCAGCCCGGCCCCAGCCCGGGCTCCTCTCCCCTCTTCATTTTTTTTTGCATCGTCTTCGGTTGCCTGTTGATTTGCTAGCCACTGATGACTTTAGTAATACTACTACTGCATCGCTTTGTAAAATAGATAATTATTTTCGCCCTGTATATGTTACGAAAATACTTCATTGTGCTTTCATGCATTGCAGTGCCTGTCTCGATTATGATGGGGGCTTAACTGAAAAAACAGGAGAAGGAGTACAAGCGATTGGTTTCTGTTTAAGTAATTGTATGTTTTCAAAAAAACCTTTACTATTCTAATATGTGCTTGTCAAGCAATACCTAGAGAACATGTGAAGACGTTTTTAACTATGGCTTTTATTGTTCTTCAGGTTCTTTTGATAGTGTGTTATTCGTGATCTTAAAAAGAACTTTTTTTCAGACTGTAGCAGTGTTTAATACGTTCAACTGAGAAACAAAGCTCAGAAAACTGTTTTTGGTACTACGGTTTTATAGTTTCCGATGGGACATATGAAATGCATATTTTCTATAACCTCTGCTATCTATCTTAGTGCTACTAAGACGTAAAATAATAGAGCCTGGCATCCATGATAAAGAAGTGGTTGACATAAAATGCAAAGATAATGATTTGTGGGTTATGTTTTAGCGTAGAGAAGGTAAAAAGTTGCCTGCACCTCAAACCCAAGCTCTGAGGGCAGTGGTGTCTCTGCACGTATTATGACTTCTAATCCTTAGTTGCGAAAAAGAATGCATTTCGCTATTGTGATGTGTTATGGAGAACTGGATCGCTGTCTGTCTGTAGGAGGCTGGTTAACAGCTTGACAAGCCTGGCAGCAGTGAAGTTTCCTAGCAATGAGCACCTTACTCTTCAAGAGGATTGTTGCATTTTGATTAAGATAAATTTATTGGCATTACTGTACACAAACAATTTGATTCAACCCTTGAAACTGCTGAATGCTGACCTCCAGGGGTTTTGTCCCACAAGACATTAGAGACTGTCATTTTGGCAGGTGGTCCCAAAGTCATGGACTGACCTGCAACCTGAGGCGCGCAGCTGTGCTTACGCATGAGGGAGGCATGCATTGCAGAAGTTGCACTGATTCATCGTCTCTCCCAGGAAACCTCTGCCTGGCTGACTTCAAGCCTTGCTTCCCCTAAGGGAGTTTTGAGTATTCGTGCTCTTTTAACAAGCTACATTGGATGATACTTCTATGAAGCAGTGATTCCACAAGAGCAGAAATACTGTCAAAGCTAATTCATCCTGAAGCTTGTATTAACTGCTCATTACCAGTATTTGTCATTATGTTTTCTTCAGCTGTTGTTTTGGTGTAAGCGATGTCAAGTGATCTGACAACAGCAGAAAATCACACTGCTTTCAGAGGGCTTGATACAGTTTAAGTGTGTTCCTCGCAGTTAGCAGTCATCTGCAGACTAGCATCTCTTCCTGGGGGACACCTGTTCTGCAAACCGATCCAGGTTTCAGCCTAACGGTGCTATTTGCTGTGGTACCGACGCTGGTGCTTCGTTGCACATGCTGGTGACTTGCCCAGCTTCATGCCAGGCAGGTGTGGAGTAGTGCTGCTCTGCTCCGGGCCCCCCGCAGCACGCCACCTCCTTGCCCTCTGGTGCGGTGATTCTGAGCCCTGCTACAGGGACACTCGCATGGGCTGCAAAACATGGTGTAAGTGTTGGTGTTTGTAACGTACACCCTGGACCAACCCCCTTCTTTGCGTTACAGGGGCTCAAAACACTAACTCCCTCTGTAAAAGCTAAAATCCCCGCCCCTAATTCACTGTGAGGGCTATAAAACAGAGGTGTTTTTCCTAATGTTTCTTGATACAGGAAACCTTCCCAGAGAAGTGACCCCCTGGCAGACAGGGTAGGCTGTGGGAATGGGCTACCAGCACTGTGGCTCGGTGACAAGCTGAGCAAGGCTCATCTTCTAGAGCCCATGATGAGGGCACAGCCCATCCCTGCTGCTTCCTAATGGATTTCACCCTTTAATTCTCTGTAGGTTGTAAATCAAAGCCAGGCATTACAGATCCCTTTTATACTCTGCCCAGCACTGTCTGCCTGTTCCTTGGGATTGGTGAGAGATGTGTGTCAGGTGTGACCTGCTCAGGTGCCACACACACCCAAGGAGAAGGCAGTGATGGTTTTCAACAATGGATGAAACTCTTCATGGGGAGGTGAGTACTGGGATTATGTGGAAATACAGAAATAAACATGAGCCTGTGTGTGTCTGCAAGCTGACTGCAGGTTTTGTTTAAAGAAAAATGTCCCGTAGAAGTGTGGTTTTCACTAGGAGGTGAAGAAGAGGGAGAGCAGAGTAGAGTTGTGGTTGTATGGGGAAGCTTTCACACGTGCCACTAGTGCAATCATTCTCTAGTTTAGAAATTTGCCCTAGGTCCTCTCTTCCAAAGAGAAACTTCATGTTGTTTTCTCAAATGACTGTGAGAATCACCCTTCCTGCTGTAACTTCCCAAAACAAGGGCATGTTTCCTTTCACAACTTTAACCTTGCTGTTCCATTCAGGGATGAAATAACAGCCTGTACTAACCTAAGAGAAAGTAAGTGGCTTGGAGGCAGGTTTTCTACCCCTAAGGTTCATTCTGTGTTGCAAGCAGCGTACAAATGACTTTTTTTTGGGGGGGGGCTGTTGTGTCACAGAGAGTCACTCTTTTAATGTCGGAGTAAAATCACGGCGCTAAACTCTTCAGCAGCTCTGCATAAACAATTTTGTGGTAGGATGACTACCACTGCCTAGTTCTTGTGCTCCATTGACAAGGTTTTTACGAAGGCTGAAACAACACATAGCTGTTTATCTCATGATTACCCAATTATCTTTGATAGGTATAGGATTGAAAAATCAGATTGTATTTGTTAGAAATGCGCTGAACTAACTGACCACACAAGACATGTAAACCGCATTTGCAGAGAAGGTGCAAGAAATTTGAATGCTTATTTACATTAAAACCCCCTCTCTTTCAAAAGTCAGTGACTTTCTTTTCATTGACTTTTCTTTTGCCTTTCATTATTAAAAAAAAAAAAACAACAACAACAACCAACCAAACCCAAACCTCCCTGGTTCTTACCTTTTTCTGCTTTCTTTGAATCACTTGGTTTTTCAACAGAGAACACTGAGCGAGGTCTTAGGTGTAAGTTCTAAGTAGCATGGAGCTGGCAGCAACATTTGGGGGAAGACTTTCAGAGTGCACCAACCCATGCAGTGTAGTCATTTGAGGCAGATTCTGTTAGTTTAGTTCTTTACAAGAATATACACTTTTTTCTTGGCTTTATCTTCATGACAGATACCAAGAAACTTATATTTCTTGATAATTTCACACTTAATGCCCACCTATACAGTACGTTAAAAGAAGCTTTTTTCAAAACGTTTATTTATTCTTCTAAAATACATATACTTTTTTCTTTACATTTTCAAAACAGAATTGGTAATATTAAAGCTTTGATTTTCAAACTGGAATGAATTGCAACTTCCTTTGTAAAGATTTTTATTCCAAATTGAATATATGGTGTACCAGGCCCTTGTTAAAATTATTTCTGCAGATCCTACTATGTGCGTGAATTTGCAATGCTATGACAGAAATAAATAGGTGTGCAATTGCTTCAGATATTTTTCCAAGTATATAATGATAGGATATATACCACATATAATTGCTTCTAAAGCCAACTGATAGATTGTGACTATACTTTTCTAATGTTCTCTTCTAAAAGCTTGCGATTTGTATTTCAGGATATGCTGCAATTTAGGTTTAAAACATTATTTTGACCCAGCTTATACTAATACTGAGATTTCAAAAAAGAAAAGGGAGCAATCCTCCTCCCCCTTGTTAAAGCCCGGTTGGTGTGGCTAGGTGAAATACCACGACATGTAGCAAATAAGAGATCTGCCTTGCAGCCTCTGTTCTTTTTGTCCAGATTTGAGATGGCTTGATCAGATGCCCCTGGAGTCTTCTCCCGAGATGTACAAAACAAACAGATTTGTCACAAGTGTTAACAGCAGAGGCAAGGAAACTCCTGCCTTGGTAGATGTGTCATCTGAGGAATCCACTCTGTTACATTGCTAAAATGAAATGCCAGGAGACGGCACAGATCACAGCTTGGATTAGGTAGCTGTCACCAGGAGGAAGACAATTGGGCTTTAGCCCCATTTTGTAATGTTCAAAAAGTACACAAAAGGAATGGAATTATCTTAGTCTCTGATACAACTACCTTAAATAGAGTTTATACAAAGATACCATTTTCATTTGCATCCTGAATACTTGATTCCTGCATCCCTAGAAAGTGTATTTCTACAGAAAATACCCACGTACTCCGATTTGGCATACAAAAGAATCCCTGCTCCAGGGAACAGACAGGTCTGAACTAACCGAATGCCTGCGAAGAGATTTAAGCCTGTCTCTAGGAAGGGATGCAAACCGCGCTACCAAAACTATTTGGAAGCTTTTTCAGTCCCGATTCCTCTGTGCCTGTAATTTCAGCATACGTACAACAACGAGGCATTTGTGTAGCTGCCTTTTATATAAGGACACATTACTTGGTACGCTTACTAATGTATTGTGCCTAATAATACTCCACCTAAACCCTGTATGCTTTTGCATTTACTTTGCGTGTAGACCTGACTGTAAGCATCCGTGCTAAATGCCAGCACCTGGGCATTGCTGGTGTCACTGATTGTGCCCGCATGCGGTGGAAGTTCCTGCTGTCCCTCACGCTCCTCTTTGGTAACCCTGAGTTTGTTTTGAGGAACAAAATGTACTTCCAGAAGAGCTGTAAGATAAAAGATATGTTCTTCAGCTGTTACGCTAAAATAACCAAATGAAGGCCTAATCTCAACACTTGTGAAGAATTCAGTTTTCCTGTTCCTGTAGGCAGGGGCACCGTTCTTTTCTCCTCACCACCATTACGATGGTGACCTCCTGTTGGGTTGAATGCTCAGTTACTCCTTCTGAGATACCAGAGGTATTCAAGGAAGAAAAAAGTCTGTGATTTAATACTGCTTTCACAGAACAGTTAAAATACTTTTTCTGTTAAAATGGAATTATTTGCATTGATAGAGATGGCTCATGTAAGGATGGAAGTGTGTTTTTATAGAATAGGGGGCTGCCAAGCAATTATTTTGGAAGATGGTGAGTGGAAATCACTTGGAAAGAGGAAAGGTCATCTTGAGCGTGTATGAACAAATACTGCCATTTATTCTTGAAGAGCAATAGGTAACTTATCCATCACTTCTATTTCAAAGTTGCTTGGCATGGCCTCATTCTAGTATTTTCCCCATGCAAACAAACATCTAAAAATGCTTCTGTTTATGCTCATTAGCATAAACACCTTCAACACCACATTGAAAGTGACTTCTACATCTGGTTGCCTCGTAATCTATTAATAAGCACATGCTGTTCAATAAATTATTATTTTTTGTTAAAAGCATTAAGAATTTATGTTTGAGAGTTTTTGTTTTGGTTTGGGGTTTTTTTTGAGAAGTGAGAAAATAGTTTGGAGTTTGTTTTTTTTCCTCTTTGTATCTGCTGTAGATACCTGTGTTTTCTATCTAGATACCAGGTAGTGCACAGAAGGGGAAACTTTGCAAAGGTCAAGGAAAACATGTTTTCAATACAATGAGAAGGTGAAATGCTGAACAGGGAACCCAGCCCTGGAAGATCACCATTGCCTGTGAATAATTTAAAGAAGCAAAACCAGTACCCAGTTTTGAGTTATGATTTTGCACTAGAATGATGGCCTTAGCCTGAAACAGTCCAGTCATCCAGATTATTCTGATGGTTGTTAGGATTTTTTTGTTTTCTTTTTCCCTACCAACTTGTACTTGGAGCTTATGTTTTACCACTTGCCTTGGTGTTTCAAGGTTGCTTCCTTGTGGCTTGGAGCTTTGATGAGGTAGTGATAACCTCTCTGTTTCCAGTATGCTTTTATTCGTGATATACTTCCTTATATGCATGGCATACCTACTAAAGAAGTTATAATTATCAAGCTGACACAGTCTGTATGAGGCCTGTCAGGGCATCTGAACATTTGCTGAGTATTGATTTTTCTGCACAATGTGAATTAATGGGAAATTTCAAATCCTAGAGTCTCTTCTCTGACCTACTGCTTCAAACAGCATTGCAGAGGGAGCGTTAGCGAAACAGAGATCTGAGTGATTGATGAAGGAGCTGACCATGTGAGTGCTTGGTGTATTTGCACAAGTTGGGGCGATGAAAGCTAAGCAAGAAATGAGAAATGAGAGGGAAGTGCAAAACACTGTTTTATCCAACTTGAAATCAGATGACTTCAGACACCAAAAGGTTCCTCTCCTGTGACAGTTTTCAAACAGCCCTCACAGACTTCAGGTGGCACCAGCTGATGCTATAAAGGGAGAATTCAGTCGTCTGAATGGTCTGGCTTTTTTTCCAGGGTAGAAGGAGGTCAGAGTGGCTAAAATAAAGTTAGTATAAGGTCTTTAAAAAAGTTAATGTTTTAAAACGTGTGTTTTCTATTTCTTGATATGACCTCCAGTTCTAGGGAAACAAAATTTAAGGTGAGAACAGCAAATCAAGAGCTAATATTGACTCGGAGTGATCCCAAGTTCAGTACTGCCAAAACTGAATTTGCAAACCATCAGGCTGCATAAAACCCATGATCTGCTTAGGAAGAACAAAAACCCCCCAGCCAGCTAACCATCCAACCAACCGACAACAAAAAAATATTTTATTTGCTTATGGTCTTGGAGATTCTATTTGAGACTGTATTCGCGGATTTCTGCAGCTGTGGAGACTAGAACCTTACTAATTTGTGTTAATGGAAGTCAACATAATAAATTCCCAGAGCTGCAGTGTAAGGGGAAAAAAATTGGGAGTATTTTATGAAACTGTGGAAGTTGGCAATATTGCAGGTTGGGGAGGTAACAGAGCAAAACCCCGTTACTGTTAAATTATTGCTTAGATACTGACAGGATTAGCTTTCTGTAGCCCTATTTTAATGCAGCTGCTGTGGCCATTGGGTGGATGAAGTTGTAAATAGGGCTAATCAATGACAGAGGAAATCCTGTGGCAGCAAACAGGCAGCGGCTGCGATGTGGCAAACTATAAATATTAAATGAATGAAGATCGCAGGCAGAATGACTCATCAAAGGAGCTCACCTGTCTCCTAAATTAGATGGACTAGAGTGAAAAAATGAGGGACTTTGATGGATGCAGACATCCTCCTCCCCTCTGAAATCAGGCAAACACAGAAAATTGCCCTCCTGGAATACCACACTTGATGCAAGCTGTGTATTTACTTTCGCAGGAGGCCCGAACGTGCCCTGGCAGGCGTGGGTGCTGCAGGAGTGCCAGGCAGCGGCAGGGTGCTGGGTGGGTGGTGGTTCTCAGCGCTGCGCCTGAGTTCCTGCTGACACGTGAACGAAATGGCTGGTGAGGACTCCAGTAACCTGATTGCCCTCACTTCTGCTCTTTTGTACCGAGTGGATCACTACATACAACACTGAGACTGAAATAAGCTGTACACCAGGTCAGCTGGTTGGGAACTTTCTGGAAAATACTGTTTCATCAGTAAGTGGTAACTGAATGAAACCAAGGCTTCACATGTTAATTTCCATTTCCCTTCCCTCTCCCTAGTTTCTGTCCTCCCCTCCTTCCTACCTTCTTATCCCTTCTGTTCCTCCAGTTGGCAGCGCTGCGTTCTTCCCGTGCCTGTAGCATCTCTTAGTCCAAGTTCTGCTTCTTGTTAGCCTGGCGTCAGGTGTTCAAAGATCCAGGTAGTGAAACCTACCCTGAGACTCAGGAGTTACTTTACACGGCTCACACACGGCTTCGACGGCTACCTTTTTTCTTTTTTGCCCATGTAATTAATTTTTTTAAAAATTGAAAATATTTACGAACAGACTCCCTGCCTTTGTTTCCCCAGTCGTCTGCCCTGCTGCTGCTGGGCTTGTAAATTTTTTAAATTTAAAACAAATAAATTTGATTATATATTAATACATTTTTCTGAGCTTTTTACCTTCTCTTAGAATCTTTCATCATGACAGTGCTCCTAACGTCCTCAGATTCAGGCATTGCCTCAAGTGTGCAGAGCAACCTGAGAGGCGATGGGGTGACTGATCCATATGAATTTCATTTTTTGACTTTTTGTTCAGGGTTTTTCTTCATACGTAATGCTCTCCTACTTGTACTTCCTTTCGCTTTCTTCTTCCTTGGTCTGATGAAAGAGTGCCAGCACAAAGAGCTCCTCAGTAACAACAGCCTTTGTGTGTGGTGAAGGGCAAAGAGGTGAGATACTCCCATCCAGGACAGAGGGAGAGATGAAAAGAAGGACACGCCAGGAAGCATATTCACAGCATGAGCCTTAATAACTGATGTCTACTAAACACGTAAAGGTTGATGTTTCCGGCCAAGTAAAACGTCTTGATCACAGTTGCCAAATGAGTCAGTGTGTTTTCTATATAAAGTTAGAGGTATGACCCAAAATTGCTGCTTGTGGAAAAGGACAGCTCTTAAGAGCTCACCATTGGGTTCCTGTATTGTTCATACGTATGTCAGGTGTCCCTTCCACCCCGAGAGCCCAGGGTGGCTGACTCTTCACACAGACCAGGAGAGCACCAGTTTTTCAAATGTCCGGCTGGCTTCCATTTCCGTTAGGCTCTGGTGCATCTGTTTTTCACCATACCTGTTGCATACCACCAACCCCTGGGTATCCCACAGTGACAGCATCCCCAGGGTTTCTGGAGATTTTGTAACTAATAAATGGTGTGGTAATGGATATTGGTAATCCCGATCAGCTCAGTGGGTTAAAAGTTGTTTTGGGAGCTCAGAGAACCGCTTGCTCCGTGCCTGTGAGGAGCGGTGCTGCTCCCCTCAGCTCCCTCACCGGTTGCACCTGGGCTAACGGGCCTGCCGTGCCCTCAGACAGCCCCGCGGCCCCGGAGCCGCACGGGGTGAGGAGGAGGAAGGCATGGCTGTAACGATTTTGGGCTGCAGTGTGTGTGGTGAGACTGGGTCGTGATGCTCCCCATGGTGGTGGAAAGAGAAGCAGGGATGGAGAGAATCATCTCTTCACTGCGGTGTCCTTTAATAAACTATAATCCACTTTGGAAGCTTAGTTCTGTATGCTAATAAAATGGAATTGCATTTCTGAAAAGTGTCAATATCAGCACAGCATGCAGACTCTTATACAGACTTTTATAGTGAAAAAAAGAGATGTTCGTAGCCTCTTTCACTCTAGTAATCGCTGCTGTTAATTAATAAGTCTTTCTTATCTCTAAATAGAAGTAATACTGTAAGCTACTCGCGTTTGCTGCTTAGCTTTACTTAGTTGTCCAGACATTTGACTGAGCGCGACTAACCTGGATGCCAGGTCCATACGCTGATGCGCTCCCCAGCTCCCGGGGGACCGTGGGTTAGCAGCCTGCCCGTTCAGTGCGGAACGTGTGGGAACTGCTGTGCGGTGGGAATATGCTGGCCCAGCAGGCTTGTTTCAGCCCCAAAATGTTTCACAATCGGACATCATTTTTCAGTGTCGCATTCCCTTTCAGGGAACTCTCCTGACATGTACGGGCTTCTGTTTTCTTCTTTCTGAACCGCCGTTAGGTGCTCAGAGATCCAGGAAGGAAAACCTGCCCTGAGACTTGGGAGTACTCCATGTGGCTTGTACACCACCTCCCGTCCCTTCCAGTGCCGAGGTAGAAGTGGCCATGAAAGCCTTGAGTCAGCCCCTTTCCCCCCTTCCCTTTAGCTTTACAGTGGCCTCTGAACCTGTATGTCAGAGGATTGTACTAGGAGCCATAGTACTGAAATATAGGTGAGGTAAGATGAAAAAGAAATGAAGAAAACCACTAATTCTTTAGTTAGGGCAGATGGTGCCATTTGGCACGCTAACAGTGCGATGCTGTGAGTACAACACCCTGTCACAAACTACAGCCCCCTACCCCTGTGACCCGTAAGTCACGGTGGGGTGTAACCAAGGAGTTTCATTCAGCCTGGTCAGGGACCAACCTGGATGCGCAGCTATCTCAAGCTGTAAGTAACAGCAGTGCACTGTGAGTGAGGCTGCTGCCGCTTGAGGTACTATGTTGCGGTTGTGATGGACCACCGGTGTAAGCAATGTGAAGTTTGCAGGTGGAGAGAGTATCTTTTAGGAGACCAGCTGGGAGAACTGGAAAGAACTGATGAAGCCCTCAACCCTACAAGTCTGCCTTTGGGTTGGAAATGGAAGCTTCAGTATAAACTCAACATACTGTAGAACTGAACAAACCCAAAAACTTGTCCAGCCTTTCCAACTCTATGAGTTGGTCTAACAAAGAATGTTACTTTTACCTTTAAACTTGACAGGTATTGCATTATCCCTTCTAGGAGCTACACAATTAGAAGTTGTGGGCCAGCTTTACCGAAAGGAATGGTACTTCCTAGCATCACTTGTTCACTGGCACAAGGGACTGGATCCAGTCTGTCATGTTCTTTCGAAGCTCCCCAGGTGGGAGGACAGAAGCAGCTGTATCTCCCAAGGTGTCAGAGAAGCTCAGCATACAAGAGAGACCAAATAAATGTATTTTCTAGGCATTTATCTGGGCTCTCTTCCCTCGCAGCACAGCTTGCTCTTCAGGCTGCGGTGGGCAGTCCAAGGGTAACAGCAGACTCCCCAGGGTCCTTGGTTATTGTTGGGTGAATCCAGCTCTGGATCTTTGTAAAAAGCAGAGTGAGCAGATATGAAAAAATAAAGTGAAAGGTGAGAACGTGGCATTGGTTGTGTTGAATCGTACCGTGGATCATCACTTTTGCTCTCTTTTGTCCTTTCTGGTTTTATGGACAGTATTATTAGAGCTCTCTCTCTCTTTCTCCATATAGATGTTCCTATAGCATTGCACTGACCCATAGCTTTGCTTACCTTTACGTGGGGCCCTACCATGGTGAAGCTTGCAGGAGCTTTCTTTCTCTTCAGTGTTTGTACCTGTCTGTATTTTGTTCCTCACTTGCTGAGGGTGGAACAGTACCCACTGCTGGTGCTGGTGATCAGGCAAGATGAGGTCTGTCAAAAAGAAAAAAAAAAAGAAATAAAAAAGAGGGTGGTGGTGGTGGTGATGGGCATTACTTTCCTTCCTGTGGGGCTCAGCAGGTCAGTGGATGGGACTCGGTATTTTAAAACTAAGCAGAGTGCATAGTCCTTTCGCAGTCCATGGTATCATATATGATTGCACGTTGTGATCTTAGCAGTTTATTAGTCTGACGTTTCACTTGCTTTCACATTTTTGAGTGGAGATTTCTGCATCCTCAACAGGCTAGGGAAGCCTCAAAATGAGGTTTTAGTATTACATATGATGGACAGCTTTTGGACATACCTTTTTCTTTTGAAAACTACTTTTTCATTGAAACTGAGTTGTGCAGGGGGCATTGAATTATTTTTTTAATTGTGTTTTGCTCTAGATTGTACTGTTATATAACCCTGATTTTACCTGGCACAAAACGAAGTGCAGAATGAAAAAAAAAAAAAAAAGAAGATGAAATCAAGACTGAAATGTTTTGATTTAGTGGATTTTTAATGCTGTTTTTTGGGAAATTCCAGTTTTTCAGTGCACTGTGGAATGAAACAATTTTTGCAACATCAGCAGTTCATGCGAGAGACATTTTGAAATTGAATTTTGAATATGTGCTGACCTGCATTGCTCATCCTCCTCTTCCCAGTTGGCTGTGCTGTGCAACTTTTGCTGTGGTCAGTGGTGTGACCTGTCCGGGATCATTAGAAAGGTTGTCCAGATATCAGTGGGGAGAAAGGAGTGTGACAGCAGCGAGCAGCTTCTGCTGAGGACAGGCAGAAAGGATGCCTGGCTGGTGGAAGGAAAATGGGGGAGCCTCGCTGGCTGCCGTCCTGGGTTTGGAAAGTCTGAGGGGAGCGTTTCAGTAACTTTATTTATTAATTGCATGGCAGCGTCCTCCGCAGAAAGGACAGGGGACAAAGAAAGTCCCTAGGAAAAGAAAGCAGAGGAGGAAGGAAGAGAGTTGACCAAGTTTTCACAATAAAAAAGTAACAAAATTACTGAAACCTTTGGAAAAGGAAGAAAAGGGAAAAAAATTCTGAGCAAGTGAAGGTGAAAGAGCAACAGGCGACTGAGTACTGCCTTAAACATGCTGGCAGAAAGGACCGGAGGGCTGCGAGAGGCTACAGAAGCAAATTTTAGAGAAAAGCGGGGAAAAAAAGGAAAGAGGAAAATCAAGTGAGGGCAATCCCAAAGCACATGGTGAGATTCTCTTCCTAGCAATTTTGTGGGAATGCACAGTGGTTCTGGGCACGAGGTGCTATTTTCTGTGTTTTGAGAGAGCGGTAAGTGCCCTGACTTTTGGTACATTTTTCTGTCTACTTCAGTGTCTTGAGAGGCATGGTATTGCCCTAAAGCCTGATAGCAGGAACAGGCTACGCCGTGAAATTCCATCAGTTTTAATTTATCTGGCCACCATGGATGTCACAGGGCAGGAGTATCATGCAATTACTCTTTAATTATATGATTAGTTAATAGGGTTTCCTATTAAACACCGTGTAACTACGTGGAGATTACCATGTAATTACCTTTAGTAGATCCAAAACTAATTAGCATACAACCTGTATTCTTGCCTTGTGGTTCAGAAGGCTATAATCTTGTAATGATATGGTACTCACTGTGTTGTTAGCCTGCCACTACACATTAATTTCCATGTAGTTAAACACACAGTAGTTTTCATACAAGTAGTATTTGTGCCCTGTTACCAGTTGTCTTATAAACTTGTGCCCCTGTTGGCTTTGACAATGACTTAAACCAATTACATTTTCAAATTGCCTTTGCGAAATGCTTTTGTTATACCCCTTGCTTGCTGCTACTCTGTAAACTCAGCTGGATGTGAATGGTAAAAACAATCATGAGATAGGCGACTTGATTAGCTACATTCATTTGCTTCATGGCTCCAAATCTAGTGCTAAATGTATGTGCCCACATTACTGATCTTTACTGTTCGCTTGTGGGAAGCAATGAGTTCTGGGCAGTAAATGCTGCAGGTAATGCGCCAGTTCAATAATCATAATAAAATTCTGTGTACTTTAAAGATAATCATCCCTGTCCAGGTTTTAGTGGAGGTAAATTCTTTCAGTGTTTTGTTTCTCTTTTAAAATTCAGCTGAAATACTGGTGAGCAAGGCTAGCTTGCCTGATAAACAGAGGCTAAGTTATATCTTTTAGTAGATGAATAATATTACTGAAACATTGGCTCTGTAAAACTGCTATACAAAAGCAAATTAACTGTGTTTATTCTGCAGTATATTCTTTGCTATTCAGTTTCTAATGAAGGGGTCCATCGTACCTCTCAGCTGGAGTAGGACAGGAAAAATGACCACTATAAATATAGTTGGGTTGATTTTTCTGGGTTTTTTCTTTCTTTCTTTTTCTTTTTCCTTCATATTACCTACTCCCATCACCTTGCGGTGATTCTTTCTGGCAGAATAGAACTACAGATCATTTTGCATTGGCCAAGAGTTGAGAAAACCTAAATTGTACATAGCAGTACTTGGTCTGGGTAAGACACAAAATTTCACATCCTATGGGCTATAAATCTCTGTCACTTTATACAGGAATGGTGTGAGCTACAACTGTTCTTCCTTCAGCTTTGAGACTTACCCAGCAATCTGCCATTAAAATGAATAGTGTTTTTCAGGGATTGCCTCTTATCTACAATAATAATTTCTGCACTGATCATTTTTACTGTGCCTAGTATGTGATTTCAGAAGCTAATGCCAGTTATTAGGATGTCAGTATGTACCTTGCCAGTGGCTTTTTGCAGTAACTCTTCACCTCATCAGTCTTCCTGAGTGGTGCCTATAAAGACTGTTTGGTCAATCAAACAACAGCAACATTTTCATTGGATCATTTAAAATATTAAAAAGAGGAGGAAAAAATTCAAATTAGTAATGTGGGGGGTTGTCCTCGCTATTTTTACTTTATGCATTATTTGCAAGCAGGAATTTGGATGTAACCACAATTAAGCAGTGCCCCAAATACCCAAAGTTGTAGGTGTTCCACCAGCAGGACTTCCATGACTCTCAACATAATGCATCATATAATCAGTCTTGTACACAGAGTAAACAAACAAACTGCCAACACGGAGCAGTTTCAAATGTTACAGTTCTTTACGAAGATCTGTGTCACCAGAGATCCCTGGACCCCTGCAGGGAGAAGAAAGGGGTTGGCATGGCCCTAAGGAGCTTACTGAGGAGCCACCTGGGGATTTTCTTGGCTGAAGTACAGGCAAGAGCAGGCCCATTGTTAGCAGAACGTAGCATCAGTGAGAGATGTACCCATGAGGGTCTGTGCTGGCATCCCTGGGGCAACACAGGCTGATGTCGGGCTGGTGCTGGCGGACGCCCCAGGAGGAGCTGTGTGCTGTGACCGGCATGGCTGCGTGTGGTCACATCGGCGGGGAAGTGGCGATGAGCCACATGTCTGTACTCAGGCAACCGGCCTGAGTTTGAGGTGTGCGGGTCTTGTGGCCTATCAGTCTGTTGTTATACCCAGGCACGCACACACGCCTCTAGGCAGCAGTATTCAAAGTTGTGATTAACTGTAAATACAGTGATTTGCTGCCTGCACTGCGCCTGGCTCCTGCCATGCTGCTGGATCTTCTGCCCCTCACTGCCTCTCTCACCAGGTTCCTGTCTGTCTTCCCCATGTCTATCTACCCTCCTGCAATCCTCCCCGTATGGTTTACAGTTTTTCTTGAATGTAGAGTAACCTCAAATGTGTAAATCCAGTCTAAAAAAATTGCTCTGTTGTTCCCTTCCTTTACTCGGAGGGTCTGCTAAGGCCAAGGATGGGAGGGTCTTGCAGACACTGGCATTTTTAGGGTGATGGGTAAACTGTGATAGCAAGGTGGGCTGGTTGTGGTTTGGGTCTGTTTAATTCTCCTGTCACCCAAATGGCTTGTTAGAATTCAGTCACCTGCAGGTGCAAATAATGCACTTCACCTTTCCCACGTGAGAATTCCGAGTAGGAGCAGACTCAGGCGATGGCCTGCAGTTCACTGCAGGTCTCACTACCCACTCAGTTGCTGCAGGTCTCACTACCCACTCTGTGTCCTTTGCTTTGACAGTGACATTCTGCTGGGTGTGAGTGTGTAGGTTTTTTCCCAGCCAGTTCTGTACCCGTCTTCAAATAGTTGCATCCAGACTCTATTTCCCTAGCCTGTTTGTGCTAGGGAATGTCATGTGAGACAGTGTCAAAAACCTTAATAAGTCAGGATACATGACATGCACTTACTCTTTTCTATCTGCCGTGTCGGCTTCTTTGTCAGAGAAGGAAATTACAATACTTTGACACGACTTGTTCTTCACAAATCCATTATTGGCTTTTACTCATCTCTCCCTCTGTCTCCCCTCTCTCTCTTTTCTTCTGTGTTCTTTGACGTAGTTTATTTGCTCCAGTATTTTTCCTGATCACTATGAAACAGTTTTTGCTCCTGAAACATCTATGATTTTTTTTTTTGTAAATTACCTCAGTTAGCTTAATGAAATGCATTACATCTGCCTATTTACTGTTTCTGGCGTGTATCTCTACAGTAAGATACACAACTCCATTGCTGCTACATTATTTACACAGACTGGCATGAGATTTCTTAGCCCCTCCGTTCACCTCTTTTAAATAAGAGCATGAGATTGCACTTTTTTTCTTTTCCTAGACCTCATAATTCGCTACCTATGAGCTCCAAGAGATAACTGCTAATGCTCCTGACATTATTTCATCTACTTCTTCAAGTATCCCGAGATGAAATCAGCCTGGCCAGGTGAACTGAAAACATCCAGCTACTCTCTGATGTCTTTTTCCCTGTTATAGACAGAGGTAGTAGCTCACGTGTTGTTGGTGCTACTAGTGTTAGCAAACTGACTACAGCTAAATTAATTTGATGCTTTGACCTCTTACAGATCTTCTTCCTCTGTGAGCAGCAAACCAACTCTTTCCTTGGTCTTCTTTTTACTAATAACCTATTTATAGAAATACGCTCTTGTTGCCATGGATGTTTCTTCCTCATTGTGTCTCATTCAGTCCTTTCCTGATTTTGCCCCTGTCTTTATTTTCTGTTCATTCTTCTGTGACCTAGCTTATACTTTCGAGTAGGTTTCTGGTTTGTGTTGAGGGCAATGAAGAGCTTATGCTACAGACAGATGAGGAGATGAGCACAACCTTGTACTTAGGTAGTCTGAATATTTAATAGATACATGAGATGCATGAACATAAAACCATGTCAGAATTCAGATGTGCAAGTGGACTCAGGTTCAGCAGAACTAGTTAGAGAAAATCTTCCTGAGCTATGTGTGATCTCTATAGTGAAGTGGTTGGCTTCTGCAGCAGTTAATGTCTGGCTTTGCTGCATGTTGTTACTTGGGAATGATGATGTGATTTATCATTTTAAAGTAGCTCTAGGAACTGAGATGAGGCAGCAATGCTGGAGAACAGAAAATTCTCTCACCTTACAGGAAAGCTGCAGGATAAACTTGGAGGCATCTTATATCCTTCAGCATGTTTGTAGCAGCCTTCATTTTTCTCTGTCATTTTTCTCTATCTCACATTTCCGTTCTTCTCATCTATCTTGAGGTGTCAGAAAAATGTGGAAATCCATGTGGAAGCTGGGAAAGGCCAGCATGGCACAGACAAAAGTAGTAAATGGCAGGGAGTTAGCAAGTGCACTTGGCTGCAGTGCCTGTTAGTGGGAGAATGAGCCAGTACCTGCAAGGTTATTGTGGGGGAACTGGGATCACTGGTGGGACTGGGATTCTTACTACCAGAGGGCTGGCAGCTGCATTAGTGATAAGGGCTGCTGTGAGGTCCTCGACATTTTGCATGAAATCAGGAGCACAGCAGGACTGCATGTAATGCCTGAATCTGGGATGCCTATACTAGTCTTAGGGAAGCAAAGGAGGAGAGGAGCTTCAGCGATTCAGTCCTGACCTTGTTGCTTCTGTTTGTTTGAAATCGCTAAAGGTGACAAACCTGTGGACTGTTTACCGCCATTGCGGAAAGGATCAGAGTTCCTTTACCTGGGGATATGCTTACGCTCCGATACCTACTTTGAAATAAATGATCTGTAGTGAAGCTGGTTGCATCTGGCCTGACTGAAGTCTGGTGTCTGATGAGAAGGCGAATACAGCATTGTCCATCTTTGTTTCCCGTCTGGTCTGTGGGCCTGTGATGTACTAAATAACTTCAGCCACGTTACGCACCTTGTGCTGGCATTGAACCAGGAGATGCTTTGTGTGTTCGCTAACGAGATCAACGCTGTTGGGTGCAGACTCGGTGCTAACTGTCAGGTTTAGTCCATGATGTTTTGTACTGTCTGCTTTCATCCTGTGTGCCAGTAATAGGTTTCTGCAGTATGCTAATTCTAGCTGCCTGGAATCTTTTTTTATTTTTTTCTTAATGTTAACTTCTCTCCTTCTTTGGAGAAATCCTTGTGATTTGAGTTAAGATGATACTGGTCCATCATGAGGCAATGAGTATAGGCACGGTTGTCTAGACTGTTAAATGCAGGAGGGGAACAAACCTGTGGGAATGTTAAGTTCAAATCTGGGAACAGGTGCAACCTCTTTAATGGTAATGGGCATATTAAAAGAACAATGTCCTAAAACCAACAGAAGTGTAGTAACAGTGACAGTAGGAATGCGTGGAGCTCACCTTTCAGCAGAATATGGAACTGTTGGTGGCGTTCAGAGTTTGATTTCTTGAAACCTCCTGTTCTCACACGAGCTCTGGTACTTTTCCCTGTTCTGAATGGAGATGATGAGAGCATCCTGAAAGAGTGACAGCGCTTGCGTTTTACTCAGGTGTGAACTAGAGCTGTGAAGTGACCTATTGACCATGTACTGGTGATGAAGCCGAAGGACTATTCTGGGTCCCGGTTCTCCTTCCCTACATAAGAGCAGAGCCATTTGGCAGTGTCACTCGCAAACAGGTTCATGTGGTGACAGACACACTGCGGGCAGAACCTGTACTTTCATCTTCAATTAGTTCTGCTCCCAGATCTCAGACTTTCACAGGGGACCAGATACCTTGGATTGCCTCCTTCTGGATGGGGTGCTGTGATCTGGATAACACAGCAGTGCTGGGTTTTGGATATTGTGTTTGAATTGTCCCAAAGAAAAAGGAGAAGTTATTTAACATGTTTTAATCTAGTCTGGAATTTTTTATTCGTCTATACTAACCTTTCTTCCCCCCCTTTTTCAAAATGTGGATTTTATGGGTACAT
The DNA here is from genome assembly GCF_023634085.1 of Falco cherrug. Lineage (NCBI taxonomy): Eukaryota > Metazoa > Chordata > Aves > Falconiformes > Falconidae > Falco > Falco cherrug. The sequence goes on from NC_073703.1 coordinate 60,097,472, forward strand.
TTTTTCCATCCATCTCTCCGAATCTCAGTTGTGAGCAAAATACAGGTATTTATCAGCAGCTGTGCATAAAGAACTTTGCTGAGGAGCCAGTCTGCCGCTTTCCAAACATTTTCTTGTTTCCTTTCTTTTGCAGTGACTCAGTAGACACAAAATCACCCTGAGCAATATGGTCTGTTTAAACTCTATGGTTATTTTGCCACACTTGGAATAAACAACCATAAATTGTTTAGAAACTTCTATTACCCATGTTTTTAAATAATTCTCTCCAATAACTCACTTGAAATATTCACCCTGCAGATGTTAAAAATGTAGGTGTCAAAATCATCATCTGCTTGTGCTACTCCCTCCAACCCTGCTATGGATGTATTACTAAATTGTGTCATACTTATTTACAAAGCTACGTAATTTGAGGGAATATAAATCTCAGCTTTTGATAAACCTTTAAACTATAAATCTTTTACTTCTCAAATTACTCTAGAAATAACTTACAGGGGGGAAAAAAAAGGTGAGTCCTAACAAAGAAAAAAAAAAGCCCACGTAAATTCCAAATATATAAGATCATACTTGTACTTTTTGAACCAGAATTGACAGAAGACTGTTGTGAAATGTGCTCTGACCAATGAGTAGATGCTCATGGACAGTGTAAGACTTCTGCAACAGCAAAATGCACTATTTGTGTACTGTTCGTGTTCTATATTCATACAGCATCAGAATTTACCTCAGTCTGCTATCGTACAAAGCTATTACTGAAACAAATAATCACTAGAACCATTATTATTTTCACATATCTGTCATAATGTTTGAAGATGTACAGACATAATGTAACACATTTTTCTAATCTGTAATGCGATGAACATATGTCTTACCAGCCTTTGTCACAGACATTTCTGTGACATTTGGGTATCCCAATATGATTATACTGTGTCTCAAACAAATCCCGAGACAATTCTTTCTCTCATTTGAGCAAAATATTTTTTTTTAATTCAACTTGCTAGTTACATGAAACTAGTTAAGTACCATCATTTCTGTGCTGGCTGCAGAAGACTGATACAGCTCATGTTTGAGTCATAGGAGCCATTTACCAAGCTAATTAAGTTGTTTTCCTCCGGTAGCGTTACATGAGTAGCCATCTTTTTATCCTGTTTCTTAGGGGTTTGTACATGTTTCTGTGTGTTTAATCTTTACTGTGGAGTTTTGTCACTACCGCCTCACTTCTTTATTTTTTTTAGACAAATGGGCCAGCAATGTGCCCTTGCCACAGAGAAGGCCCATGGTACCCAGGGCCGCACTAGACAAAGCCTTGCGGCAGGTGGAGGGAGGCGATCGATCCTTCCCCTCTGCTCTGTGCTGGTGAGGCCACACCGGGAGTGCTGTGTCCAGTGCTGGGCTCCCCAGTACAGAGGTACATGGACATACTGGAGCGAGCTCAGTGAAGGGCCACAATGGTGGTCAAGGGACCGGAGCTTCTGTCCTGTGAGGCAAGGCTGAGAGAGCTGGGACTCTTTAGCCTGGAGAAAAGAAGGCTCAGGGGGGATCTCCGTGTGCCCAAAAATCCGAAGGGAGGATGCAAAGAAGTCAGAGCCAGGCTCTTCTCAGTGGTGCCCAGTGTCAGGTCGAGAGGTGGTGGGCACGAACTGAGGCACAGGAGGTTCTGCGTGAACATCAGGAAGCACTTTCTGTACCGCGAGGGTGACCGAGCAGTGGTATGGGTCGCCCAGTGAGTTTGTGGAGCCTCCATGCTTGGAGATACTCAGAAGCTGCCTGGACATGGTCCTGGGCAGCTGGCTCCAGGTGGCCCTGCTTGAGCAGGAGGGATGGGCTAGACGACCTCTGGAGGTCCCTTCCAACCTCAACTATTCTGTGATTCCATTATCTCTAGGTTTTTGCTTATCAGTCTTTCAAGGGTTGTGTCCTTAAGCTAAGCTCACGGTCATAACGGCCAACTTAAATTTCCTCAATAACTTTGAATTAATTTCTGATCCTTTGCTGTTTCTGTACTGTGCATTTGACATAAACCAAGATAGTGCCCTACTAATCATATTAGAGCTTCAGTTTTAAGAGGAGACTCAGTTACCACTTGTGACTCTGCTACATTACGTAGTAAGGCAGGACAAATGTGCTTCGTATTGACGATATCCCTTACATGACAAAGTGTAGAGGAATGAAGGCAGTGGGTTGATTGGCATTGATGATGTGCAGCTGTGGCCTTGCCACAAAGGCAGTGGGTTGATTGACATGGACGATGTGCAGCTGTAGCTCATTCCCACTAAGTGGTTAAATAGCCCTGAGGATTGTGGGAGAGGGGGTCAGCTGAAGGAGGAGTAGCGTGGTCTGACCTCTGGAGGAAGGAGAAACAGCACAGACAGTAGAATCTGGCAGATGGTAAAAGCTTTGTTGCAGCATAAACTAGCAGGCTGCAACAATTGGTGTCCCATGTGAGGCAGAGTTGGGCTTTGACTAGAACAGCTGGTGCCCAATGTAGCTGAGTGAGAGAGCCTGTGGCCCGTAACAGACACCGTGAGAGGGGAGCCGTTGACAACTAATAGATATGGGTGTATTGTAATAGTTGTTGTCTATCTTAACTCAGATTGCAGCTACAAGATGAAGGCAACGGGCCAGAATTGGGTTGATGCTGTCCCAAATATCATTAAATAGAAAGCACATTTACATGAGAGCACAGACAAAGGAAGGAAAAGTGGCAAAATAACAGATAAAGGAAAATACTTTTTCACAAAGGTGCGATGGGATTTTGGGACTCAACCAAAATAACTTCCAAGGGCAGAGTTTAGTAAAGATTCAAGAAAGGGATTAAACATACAAATGAATGTCAAGCAGAAAACATTGCTTGAATACAACGATGAGTAACAGAGCCTTATGATAGCAAAGCATTATATTAAAACCGGCATTATTATTAACAGAACGTTATCTATAAAAGCAAATATTTGTGCTTCTGGTTTTGGACCAGAGTCTTAACAGCTCAGGTGAAAATCATGTCCTTTTACATTACCTCTCCAAAAGCCGAGTGTTCAATCTAAGCTAATCTAAACATTCTGTGTAGTGTCAGGGGAGAAGGAGACACAAGGAGCTATTCCCTTGGCATTTTAAAGCTCTGGTTCAGCAATGAACTCTCTATTTATCTGCACCAGACTAGTACTTGATCAGGTCTGGACAGAGCAAGAGCTCCATGGCTCATGTAGAGCTTGGGTAACTAACGCCGCCAGTGAGTGAGGACAGCTGCATTCGGTACTGTGGGCCAGGGCAGGTACAGAATCAAACCTCACAAAGCTCCTTCAGGACTGGGGCATGCATATGATCTATGGTGATTACTTTTCTAATATCATCTGTGTCTAGACAGATGAGTATGTTCTTGTTAGCTGATGAGTTGTGTTAATGACATTGGTAGGAATGTGCCTTCAGACAACCATTTCCTTCCTCTGAGAACTGCATTTATGATGTTCCACGAAGACTGTACACAATTCAATAGATGCTGAAAAGCCTCTGAATGTTTTTCACAGTCTCGATGTTTTATTTTAAATAGCATGTCATTTACAAGACTCCCAAAGACAGATAGCTTTCCCTGCTTGCTTGCAGTCACTCTGCAATTATATGGAACAGACGCTGAAATGATGATGGTGGTGTCTCACTGCTACATTTTGCTGCTGCTATGATCTAATGTATTTCAGCAACAAGCAATTCCCTCTGCGTTTTGTATTCATCAGATGTCGACACTAACACACTGTCACTTCTATCAGCTATACTCAGTTTTTTCCAAACTTGAAAAATGATTTTTAATCTAGAAAAAGTGCCACTATATTGCTGCAACTGTAAAGGTGGAAGTTACCCAACGCAAGGGTAGAATGATGACTCACCACTTAAAACCTTACCCTGAGTGTTAAGTATATTGGCCTTTACGGATCTAAGTGTGCTGGGACAAATTTTTGCATGCTGTATGCATAGCCTATTGGCCTTCATGGATCTAAATGTGCTGGGACAAATTTTTGCATGCTGTATGCATAGCCTGTGTTGTCCTCTGTAAGCATTTGCTTTTGAAAAAAACACTCAGCTGATGTGCACGCTGACATTTATAGTTACAGTTTTAGTTTAGTTCTTTGATGATGATTTCAAGACACCCGTTGAGGTTCCGTCCATCCTTGATCAGAATAAAAAAGAAACGAAAAATAATAATCAAACCACCAGATTCAGCTCCCAGGCAGCATCACACTAATGCTACTGAAAAATTCTCTGTGAGGTTCCAGCCTTTCCTAAATACACTGCACCTCCCTGGGGGACACAGGGTTGTTTATTTCACAGTGATATCACTTATCCTTAGAGAAGTTCACAGCACATTCTGTATCTCCTTTTTTATCTCTGTGATAAAAGTCTGTCAACTTGGTTTTTATAATGCAACAAAGCACAGAGTTGTAGAAAACAAAGGAAAGGTATTTGTTTAGCTTTCATCCCCATGGCTGTAAATCAAGTGATCAAAGAAATACTAAAACAATGAGTAGAGAGAATTTTCTAGGGGTGATTTGGATATTAGTATATGTGGGAGAACGTGAAAAGATACGAACATTTTGCTCTACTGATCTATTTATTTCTCTATATTTATCTGGTCTACAAACACTGATGATTTCATATTGCAGAGAAAGTTCTTTTCACACTTTCTGCTGGTTGAAGATTTCATTTCTTGTACAACTCTAAAAATATATAGGAAGATAAAAAAAATCTGCACGCAGCAATTTACCACCACGTGGGGACTTCCTCTGCATATGCTCAGTGTTTTAAAACTGCATCAGCAGTGGAAAACTGCGCACACAGCGTTTGTTACTGACCTGCACTAACTCTTCAGCCACCAAGCAAAACTCGCCACTGGAATTTTTTTCCCCTCTGCTAGTTTGTACCAAGACTGCACCTTTGTGCACTGTACACAGCTGAGGAATCTTCAAGATCAAAGCCTCATGCCTGAGCACAATCTTGTTCCTGGCATGTCATGCCAGGCCCTTTTCCCTGTGAGTGCTTTGATGCAGCAACAGCAGTCAGGAAAAATAACAAACCAAGAACAAACCGAGAGAGGAAGGAGGCAGTGCAGTGTGTTCTCTTGTCTCTAGGCTTCTGTGTTAAAGCCAAGATGTGCAACCCCCCTGGTTTGGGTAAGTTTCTCTTCATTACCATTGTTTTCCTTAGTTACTGTTTCCATCAGTCATGCCTGGAGTTCATTCTCACATTCTTGTAAATACACCAGTGTAAACATAAAGGATTCAGGCTGAGAGCAAGAGATTATTTCCAGCCATTCCCAGTGTCGGAAGAATGGCACACCCACTGATTCACCCAAACTTGCACTTGGTCATCAGCAAATGGGAATGTTCTGCATGATATTGTGCAATATCACCGACCTGGGACGTTTGCAGAAACTATGAAAGCGCTAAGTTTTCCTTCTGTGGAGCTCATCTTTGCTCAGGAGTGGCTAATCTCAGTGACTGATGCTCAGCTCTGGGTCTCCTAAGGGACTCTTGTCTTACTTTTTGCTGCCAGAAGAGGCCATGGCACAGGACTAACAGGGGGCATCACAGATGAGGCAGCTCAGGAGAATCTCAGGACTTCTGGAAAGATAGGCATGGAAAGGAAAAAAGCCTTTAAGTGAATGGCACAAAAATTCAGTAATGCCAAGAAACATGGGAGAAAAAACAGGGCCACCTTGGGAGTCACTGAGAGGCAATACAGGAAAGTGCAATGCAGATGAGTTCTATTTCAGGCGCAGGTTCTGGAGAGAGCCAAACAAAAGCTTTTTCCTTTTTTCCTGCTGGTAGAACAGGACTGCTAACATCCTGGGTAGCGGTTACACTGAAATACCATGTTCCCACTGACACTACCTTTTCACCTGAAGAAGGTGGCAGTTCTGTGAAGGAAGTCTCCTTGGTTTCCTCTCTGTAGAGAGGACAGGGAAGAATGATTGCAAAGAAAGGAAGGCTTTTTGCTAGTGAGGGGATGGTCCTTCAGGTCATGTCTGGGAATCTATTTGTGCAGCTGCAGCCAAAGCACCTGAGAAGGTACCAGCTGCGACCGGGCTGTTGTGAGGTGTGTGTTGTCAGGATTTCAGCTGCAGACCCCTGAACCCCAGTAGCAGTACAGGAGTTTCATGTCTTTGGGCTGTCAACCACATTTTTCTATCCAGCTTCTGCAGGTGGATAGGCATTCATATAAAACCAGAAGAATAATGACTTGATATTAAGCAGATTTATGGTCTCTTTGTGCTTTCAGCCTTCACCTAGGGGAAAGTCCTATTAAATTCAGTAAAAATTTGCATAAGCTGAGATTTTAGGAATGAATGAGAATGTGAATTAAAATATCTTTTCTGTGTTTATTTACAGCAGCACTCTTTATGTACTAGACAAGTTCCAAACACTTAGAGATGATAGTGAGGAGTTCACTCTATGAAAACAAACACTGGATTGCATTTAGAGGGACATACAATAAGCTAAATAACTACTCCACTTCAAAGTCATCTTCTGTACTTGCTTCTACTGGCCTGTCCATATGGATCTGCCAACCAGTAACAGTAGGCTGAGAGCCAGTAGGGAATAGTAAGATTTTCTTTCTCACTTCAATTGATGCTTTCTTTACCTCACGTGAATCACTGTCAATGGCTGATTTTACCAAGTTTGCCTAGGCTCACAGCTGTCCTGTTGTAAATGCATGTTCTTCTTCTTGTTTCCTTTGTATGTCTTATTTCTTTAGGTTGTTTGCTGTGATTACTTAGGCTATCTGCTCTTAATTAGCTGCCTGTAAGCAGATGTCATAAGGTGCCTATGATCAGATTTCACTTTTTCTTGGTTTTTGCATAGTCCAGAAACCAGTATGTTACTGGGGGTGTTTCTCTAGCACAGTTGTTTGCTTCCATTTTACTACCATCTTCAGTTTTATCAATAAAAATCCTGTTGATTACTACTTTGCCAGATTGGCAGGGAAATCCCCTTCTGAGCTGCAGATCATGTTACTGGGTGTCGGCAATGCAAAGCTTTCATCATATTAATGAAACTTTTCCGTTGTCATATCAACAAGAATAAGTGTTGATAATATAAATAGAGGATGGGTTAAATTCCAAAAGTGACTTTAACGTTTGTACTTTTACAGATGTTGGCTGTAGTAATTGCACTTACACTCCCTATCTGCTTTCCAGCTTCAGTTATTAGCTGATGTCACCTGTGTTGTAAGGCTGGAATTCACTAAAATAATATGAAATGGATCCAAGCACCCTGCAACTATTATTCTCTCAACTGAATTTTTCTGTGCTTGGACATACCAGTCCTTCAAACATTGACCCAACAGCAGGACTTAGTACCTGCATCAGCATTTAGAAACCAAACACAAAACCCAAAGCAAACAAAACCCTGCAATGTGTTGCCATTAGAAGGTCTAAACCAGAAAGCTGCTACATACACTGTATTCTCTATGAGCTGTCTGCATCATGTGATTTTTAAAGTATTATATGTGCAGTGTTAACTGTTAGTAGGTCATTGGAAATGATTGGCATCCTTCAAGAGATCACATTAACCTAGATGGGTGTATGCTTCTGACTGGAAAGCATGCTGATGAATTGATTCAAGGCAACCAAAACAGTCCATTTCAAACTTCGGGAGACTTCTGAACAAGGATCTGTCTAACACCCACTCAGTATGGATCATCCTTAAAAGTCTTCATCCTGTGCCATGAAAATTCAAGGGAGTTTTCTCTACTGTCTTTCATGGAAACAGGCTCAAACATGTTATCCTGCCCACAGTGAAGTCAGCATCAAAACTGGCAGACTCTACGTTCATTGCAAGAACATAATTGTCAAAACTATTTAACATCTGAGAAAGCTGAATGGAGAAACAGCAAGTTCTCCGTTGTTATAAAAAATAAAAAGCAATAAAACAAAATTATTTTTTTCATAGATTATCAATAAAACAAAATTATGTTTAAAAACTAAATTCAGGATAAACTCTCACAAATATGTTTTGGCTAAAGATCAGAAATATGTAGTACAAACAGTTTTTTAAAGGTCCATATATTTGCCCAATATATAGTCTCATTATTGTTTCACCAACTTGAATAAGGTGTAACATTTTGTATAAATGCAAAATGATTTGTGAACTGGAAGCAAGACTGTTTTCCTGTGGACAATGATAGCAGATGCCACTGAACAGGTAAGTTTTGCATGACTTTTCTTTCTAAGCATCCTGTTTATACAAATATTTACATTCAGGTTTAAACTCTTTATTTAAAAAAAAAAAACCAAACCAAAACCAACAAACATGCATTCAATGAAAGAACAGTATATAATAATATAGTAACCACAGAGCCAACAGAGACTTTTCTTTATCTTCTTCAAACCCATCTCCTAGATAAAAGCTTGTGTCTCAGGTGAGGGCAAAGACAAGGAAGGTAAAGCCAAACCTTTAATGCAGATTGCCTATCAGAACAATGCTTTTCATGGCCAGTTTTCTTTTTCCGTTCTCCTTCTGTTTATGGCAGGCAAGGCAAATAACAATGTGAAATATTACGGCCTTTAACTAGTAAGTATGTACACATGGTCTGTGTCCAGTCGCGTTTCAGTAGTAACAGGGATGTGACAGTCTTGGTGCCAAAGCGTTGAATGTAAACATCAGAGGAAGGTTGTTAACCTGATTGATGTGAATTGATGAGCTGCAGTAATAGTCCAAGCTTCTCTATGTCATTTGCATTAGATGTGATGGAGAGAGCAACAAGTGATGATAAGAAATGTTTTTCCCTGTAAGGGAACAAGCATGTCACCATACAGCTCAGTAGGGTCACTGGTAACTCTGCCTTTCTGGAGAATGTTGGCCATCTGCTTCAGAAGTGATCACAGTTTAATAAATAAGGAAAGATGAGCAGTGAAGGCTAAGTGCAAATAATGTGCATTTTCTTAATAAATTGTTTCAGTCCCACTATCAGTCCTGGAATGCGTTAACTGCACAAGCTGTAATAGAGACAAGAGAAACCTCTCTTTTTGGTGGTTTGCACAGCTGCTAAACTTATTATCACATCACGGACATTCCCCATGAGTTGTGTATATCCTGCATGCTCATGCTTTCTTATCACTGAACGTTACAGTCTATATTGCACTGCGTATTGCTCAGCTGCTTCCCTTCCATGGAGGCTCATTTATCATGTGTTTTGGCTTGTGCTGAGATGAGGTTAATGGTCTTCTGGTTGCTGCCTGATTCACTTCTACTTTTCATATCTCCTCAGTATAGTCAGTTGTATTTGTTCTTAATGGGTGTATTAATTATACCTAATCACTCTGCTTAGCTGGGGGAAACATAGATTCCCCTGACCATACCTTTGATCACTGTTCTCCATGAAAGCCAAACACTATCAGAAAAAGGGTCCCCACTCCCCTTCTTCAATGATACTATCCCATTTTTTCTGTCCCATCCCTTCCCAAAGCTGTATATTCTTAAATTTTCCTGAATTTTCTATAGCCACCTGGGCTTTGGTCACTCTGCTTCCTCAGGCATGCCCTTTCTCTCTCAGGTTCGCTTCTGTCCTTCCCTTGTTTTCTTGATACACCTTAAGTAATTCAACTTACAGTTTATTAAACTCGCAGCTGCAAGCTTTGGCAGTACTGAAATACGAACATGCAGGATATATTCATCCTGTGCCTATTTTACATCCAGGCGGGCAAAATCTGTTTGTTCCTCTTAGATGTTGATGAGGAACAGTGAGCTGGGCCAACAGGGGTGAAACTTCTCTGGAAATGAGACTTTGTCCTGAGGTTTTCCTTTTCCAAATGGATTTAAATACTGCACCGTAGTTATGTTGCCACAGAACATAATACTTTGCACCAAGCAGAAGGAGAAAAATTCCAAGGCAGAATCCAATTTTCTCCTTCCTGTGCATGTATGTTTTATCTATTGATATTTCTCTGACAGATCAGCCAGGGCATAAAATGAAGGGCATCTTCCTTCAGTGGTGCAAAAAGCCTGTATTTCACAGCAATAGAGGTCCGTCTCTTGGCTTGCATTGCCTAGAGCTTTATTCTTCTGGTGCACTTTGTTTTTCTTTCTGTTCTTAAGGTCTATCAGGCTCTTTCCTGGAACTAGTGCCTCAAGACCTTTCCCTTCTGGACACTGCTTCTACCGTCCCCCACACTAACAGCATGTCAAACTCTGCCAGTTCCTGTTTTAAGAACACTATGTTCTTGGGAGCTGACAAAAACATAATTTGCAGTGGCACTTCATTGGTGTACCCAGCTTCCCAAGGGTCAGGGTAACAGCCTGCAACAATGTGGCCTGTAAAAAAAAAAACAAAAACAAACCAACCCCCCCCAGTAAGTTGCTTTTCAAAATCAGTAATGCACAAATAGCAAGTCAGACTCCTCCACCATGCTTCTGCTCTGTCTTTAAAACTTTGAGTTCCCGTCTGGCGGTATTTTCTCTGGGACACCTTGTGCCTCGGTGTAATCTTCCCTGCCATTTTCTTTGGCAAAATTCACCAGAAGCCTCTTCAGCCGTTAAGGCCACTCAAGGTAGACAAGATCTCCTCTATTTTATTCACACTCCACATTCTTTGAAGAAATCTCTGAATGTCTCCTTTTGTACAGGAAAACATACACAGCAAACAGCAGGTAGCTGTAAGCCTACTTCAGTCATGGACATGTTTTGCCTGGAGGTCAGAAAATCGGCTCAATAAAGCCTGAGATGTTAAGTTCAATATGATTTGGATGCCTAAACCCATTAGGTTTCTTTTAAAAACGTAACCTTCATTTGTGATGTATTTTAACCTTTTGGGCTATTTAATCACCTGGACAATGGCCTTTAAAAGACATTGATCTGGAAAATCTAAAGACATTATTGTGTCCATAGGTCTGGGATTAGGGCCACGGCATCATGAGCCTTTTAACTCCCCCATCCATCCTCATCATCCTTTGAAACACACTGCCTGAGCAGCACGTGCTTAGAGGAACAATCCAAGCCCAGAGCTGTGCTTCTGTTTCAAAATCTTCAGAGCATATGGTAACGACTGCAGCTACATTCTAGTTGTGTCCTTGAACTCTCAGCTACGAGTTCCCGGCCTTCAGCTGAGGAGCACTGGGGGCTGACTGGGTTAGCTTTCCTGGCCCCTTTCAGTGCCAAGTCAGACAGGATGGGTTAAGCCACACTAGGAATGGTTTAGCTCTGTAGTGAACTAGGTTAAAGGGGTTTCATGCATTTGTCCTCTCATCACATCAAAACAGCAGGAATTTACTGTCTGGAGCAGCTGTGACATATTTATTTCTTAAACTGCTACAGCTGTTTCCTAAGCAAACTGATGAGCTTGGCACTGATGCCCCTATACTTTTCCATCCATACAGCCTTTGAAGAGGAAGGCCAGACTCTCTTAATAAGCCTCTAGCCCTCTGAGAGCCGGAAGACTTCCTCGCCCTTCAGAGAAAAGGCATCTTGGCCTAGGCAAACTGGTTAGCTGTGTGGCTGAACAACAGGTGTAGTGTGAGGCTCTGGGCTCTGTCATAGAATCACAGAGCCATTTAGGTTGGGGACCTTTGGGAGCATCAAGTCCAGCTGTTAACCCAGGACTGCCAAGTCCACCGCTAAACCCTGTCCCTGAGCACTGCATCTATGTGGTTTTTGAACACTTTGAACACGTGATTCTGCCACCTCCCTGGGCAGCCTGTTCCAATGCTTGACCACCCTTTCTGTGAAGAAATTTTTCTTACTATCCAGTCTAAACCTCCCCTGATGTAAACTTGAAGCAGTTTCCTCTTGTCCTGTCACTTGTTTACCTGGGAGAAGAGACCGACCCCCACCGGCCCGCAGCCTCCTGTCAGGCGGTTGCAGAGAGCGATAAGGTCCCCCCTGAGCCACCTCCTCTCCAGGCTAAGCACCCCCAGGTCCCTCAGCCGCTCCTCATAACACTTGTGCTCCAGACCCTTCCCCAGCCCCGTTGCCCTTCCCTGGACACGCTGCAGCACCTCAATGTCCCTCCTGAAGTGAGGGGCCCAGCACTGAACACAGGAGCCGAGGTGCGGCCTCACCAGTGCCCAGTACAGGGGGGCAATCACTGCCCTTGTCCTGCTGGCCACACTGTGTGGGATACAAGCCAGGATGCTGGTGGCCGCCTTGGCCCCCTGGGCACACTGCTGGCTCATGTTCAGCCGGCCATCAGCCACCACCCCCAGGTCCCTTTACCCCCGGGCAGCTTCCCAGCCACTCTGCCCCCAGCCTGTAGCGCTGTGTGGGGCTGGTGTGACCCAAGTGCCAATGCGCACTCTAGAGTTGCTTCTGGCTTAAGTCACTTGATATTAATTCTTATCCTATCACTATGATAAAGACTAAGGACCTTCTTTGGTAAAACCCACTCTTGTAAATGGGCACAGGCTGTGTAAGTACCGGAAAATTATGGAACTGGCCCCCAGAACAACTGTAGCCGTTGCCGTACCTGACTGATTGCTCTTGTAACCTTGCAGAGGTCTCCTCATAAACCAGCGCAGTGCTCATGAGTGGGTTTACATCACTAGGTTCTGAGTCTTCTAGATAGGATTTGTGCTTAGCCTATTTTGCACAGGAGATTTTCTCTGCACTGGGATGCTAGTAGCTCCCTGAGAACTCCACAGAACAGTGCAGGGGTAGCGGGACGTGGGGCAGCGTGATGGCAGCCAGGCGGGACATTGGTAATATTGCCGCAACAGCCCTGTACGCGCTGCAGAGGGTCCGCTGAGGCTGCTGCAGCCTTTTCACGTGAATGATTGATTCTCTCTGTCACCCCTTCTATCCCAGGAGAGGCAAAACAATCCAGGGGAGACTGAATTACTGAACATTTGACAAAAATAAAAGAGGGAGGCTTATAATTACCTTGAGCTCAGCTTAGGAGTAAAATAGCAGTAATCAAATGAGCTGGGGATAGAATCAAGCCCTGTGCCTATATAGGGACAATGCAAAAAGAATAACAGGGGCTTTATACCATCATCATAATCAAGTTGAATGAGTCCACATTAGTCATCACATTGATGTTAATAAGAAGTGAAATCTTTTTTTTTTCTAGCTGTAGGTTAACTAACAAGTGAATCCTCTGGATTAGTAATAGTGGAAATACTTTGTTTAAACCAAAGAAAATCAGAAAACTGTAGCGCTACCACCCTTCCTCAGGAAGAAATTCAGCTGCAAAGATTTTTCAGCCAGCGTGGAGCAAGGCTGCATGCAGGGCAGATCCCAGCATCATCCAGCCCTCTAGCAGCATTCGCAGACTGACACAACAGCCAGCTGCCTATCCAGCTCTCCCAAGGCTTGGCAAGACTTGCAGGGTCAATGCAATGCAAAAAAACCCAGCAAGTTGCTCTGTGCAGTCACTTGGGAAGCATGGGTTACAGTAGCAGGGGATGGCAGAGCTCTGCAAGAGAAGCTACAAGTATTTCAGCCCACAGGGGTGTAAATCTCCCTGTAGTCACTGGCTGCTCTAACTGCTTTGGGACAGCAGCCAGCTGGATATTGCATAGCTGCACTCCTGTCAGGGCCTGGGTGCTAGGCCTCTTTCCAAAGCCTGGCAATTAAACCAGGAAAACATTCAGTTGGGGGATAATTTAAAACCTTAACTGTAGCGCTAACCAGAACAGGAAATTCCATCATTTAACAAGACTGGTAATGGTTGTTTGCCCTACAATGAAGGGAGAAGCAGGGAACAATCTAATACTGAATAAATCTCTGCCCCCCTGGTGAATGAAGAGTCACCTTTGTAGACATTTTTCTGGGTAATTTCAACCTAATTATAAAGCAAGAAGAACAAAGAAGGCTCTTCCCGGCTCCCCCACAGGAGTGGTTGCTCATCTGATGAGTGCTGCGAAGCCTCTCTGAGCTTTCCTGCAGGACACTGCTAGCCAGCAGTTAAAGTAAGACTGTCCCCTGCTAGTTACCTGACCAAGATGGTGTGCTGCTTAGAGGAAGGACAGCGAAATCATGCCTGACCGATCTAATAGCCTTCTGTGATGGAATGACTGGCTGGGTGGACGAGAGGAGAGTGGTGGATGTTGTCTACCTTGACTTCAGCAAGGCTTTTGACACTGTCTCCTGTAACATCCTCATAGGTAAGCTCAGAAACTGTGGGTGAGATGGGTGGACAGTGAGGTGGATTGAGAACTGGCTGAATGGCAGAGCTCAGAGGGCTGCAGTCAATGGGGCAGAGTCCGGCTGGAGGCCTGTAGCTAGTGGCTTCCCCAGGGGTCAGTGCTGGGTCCAGTCTTGCCCAACTCACTCACCAGGGGCCTGGAGGAAGGGGCAGAGGGTGCCCTCAGCCAGTTTGCTGATGATACAGAACTGGGAGGAGCGGCTGGTACCCCAGAGGCTGCGCTGCCATTCAGCGAGACCTGGGCAGGCTGGAGAGCTGGGCGGAGAGGGACCTGATGGAGTTCAGCAGAGGCCAGTGCAGGGTCCTGCCCCTGGGGAGGGACAGCCCCGTGCACCAGTACGGGCTGGGGGGGACCTGCTGGGGGGCAGCTCTGCGGGGAAGCACCTGGGAGCTCTGGTGGGCAGCAAGTTGCCCACGAGCCAGCAGTGTGCCCTGGTGGCCAAGAAGGCCAGCGGGTCCCTGGGGGGCATTAGCAGGACCGTGGCCAGCAGGTCGAGGGAGGTGATCCTGCCCCTCTGCTCTGCCCTGGGGAGGTGCATCTGGAGTGCTGGGCCCAGTGCTGGGCTCCCCAGTTCAACGGGGACAGGGAGCTGTTGGGGTGGGTCCAGCAGAGGGCTATGAAGATGCTGAGGGGACGGGAGCATCTCCCTAATGAGGGAAACTGAGAGAGCTGGGCCTGTACAGCCTGCAGAAGAGAAGACCGAGAGGGGATCTTGTCAATGTCCACAAAAACCTTAAAGGTGAATGCCAAGAGGATGGAGCCAGGCGGTTTTCAGCGTTATTCAGCAACAGGACAAGGGGCAATGGGCACAAACTGCAGCACAGAAACTTCCATCTGAATGTCAGGAAGAGCTTCGTTACGTTGAGGGTGACAGAGCTCTGAGACAGGCTGCCCGGAGGCTGTGAGGTCTCCTTCTCTGGGGACATTCAAAACTTGTCGGGATGTAACTCTCCAACCTGCTGTAGGTGAAGCTGCTTTAGCAGGGGGTTGGGCTAGATGATCTCCAGAGGTCCCTTCCAACCCTGACCCTTATGTGATTCTGTGAGAAAGTGAGGATATAGTTGGAAAATAATCTCGGTGACAACATGGCAGCCTGCAGGTGCAGTCAGGATGGGCTGTGCTCCCTGAAGAGCTCCAAATAGACTGCCAGTGGCTATTGTTTATCTTTGACAGGCTTTGAATTCAATGTTTCAGCACATCGGTAAACTTCAGGATGTTGATGAATCTGTCCATTAATATTTAGTGGTTTCTTTTGGCTTGTGAAGAAGCATGGAGTGACTGTGTATCTGTAGTCCAAGGAAGACATGCTGTATAAGTACTAGTATCTGCATTGGAGGAGAAACTGAAGCCCAAGTCTTCCCAGGATGTGTCCTTTCTAAGGCTATTAGACTGTTCTTTTAAGCAATTTGCCCTAATGAATATTTAAGTATTTTATCCAGACTATTTTGTTCAATCTCCTCTAGCAGGAGGAAGTGGTGGTGCTAAATGGCCAGGGAAGGCTTTGAGAAGGAAGGAGGTAGTGTAGGTTGTAGAAATGTCAAAATGTGGTTGGAAGCTACTCCTACTTTTTCAGAATATTTTTTTTTTCCTCTGCTTCTTGTTCCCCCACTCAGTCTGCTGTTTGGACAGAGCTTGATATGAAGTGTGTGTGGTGGAGGGAAGAGGTAAAAGCAAGGGAAAGCCTTTTGTTCTTGCTCTGGCTGCTTCTCCTTAATTGCTGACTGCTCACCTGAGCTCAGCTGGGCTGTTAAGTGCAAGAGGGCCTGCCACACTGGTTTTACTCTGTTTTGCAAGACAGGAGTGATGCGACATGGACACTGCTGTCTAGAAGAGGATGTAACTGTGAATCTATATGGCAGGCTAGAAGGTGGCAGGAAAGTTTGTGAGCACTCAAGCTCCAGTCTTTGTGCTAGTGTTTCTTGCTAGAAAGCTTAGCATGTTGTCTGGTCTGTCAACCGCTGTTTGCGAACTCCATTCTTAAGCACCTGTTTCTCTCTATAAAACACAAAACCGTGGGCTTAGGACCAGGACTCACTAGGTGGCAGGATGCTTAAAATGCTGAACCTAATTCACCTTGAGGAATTAAACCCCTATTTATTTCCTTTGTACAGTACTGTTTGCAATCCAGCAAGTGCAATTAACTCATGTAAGGTAAGTGATGCTTTTCGTTTGCTTAAATCCCTCTGCCAGGGCTTGCCTGTTCGAGAATTCATCAATAAGGCTGGCAGGGTGACTGCTGTATGTTTGTAATCCTTTAACCGTTTGTTTACAAACAACAGTTGTGTGTCTATGCTGTGCAATTTAGTCAAGAAGAGGAGAAATTAACAAAAGGCAAATGAAATAGGATTCAATTTTAACTCTTTATTTTTCAGTTTCTAAGAAAATGAACAAAAATTCCCTTTTATCATGAATTCACATCCCTTAGTATTTGTTACCTATTCCTTAGCATTCCTTTTTGAAAGTCTTGCTCTGGGTAGCTGTCAGAGTCCAAGTCAGCGAGACAGGGTGAGATGAAAATATCTGTTCTATACTTGGGGATATCTTGAATGAAAAAAACTCACAAACTTAACATCACTAATATGATTTTAGTTCTAAAGCACTCAATTTGTATGGAAGATTTTCATTTGTGCACTCTCATTCACGCACTTCAGTAAGCATATGCCTAATTAAAACCAACCCCGTTTTAGAAGGGAAACTGAAGCACATATTTGAATGCCTTCTGTCGTACAGCACACACCTGCAAATCTATACAAAGTCAGGACCCCCACCATCTGATACAGATACTGGACTACACTGTTCGATATCAGTAGTGTATATATTGTTTTTAATCTTAAGTTAAATTAAATTAAAACATTATCCGTATATGAGCTCTTCTGTCATATCTTAGATGTAACTATCAATTTGTTATTAACATTAACATGTACATAAAACCAATCTTAGCCTGAAGGAAAATAATACTAGAAAGTATTGATTTTTCACAGATGACTTGATTTTGGTTGATACCAGCTTGGGGTACCAAGTTTTAGTAGATAGGAGCATTGATGCTGTGCTTAGCATGTTTCAAAAGGTGCAGGTTTAAAAAAATTCAAGCAGTAGTACCTTGAAAATAATAGCCTGTAATATTCTGTTTTGGGACTCTGTGAATGCAGTAAGTGTTGCTACGTGCATTTGGGTTATTTTTTTCTAGAACACTGTGGTGTTTTTTTAAGATTGTTTAGGCAGATGTTCTTCCTTTTTTTGTATAAGAACTATTTGCTCTTCTAAGGCTCAGATATTCCTTCTGATGCTGAACTGACATCTGGTCTCTTTGTGGCAGGATGTCTGCAGGTAGAATTGCTGTGGAAATACATCTGTTAGATAATTTAAGTACACAAAGTTTTAGAGTTGTGGCAGACAACAAATTTATAAGCTCACAAATCCTGACTGCTATTAAATGCGCATCCTACTGAGTGTGAGAATTTAGGGACTTTTCAGATCAGATTTTTCTCTCAGATGTTTCTGCTGCATCTTGAAAATACAAGGGCAGATTAATCTGATCATTAATATGATACTTAGTTCTTCAGAATCTGAACCATTATACAGCAATTTTTCTCTGACACTCAAGTCACAGACAAATTGGAGAACTCCCGAGCCAGAGCAAGCAGTGTTAGAGATGCTGAGATTTACAGTTGCCTGGTTGTAAGACTGCTCACTCCATGGTTGGTCAGTCAGTTTGTAGGGATGGATGAGCATGGGAGAGGTCACAACAGTGCTTACTCTTACTGCCCTGTCCCACTAGGATGACGCAGTGGGATAATAGGATAGACTTTCATCAGTTCAGAGAACACTTTTGTATTTGAGTCAGTATCAACAAATACAGAGCTGGTTATCTTTAGTATCTTATGACCATTGAACTGGTTTCACTTTTTCAGATATTCCAAGTTTTACACTACTGAACTTGCCTCTTTACAATATGCAGAGCTCTCATACTGCTGTCCAGGATTTCCACAAGCAAAATATTTGGGTGCCCGCACTATGCCATTCATGTGCCATAAATCCAGCTTCTGGATATGTCAGACTCACCGTGCATACATGTAGAGTCAACCTGATCATGTTTAGTTCTTCTCTGCTCCAACCAGGATACCAGACATCCAGACAAATAGCCAAAGGTCTCCTTTTACATCCAGACATGTCCAGAATAACTCAGACACACAGCAGTCAGACAAAGAATAGATTATGGCTCATTCTGTGAAAGAAGCAATGTGGTTTCCTCATGCTTTTTGAACCTCTTCATAAGGACTGCCTGCAGTCAGGGATGAGAAATAATGCCATGTTTTTCTGTACAGACTGATGCTGGTATTCTTCCATAGCAAACAGGGCTTCTGTACCCCGCATACCAGCAAAAGAGGGTATCCCCTTAACTGGTGCAGAAGGGCTTGTTCCTCTGTGGTCTCAGCCCCCTGCGTCCTGCACTCCCATTCCAGCCCGGTCAGGTATGAAGCTGCCGCAGTCTCCATCAGATCCTTATTTGCATAAAGCATGAGGTCTGTTGCAATCATTCATCCTTCCCTTTGGCAGCTATGAGTTTCTGTTTAAGATGTGTCATTTTAGGACAAGTAAAAGAGATGGGAATGAAACGTAGCTGCCAGTAGAAAAAGAGAAAGGAAATACAGCTTTGAATTATCCAATGTGTAATGGCAAATGCTGTCAGATAAATAAGGTGTGTGTCTTTCATAACCTAAAAACCTGCCTAGGTCTGGTGCAAGAACAGGATGTTTGATAAGCAGCTCTCTGTTTACAGTTTTGCTGTCCCAGCCAAATTAAACCTTCTACCAGTGTGTGCTGCTGGGACTACCTTCAACAGGATAGTTCCCCGCAGAATTCCTGTGCTACTGGTGTTTGTAATTCTAAATCTGAATGTATAACTGGGTAGCAGGCTGTCTTTCTATTTCAAAACACTGAATGCTAATTAAATATGAAACTATTCACTAATGAGCTCTGTATTCACTGGACAGTTTTCACTGTGGTACCTCATTATTTCAAGTCATATAATTGTCCTCTAAAAGGAATTCTCATACTGAATCTTATTTCCTTCATGTGAATTTCCATAGGTGCGCCATTTTAAGGCATTACTTCAGCTATGAGACATTTCAAATGAAATAGTGCTATTTAAAGCCAGTGCTTCTCAAGGACAGAAAATCCTTTTTTTGAATCTACTCTAGTCAATCAGCTAAAAGCATCAAATTTGTCCTAATCTAATAGTGGCTTCAAAGAGTTAAATACATTCCTCTGGAGCAATGCCACTGAGACAAATTAGATATTCCAAGCAGAATCAGGTTCATTGTGTAGTTTGCACATGTGAGACAGTATTATTCATGGAGTTTTTATCAAGAAAAGATACTGAACTTGTCAGAAAATAGTATGTATCGGGCTAAATTGTGCAATTCTCATTCACGCTTGTGAACATTTGTACAAATAGACCCATTGACTTCCCAATGAAAGTGTTTCATTATAATCATTCCTATTACAGTGATCATTATATGATTTGAAATAATAAAGCACCACAGCCTCATTGACTTCAGTGACAGTACTTGGTCCACCAACATGAGTAAGGGCTGTGCAATGTAATTAAGAGGATCTTAATAACAAAATCTCTGTTACTAAGTTAAATATAACCCCCACCACAACGCTGCCATGGAATAGTCACAAAACTGCATGGGTGCAAGCTCTCCCATCCCCGCGCGCACACACACATCCCCCTCCAGTTTTTCTTTCGGAACAAAACCAGCTGTAACTAGAGGCTGAGTTTTACAAACTGAAAAGAGCTTGTAGCGAAAAGAACAAAAGTGCTAGTGTGCAGAAGCCACCCTGCAAAGAATGTTGGCAGGAGAGGAAGCCAGACCCTTCCACTGCTGTAACCTTAAACTATCATTTGTTGATGTTGATGTATTTCTAATAAGTGAGGAAATGAGAACACAAGAAAAAGGGAGATGGAGAACTTGAGACCTTTTGGAGACTAGGGTTTTCACATTTTTATGTATCCTGGCAAGGCAGAAGGAGCTCTTTATTGAGTGATAATAGCATACACTGCATAATTTACTCTTATGCTTATGTGAATGGGAAGTGCCATAATCTGAAAGCTTTTTGTTTCACAGAAGTGAAACCAGCAAAGAAAAAATGCTTTGTTGCTCAAGTCCAAAGTGTGGACAGATACGGGATTGTGGCTCCAGTTTCAGAGACAGCTGATGCTTCTCCGGCAAGCTATTTAGCTATCAGATAAAGTGGTGTGATCTGGAGCACAGCAGTTCATTACTTCAGTGTGAAAACACTATTAAGTTTGGTCTTTCCATGCACACTAGGAAGGAGTCTCAGTGAAAAGGAAACACCATTTTTGTAGTGGTACTGCTGCCTAGGTTGCTGCAGAGCCTGATGTATGGATTAGTCTGTGGTCCTGGGCTGAAGGGTTACCTGTATTTGCAAAAGAAAAATATCTCTTGGGCATCTTCTGGTGCATGAAGAAAACAAATGGGTGGCCATAAGCAGTCACTTTCTACCTGAGGATGTTTAAGCATCTCAGAAATACGCAGTATCCTTACACTCATTTGTCAAATAAACTGTGACTGACAGAAGTTGTGGCAAAGCTGTGACCAGCACCCACATTTGCTGGCTCATTCTCTCTTCCATCAGAACATACCAGTAAAAGGAATTTTCTGTGTCAATTTTAGAGCAGCCTTTGACTTTGAGTGGCTGTGCTGGAGATCACAGTTGCAGTGAAGTCAACAGCAATTTTGTCCCTCACTGCAGTGTCCCAGTTAAGTAGTAGATATTGTAATGAAAATATTTCACAGCCATCAACCCTGTATGAATTATCAGCAGCTGTCAGTTTTTATACTGAAAGATAAAGGCCAATGAAAGACATGGTATCTTTTTAAGTTATAATGCTATAAGGATAAAAATTCAGTCCATTCCAAGGGTTAAACCCAAGCTTCTTCTCTAAAGTTTCTATGGCAACTAGATGCAATCTATAGTGATATTGTAGTTAATGAAATGTTTCTTCCAGACCAACAGGGCAACATGTAGCATTCAGTAATGAGCGATGTCTTTGGGGAAAGAACAGTGGCATCAAAGCTGCCTTCTAGCAAACTATATTGCATGCTAAAAGCCTGGGGTAAATTGTGTCCTGAAGCCCAAATTCCCTTCTGTTTATTCACAGTGCTTCCTTCATGTCTGCTCTGATGATGAGAAACACTGGTATAAAGAACATTACTTGAGAAGGAAGGGAGTAAGGGAAGAAAATATATTTTATCACTTCCTTACCTAAATCATAAAAAGAAAAAAATAAGCTTGTAAAGATTTTTTGTGTGTGCTTGAAAAAAGTTTACTTTTCCTTATAAATGAAATAGCCAAATGTTGACATTTGATGTCAGCGTACTGTATCATACATATATGTGCCTGTGTGTGAATTGTGTGCATGCAGATCAAGTGTCTGTCCTCACCTCGACTTCTCGGAAGCTAAAACCTCTATTAGCCTCAATGCTAAACCTAAACCACACATTTTTTAAGCTGAGATTCATCTCATCAGATAAAATACAAATCAGATAAAAGATGAGAAACCTGTGCATGTGTATCTGAGAGATGGAGGCAGCAACTCAGACAAAACACTCTGCATCTGAGTGGTGACACAAACCCCCCTGGTGCCCTCTGGTCCCTCATGGCTGGGGCTGACCATGTTGGCAAGACCTTCTGCCCCTGGGAAGCAGCTCCTTCCCTGTGCACGGGGGCAGAGCTCAGCCCCTGATGAAAAGGGAGAAGAGGGGGGTCAGGGCAGGGCTTAGGAGCTGCCTGGTGGCCACCTGCTCGGTGTGAGAAGGCCTTTTCCCTCCTCTGCTCTGGGGCAAGTCTTTGCAGGCTGCTTAGTCATTTGTTCAAAGCTGCAGCTTTGTCCCTGTAGGCCCTCCAAACTTGCAAGAAATCTCAAAGACATGTAAATATGACCACAGATGCCTGATTTCGGGTGTCCAGGTTTAAGAGGTTGGCTGTTGAATTTCTATAAATACTTTTTCTAGGCGCAGGCTTTGAAGAACTGTATTAATAAGCAGTCTGCCGGGTCCCAGCAGACACTTCCCGGGCTGCCTTCCTTCAGTGCCACGTGGATGCGAGTGTCAGAGCATGACAGAAAGTAGGAACGTGCTCTGTCCCTACTCAAAAGAAAAAGAAACCTAAAAAACATTCCAGAAAGACAGAGGTCCAATTTCATGAGATGAAAATCAATTGCTCTATATGAATGTGCTATGTTTATGTTGTACGTGATATACCTACTATGCTGTAGCAATACTGCTGTTGTAGCTACGATGGCCTAAGGACATAAAGAAAGCAAACAGGGCCTCCAACACAGAAATCCTTCTTTAGGGCTTGGAAAATAGCTTAGATGCTGAAATGCTGGTCTGCTGCTTCCAGTGCTGGAAATGGATCCAGTAAGAAAAAGCACACTTTTTCTTTCCACTTACCTGGCCTTGCTTCAGATGCATGTGCAGAAAAAACTAAAACAGGTTACACGCATCATGAATCCTTACCCTGGAAAGAAAAATGGGTGGCTTATTTCAGCAGAACAGTTTCAGAAACATGTGTTTCTGAAGAATAAGGACCTCAGAAGTTGGCCTTAGGGCTGTGAAGTCAGGAGCAGGCTTATGCTGGCACGCTGGCTGAGGGGCTGTGGGATGCTCTGCCATGCTCTGAGCCGCGAGGTAGGTGCTTTATTAGGCTCTGGTGTTTTTTGCAAAGCACTGCTGAACAGTGTGAAGGTTACATCCTTTTAGCTGGACCTGTCAAGGATCTCCAGCTTTGCAGGAGTGACTCCATGTGGCATTAGATGCTTTCATTTAGACATTTGCATTTGAAGATTTTTAGCAATTCTAGTTTTAAAAGTATGAACTGTAAAAAAAACCAACCCCTCATGGCTGTAACCCTGTCTATGTACTACTAAAATACAGTGGAAAAGACTCAACTCATCTCTACTGGCATGCTGGATAAAAAGCAGTGTTTCTTAAGCAAAATTACCGGGAATGTTTTTTACTTTCTGGTTCTTGAAGTGGCATTTACAGCCACAGGAAATAAGGAACAAGATACCTTAAAATGTCCTTGTAAACTTTATACAGCCACTTAAAATGAAGCACGGTAGTAATTTATTTCCAAAAGGTTGAACCTCGTAAAATTTTTGTCACTTAGTGAAGGTTTCCCTCTCCTTAGCCATGTTACAGTAACATGCATAATGCCTGTTCTATGAAAGGCCTCATGCCCTCTGTCTCTGCTCCTGTTGCTCTGGCATTCTCCTTTCTCCACTCTCACCAAATACATTTGTGGTTAAAGCATTGGTAGTTAAAGCAGTGTTAGGTCCAGAAAGTTTATCTTCAGGGACAGAGATGATATTTGCCATTGTTTTAGCAGCTGCATAAAAAAATGTCCTATAGTATTAAACAGAAGCACTCTGTTGTCAGCTTTCTTCTTATTTTGGAAACTGTTTGGATCACTAAAATAAAAACAAAACTGTGCAGGCAGTAATTTATATGCCTGAGAGAAGGATTTGTTGCTAAAAAATGCATTATGTTAGCAATAGCAGTATTCATTTGAGTTAGATGATATGCAGTGGGAAGAGATGAACACTTCTAAACCCATATTTTTACAGCCTTCAGTTGTGTCAAATACAGTGTCTCACTACAGATCCTTTGCTATTATCTATCTGAGGTTCAGAATAGTCTTTCAGTTTGAAATTTCACCTCTGTAAAAACAAAACAATCGACACAGTCCATCAGGATCACAATAAAACCTTGTGTCATCAGAATTCAATGTACAGTTCACAGCGAACCAGAGCATTTTAGTAGGACAGTCATTTTGGTGTAAGGGTATTGCACGTGTCAGCATGGCAGCTGCTGTGCTATGAAAAGATCACTGTGCGTAGAGCTGAGGCACAAAGAAAGTTGGCCTGGAACCACACTAAGTTTGCTATGGCCAAAGAAATCAGGTTCTTCTGCAAAAGCAAGTCAACTTTGAGTTGAGTATGCATTTTGCATTTGTACTGGTTTCATGCAAGATTCGTTAGACAACTAGCCCATAAATACACTTCCTTTTTGAGAACAGTCTCAGAATATGGGCGCTGATCAGTTTTCTGATGAATTGTGTATTGCAACAACAGCGAAAATTTTCTTTGAGATGGTTTATGACTTTGCCTGGAAAAGGACTAAGAAACTGAAGATACTGAATATGCACATCCAGAACATCTCAGGATGTAGGCTGAGGTTGCTGAGGCCCTGTCCTCTCCTCCCACCCTGTGTCAGCCCTAGTGCTCATGTGGCTGCACAGGTTGTTTCAGAGAAGTGATGAAAACTCATCCTATGAGAAAAGTCATTACTTCTTGGCTAGATCAGCTTTCTGGATGATTAAGGCTAGGACACACAGTCAGGAACTAGAAGGAAAGGCTTAGGTGGACTTCAGTTGCCCTGGAGGCACTCTCTGAGGCTGCTTTTGCATCCCAATGGCAAAATTCCTGAGAAAGGGATTGGAGGACCAGCCCTTTTGGGTGTATATTCAGTGAAATTTGTTGCTTTCAAGAGGAAGGGACCTGGAAAGCCATGGTATGAGGAGACTTCTTCACCTTTGCCCACTAGATAGATAGAGGTAAGCAGATCTGCAGTGTGTAGCTTTTGCTTGCCTTGCTCAAAGTAACTTGGCTGGTATAGAGATACAAACAATTCCCATGGTGAGTGGAATGAATTTCTTCCTGGATTTCTACACTGTACAGCTAGAAGGTAGAAAATAGAAAATTCCTTGTTGAATGTCTGCCCTTTCCTGTTTTTCACGAGTCATTTTTTTACCATACCTAAAGGAAGGGTGGTCTTACAGCACAAAACCAGTAGAAAACAGTACACACAATCCCTGCCCCTTCTATACCACAGCAAAAGCACTGCATACTGACTGCAGTTTGTGAAGCCCCATATTGCTGTTAGATGTGACCTGTCCTTGCTCTTTCATTATTGATGCGTTTCCTCACTGCGCTGAAGGATTCTTAACTCAGAGTTTTTCAGCACATGCCTCTCATCACGGTGAATCAAACACTGTAATATTGCTAAAGCTTATCATTTATCAAACGGGCACAGGACTGAGTTCAGATCCGGTGTAAATGGATATATAAAGATTATCGTACCTGTGGTTTTTCTGGGTCACTCTGATTGTTTTCTGGCAGTATAATGCTTCATGTGGGCTGGGCCAATTGTGGCTGGAACTGCAGCTCTAGCAACATGAGATACTAGTGTATGCTGTTTTAGCACCGTACCTACAAACGGTGTACAGCAGCTTTGGTGAATATGATTGTGTAAATCCCAAGATGCCTGTGAAAGCACTGCAAGCACTACAAAGGGAAAGGATTTCCCCCAAAATACTGGCAGTGAAGCATGTACACGGAACTGAGTCTGGATCCTGAACTTGTTCCCTAAGCCAGAAGACCTTGTGTGAGTTTTACACAGAGGACCTGTTTAGGAAGGACACTGCAGTCTCGGAGGCAGAGGTGTAGGTCAATGAAAACCAAAGATAACAATGCTTCTCAGACACAGGGAAGGTTGTAATGATAAAAGACCAGTTGAGTAAGGAGGCAAAGATGATTAAAAGAATACACTGCGCTCAGGGAGCAGGCCCCCTCTTCCTCTTTACATACTGGTCAGTCATCGTAGGTATCAAGGTCAAGGCTCTTCAGCATTCTCCTGTCTGGACTCAGCACCATAGCTAACAGCTTGTTGTTTTACATGAGGAATTACTTGCTTCCCCAAATAAATAAAACTGTATTACGTTTGTCTACTGAAAAGAATGTGCGCAGATTTGTACAGCTCCTGACTCCACAGGAAGTTCTAAAGGTTTTTTTTTTTCCTTCTTCTTTTTATGTGTCATACCCATTAAGTAAAAAAAAGTAATAATAGGAATTTAGATAATGCTGCTTTTCATAATTTAAGGAATCAATTACATTACTGTTACTATGAAACTATAGGTGTGCTTTCTATTGCTAAGTAGTTCTCCTAGAAAGACCACAACATAATGGCCATCCTAAAACCTGGAGATGAAGGAGAAGCCTCATCTTGTCTTCCAGGATTGTTATTTTACATTAACTCCTTTCTTGTTGGACTGGAGTTGTCTATTTTGTCTAATCCTGTTCCAGAGCATGCATTGCACCAGGGCAGGTCCAAATGGGCAAGTCATGAAGTCAATTAACTGCATATATACTGGATATCCCAGGCATCAGATAAAATACCTCTAGCAGGTACATGTGCTCTGACAGGCCTGATGCTCAGAAAACAAGGCTGGTAGCAGACCAGATCACGAGCTGGCATGTAGTATCATGCACCAAAATAGAAAAAACATGAGAACCTAGAGGCTCTGTACAGCACGGAGCAGACACAGAGCTGTCTGAAAAGCTGGGGATTGAAGTAACGTGAGAGGAGCAAGTATGTTGTTACCGCTGTCTCCAACATATGCTCCTAGTTGGAGACAGGAGGTAACTCACACCAGGTAAAGCGCCTGGAGTGGTACAGAGGGGTTTTCAGGCCCTGGTGGTGTGCAAATTCCCTGTACGGGCAGCGGGGCGAGGGCTGGCATACCCCTACCCTGCCCTGCCCTGCCCTCAGCGGGGTGTTGCCTGCCAAGCAGCAGAGACCCTGTGCAGCTGGTGGGAGAAACCTGGCTGTGAATCAGGCACTCTCCCCTGATTATGCCCAAAGCCATCACAGCCTCAGGGCAGCAAATGTGCAAGGCTGCTGCACACCTGGGTGCAGCGCACTGCCCGCTAGCAGGAGCAACCCTGTCTCCAGTAACCATGGCATCCCTCACTCTGCTCCATGACTGGAACCAATTACTGTGGCTGTCCTGTCATTTTATTGCATGAAGCTATACTACTCGGTGTGCACAGATACAAACTTTTTTTCTTGAATATTCTTCTACCACTGGTAATGTCACTAGGTGACCTAATTCCTTCATTCACACACATTTATTTTTAGTGAATGTCAGATAAAATGAGAGCATCATTGTGCAGGAAAGAACAAATGAACTGTATGAACCTCTTTTCTAGAGGTGAATAGTCTGTGGGGAAATTAATGTCAATTTTTAATTACAACATCACAATAATATTTGACTCCCAGTGCAATTTTTGCATTTCAAATGCAGGGGAAGAACTACAGTCTACTCTTAAATGCATTAAATAAATAAATACAGTGTATACAAAGCTACATTTGAAATGTGTAATTTAAGTGTAAAGTAGCTTAAAATGCATCTGCTATTCATCTATAGAGGAGAAAGGAGAGACATTAATTAGTATAATTTGGCACTTAATTGTCATAAATGTTATTTAAAGATTCTAATCAGAATCATGCATATCTAAGTAAATACCTGGAGACTATTTAGCATTCATAAACTTCTTTAAGCTAATCTATTTATATATTCTAATATAACACATATATATTATGTGCGCATATAAATATATATATATATATATGTATACACACACCCCCCACATACATGCTATGTCCATTAACAGAGGGTCATCTATTGCAGGTTTGTTCTATAACTAAAAGTCTCCTTTTCTTTCCCCTTCATGTGTAACAGGTGTGGTACACATTGGCCTCACTGAATATGAAAGCTAAAACTTCAAACCTTAAGACAAACTTGTCATTTAAAAACAAAATTCCATTCAGTCATTTTACACATACAAGTTATATATGTGTATGTGTATGTATACATACGTATTTGTGATTACAGTATTCATAATGGTAGTATGGTAAGGCTGAGCATCTTTGTGAATGCTGGAGAAAAGATTCCACTGATGTGATATGTGAAAGCTGGTCTCAGGTATTCCCTGTATGCAAACTTTTTGCTGGTAGAATTTAATCAGTGTAAACATTTTTCATTTTGAATGGAAAAAGGGTCGCTTGTAATAGGTAATGAAGTGGAAAGATAAATTAACTTGAAATCAAATAATGCATTAGATTAGCTAGTGATTAAAATAAAGGGTTTTTTTTCTATCAGAGTCTGACCATTAGTTCCAGGCAACAATATTCACTGTGTCAGTTCCAGGTTTCCTATAAGTCATGTCTGCAGCAATCATCATCTAATCAGTGATGCCCTGAAAAGATTTTCTTGTTATTAAAGGCTAGGCTTTGATTTACACAGAGAACAGCCTCTGCACTCCAGGTAACAGTGTGGCCAGGACCCAGGCCGTGTGACCCTGCTTCCTCCAGAGCCATGCAGGGTTCACATCCAGGCCTGAACTCCACGGCATCGGTCTGTCAGCTCCAGCAGAGCTTTCAGTGTCCAAATGACACCCCCTGATTCCCTTCATTGTGTCTGCTGTGAATTTTCCAGTGAGGCTGGACATGGGAGTTGTCAGGGAGAGCAGATTAGCTGCATTGAGGGTGAAGTAGGTGCAATGTAAACGGTGAGACCAATTCACCGATATCTTTTATTTTTTGGGGGAATGGTATTTTGTGCATTTGATTAGTAGTAGAAAAATGTTTGAACTTACCCAATAGATTTGGGGGGGGGAGCATTATGAAGAATTTCTTGTGCAACACTTAGCATGGTTCACGAGGAAAACAAAGTCATGTCTGAGAGCCATGGGTAAAAATGGTCTTAAGAGTACTCATGTCTTAATGCGTGCTTGGATTCAATTAACTACAGCAACTGCTGCTTCATGTTGCTTGCCATCTGCTAGTCCTCAATTAGACTGTCCCCTGAGAACTGAGCTGCAGGGCTCTGCCCCAGCTGGGGCATGCGTATTCCCATGGTTGGTCCTCAAGACTCCCGTGACAGTGCTCGATGCTGCAAGGGTTGCCCAGCTCAGCTCTTAGTGGCTCTCCAGAGGGACCAAGTGGATGGACCGTGTTCAAAGTGGTTGGCAGGAACCATTCCCTCAGTGAAGGCAGCACCTGTGCCAGGGACCCTTGGGGTATAATGGAGCAGGGAAGGTGGGTGTCCATGTGCTGGTACATCTGATGGGAGCTGGGGCAGAACTGCATACTTTATTACACTTCACTTATCTGGCACTCCTAAGGGCTTTTATGCCAGTACTATAAGTCAGAGCAGGTCCTTTGCTACTTTAATGCCAGGGTCTTATCAGCCTAAATCACGGATGCTACCTAATAGCTTCATCTGCTGCTCAGCAGATTTGGACACAGAGAAGAATTGAATCCCTTTATGAGAGAACATTATCTTAAAGCACTCTTAGAAATATGGTCAAGAAATATTCCTTTGGAAAACCTCTCAGTGCCTCTCCAGTCTCAAGATATGCCTTTGCAGGTCAAGAGATGAAATGTTGCCATTTGAAGAGTGCTGTCCTACTGGAATTTAGTTGGCTTGGTTCTTCAAATGTTGCCTTTCAAAACCAAAATAGCACTGCAGCAGCCTACTAGAGATTCCTTGTGCTGGAATAATTTCTTAAGCAATAATTTGCAGCTAAAATAAGCAAGCAAGGTTTAAAGTCATATGCCTGAATTCTAGGACAAGGACTGAATTTTTTATGCTCTTTGGAATAGCAGTATAGTTTATTATTGCCTGTAGTCCGTATGATTAGGATAACATGAACACGCTCATAGGAAGTAACTGAGGAAGTGACCATTTATGCTGTTGCTGCCCAAAGGTCTAAAGCATATGGCTATTTATTTACCCACTGCAACAATTGCTCTGTAAACACGCAGTACATTCTTGGAGAGGAACAAACCAGTATCTCTCAGCAGGGAAGAGGGAGCCTACTGGTGTGTCCCACCCAGAAAAATGGGCCAGCCATTGTTCAGAGCTGAGCTCTTTGTTATCACACAGGAGATCTCAGCCCTTGCTAAACACAGCCCAGAAAACCACATTCCTGTGTCAAATGTCATCGTCCTCAGAGTCCAGATGAGAAACTTGAACTGAAGCAGGTGAAGTCGTCAATGAGGAAGCATCCCATTTTCATGCTACGTTAAATAAAAAGTGTGAGACATTAAGCAGAGAAAATGATACTAAAATAAAAATGTTATTAGAAGAACACAGATTCCATTAAGCATCAACAGCACTGAGTTCAGTAAATAGAAAGGTCATCTTTCTGTGTCTCCCTCACTCCCAACTGCAGCATGACTCAGAAGAATAAACAATTGAATAGGTTTTGTCAGATGCCTGCATGCAGATTTGTCTGGGATTTTTATTACTTGAAATTTCATTCAGTTCCCTGTTTGTACCACAAACATCAAGACAAATTCTTAAAAATGCAATTGTAAAAGCAGTATTTTTTTGCATATGTTTAACAATCAAGTGTCCTGATTTCTAAAAGATTTCAGCCACAGATAATTTTATTACATGTCCCTGCTTTGATGGAACTGTAGAAATTGAAAATGAGAAAGGGAAGAGAGAAGTGAGAGGTAAAACCATCATAGATTTGTGCATGGATCTAGAGGTTGAAAGTGCATACACGGCAGGTGTGCATGTGCTTGAGATAATCGTACCAGTAGTAATGGTCGTCATAGTCTGAAGTGAAGAGGAATAATAAGAGCGCTGGCCACCACTGAAATTTCATTTAAACCATCAGATTTGGGTTGCCTCTCTCTGCGGGGCAGGCTTCTTTCAAAATGTTTTGTGCCCTCTAGGGCAGGCAGAAAAACCTATTCCTCGCGACCTTTTTAAAAAAACATGTGTAAGTAAAGTTTGCAGAATGATAGATAGATCATCCTGTGGCACGTGGAGGACAGCCGGGTGATCAGGCCCAGCCAGCACGGGTTTATAACAGGCAGGTCCTGCTTGACCAGCCTGATCCCCTTCTATGACAAGGTGACCTGCCTAGCGGATGAGGGAAAGGCTGTGGATGTTGTCTATCTGGACCTTAGCAAAGCCTTTGCTACTGTCTCCCACAGCATCCTCCTGGAGAAACTGGCTGCTCGTGGCTTGGACGGGTGTGCTCTACACTGGGTAAAAAGCTGGCTGCACGGCTGAGCCCAAGGAGTGGTAGAGAATGGAGTTACACCCAGCTGGTGGCTGGTCACAGGTGGTGTTCCCCAGGGCTCAGTATTGGCACCAGGTCTGTTTAGTATCTTTACAAATGATCTGGATGAGGGGATTGAGTGCACCCTCAAGTTGGGGGGAGGCGGGGGGGGGGGGGGGTGTCGATCTGCTGGAGGGCAGGCAGGCTCTGCAGAGGGATCTGGACAGGCTGGACCCATGGGCCAAGGCCAGTTGTATGAGGTTCAACAAGGCTCAGTGCCAGGTCCTGCACTTGGGTCACACCAGCCCCACGCAGCGCTACAGGCTGGGGGCAGAGTGGCTGGGAAGCTGCCTGGGGGAAAGGACCTGGGGGTGGTGGCTGATGGCCGGCTGAACATGAGCCAGCAGTGTGCCCAGGGGGCCAAGAAGGCCACCAGCATCCTGGCTTGTATCCCACACAGTGTGGCCAGCAGGACAAGGGCAGTGATTGCCCCCCTGTACTGGGCACTGGTGAGGCCGCACCTCGAATCCTGTGTTCAGTGCTGGGCCCCTCACTTCAGGAGGGACATTGAGGTGCTGCAGCGTGTCCAGGGAAGGGCAACGGGGCTGGGGAAGGGTCTGAAGCACAAGTGTTATGAGGAGCGGCTGAGGGACCTGGGGGTGCTTAGCCTGGAGAGGGGGAGGCTCAGGGGGGACCTTATCGCTCTCTACAACTGCCTGACAGGAGGCTGCGGGCCGGTGGGGGTCGGTCTCTTCTCCCAGGTAAACAAGTGACAGGACAAGAGGAAACTGCTTCAAGTTTACATCAGGGGAGGTTTAGACTGGATAGTAAGAAAAATTTCTTCACAGAAAGGGTGGTCAAGCATTGGAACAGGCTGCCCAGGGAGGTGGCAGAATCACGTGTTCAAAGTGTTCAAAAACCACATAGATGCAGTGCTCAGGGACAGGGTTTAGCGGTGGACTTGGCAGTCCTGGGTTAACAGCTGGACTTGATGATCTCAAAGGTCCTTTCCAACCTGAATGATTCCATGATTCTATGATATTTGTATGCAGGGATTAGCTCTTGGTTTCTTTGCTTGGTACCTTCGGGTATATTTTTAAAGCACTACACAGAATCTCTGTCTCACTCATCAGCTTGTATTGACTTTAAACCTCATGAGTCACTTTGACACTATATCCCAGAGGCTTTCTATCTTACACTGGCTTTTATTTCAGTCTGCCTGCTTTTTGGTTGTTATTTCTGAATTTAGGGTTAGCTCACTTCAGAAGTTGGCTTTCAGGCCCTTTCTTAGCTTGGAGATGTTCTGCTTTCAGCTTTTCACACTATTATTTTCTGCTCTGTTTTTCTTTGTGGAGAAAAGACATTTTTGTTAGTATCTGCAGTTTCTTTGGCTTATTTAGTTTACGCATGCCAGCAATGGCTGCATTACCTCAGTGTCACTATGCACGGCTCCCTTGTGAATGCTATTGTGTATAACTTATGTGTAACTGTAAAAGTATGTACTCGGTAAGACCCGTAGTACTATAATGGCTAAGCACTATAAATAAGACCTAGCAAAGCATTTATAGATTATTTTCTTTGCAGAATGGCTATTTTCTAATCTCTAAAGAAAAAATTCCCAGCTGATTTTCCATATCAAATCTTCCAGTGAATCACGTGATGTGATAAAGCTTTATGAAAGGGATATGCTGCTCCATAGCAGGTGGATGCACATCCAGTTCTCTGACTGGTAATTTGCTAAGGTGCCCAGACTGGTGGATTGGCCGTTATTTGCAGCTGTCACATAGAAGTTATGTCAAACAAAGAAATTCACATGGGTGAGAGAGGTATTTCATCTGTTCCTAGAAGGGATTTCTCCCAATTCACATTACTCCTCCAAAATGCTACATAAATAAATAACATTAAGTAGAGGAGCTCAGTGAAAGATAGGTCTGTGTTCCGCTAAATGTGGATGGCAGCTGGAGTTACCCTTAGTTCCCCTTATTGACCAGTTGCCCCAGGTGGGCTAAAAGGCACAGCAAAGGGCCAGCTTCCTTGCTGCCAGAGAAATCTCGGTCACTGTTAGCCACCTTTGCCAGGCTGTGCCACCATGTACATCTGGGTATAGCATCAAACAAGTGTTGACAAAAAAGCAGTCCCCCTGAAGCGCCTGGCAGAAAATAAACAGCTGGAGCAACTGTCAGTAAATTCTTATTTCCTCAATAGCATTCTGGTAACAATGGGAAAGAGGAAGGAAAAGCCAAACAAACAGTACATCTGTTATAATTGACACAATAGCCTAGTTTCTCCTCTTGTGACTTTATGTGGTCATATACAATTATGCAAACGACAATAAATACTACTATTACTAAAGACAACTGCTCTCCATCTGGGTGTTCAGATAGCAAGATAGTGAAAATTCAGGCTGAGCACTGTTTTCAAAATATTTTCTACTTTGCCATGAAGTATCAGCTGATCTTCCATTTTTCCAGTACCTATCTATCTATTTCTCTATCTCATTTAACTGAAAAAAAGTTGCTCCAGGATTGGCAAGCATATTGAAACATGAAACAATATCAATGAAATTCATATTGCATGTGGGCAGAGAAAATATACTCTCAGCCTACCCTTACTGCTTGTCAAAGCCTGGGCCATAACTATGGCGTACATGATACTGCTGTACATCCTTACCAACAGTACTATTTTCATTAAAAGAATAATTCTCTTTAGTGTCACTAACCATTTCTCATTTAATTTTTGAATCAAATGCTTTACTGAACTCTAACTAGCATAGATGTACTGCATTACCTTTGGCTAGAGAGTTGATTATCTTTGAAAAGGGAGATATGATTTTGTTAGTATTTCACTATGTTAAGTAAGGTTCTGTTACATTCCACTCCATTTTCATTGTGCCTTCAGATCTGATTGTCTTCCCCTTCAAAACTCTTTCTAGATTTTTTGGATTTTTTTCAGATCAATGGGTCTATAGTCACCCTGGCCACTCTTCTTTCCCCTTCCCTGCTTCTTCACATGTAGCTACTACACACGTGATTTTCTGGTTACTTGGTACCATTCAATTTGATAAATTTATTGCTTATACTTGGTGTCAGACCTGGAATTTTTTGTGGCCCTCCTTTTGAATTGATAACCTAGCCCTTCACACATACAGATTTGTTTCCAAGTCGGTACAAGTTCCATACCCTTTTTCCAACCTGTCCCTGCTTAATTTTAGGAACATACCTGTATGTCATTTAATAACCACCTCTTCCTTCTTGTATAATGAGCCTAATTTTGTCTTCCCCTGCTTTTCAGTTTTATGACTAAAGGGTATTGTTTTCATTTCCTTTGACTATTGAATATATTTACTTTATTCTTAAACCTCCTGACCATTAAAATATTTGACTCTTGGCTGACTGGTGGGTTTTTTTGTCATTTCCTTATTTTCAGTAATATTTTCAAGACTTTTCCTACAATCTTCTGCCTTAGTGTATCAATTCCAGATAGGATGGGCACCTTTGACATTCCCGCCTTCCTGAAGAAAGAGGTGTCTGAGCTTCTTTGCCTGGTGGACTTCACCAGTACCCTCACTTCCTTAAAGTCTGCCCTTTGAAGTCCGGAGCTTTCACTCTTACGTGTACTGCAACTCTCACAGTAGCAATAGTGTCGGGGGTTTTTTTTGAGGAGTAACAAAAAACATCCATGGCAGCTTTGAATTGGGTTATTCATGCACTACTCTGACTGTAGCAGTTAGGTTTGCTCAGGCTAACTTTATTTCTTAGGTAGGTTTTGAAGCCTGCCCTGAGTACCAGGCTGCTTTACT
The DNA here is from genome assembly GCF_023634085.1 of Falco cherrug. NCBI lineage: Eukaryota > Metazoa > Chordata > Aves > Falconiformes > Falconidae > Falco > Falco cherrug. The sequence continues at coordinate 60,132,347 of NC_073703.1, forward strand.
TCACCTGCAAGTGTCCAAGTTTATTACAGGCTGCTGAGTTACAGCCTGTGCTTTTTGTTTGTCCTTCCATTCCATTTAAATGGCATCAGCTTCAGATCATTCAATTCAAGGTTATTTCCTATGACCAAGTTATTTTATAAATGTCCTCACTACTAACAAAACTAAGCTTAAAATAGAATTCTGTCCAGTTGTTTTAACAACTATTTGCTGAAAATATCTGTTGGTTATTGTACCAGGGAATAGCTGGCCTCTGAATTATTCGTACCATTTCTCTCAATCCTTTTGCTTGGAAAGCTGATGTCACTTACAATTTGTCTCCTTCCAAAGCCACAAGTTTCTCTTAACGTTCACACAATCTCCTCTAAATAGTTCTTGGTCAGAGGGAGAGTGGTTTTGACTAGACCTCATTTTGTCACTTGTTCCTAGACAAGTCTCTGGTTTGGCTGCTGCTTTTTTCTACCATCTGAATAGTTAGCTGTGTTTGCTTTTAAATATCTTCATTTCTCCTGTGATGGAGTTACATCACTTGTTCCAGATCCAAAAGAAAACAATATTTCTTTGGTGGATTTTCTGCTCCATTTTAATACTCTACCATTATTTCTCTCTATAGCATCAACCCTGACCCTAATGAGCTAATCTCCTTTTGTATCCTTGTAACTGGTAACAAGTCTTTGCGACACTTCTCTATGTATCTGGCAGAGATGCTTGCTGTTGCAGTGCCTGCGGGTAGCTGAGGAGCAATTGTCACTGACTTGCAGTTGAGAGGCTCTTCAGGGATGTGCTTTTAGGTATCGCCAAGTTGAAGAGTAACAAAGAAAGTCAGGGAGAGTTCTCTCAAGGTCACAGAATAACCCCCATCCTTGCTTCTGTGCACTGTTTGCCCACTGACATCCCTTCAATAAGAATCAGATGAAAAATTAGTTTCTTGAGGAAGTCATGCTTTATTTATGGAATTTGGTTTGCTTTTTTTTTTTTTGTGTGTTCTCAAATTTTTTACTGAAAGGATGGGAAATTGGTGCCTGGAAGCAAAATTGGAAAAAATTCAAAGCACAAATTTAGAAGTTTTCCTTGCATATTCATGTAGAATAATTATTCCACATTTTGTCACTGTGTTGAGGATATTTTCTGCCTGAATTCACAGATAGTCGGTGAGTAAGTTTTAGAAAAGGTAGTGGATCACCAGCCACTGTGTTTAAATAACTGTCATAACATTAAAAGGAAACAGAATATTAACTGTACAATACAAGGAATTGTGTTCATACAAATTTTATTTAAATCTTTGAGAATGATAGTAATTTTTATCACCCTTTCTGAAACAAGTCAGAAAAAAAAAGAAGTGTAGGGCAAATAAAATCTACCAGTTAGAAGCTTTCTAAGTAGGATCTGTTAAGGAGGAGGGAAGTGTTTTTGTGCATCTCTCACACTCGTGATATACGTTAACTTGAATGTGAGGCCTCAGTTGCTCTACTTAAATTACAATTCAACCTTCACCCTAATGTATTTTCATTTAAAAATGAAGTTTTCATTACAGATATTAATAGAAAAAATAATCCTTTCAGAAAATCTAAATCTTCATAAACCCTTTTATTTTTGAGCAGTTTCCATCAAAGTTAATACAAGCAATTTACGTGCAGGTTGGGCATTATCTACATATCCATGGTTTTGATTCCTTTTTCCTCTCCATGGGTACGTAGGGAAAGGCAAAAGGGGAAAGAGGGAAAAAAAAAGGACAGCAAGTTGAGAAACCTCTGCTTTGGTTGCTGATAAAAAGTTTGCTGCAGAAAACACTGGTGTTCAAGAAGGCTGTAGAGAAGTTTAACCACCACCATCAATAGAATATTTCAGTGGTTTATAATCTCGAAGAGAGAGCCCCTTTCAAATTTGTAGCCTCTTCCTATTACAAAATCTGCAGCTGGCTCTTCAGTGTGCTTTGCCTGATACATTACATTAATCAGTTCCCTTATTTTCGCTAGGCAGCAACCACTCCTTCAAAACCCCCACCTAATTGAGTGCGCTATTTTGGGGTGTTTTGTCTTGCAGCTGGGAAGCCAGACTTTTTGCCAGAAATTTGTAGTCTCTGTTTATGAATGAAACAACTTTGTAGCTTCCTCACGCTGGGTTTTTGGAAGCTATTTGTCAAAGCATTTTTCATAGTTCAAGGCAGAAGCCTCCACTGCGGAAGTAATGAAAAACATTTGGTAACTAGTGGAATTTGTTGATACTAGTTTTTCTGGGTTTAATCACAGAGGTGGTCTCCTGCTGGGAGCTTCCCCCTTTATATAAATCTTTTGTAGAGAAGACATTTCACGTCTGTCTCTTGTAAGACCTCTTTGATTCCCTAGATTCTTTCTGAAAAGTCTTTCTTCTGCTGTGACCTGTTTCTTTTTCTTGTTTCTTTTCTTTTCCTGTGAAAACTACACATATTCAGTAATATTTTAAAAAGTCTAAATTATTCTCTTTTGGGGTTTTTTTGTGTCTCCTTCAAGGCTTTAATTTTCTTGGAATTTAACAATCTCTGTGTTATTTAGTTCTTAGCTTTCCCTGCCCTTTCTCCTTTATAAAAGCAGTCTTCTGGTAACCAGTGTTTCACAGTGCTGGAGAGATTGCAAAAATGTTGACATGCTCTGTTCTCCCTCTGAAAAACTTCCAGAGACAGATTTTTCTGAAGCTTGTTCCATTTCCAATTTAGTCAAGCCACTAAGCTGCATCAGTAACTCTTCCTCAGTTAAGATTGTTTAAAGCAAATACTATATTTTCCTATTAAAAGTATCTCCCGATTTCCCTCTAGAGAAGCACTACTACTAGAGACTGCAGGGCTGGCTGCACAGCATGATGAGGTATCAATTTTTCCCTCACCATCCATGAATGAGCTTGATCATGGCCTTCAATTTGATTATGAGTGTTCGGATGAAAGTTGGCTGAGAGTGGAGGAAATGTAGAAAGCACGGCTATTTCTATTCACAGACACAGGTGACAGCAGGTAGCGCAGTCTCGCTAAGGACTGACCATTTCAAGTCTCTTGTTGGTGCTCTCTGCTGCTTTGGCAGATGCCCAGGACTGATGGGCACAGGGTGCTTCTGCTTGAGGAATGAGGCCTGAGCACCCAGGCGGCCACCTCCACTGCAGGAGGAGTTCCACATGAGAGCTTTGCCACAAAGTAATGAAGGCAGGAGGCAGGATGCCAATGCCAGAGCCAACACAATCACCAAATATAGCAGGACAGGATTCGGTGTAAATTGAATGGTTAGAAGTTCATCAGGCTGAAGTCTGGAGGAGAACTCATATCAATTGCCGAAAATCTAGAGGTGGTAGAACTCTAAGCAGAGACAACAAAAGTCTAATTATTTTGTTTTCCTCTTCTCCTAATGTCTTCCATGTATCATATCAAAATTTGAAATTTTCAAGGGACATACTGACCTTTCCCCACTTTGAGAGCATGGGGCTTGCTAGAGTGCTGAGGCCACGGAAGTCAGGCAGTTACCTACTGGGTTACCTTCTTGGATCTTTGCTAACGTCCTACCGATAAATGATGGTCTAAGAAGTTACTCTTGTGGCATTTACAGCCTCCTCTGTAGAAATGAAAGGCATCCTTTCTATTAAAATTGCAAGTGAATGTAGAGCATTCCCAAAGGTTCTTCACTTCGGTAAAAAGACCCTTTACACAGGAGACGTCTAATCTTTTAAACTTCCTTCCCATGAGTCCATTTTTTAAACAGTCCATTTTTTAGATAATCCATTTTTGCCTGATAGCATACTACTCTTGATAATGAGCCTGTCATCACATCAGGTTAAAATGTATCACTACAATTAATTTCTTTAAAACATATTGTTCAGAGGATAATGAGAACTAAGCCCTATTTTAAAGCTGATCAGGCAATGCAAGACAATAATCTAATTCTTTTCACGAAAACTGACAGACTTTTACTTCAAAACCAACTACACTTCATTAAAATTGTGATAAAACCTGCAAAGTAGAGCTGAAATATTGCAGCTGTGAGTTCTCCAAAGGAAGAGAATTCTTATATTGTTTTGGTATGACACAATGTGTATGTAATGGATTAACTCTATTTCCAGACACATTTGGTCCTGAAGTATTGATTTTCTTCTATCCTGTTCTTATAACTAAAGGAATTTGGAGCCAGATCCATCAAAGAACTTTTAGGCATCTTAGGTGAAACTTAGGTGGAATTTAGATACCTATATCCAACATTTTAGTGCTGAAAACCTCTGCTTCAATTGCCAGCTGATTTTGAAGATACTAGAATTATTAATTTTTTATGTTTTCCAGGCATTTTTTTTTTTACACAAGTGCCAAACTGTCTTAGTTCTGTGCTCATATCTGTGCTCATATCTAATCAAAATCACAAAATAGAGAGTAGACGCTTTTTATCTCAGGGTCTTGAGGCTGTAGGTATTTCTGGAACGTATTTAATTTTGCTGACCCCTCAAAAAATAAATTTGCGATAGCCACCACCTTCTTTTAAGGCATAAGAAGAAGCACATGTCATTTCTTCTACAGTAACCTGGGGCACTAAGGCACCCTAAGAGATCGAACTTTGGTTACTTCCCTTCCACCACTCGAGGACATCAAATAGCGTTCTCAATGCATGACATATTTTGAATGGGGAAACAGGGAGAACTGAAGGTGAGCAGAGAAGTGATTAAAGATTTCACTGAGCTAAGGAGGAAGAACATAGGAGGTGGTAGAACTCTGTGACTAGGAAGCTAAGGTAAATCTCATAGATGGTAGGGAGATAAATTATGCTTGCACATGTCTTTTTTCAATGTTTAATGTAAACACTATATTATCCAGTATTTTTTTTACCAAATAAACTGATTCAAGGCAAATCATTTGTTAGTATTATGGTATTATTGTATGATGGTGTTGTGTTCTGATAGAATGGTGGTGTGGTTTTTTGTGTTGTTTTTTTTTTAATGGCAAAAGGTGCAATAAAATAAAAACCAGTCCAGGAAGGGTAAAACAAGCACAGAATGATGTGGTGTATTTCTCACGTACTTGTAGCTTGCAGCAGTACTTTGCCAGTTAAAGTCTTTAGGAAAAGTAATAGTACCAAGAAATATGATGATCTCATCTGCATGTCATGGAAATACTTTGTGATTCATGTGACAGCTGAAACTCACTATCCTTTCTACAAATAAGCAGTTCAAACACATTAAAATTCTAGGAATATGATTTTTTGAATAAACTTAAAGTTAGGTTTCTTATTGCTTAAAACATACAAGTTAAAATTTCTTAGTTAGTAATAATTTCCCATACATGACAGCAATCATCCTAAGGAATGGCTCTGGCAGCCTGGCAGTGTGTGTGGCTAGAAGCTCTGGGTGGACACTAAGAGACACCTATAGCATGACAGTATGGACAAAGGTAGGTTACTAATAGTTCCATATGTAATTATGGAGATATTCCTATCAACTCATACAGTGAAACCAACTCATCAGACACAGAGGAGGTCACTATAGGGGTTGATGTTACATCTAGGAAGCAAGATGTTGTTATGTAGCTTTTCTTCATCAGAAATGCAGGCAGCGTGGTGGTGATGACAACTTGGCTGCTGGATGCCAAAATGGACTGCTGAGAGACATCTATGGGATTGAATTTCAGTGCCACAGGAAAATGCTTTGAAATGTTGAAATGTTTGTAGGGTTCTCTGTGAAAACAATACAACAATGCATAGAGAATTTAATTAAATTTTAAAAAAGGGTTGACAGCAAACCAAAAAATAATAACTCTTTGTGGACCTGTAATATTCCCACATCTTGACTATTGCTTTAAGTTTGATGATTTCATCTCTAAATGAATATAGAAGAATTAGAAAAGAAGAACAGAATAGGACAATAAAAACTATCAAATGTTTTGCATAGCTTCTGTGTGAAGCTAGAGTAGGACAACTTCAGGGAGAGGATAGATGTCCATAATACCATGAATGATATGGAAAAAGGAAACTGGAAATAATAGCTAGCTTAGGAAATACTTCAGTTCCTAACCTACAGAAGGTTCATTCAGCTTGTTTTTGCTCTGACCCAGTATGGATTTTTCAGGTAGAGAGAAGGCTGGCAACATGAAAATTGTAGTTGCTGAAAGAATTGTGCTAACAGCGTTCATGAATGTAAAATATTGCACAAAATAGCTTAGAGAAAACTGTGAAAATTAAAATAGAGGCCCTCTACAATCTTTCTCCCTAGCCCAATCAAAATTTGTGAAAACTTTCTACGTCTTGAAAAAATGAAGAACTGCCCATTTCCAGAGATGCTGTCTCTAGCTGGTTTGAGGTTGCAAAGTCTGCTACAATGGTTTAGGAGTGCTGTGAGACAGCCTGCAAATCAAGCAGCTGTGAGCCTTTTGTAGAAAAAGAGTAAAGAAGTTGCAGGGAGAGAAGCTTCCTTACTGCCCCACAGTGAGAATTTTGGTAACATATTTTCTACCTAATTGTAAAGCCAGACAGGTTTTTGTTACAGTATTGAGAAGAAATGTTGATTTACAGGAAAAAAAGGAGTTCCTCAAAAAATTTTTTTTAATACTGCAAAACATAAGAATCATTGAAAATATCACTCCCAATGCCAGAATGTGTGTGTTTCCCCTGAATACAAGCATTTTCATACAGGTCTAATGAGGATTAGGCCACCCTCTGAGGCTATCAATTGAGTGATTGGTTTATGAAAGGATATTAGAAATCACTGAAAATATTACTGAATTAATTGCCTGATCTGCCAGTAGGCAGTATCTGAACAAAAGCGTTATTTCCCTTTGTGAATCATGGGTACTATTGATTGTCTTTCCAGTAACTGTGTAAAACTATAGAAAGAATAATATAACTTGTCCCTGTAAGTCATATTCTGAGTGAATGAGCTTTTAGAAGTGGAAGTTCTGGTGATTTATATATTTACAGCAACCGAGTTTGAATTTCAGGATGATGCCTGTTAAAATGGAACCATGACAGAGTCTGCATGGCTTAGCCAGTGCTCAAGGAGTCATGGCATGTAAAACTATTATTATGGTTACTACTAATAATGAATAGAGCTCCCCTACCTCTCTTTCTGTAGATCCTTCCTTGATGCTGAAAACATGCAACTTCCCTACCTTGAAACAAGTGAGAGTTTAGATTATTAGAGCTGTGTGAGAAGAAATAAATATGTATATTTACTTCGTATCTATCTGTACTGCTAAGAACTGTCTCTTATTTCGTGAGAGCCCAGTGCTGCAAGGTGCTGAGCATTCTTGATGTATAAGGAGGATGCTCTTCATTTTCTGTTAGTTGGTTGGCATATTTGAGCCCTTTATAATCTTTTGAGCTTTTGATAATCCCAAGGTGGTGTATGCTTAAAAGCATTGACGCACAAAACTTATCTTTCATGAAATTGTAGTAATAAAGGAGTTCTTGGAAAATATGCTGAATCACTGACCTGGCAAGTATCTAGGTTCCACTGGAACTGCTAGGAACTTACTTGTTAACTTCAGTGAAATGGGAAATTATTTCAGATGAAACTCAAGTCACATCACTGTCTTAACTTTGGAACTGCTTATTTGGAATGGTCATTGCACAAATCCGTCATCTTGCTCAGCTGTTTTTTTTCAGCTCACTTATGTATATAATAATATGATGTAGAAAATCACCAGAATGTTATCCCTGGAAACATTCAGGGGTAGGCTGGACAGAGCTCCGAGCAACCTGATCTAGTTGCAGGTCAGGAGGCCCAGAGGAGGGCCGTGAAGATGATCAGAGGGCTGGAGCACCTCTCCTGTGAAGACAGGCTGAGAATTGGGGTTCTTCAGCCTGGAGAAGAGAGGGCTCTGGGGAGACCTTATAGCAGCCTGCCAGTACCTAAAGGAGGCTTACAAGAAAGGTCTGGAGAGGGACTTTTTACAAGAGCATTTAGTGATAAGACAAGGGGTAATGGTTTTAAACTAAAAGAGGGTAGATTTAGATGATTTATTAGGAAGAAATTCTTTACCGTGAGGGTGGTGAGACACTGGCACAGGTTGCCCAGAGCAGCTGTGGATGCCCCATCCCTGGCAGTGCTCAAGGCCAGGTTGGATGGGGCTGGGAGCAACCTGGTCTAATGGAAGGTGTCCCTGCCCATGGCAGGGGAGTTGGAACTAGATGAGGTCCCTTCCAACCCAACACATTCTATGATTCTATGTCTCTGCTCATTGCAGGGGGGGTTGGACTAGATAACCTTTAAAGGTCCCTTCCAACCCAAACTAGTCTTTGATTCTATCATTCTTTGCTACTGTCATTCTATGATGCTAATGAAGCTGTATCACTGCCCTATCAATGACAGGGAAAAGCACAATTGTGTGTTTGTTAAGCATGAGAAAGTGAATGGACTATACCTCATAGGGCACAGCCAATATTTTGGGTTGACCTGACCCTCTCTCTTTCTTCAGCTACAGACACTTTTTTAAGAACTGAGAGGCATGATAACAATGCTGCTCTTTAAAATATTCATGCTGAATTATTCATTGCATTTTAATAGAGAATAATCGTATGCAACAGGTGTTTTTCCTCTGGCTTGTTGAATTGCAGCATAGCTAGCCTCTAGTTATTGGCCTCAGGGAAGGAAGCAGTAGAACAAATCAGCCTGATTTTAAAATAATTACTGCAATCTTACAGTGCTTGTCAGTTGTTATTTTCCTGGTTTATGTCAATGTACAGTACCTGTACAAATAGGACTCTGAAACTGGGAGAAAAATACAACCTATTAAATAAAATTTGAGAAAAAAACTTGTGGATTAGATAAATATGATGCCAGTAGAATTGAAAGGCCCATTCCATGCATTGTATTAAAATCCTTTTGAGCAGAGCAATAATGAAATACCAGCATGACGATAAAAGGAATAAAGATTATTATAATTTTGTTCCAAATAATTGCTATGATATAAGGATGTATTTGGGATCCTCATTTTGTGGCTTTTACGTCAGCATTTAAACAAGATTAATTCAACTTAAGCAGGATTAAGTACAATTTCAATAGGAATTGAAAGTGTGTTTTACCACTCTGATTCTTTGACATTTCTAAAATACAATGGCAGTTAATAAGACATTAGTGCTATACCTAAGTGATAACTGCTTATCTCTTTAATTCGACTGGTGCATCGTGACCTTCTGATGGGTCCTGGATATGAACAAAGGGGAAATCCAGCTCATTCCCTCTCCCACGCATCTGCACTTACAGCACTGTACAAAGTCTTCAGGTCAAGGGAGAGCTTGAAAAAGAATCTCTCTGAATTCAGGCTTCTCTAAAATCTACAGAAAACTCATACACTGGATGGGCCATTTCAGCAGAGGGCCTAGTAATCAACGACAGGCATGTGCATGTCCGCCTCTTCAGCTGATGGTTCCTGTTGGATCCCCTGTCCCACACACTGCTCAGACTCCAGCTCTGAATAAACTGTCAGATGCCTGTTCAGGAAGGTGCCGCTTGCTGTGACGAAGCCTGATACTACCACTGTTCTTGCAGTTCATGTAGATGCACCTTGTTGGTGGAGTTCTTTGGTGCCTAGATGGGACCCTCCTGAAGGCAGGTCACCCACACCTAACAGCAACCCTCTGTGACAACCTTTGAACTATGTAGTACAGCTCTATGCATGGTCTAGGTCAGGGCGGTAGGAAGCACAGCCTTTTCAGAGGTGGTGAATGGTTCAGAGGAGGCTTAGGACACACACTACTGAAAAGCTGCTGTATTCCTCTGATTTTTTTCAGTCTCTCCCAGGATAACACATTAGCAGGACGGAGAGCTGTGGACTTCTGATCAACTGCAATGCACTGCAGCAAGATGTTGCTCAAGCACGCAGCTTTCCTGGAGCTGGTGCAGTGTGAGGGAGTGTTGCTCCCTGTAGTGGACTCAGAATATGAAAAATTTATTCCACTGTCCTCAGATCTACCCAGTGGTATGTGAAGACAAATGAAGAAATAGTTTAAGATTAAATTTGAAGGTAATAAACTTAGGTAAATGTGTAGACTGTTAAGAGGGCTCTTCCAACCATAAAACCAATATAAATGTTTTTGTTACGATTTATACTTGTAACCCCAAAGCTGATAATTTTTTAATAACCTGTATCTCTACAATCTTAGAAACTCAAGGCCAATTTACTTGTGCTTCTGCCTGAGGCTAGGAAGATTCTCTGTCTACTTTAACAATTAAAGATGCTGTCATAGCACAGCCATGGACATAAATTGCTTACAATTTTCATGTTGTCCCCTCACAGAAAATTATCTTCAAAGCACATAGTGCTATCTGAAAATTGAAAGGTGAGATAAAAGCATATTTTCAGTTTTGGAGAGTAATATGAATAAAAAAAGATTTGTTGGACAATAGACTAAAAGAAGTGAAGCTTTGTACCACAAATTCTGGGTGGGAATAGTACTCATCATAGCTTTTTTCACAATCTGCAGCATTTTCAGCAATGTTTCATAATGTGAAGTCTGGACAATATACCAGCACGTAGGCAAATGACAACTAATGTAACATATTTATTCTACTTGTTTTTAATCCGTTTATTTTGTTATTTTGGTACAGTCTGAATGTTAACTTTTTTAAAGAATAAATGCATTCCAGTTAGCTTTTTACACCCTGAATATTAAAATATGAAAAAATGTAGCCCTTGCATTTATTCAGAAATAATAAAAATTATGTATTTAAAACATTAATGAAAGCTGTTGAGTAATTAAATTTAATAATTCTGTACATTTATTCTTCAAATTCTTCACTGGTCTTGTATTAGTGAAATACATAGATAATGAAAAGTAGAAAATAGACTTCACAGTTCAATTAAAGATAAAACAGAAGACATTTCTGTCTTGCTTCTCTCCCTCTCAATCTCAGAGGGAGGCAGGAAGTCAAGGAGTTTCTGCTGTAATAAAAAGGCACTCCCAAAACATGCATTCCCGTTTCCCCCTCTGAGCTTCACTCAAACATTTATTTCCCTGTCCTTCAGCCAGCAAGGAGATACAAGGTGGGCATGATTCTCAACCCAGAGGAAGTCTCCGTGTCCATTGGTGAAGTTATTGTGGACTTACTTGAACGAACTGAATCATCACAAAAATCAGAATCCATCTCTACATCACTGACAGGAGATGGAACAGCTGAACAAGAGTAGGCATGCAGGAAAGTCCTAACACCCTGCCCTTTTCTTCCAGTTTTCCTCCTTGGCATCTTTGCAATTCCTCCTGAAAGCTGGAGCTGCAGGATGTGGGAATCCTGCATTTACTCCAAACTAAGGTTTCAACAGAGGAAAACAACTATTTTGCAACAAATTTAAGTGATGAGAAGCTTAGATCTTGAGGCCTTGTTTCTTATGAACTGTATTAATAAAGGCACCCATTTTTTTCCAGTCAAGTAAGATCCGGAGCAAAGTTTTTAAGAATTGCATAAGAAATTTGAATTCAATACTATTTTCTCTTGAACCAGATGGAATGTATGAAATGTTTCTTACCGTTTATGTCTTTTTTTCTTATGACTCTTATTGTTCTAATGATGAATGATTAAAAGTTACTTACATGAAATATCAGCCTAAGTGAAGTTAGTTACTGTGAATCTTCCAGTTGTAGCTCAAGATTTTTTTAGTTTTAGCCTGCATTTTCATGACACACTTTAAAAGACCTACATCAGATATTCCATGATTCCTTAAACTAGTAATGCATATGTGTAAAGACTAACATATCTTCTTTGGAGCGATGGTCCTCAATTCTAACCTCTGTTAGAAACAATACAATTGAAGTACTTTGGGAAATCTGGACTCCAGTGGGATACTTAAAAATGCTCAACAGGTATAGATACTTAAAAGCTCAATAGTAGGTGCTTATGTGCATCTTCAGTTATATAAACATATTTTAAATGGATGAAAGCTGGAGTCTCAGCTCTGAGTCAATTTTCAAAATTAAGTTTAGGCTCCTAAAGTAATTCTTATGTCTTTATAAGCTTTACTTTGTAGCCATTTTCTATGGTTTTATGTATTGCATCTATCAGTTACTGATCAATTTAACCAACATACTGATACAGAAAATCTTCTGAACTCAAAACATAAGCCCTATGATACTGTCCCACAAACATTTCTTACCTCATCTGTACATGGTTTTTATTCTCATCTCTTACAAGGTGCATCTGTAGAAGGAACAAGCACACAAAACGTACAGTTAGTCAGCCAGTATCTAATTGTGACTGGAACCTTCTGATTTTTCTAATGAAACTAATGAACCATCAATATTCAAAAGGTATGTGCACACTATCTTCTGCTTGGACTTTCAGCATTTTTTTTTCTTTTCTTTTGGGTGCTTGAAGCAGCCAGTGACAGTGCATCAGCTGTGTGCTTCACTACAGAAAGATGCTTGGGAGTGTGTCTGTCAGTATTGTTGCCTGCCATAATTAATGGCATGATAAGAGCTGTAAGGAACCTGGGAAGCTTGATTGCATCATGCATCAGGGAAAGGACAGCTCAAGAATTTGTGAGTCTTTTTAAATTAAAAAAAAACCACCATGGCCAACCAAGGAAATAAGTTTAGACACAGTCCTGGGTTCTGTGTGTTTGATAAAAATGCTAGGTTAAAAAAGTAAGTAATGAAGGTGATTTGACAAGGAGTGTCATTATAAGAGACAAATTAAATAAATGAAGTGAACCACTGATAAAATTAATTTACACATATTTAAACTATGGTTTGATTTGATCATGCTCAGTGTTTCTGCTTCATTATGATTAGAGGGTCTGATTTCCCAGCTCTTTACTCCTGATTTATGCTAAAGAACGAGGTATACTGTCAGTTTCAGACTTTCTGAAACATCTTAACTTAATGCTAAATTAACCTTAAATTATGGGTTGGATCTCATTATGTTTCTGATTTCCAAAATTAAAAGTGTGTTTGAGAAGCAGAGAGGGGGAGAGAGAGTACAAGGGAGAGAGAAAGCAAGAGTGCAATGCACTGCCCAGATGTCTCTTGTAGGAACTAATGCTGGGAAGCAATACATTACACCACTGTTCTTTTTTTTTTTTTCATTTGTGACTGTTTGCCAGAGATTATTATCACACTATTTCTCATCAGAGCTGGAGTTCTAGTTTATCAAAGTGTCAGTATAAGGACTAACACTAGGGCAAATTTGCTGCAATATGGCTAGACTGTGAGCCCCGGTCTGACAGCAGACTCACCAGAATGAAACCTATCTCTGTAGCTAAAAAGGTTTTCTAAAAATTATTGGACAGCGAGGGACAGATTTTATAGGTACTTATGCCTTAAATACTTTAGTGTGATGTCTACTATTACAGTTTTCAAAAGCATCTGCATGCCCGGCCCTCTTGTTTTACTAGGAAGCAGGCGTATAGGCATTTCGAAAAATCATAGTGATTTTTGTTTCTTGTGTTACTGCATGTCTGACACTACAAAGCATATGCAATTTCTCAGTTGTAGGGGCTTTGCCAGACACAAGGTGCCACCCCTCCCAGAAGCCTCCCAACCTTTTCCTTAGAGCCTATGCTGATAGTCACAAGGAGAGCTCCACCTAGATTTATGACAGCCCACCCTGTTATGTTTTTCAGTTATTCTAGTCATCAAGGAATTAATGACAAATATTAGAGATTTTTTAATTATGATGCATATAGCAAATATGAGCATGCATAGTCACTCTGTTTAGAAATTTAACTTGTTTAACAATAATTGAAAGAAATGGAGAACATTGTGCTATTTTGCCCCGTTCCCCAACAGCAACACTGCACCTATAAACTTTGGGTATTCCTTACCCCAAATCTTCATTATGCTTGAGCTTTAAAAAGCTCTCAGACTATTTGCAATCTTCTATATATTTAGTCCATTAATGAACACAGAAACACAAAGTTTGTGGCTCAAACACAGTAGGGGACAAAAGGGAGGCAGTTAGATGAGGGGCTGAAAATACTAATGAACTGACATTTATCATTATATCAATGGTAGCAATAGCTGTGTGGACACCCGCTGTGAACTGTTCGGCAGCCTAGCCCCAAAGGAGCACAACAGAAGGCCATCACGGAAAGAGAGTGCAATGTTTTTTTACAGACTCCAACTCTCGCTTTTCAGCTCTGAATCACAGTATCGTTCCCACTTACATCACCTGGCCTTGCAGAATAAAGCTGAACAGTTTGGGATTGTAATTCCCAAAAGCACTATTAATGTAAGTTGATCTCGTGGACTTCTGGGACCAAATCTTCCCCAAAGTCATGAACCCTTGCTGTATTCTCTGGTGACTAACCAAAACTTTACCTATGCCTACAAATCGATCATGTATGTCAGCAAAGTGTTTACTACACACATTTTTCCCTCAAGATGTGTTTTGCTAGTGGAACCAGAGTAAATATTTCATAGGATGATAGTAGCAAAACTGAATGGCAAACAAACACTTTTACTGATCTCAAACTTGCTGCCTGGCCATTATAGTGAAAGACACACTGGAAACCTGTGGATGGATGACTAGGCACTGTTCTCTGTGAAGCACTATGTTGTGCTCAAGTCCTGAGCCTGAAGTGCTTGTGCAGATAAAACACTGTCCATTGGAAGTCTGTGGGAATTTTGCCCAGGTAAAGGTTGATGGAATGGTCCCAAAGAGCAGTCATCTACAGGGGACCTCATGGGTTAAGGTCACTGCTGACTTTCTATGGGAGAGGGATCAAGGATCTTCTGCCAGGGGTGCTTTGCTGAGTCTCATGACTCAGACTCTGGTTTTGTTGATGGTCATTGTGGGCAGCTGCTGTGATGAGAAATGACAAGCACATCTTTGAAGGGGTGTAACTTTTGTGATCCGAAGTTTTTTTTTGTTTAGAATTAAAAGCCAATTAAAAGTCTCCACACATGTTTAGGAGACTTCATTTTTCCTGCCAGTGAAGGGATGTAAACATGATTTAAGTGATTTTTTTGTTTGTTTTTCTATGACTCTGGACTCTGTATCAAAGCTTACTTATTTTTCTTTTGTTTTAGAAGTATCTTAAAACATTCAGTGTTCACAGAATATTTTCTCCAGAACAAAGACTTTCTGAAGGACAATATCAAATGCTGAAATGCTGCATGATCCAAAATTGTTAGTTTTAAAAGAAAAGCATTTCCTCCTTTTTGAAAGTTTCTTTATTATTATGAGATCCTTTCTGTATCAGCTCTTTGCTACTACAAGAACTATTCTGAATAACCAATATTTAGAAGATGAAAAAAGCTAGTTATAGAACAAAACTCCCCGAAGAAAAAAAAAAAAAGATGCAAAATAACAGCTAAAATACTGTCTTCTACCAGGTCTGTTTTTAAAATTGACCTTTACTTTCTTCTCTAGGGCTGTGACCAGAATTTTATTGCTCAACTGAGGTGTTTCATCCAAGATTTGAATAATACAGTAGTATACATTAGACCCCAAAGTGTATATTAGGGAATTAATATTTGCTTACATAATCAAGGCCCCCAAGACAGTAGCATCTTGCAGTGTGAGCACTAGATGTAGGTGATGATGTGTTGAAAGAAGCTGTGCTTTTACGTGCCATTTATTGCTATTTGTTGTCATTCGGTTTTAAGATGATTCACAGGGCTTAGAATGAGGCAAAGGTATAGCTGGTATATGTCATGATGCAAATTCACTGGTTCACTCTCTAGGTTGCAATGGACTGTGAAAACTTCAGCTTAGTTGGAAAATGCTGTCTACCAGCTTATTTATTAGGGTTTGTCTGTGAAAGGCAGGTTTACCCGAGCTTTGTCCAAGGGTAAGAATTTGGTTGTAAATATTCTTCATTTATTTAATAAGAACCTCTTTTGAATATTTTTGACTGATTTTACAACTATGTGAACATATTTCTGTTATTTTTCAACTTAATAGCTTTTTGAAAACTCTGCTATTTCACTCCTCGTCATTTTGAACTTACATGATTTCATTTCAGGGGGATGAGATTTTGTAGAATGTGTTTTGAAAACGTGCTGTAACTCTGTTGTGCAGCTCACCTAATTGCCCCCTTCAGTGCAGGATGCAGCTTCATGTTACACACCATTCAGTTTACCTGCAGTCACATGCTAAAAATGACAGTCCTGTGTTTATTGACTCTCTGTCCCATATATTTCCATTCCATTCCCTATATAAAATCCAGGCTGAGAAATGACTTTATTTAATTCACTGCTCTGACAGTATTTTAGCTGTTATTTTACATCATCTTTTTCTTTGGTCTTGCTTTGGGTAAGTCAGATTTCTGCTAAAGTGGTAAGCTGATCCAACTCACCCTACAGCCACTGAGTTAGTAGGTTGAATGTATGCAAAATGAGGGGCAGACCATACAGATTATGTGTGACACAAAACAGCGGTCTCAGTGACTGTTCCTTATACTTGGTAGTAGCTGTGTCTGGGCCAGAGTCCACTACCTCATGCCCCTTGAGCCAGCTGCATCTACATTGCCTGTGGCAGCAGGTTTTCAGCTGCCCTGGTTTTGATCACTGAATCTTCCGACCTGTGCCAGTCATCCCTCTTGACAAGCCAGCACAGGGGTGATAAGAGAGTTTTGGCTCAAGCCTGTGTGACAATATTAACACAGTAATCTGAATATCAGAATTTACAGCCATTTTTTGTGAGGCCAGACTTTAAAGTTGTAGCGTCACGCTACAAGGGGCTGCTCAACACACGCGGCAGAGTACGGCATGACCGCGGTGGGTCACCCTCCGCAGCAAGGGACTGAGCATCCTCACCTGGGATCTGAGCTCCTGGCATCTGTCCTGTCTACAGTGGAAGTGGTAAGTGAAACAAACTGTACTAGTTTGTATTTTCTTTCTGTGAAAGAAAATATGTAATATAGGACTGATGAAATACATACAGTCTTTCACAGACCTTCATTTTGACTGAGGAACTTAATGCTATGTAAATATATTGCATTTAAGTAAAATGCAAATATATTTATTCATGTAATTAGAAGACAGTTATCTGCCTGAAGGACCTTTTAATGATTTTATTGTTAGATTTTTTTCCCCAGCATGAAGAAAAGTTGATGGGAATAGAATCATCTGAAGTCTGTGGGATGTGTATCCTATGTATTGTCTGCATGTATATTTATATATATTTTGGAGTGTAAATACAGTGACAGCCTACTTTATATGGGTGGAGCATTAGAATCTAATAAAAAGTATAAGAAAAAGTATTGATATGAATAATAGAAGCTTTTTGTTTGTGCAGTAGAAACAATAAGAATTTATATTAAATCAGGTAACTGGCAATAAGCATGATTTTTACCATCACTAGAAGAATAATTGGTGGAATCAGTAAGAGTAGTTTGTTACCATTGTCATTTGTCTAGGTGCTACCAAAAAAGACAGTTGACTAGAAATAAAATACAGCAAATACTTTTAAAAGAAAAGAGCAAATCACTGTGCAGTTGCTTCTTTATCATTCACAGCATGGGATGCATATTAGTCATCACAAACGCTGTGCTGAGGGAGTAGACGCTTTAAAAGCTTTCTTCCTCTTCTGGAAACATCTTGGATGAAGAGTGTAGAAGGAAATCCCTAAAGAAGAATAAACTACCATGTTCATAAGACGATCCTATTGACTGACTAATTGGAAGGATACTGAAAGATTCCTAGGGGAAGTGATCTAGAGCTCTATGACTTTTACAGTCAATACTTAGAGCAAATTTATTTTTTTTATAATGACAGAGAAATCCATGTAAATTGAAAATACTCTATATCAGACTTTCTAATCTGACCATATATTCAAAACCAACCAGTGACATTGAAGAAAATAATAAAGTATGTGGTAGAGAAAAAAATTCCTGTACTAATAGTGTGTCTGTAAGTTCAAAGCTGCTTTACTACTTAAATTTGTGAGAGTTTATTTCAGTAGGAAAAGAATAAAATATTGTATTTGACAAACAAAACTAGTGCCTTAGAAGAAAGAAAATGAATGCCCCGTTTCTCCAATGGCCTGTCCAAAGGGTTGGTCTCTCCTCTGCATTTCATTTCTGTGCCACCTTCTATTACAACAGAAGCCCTGCAAATGCAATCAGGGCAATGTCACTAAGGAAGAGTCCACAAGCAGAAGCTGAGGGGGTTTCTCTCCTTAAAAATAGAAAACACAGGAAAACCCGTGAGCCTTTCAGAGAAGGGATAGGGAACAAGCAGAGAAGCAGGTCAGTGAACCCAGCATTTTACTTTTCTGGAGGATTCCTGCACCAACCATTACCTACCTTTCATTTAATTTCTGATCTCTTGCTTCTTGTCTCTTCTCTCTGTCATTCCATCATAACAGGAAGAAATGGTGCTTGAATATTAGCCAGGTTTCTTGGAGCCCTCTACCTTCTAGGGTCCTAACCCATCGGATTCCTCCAGGTAGGTCCTCAAAGAGGCCAAAGTTAGCCCTCCTGAAGTCCAGGGTTGCAATCCTGCTCACTGCCCTGCTTCCTCCATGTGGGATCCTGAACTCCACCATCTCGTGGGCACTGCAGCCAAGGCTGCCCCCTTCACATCCCCATCCAGTCCTTCTTCATCTGTGAGTACAAGGTCCAGGAGCACACCTCACCTTATCGGCTCCTCCACCACCTGTGTCAAAAAGTTATCGTCAGTGCTGTGCAGGAACCTCCTGGACTGTGTGTGCCTGGCTCTGTTGTCTTCCCAGCAGATATCAGGGTGGTGGAAGTCCCCCACGAGAGCCAGGGCCTGTGACGGTGAGGCTACCCCCGGCTGTCTGTAGAAGGCCTCACCAACTTCCCTTCCTGGTCAGGTGGCCTGTGGTAAACACCCACAGCGGTGCCACCCATGTTGGCCTGACTCTTAGTCTTTACCCATAAACTCTTGACTTGTTCTTCATCCACCCCGAGGCAGAGCTCAATATGTTCCAGTTGCTCCTTCACATAAAGAGCAACGCCACCACGTCTCCTTGCTGGCCTGTCTTTCCTGAAAACTACACAGCCATCCCTGACAGCGTTCCAGTCATGCAAGCTATCCCACCATGTCTCTGCAACTGCAGCAAGATCACGGCCCTGCGACTGACACAGATCTCTGATTCTCCCTGTTTAGGCCCCATGCTGCGTGGATTCCATATTTTTCTTAATTCCAAAGCCATCTTTGCAAGACAAATTACAAGTTTGTTTTCAGCATCTTTACAGTGAAATTATCTTACAAACATATTCTGAACTCAGAAGACTGAAAAGTAAAATTCAGTTTATAAATTCAGTATGCTGTACTTGTCTGCTTGTAAATAAGTATAAAAGAATATTCAATTCAGCAATGCATTAGACATACCACATATCCTTTGTACTCTTCCCAAGGAGGATATATACCATATGAAAGATTTATATGGATTGGTTTCACATAATATCATGATTTTCTTGGTGGTGTGGTTTTTTGATAGCTTGTGTATTAACATCAGCATAGCCTAGAAGTTTGTTTTCATCTGGAGCTCTGCTGCAGCTGTGCCTATCATATAAACAAGGAGTTAGCATGGCTCTCTTCAAACACAATACACTTATTCTGAAGGTCTTTCTAGCTCTGCCTGTGACTGAATAGCATTCTGCTATAAGTTCCTGTGTTATTTCACTTCTTCCTAACATTTCATTCCCTTTGTCAGTTCTTTCTGGCAAATATAAATGATTTGCGTGGTGAGGAACAAGAAGGGAAAAGCAGAATAAGCTGTCCTTTCCCAGCGCCAGGCCTGCTCACTTCCTACTTCCCAGCTTATACCCAGAAAACTAAAGCATGGTTTGAACTGCTGTCAGCAGGCACATGGCAAGAGACAGACAAGTCTGACCTAAAGTTTGTCCTCAGACTCCTTTTTTACAGTGACAGTGTGCTATGTTTTTAGCAGCATTTTTTTCACAGTTCAACTGTTCTGCCAAACTAAGATTGTGGATTTTGTTTGCGAGTCCACCGATAATCTTCATTGCATAGGTGCCAAGGTGTGCTGGAGTGCACCCGGGGCTCCCTTTCTAGGGCAGCCTGTGCTTGGTAGAGGTGCTGCATGGCACACACTGTTGCATCCCAGTGCTTCCCACAAACAGGGCAACGTAACAGTGGGTGCAGCTCACTTGCAAGTCTTCCAGGTCTTGATAGCTCCTTAAATCCCACCGTGTCCTCACACTTTGCATACATTCACCATCCCCAGGTACACATTGTAAAAAGCCATTTGATCCCACCTATTCAGCACAGCAGCAATACACAAAGGAGCAACCTGAGCTCAGAAGAGACTCAGACACTTCTTGGTACAAACAGAGATGAGGATTCATCTCTGCTCTGGCAAGGAGGATGCCTGACAGGAGCATGACAGAGCTGCCCTAGGCTGGCTGTTCACAAAGCAGGGAAGAGTTACACTTGGAGTTCAAACAAGTATCCACATCTGCAACACCAACCGTTGCAGACAGACAGATCTCCAGAATCCAGGAGACCCATCTGCAGCTGCTTTCTTCTCATTTTCTCTTCATAAGGAGCTGAAACCAGGAGATGTGGACCAGGTAAACATCTGGAGAGGAGCTGAGCTGTGGTGAGTATGTTTAATGTTTTGGCAGTGGGGAGCAGGGGTTGTGTAGGTGATGGTAAACTGCTCTGCTTAGATTTGGGTCATCTGATAATGACGGGCAAGTTCTAGCCAGACAAAGGCAAAGGCAGGACATAGCACTCTTGAGGAGAAACGGAGCCTTTCACAAACAACTCACCCCTTCCCTATCCATCTGCTCTCCTTTTCTTGTGGACAAAGGGGAATTCTGGACTGCTTATGGATGGAGCCATACTCTGTGCTGGGGAGAGGCCAAGGTATGTGTAGCAGGTTGGCTGGAAGCTCCACCTGGTAGCAGGCTGTGCCATGACTGGGTTACTGCTATGCTTGACTGCAGCGCTGGAAGGCATTTCTTTCCCAAGGGACACAGACCTTCCCAGATATCTGCAGGTGACTTGCACACACAATCCTTGTTCCCCATTATATACCATCCTGGAAGAGCTGCCATGGCAGCATATTCAAGTAGTTGCATGCAACTGCTGAATGCAAACACACCATTCAGATTGGTAAACAATTACCTGGCAGGACTTTGTTCTGATTACATGGCATGATCTGGTTGTCATCAGGCTCTCCCAGCCCTAGCTAGACATCCTCTTGGGCACCTCCCTCTTCTTCTGGTCTTGGCTTGAGCCATGGGCTTGTCAAAGCACAACTTAGCATCCCCCCGCCCGGGGGTTTTCTACATACACATGGTTCTGGTTGCATTCTGCTTGCTTCACCTCCTCGTTGCTAGCTCACTAGTAAAACAGAGTATGGCTCTGCACAATATCAAATAACTCTAGGAAGGAGAAAGGGGTTTCCTGGCAACCCACTGGGACATTAGGTCAAGTTGGAGACTGCTGCTTTCTTTCTGTGGAAGTGATCTCAGGCGCAGGGACAACAGCCAGGTTATGTGCCAGGCTTGATAAGGGCCATGTCCCACCCACTCACTTTCTGGCTCCCCATGCTGCCAGGTCCTTGGTGAAGCACTCCATTAGTACAGCTCACAAATGTGTATCCTTTGAGAATAAGGACATTTGGAAAGGGAGTGTTGTTGGTAACTCCCTATGTGGACCCTGACAAACTAGTTAGGGCTATACGATCCATAGCCCAAGGACTGTACCATCTGCAGGACAGGTAGGTGACTTGACATCACGAATATCTCTCTTTGCTGTCAGGAAGGGAGTGCCACCCTATGTGTGCTGAGAAAAGGCAGAATACCTGGACAAGAGAAGGTGAACTTGGTTAGTATAACTGGTCATGGCATCTGAGCCACTTAAAAGTGAGAAAACACAAAAGCGTCATTTGCAGGCATCCTGTATTGGCTTGTTAAGTGGGCTGTAGGTGTACATTTAAAATGGTAAGACGTGGAAGCAGGTTCCTCAATTTTTCTGCAGAGAGGAATGTTTACACTAGATTCACATTGTGCATACGTATGCTTCATCCTTGTCTAGGCACTGCAACAGCTAGCAAAAGCTTCTGGTCATGGCAGGTCTGGAGTGCTGTGTGGTTGGCGCTAGCTTCTCTTGTCTGTGCCTGGCATTCTACAAATGTGAGACTGTTTTGGACTATACCTGAAGCCTGGTCTACAGACAAAGGCAGGCACGCTCTCCTGTGCATGGATACGGGTCAGGTGAGGCATGCTAGATCCCCCCTAGTTTGCCCAGCCATCTGATGGAGATGGAAGGTGGCCCTAAAGTGGGCTGGCTGCCCCTCAGTTTCAGGATGGAGCCTGAAGAACAGCAAAAAATGAGATCTTGATTTTTTAGAGCACCCTGGGGTGAACACAGGAGAGTCAGGGGAGTTTTGTGAACTTCGTATAACATAAAAGCTTCTGGTTGTAGACTGCAAAGACCCATGGGATGGTTCATGGTGCTTCTTCCAAAGCATGGGATGGACATCCTGATGGGCTTTGCCAAGGCCAGGGCACTGGGCTGGGTCTGGCAAATGGTGTATGCATCTGTGTGCTGTTAACAGAGGTAGAATGGGCACAGCCAGAGTAATCAGTTTAATTAAATGCTTTGTATCTATAATTTGCCTGATTTTAGAGCATATTAAATTGAAATTGAACTTTCAATATATTATTACAGGAACATATTCTGTTTCCTTTATGTCCCATTATAGCTGTTATTAATATGTTCAAAAGTATACATTACACTGCCACAATAATGAACAGAGCTAAATGAATATAAATATCTGCAGTAAAATACAATGAAGTCCTGCGGTGCAATGGTAATGTTAGTCATTTTTGCACGAACAAATTAAGGTAGAGTGTGAAATTCCTTAACTCTGCTATGAACCAAAGTCCCCAGTGGGCATGGAGCATCAAGTCTTTGCAGGACTAGTCTGTTGTAAATATTTATTGCTACTAATTTAATGCTTAGTCACAAAATGAACATTTTCATTCTTCTAGGTGATTTCCTATCTCCAGTGTGTTCTATTTTCACACTTTTCTGGAAATGAAAGCTTGAGAGTTGATTCTGACAGGGTCAGGTTTGGATGTAAAAATAACAGAGAAGCACTTGCTCTAGTCTCTTACAACAAGTGATTCAGCACTTGTGGCTGATTGCTGAGAATCCTTTGATGATGGATTTTATTGGCCAGACTCACTGATTTTTTAAGACCAGAGAACAGTATTATTTGGTCTCAGCTCCCTCATAGTATGGGCCATAAGTTTAACTGAATTAGAGCATATTTTAAAGAACAATAAAATCTTGTTTGCATAGAAGACTCCACATGCTTTGGTAAGCTACTCTAAAGATTAAACATTGTTATATTTAAATATCTGCACTTTGGTTTTCTTCCTAATTAGATCATTTTCATCCACTGTATCTCTTTCTTAAGCTGGGCAAATGGTGGAGTTTTTCTTTCAATAGATACAGGATAGTAATCCATCCTGAACCCCATGAATGTGCCAACAAGTCTGCATAAAATATGGGTGGAAGCTCATGTTAGGATAATATAGATTGGCTTTTTATTTTCAAAGAGACCAAAAATCGAAGAATATTTGTGGTTAAGTCATAATGCCTTTTCTATAAAGAAAATTAATTTATTTCTTCAACTGGTTAAATAAGCTCTTTTAAGCTTTCTTCTTTAAAAACGTATTTCAATTTCTTATTAGAAGCGCTACAGAAAAGGTTTAAACCTTCATTTAAGAAATGCCTTAATGAACAAATTGAAGCAATTCTGAAAGACATTTAGCAAATATTGAAACAAAATATTCTTATATCTTAAAACTTTCCTCTCCACATTCCTGTTGATCTTTCTTCCTTTTCAGATACATTTGCCAACTTGTACTGAAATTTGTAATTTTCTTGGTTCTTCTGAAATACTACTTCACATCAATGAATTGATTACTGAAATAAAAACTTAGTAACCTATAATCATTATTCTCTTGACTACTAGACTAAGGACTAGTCTTTTACTATCCAAATCTTTTCCAGCGCAAAATACGCAGAGAGCATAAACAAGTCCACTCTTACTCTGTTTCTGATGTACGCTGGAGAAGTAAAAAGTACAGAGTGAGACAGGCTTCGCAAACTTCTGCACAAGCTTGCAACTCTTTTCCAAACTCTTTCTGATTTAAAATGCAAATTCTGAAAGGTATGTAGATGTTCTAGTACTTTGGTCACCAAACATGAGTTCAGAAGTACTACAATATTGGTAAAATTAAAGAATCGTGTAGTTTGGAAGGGATCTCCAGACCCTGTGTGGAGCAATGGCCTGCTCAAAGCAGGGCCAGCTAGAGCGGATAACTGAGGGTAACCCCCTGCCTGTACAAAGATCACCTTAATCCATTGCCCTGGAACTTGTATTCAGGTGTTATCTGCCATGAACCTTGCTCCTTTTTGAGCCACCTCTTGACAGGTAAGCAAATGCCAACTGAAAAAAAGAATGATTTAGGTCTGTTGACCTTTTGGATGCAATCTCCACATCTTCCTAGCAGATCCTCAGTGCATGTTAAAATGACATCAGGTAACTCCAATGCATTTCTAAGCGTGCTGTTCAGGGTACCTTTGGCATGAAGGAACCCTGAGATGCCCCAGAGGCCACTTTGTGTCTCTCCTTGCTGTCCCTGCCACAGGGACTTGTCAAGATTAGTTTGGGATGGAAGAGTAAACCAGGAGTGTCATTCACTCCACAGTCAGTGGTTGGTTGCAAGAGCTGTAGTTTTTTCTGGTTTTATGCAAGAATTCTAGTTTGTGTTGGGGCTTGCTTTGACCTCAGGTAGCTTCTGGAAGAAGGGGAAGCCATTGGCTGCTGCCATCCAGGGGGTGCCTGGAACAAGGCCAGAGAGCCTCCTTAGCATAGTCGTTTGTACACCTTTAGATCCCCTTTAATCCAGGCTTTAGTAGACCAAAGAATTCAACCTGACAAATAACTGCTGTGACGGTAGGTCATGGACAGAGCCCTGCTGTCAGGCTGTGGGGGCTGCAAGAAAAAATTGTTTGAACTTAAAAATACACAGTTGCCTGCATCCCTGGTGAAGTGCTCTCAAAAGCAGCAACTGAGCATGTTGTACTGCTGAGAAGTTTAAAGAGTTCCTGGGTGAAAACTGTAAGTAGGAGCAAAAAAGGTCACTTTTCTACATCATGGCTGAAAAGTTATCATGTGAAGGGAATATGCACAATCTTCTAGGAATCTGGAGACAGTAAAAAATATTTCTTACTATTCACTTTGCTGATTACCAGGAGGAGACAGTAATTTGCTAGGCTAACCATTATTTTTTTTTGACATATAAAAGGACGTTGTCCTACTTTGAGTTCAAATAAGATTTTAGTTAAGTGTTTTGCTCTTTTCTGTTAGTGTACTTCTATGCTGCTGTCTTCGGCAGGTTATGCTTGAGCCAGGTTTTTTTATTTCTTTTTTGAGACATTCACTATTTCTATTTTTGAAAATAAAGTTGTGAAAACTATGTCAATGTCAAATACTGGGTAAAAACTTCTAGAGGTGATGGGATCAGAATGTGGTTTTACAGGCTTGTGTAATTTTTGAAAGTGATTAGAAAACAAGAATAGAAATTCCTTTCATGATCTGTTAATTCTTTAAAAAAGTAGGCTTTCTTTGTTCAGCATAGGGCCTTGAAAGTCTTAAGCAATCCCATTAAAAAACTGATTTTATTAGCATTTTAGAAGACATACTTGTGGGAAAAAGTCTTAAAAATTTGTTTGGAGAACTTTGGAACATAGCTTCACTTTACTCATGCACAGTATTGTCTGATCTTTTAACATGAAAAGAGAATTTAGCCAAAATTGGCTAAATGTTATAATAGCAATGGTCTCATGTGCTCAGTTGTAAGCTGATGGCACTGTTAAAATGTAGCATTAAGTCATTACTCATTACTCCCTTGTAATATATGGATCTATCCAGGAATGTGTTAATAGTCCTGGTCCTAAACCCTGGGTTTGACAGTCAGAGGCTTTTGGTCTATGTTATGACCAGTGAAACTTCTGTTTTCATTTTTGGGAAAATGAGAGTTTAATTTACAGCAGAAGCAGGTTCCTTCACATTACATCACTTTGTGCTGACTTTCTCTGGTACCACTTCTGTGCTTTCTGCTGACTCTGCCAACATAGGAAAGGACAAGAGCAGCAAGCAGCCACAGGACCCTCAATGTATGTGAAGGGACCGAGGAAATCTTTAGGGTTGAGTAGTTCTTCAGGATTATATTCCTGTTACCTGGTCCATCAATTTCTTTTTAAAAGGTTCCATATAAAAAAAAAAACAACTTACCATTTTCAAAGCATATTGAAAGTGACATCAACTCAAAAATCTCTAGTTGTGAGGAGAAGCAAGAGATTTTGAACAGCTGAATTTTAAAATTTTAAAATCCCCGTGTTTACAATTTCAGCAGTAGGAAATATTCCTATAAATGAATGCTTTGCTCTGAGTGATTTTCAATGTTACTTGTGCCGCATTATCAGAATGGCTTTCTCATCAGAATTATGCACCGTTTTGAGTGCTGGGGAAGCGCTAGTGAGTTTTTGCAGCACTTCCCAGGCAGACTGCATCTAGACCTGTGTTTGCCCCTTTTAATACCAAGTCTGGACCTAATTCTTCAGCCTCAGGAAGTGGAGCACCTTAATTAGAAAACAGGGAAGAGAGTTGAAGAGGAGTTAAAGAGTTTATGTTTCAAAGAAATAAACTGAAAATTGAGTATCCATATCAAGGTAGCACTGTATCCGTAGTGAGAACAGTTCAGGAATCTGAATGAGAGGAAATGGAATGAAAATGCTCAATTAGATTACAGCATAAAAATAAACAGATAGTCTGAACCAAATAAAAATACTGACATTTATATTAAAACTGTAAAAGGCTACAAGAATAGTATATGCATTATTGAAATGCCCTAAGATCGTCATGCTTCAAAACCCCACAGATTTACATACTTCTGGAAAATTTATTTAAAATGCACTTTTAAAAGAATAAAGAAGATGACTAAGGTATTTTTGAACCAAGGAGAAATCTTACCTGACACAGGAAAGCACACAGCGTTCATTTGACAGATTACATTTATTTAAATGATAGATAAACTAGAATATTACTGACTTAACTTTTCAAGTTACTGTTGAATCTTGTAACTTTGGAAATCAAAACAATTGGTAGTGATTTTCTTATTGATTTACTCAGAATTATGAATGTTATATTAAGCACATGATTTTTCTAAGATTTATGAAAACTGCAGTAGAGCAATTTGTTCTCAGAGTGTTCTCACCAACTATAAGAGCAAATGAAAGGGAATATAGTAACCACTCAGTGAAGAAAAAAAAAAAATCCCAAACCAAAAAGAAAGCTAAACGATGGTAAACCTATATGTAAAGGAATCAATTTTCCTATTATCTCACAAACACATGCATTTATAAATTTATAGAATCATAGGATAGTTTGGGTTGGAAAGGACCTTTAAA
Organism: Falco cherrug; assembly: GCF_023634085.1. NCBI lineage: Eukaryota > Metazoa > Chordata > Aves > Falconiformes > Falconidae > Falco > Falco cherrug. The sequence goes on from NC_073703.1 coordinate 60,159,709, forward strand.
GGTCAGCTAGTTAAACTCCCCCTACAATGAGCAGGGACAACTTCCACTAGATCAGGTTGCTCAGAGCCCCCGTCCAACCCGACCTTGAGTGTTTCCATCCACCACCTCTGGGCAACCTGTTCCAGTGTTTCAACACCCTCATCATAAAAAATTTCTTCCTTCTATCTAGTCTGAATCTACTCTCTTTTAGTTTAAAAGCATTACCCCTTGTCCTGTCACAACAGGCTCTGCTGAAAAGTCTGTCCTCCATTTTTTTGCAAATTATTTGCAAATTTTTGCCAATTATTTTAAAGCACCTTTATTACTAGCTTTTCTTTGTTCAGATTGTCCAGTGAGGATTGGTAAAGAAATTCACAACACAAGCTATAGTTTACAGCTAACAAAACGAAATTAATCAGATAAGGTAGGCATCTTCCTTTTGGAGAATGGAACCTCAAAACATAACTTTTTGTATTTGAGGGGGTCTCCATCCATTGTTTACTATAGACTTAATCTATGAATGGAAACTATAATAATTCTGCTATATATGGCATATCTTAGTAAAGCCACTTTATCTGCCTATCTAGTCATTAAGTGCCTACCTGGAATTTAAGTGGATACCAGAAACATAAAAACATGTAAAAATAATGATGGATGTTATTTCTTCTAATGTCATTTTCTCTTATTCATTACATGGGGAGACACGGTGACCCTGTAATCACTGAAATACATGCTGAACTTTGCAAATTTCACATGTCAAGCTTAGCTCAAAAGAATTACCAGCATGTAGAAAGTTAACACATACAGGGATGTTCAGACCTATTATCTTAAAAAAAAAGTAATGGTAGCAAGAGTACTACTCTGCATTTTTCTGATGGTTTCTAGGGGTTTTACAGATATGAAATTAATGAAGCCTAACAATAATCTGAGAGATGACATTGCAATTTGTTTGTGGACCTGAGCTGAAAATCTGAGCTGTAAAAATTAAGAATTACTTACAGTGAAAGGCAAAAGCACCTAGAAATTATGTGCTTGTAAGTTTAAGGCCCCTGGTGCTAAGAATGGGATCCAAAACCAGACTGGATGCTCAGGCTCCCCTTAGCAATTCGTGCAGAATAGCTATGCAAAGCACCATTTGGTGAATGGAGAGTGATGCCCAAAGGAAGTCAGGGAAGCCACCTTAGAGGTTATGCAATTAAACCCCTTAGGTCAAAGAGCTGAGCATGGTGGAAAGTCATCTACGGAAACAGAGATGTATCTGTCCAATATCGTCTTTGCCTTTTCTCTTCAGATGGGGAGTATTCAACCTTCTATCTTTTATTTCTGCGAAAGATCCAAACTATAGACAAAAGGCAAGTGTTGCCATTGGAGTTTTCTATTGGAGCTGTGTCACCAGGCGGAAAGGAAGGAAACACATGACTACTAAGAGTGTAAAGAAGAGCCTGACACCATGGTTAGGACACCAGCTGTAAGGGAGGATGCTGAAACAGTGGTCTTCCTATCCATCCTACATTAGACAATTGCTCAAGAAAAGTAAAAGAACCAAAATAATTTACAGCACTGGAACCAGAGCCCAGGGTTCCTTACTCCTAGGGGAATGCCCTGCACAATACAACACAGAGTGATCTGACTGGAGGTTGGTAGGGCTTTTCTGAATATGTTTGTGTCCTGTTTTGTGTATCTATCAGCATTTTTTAGATTTGGCCCTAAGCAATTTGTTGACTCCACATAGCAATTTAATGGCAAAACTAGTACATGCTTCCGTACTGTGACCAACAATTTTAACTCCTGCAGAGCAGTCTTGAAATAAATTTTAAAAGCCTGACACAGATGTCAGCAATTCATGTGACATATAAAGGTGTGGCAAATGCCAGAGAATCTGGTTACCTCTCCTGAGTGAGACAGGGTTTTTTGACAGCTGAGACAAGAATTGATTTTTTTTATTCTTTGGCCACAATGGGTAGCATCTCCCAGTGTAAGGTGGGGAAACCAGGTAAGTATCTGGGCAAGAGTTCTTCCTATATCTGTATTATTGATGTAGGTTTGGCTCAGCTCTGCTGAGGATTATTTGCCACTCACTGCTTGCATCTTATTATATTAATGAATCGTATAGATGCATGACGGGAGAAATTTGGATCTTAGTGGAATTACTGGCAAACATCCCACTGACTAAACAGGAGACTTAGTTGAACCCGGTGAAGACTAAGGACATGGATGGATGGATTCCTGTGGGGTGTTTCTCAGCAAAAATGACCTGCTCCGCAGCCGGCAAGCCTCTAAAACAAGGAAACCATTAGCTATCCATCAACTCTTTAAGTACTCCAGGTAATGCATTTAACTGGAAATAGAAATGAACTGTTACTTTTAGTTTTCAGACAAAGCTAAAATAACACTTTCAGAAAAGTGAAAATACATGTTCTTTTTTAAAGCAAAGAGCAAAATCAACTAGTCAGTTTTCCAAATGCAATCTGTGTGATTAATGTGTCTCAAAATACAGACGTTTCTATAAAATATTAATTACTTCACTTCTGGACTGTATTAAATTACATTTAGCAGTTTTGAAATTCCTTCCATATATTTTCATGAGTAAATAATATTTATTAAATTTTTGATCATGAAACGACTTCCTGTGTAATTTTACTCTTTTTGTTAAAAAATCTGACTTGATTGCCAGGCACAAAAGAAGTCCAAGGAGCTTCCTAGAAGCAGAGATGACATTTGTGAACAGGAATCTGAGGAATGTACTTATTTTTGCTTATAGCTATAGTGTCCAATATTTCAGACACACGAATGTTGAAGAGTTACTGATTTAAAAAAAAATAATTTTGCTTTTTTAACGTGATAGCATCATTGTAGCTTCTCTAATTTAAATGATTTACATAGACAAATCTGTATGGAACTTGTGAATACAGCTCAAATGCTTGATTTACCTCAGAATACCCAAAATGACTGAAATGTGTTTAATTTTCTGTTTTACTAAAAAGAAAAATTCCCCTAATTGCAAAACTAATTTGGTGCCATATTAGTTGTTTGATGTAATAAGGTTTATAGTTCATAAATACATCTGTCACTTAACAAGATTATTTTCTGTTTTCCTTTCAGTCTTGTTAAGATGAAACTTTGTAAAGAAGGATTAGATTATAAGATAACAAAATGGTATAATGATAGCTACTGTTTAACAAACACCATATTTTCTCTTATTCATGCGCTCAAAGATAGAGAGGAGTGCCACACCTCTTCCATGTGCACAACAGACTCACTGTCAGAAGAGGAAGGAGTTGGCAGGCTCATGAATAACGCTAAAGGAGGAGAGCAGCTGTTTAGTAACAAAACCTTCCTAGCAGAGCCTTTCAGCCAGTTGCTGTACCATTTGACGTGGTACTCGTGAGAGCATGTGCACATGCGTATGTAGCTGGAAAGGCAGGAATGTAGAAAAAAAGACCACAGTGAAGCACTGAGTGTCATATTAACTAGGTAAACATGTCGGTTTTGTAAGAGGAAAATATTTTAAGGTTTTAAATACGAAAGAACCACCTGAAAGGAACCTTTCCTCTGGGTCTTTTTAAACTTACTTTTGTCAGCACAGCATAAATACACGAGGTACTCTGCCACTACTTGTTTCTGCAACACCCTGTCAGGTAGGTCATGGCTTTTGGACAGTCAATGGAAATGTTGCCATTCATACCAACCAGATCAAAATTTTACCTTATGACTTTTCTCAGTTTTTCTCAGCTTTACCTATATATCTGTATATCTATATCTATAGATCGATATATATAAAGGATCATGCACTGGAAAAGACAGTATAGAAATTACTGAGGAAGAAACAATGAGAACTAAGAAAATCACCAAGGAAAAAAAAGCACCTGAAAAAAATGGTAAAGAATGACTTTCAGGCACCACACGACATAAATGTCTATGTTGCTTTTTACTGGGACAGTTCCCATAAGCATATATGCACGTAAGTTGCTCGTACTCAGTAGAATAGCTGTCTTGACTGCAGTCTGTGAAGTCTATATATAGAGAATGGGAAGAATAGGCCTGTTATCCTGAATTCATACCACTGGGCAAAAGGAGGGAACTGCATATCTGTTCAAGGCAATTAGCATCTATTATGAAAACATGGCTGCTCTGCATTCTTCACACAGGCTAAAAAGCCACATACACTTCTGGTGAAAAAACAGAACACATGCAGGAACAATAGGTTTCTAGAGGATATATTCCATAGCAGTATTTGTTTGCTTTTGTCCAGGACTCTAAAACAAATTCTTCACACCAAGGATTTAAAAATCCCAAGGTTTTGCTTTTTTTTCTTACAAATTTGGGCTGTTATACTTCACTGCAGAAATTACCTTAAAAAAGAGAGGTGTACAACATAATGTCAAAAACACCATTACATTAATAAATGTAGATTTGCATTTAAATGTGTTCATATGAATCCATTAACTCTTTTTACAATGAAAACAAAAGATCTTTTTCCCGTTTATTGTCGGTATATAATAACTTGGGCTTCTATTTGGCAACACCTTTTAAGACATGTTTGCTCAACTGACTATTTTCATGCAGAAGTGTTTTAACATGTGACTTAGATGTGAAGTATTTGGCATAGGCATATAGAAGCCATTTCTGAGTTACAGCTCAGAATCCAAGTTTTGGGAGTAAGTGTTCTTAATGTTTTGTTAACTTACGATGCTCTCATACAACCTGAATTCTCCTAATGTAGTCTCATCTGACTACATACTAGATTCATACTATTGGGCAAAAGTACGGAACTGTGCATCTACTGAAGGCAGTTAGCACCTATTGGGAAAATAATGGCCGTTCTGTGTTCTTCACACTGAAAAAAAGAGCCACATTCACTTTTGGTGAAAAAAACCCAGAACTTATATGCACAAACAGTAGATTTCCAAATGAGGCATTTCATAGCTGTATTTGTTTGCCTTTGCCCAGGATTCTGATACGTATACAAAACAAAAGCCTACTCAGCCTCTCCAACCTTTAGTGCAAGATCCACCAATCCTTTCCAGCATAATTCTTTCCTAGCTCTCCCTTTACGTCTGGGGAGGGAGAACACAAGGAGGTACAGCCCTACAATTGTAATTTGGCTTGAAAATATTGCAGCCTACAGTCAATTTCTCGGTAGTTGATGAACTTTCTTTATTTCTATTAGATTTCCTATTCAAGATAATTTCTAAATAGTAAAATATCTTTACAAGGACAGTTTCAATAGTAGAAGTCAATATAATCAATGGTGTGATCACTTTCTAATTGTAATCTGTTGGTAAAATGAACATCCCCCTGCTCCTTCACATAGAATTTGTTGCCTTTAATCTCCTCAGATGTTTGTACTTTGGAGGAAACTGCTCTTCTTGTGATATTAAAAAACTGCAGTCTCTGACAACTTTTTATTAGAGAAGGAAAGGTGCTTGCCATTATAAGGAAGACTGCTTTGAAACACAATGCTTAGTACTGTTTCTTTGGAAACTTAATATTTTAGCGTATTTTTCTTGTAACATCTAAACTGTTAGTATTCGATACTACAACAACTTGGCTATTGAAATCACCTTGCTATGTTTGGAATTTGACCAGTAATATTGTAGTTAAATGAAGTGATGTATTATTCATGCTTAGTTAGGTCAGCTGAACACATTTCAGCCTTACCATGTTTGCAATCATCTTGACTAATGTCATAATATTTTCCATCACCTCTCCCAAGGCACATTTAGCACCTTTTTTTCCCCCCTTTCAGAAAAAGAAATTCTCAATTGTAGCTGTTAAAGCAAACAGGCAACTGAAATCCACCCATTTCCTAAAGCTCTGTTATCCCTGAGGCATCTGAAACAAGAACATATTGATACTAATTAGCAGAAAGCAATCAAGAAAACCTTCTTACTCCCAACTCTCTCTGCTCCCCTTACTCCTACAACCAACGTGCCTCTAAACAGAAAAGCCTGAGCTGTCTTGAAAGCACACAGGGAGACATGATGATAGCAAAAGCAAGCCTCCTTTATGGCCTTGACCTCTGTAGTCTTTTCTGGTATCTTTTCCTTGCAGCCCTCTTCTTGTTCACCTATGATAACTGTAATCTCTTCTCGGCAGCCCCCAGTACTTCACTCACTGATTTCAACAAGCAAGCAAGCAACAGAAGAGGTGTTGTTCATAAAAAATCTATCCTCCTCTCCCTTAATCAGATTGACGCCTGCACTGAAATGAGGTGTCATCAGTAGGAACTGGTATTCAAACCTGCGTAGGTTACAGCAGTAGCCTCTGTCGGCTGGAGAGGATGCTGCGGGTATGCCTATGCCTGTTGGAAGCCTCCAGCAACGGGTGCAGGATGCTGTGGGTGCACCAGTGCTCTGATGAAGCCAAGGCTTCTGTGAAGCTGGGCTACAGCAGCCAGGGGTTTGGAGCAGGAGGTAAAACTGACTCATTATAAGTGATAATGAGCCAACAATACCAAACTGAAACAACTGGCTGTTTCCTTCTCTATATTAGGTTCGGCAATAGCTCTCTCCTCAGTGTTTAGGTTTCATTAATATAAAAAAGTGCTAAACTTATTCTGAAAGGGGTTTTTTCTTTTCCTTTTTTTTTTTTTTCTAAACTAAAATATGCAAGGTATCTGGCTAATTTTCTTTTCCAGTTAATTTTTAGAAGTAGAACTGATTCCGTGTCTTTGCACACTGTCTCTTTCCCATGCCCTGTTCAGTCTTTCTGCACTCCTCCGACATTTTCCAGTCTCCAGGAGTCATGGGCTCCACATTGGCAGATGGAACGTAGCACGGCTTAGGAAAAGGCAGGCAGGGAGTCAATGGCACAAAAAGCTGATTTTGTGAACCTGGTAGCTGTCATTTCTGTATTGGAGTGTGATATGGATGTTTTGATCCAACTTAATTCATGAGACAACCTCCTTTGTATGGCAGATTTCAGTTTACTACTCTCGCATGAACAGAATTTTCTGTGCATTGCTAAGGAGTACAGGGGGATAGGAAAAAGTGCTTTCTTGTACAACATGCTCTGCCCAAAGTGCCCTTCAAAACTGCTTTTTTTTACCCCTATGACATGTTTCCAGTATGGAAAAAAGTATGGTTATTGTATTGGGTTTGCGTGGCAAGGTTTCGGTAGCAGGGGCTATGGGGTGGCTTATGTGAGGAGCTGCTGGCAGCTTCCCCCATGGCAATGGAGCCGATGCCAGCCGGCTCCAAGACGGATCCGCCGCTGGCCAAGGCCGAGCCCGTCAGCGACGGTGGCAGCGCCTGGGGGTAACGTATTTCAGAAGGGGGGAAAAACCTGCGCAATAAATCGCAGCTGGAGAGAGGGGTGAGACTGTGTGAGAGCAGCAGCCCTGGCGGCACCCAGGGCAGGAGGAGGCCGGGGGGCTCCAGGCGCCGGAGCAGAGACCCCCCGGCAGCCCGAGGTGCAGCCCCCGGTGCGGCACGCTGTGCCCCCAGCCCACGGAGCCCACGGGGGAGCAGACACCCCCCCGCAGCCCGCGGAGGGCCCCACGCCGGGGCAGGGGGTGCCCGAGGGAGGCTGTGACCCCTTGGAGGAGGTAGAGAAATTGGAAGTGAAGATGAACCTGGGAAGAAGGGAGGAGGCGTAAAGGTGTTTTTAAGTTTTGGGTTTATTTCCCATTATCCCACTATGATTTGTATGCTAATAATTGAAACTAATTTCCCCAAGCTGAGTCTGTTTTGTCTGTGATGGTACTTACTGAGTGATCTCCCTGTCCTTATCATTCACCCATGAACCTTTTGTTAGGTTTTCTCTCTGGTTTGTCTGGTTGAGGAGGGGAGCAATAGAGCAGCTTTGGTGGGCAACTGGTGTCCAGCCAGAGTCAACCCACCACCATGCTGGTCCACAGGAGTGATAAGGATGACAAGAAAGTGATGTGTCAGCATCTGTAAGAAGAAGGCAAAAAAAAATTGTTTAGTGGAGATACTGACCATGCTCAGTTCCTTTTCCTATGGTTTGCCTACATGCTGCCCACTATTAGGCAATATAATCTAAAATAATGGATTTTTTGGGAAGAAAAAAATAAATAAACAAAAACCAACAAAACCCCCTTTGGATGCCTGGTTTTCTTACAGATGTGGACAGAACGATGGTTCTGTCATTCATACTTAACCAAACAATAGTGAAGCCACAGAATAAGAAAAAAGTACATAATTTTGTGTATATATATAAATATTCTTGACACAGAAATCATTACATGTAAAATAATAAGCAAAATTATGATTCTGGTAAACACTGTTGCATATAGCTAACTTGTAAATGAGTGCATTGACATATTCAAATATTTACTTACATTTCAGTTTTCAATAGATAAAATAGCATTCTGCTGCACAAAAGGTCAATAAAAATTTAAGGGAAGAAAAATTTCCATAATTTATTTCCAAAATAATTGACTTCTAGAAACCCAAATGGTGATCTATGGATAATTGATTGTTTATTAATAGCTTTTTGTATTTATGTTAGGTATCCTCAAGACAGAATATTGCAACAAAAAAATGCTTGATCTTGCATAAGCCAGGTTCAGTGCAATCACTGATCATGCTCCTGACATTCCTTTTGAAATGGTAGATCATCCAAATGAGTAAAAAACAGTGAGCAATGCGGTATTAAATTTAAAAATGGATAAAAGATTTGTTTAAAACCCCCACAACCCTGAAATCTGGACCCCCAAACAAGAACCAGGTTGGAGATAAGAGAAAGGTGAAGAAAGGGGAATATTCTACCTTCTATTTGTTGTGTCAGATGTGCTGATGCTCAGGAAACCAGTAATATTGGTGAGCTTTCCCCTTAACACCATGGAATTATGCAGTGATGTGGGTCTCCTAGCAAGTGAATGCATTTATCTAAATGATCCTATTAGAAACCAAACAGGTTTTCCCTAATAATTTGAGATAATGGTGTAAGTATTTATGCTTCTATTTTGCCCTCTCTTCCTGTACACAAATGTTCTTACAGTGCAATGAATTAACATGAGCATAAATAGTAGAACAATTTCAAAGTGTGTGAAGACTTTCTCACAGAGAAGGTGCTGTGACATCGATTCTTAAATTTTATGCAAAACAGTGCCTTTTCCTTAAAGTGAGACAGACCTGGCAGTTTTGTTTAGTGAGAGATGTTGGGGAAGAGGTCTGAAAAGCAGCTTGTGGTAAAATAATATGGGCAGTTTTCATGTTCTAGAACCAAAACCAGCACATTTATTTTTGGTTCAGTACACTGGTACCAATGCTTGCTTTGTACTTCCGAGTGGTATAAAGAAAGCAACGATGGAAGAGCAAAGGCAGTTAAGAAAATGCTGTACCCATGGAAAGTGTGTGCATTACTGATCTGAAATCCCCCAGTTCCAGAGACGTGAGGAAAGTGAGGTGTGAACTTTTCTCTCCTTTGGCCTGGCTTAATGAAAGAGACAGAAAGAGGCTGGGAAGTGGTGGACCGCTGATGCTGATGCTGTTGTTTTCTATTCCTAGGCCCCCTTCCTAAAAGAAAGACAGGCAAACTATCCATTCTTTGTTTGCCTTGCATCGGCTTCTAGATATCAGGAAGGCGCTTACTTTATTTGTGTTTATCATCAGCCCTTGAAGCATGAGGGTATTGCTAAGGGGAAATCTGCTACAGAAAAAAGCTCAAATAACAATAGTCATTACAAATTACAAATGTTGCACATCATTAATGACTTTCGTCTGAGCTTCTCAAGTTTTACTAAAACATTTCTCTGAAATTTCTTTCTGTATAATTAACAAAAATTATTAATAGGATTTCATTATTTTATTTTTATGCCTGCCTTCTCTAAGTTATAATGCTCCCTGTATTCTCCTCAGTTGTGGAAAAGATTTTTTGAAAGATTTCTTATGAAAAATACAAATATTTCTGAACTATTTTAATTACATTTTATGTTAAAAATAGTTTGATCGAGTTGTCATTTATTTTATTGCTTCACCAGTGACATGAAATCTTTAAGTAGCCATATAGCCCTAATTATTATAAGGGCATACAACTACCTGTATGTCTACTGTTTTCTCATGGATTTGAAACTTTCTCACCACTTCCCCTCTGAAACTTTATAAACCTTGCTTGTCTTCTTAAGATACCTCTGAAATGGGCTGCATGTATATCTCTACCCAATAGTTAACACTAAACTGTAAAGCTTATACATTTCATAGAGTCTAGGAAAAACACTGATTCATAAATATGCTTATAACCCTGCTTGCTGGTTTGTTGGCCATAACTCTTGCCTTTCTGTAGCTTTATCCAAAATCAAAGGGTTTAATAAGCTCTGCAAAATCATATCAAGCTGCCTACTCTAGCCTGCCAGATTTTTGCATGCTTCCTAGAAGGCAACAAGCAAATGCAGTTTCTGCACATCAGTTTCCTCTAATTGTTGTGATCTGAACTGAGGAAATCTATATGAAAATCAATTTCTGTCTTTACAGTCTTCCTCCATTATATTAATTTTTTGGGGGAATATTTAAGGTCAAGGAAGAAGAATTAGCTGATCGAATTCTGTCTGGAAACCTGTTCCTTTCTTTCACTGAGGACCGCTTTTGGAAATGATAGTGTGACTGCAGGGGACTAACATCACAGGAAGCTACTCATACCTGTTGCCTTTCATTTGCTCGCTGTGCATCCTTGTGAGGAGAGTACCTCCACCCTCCCAGTAACTAATGGTGTTGCCATCTGCTTCTGACTGAAGCACTCCTTGGCTGTTCTTGCATGCTTTATGTTTGAGCTTGCTGGGAAAGGCTTCCTGCTATTCCCAAGCTCACGTCCTGCTTCATTAAACGTTTTGGGGTTTGGATTTTTTTTACACCTATGTAAGCCTGCTTGCTTTGCTGAATTATTTTTTTTTTTTTTACTCAGATCAGGATCAAAGTAAGTGATACAATCAGTTCCTACCTGAGAGGTCTTCTACATGAAAGGTCTTCTACATGAAGGAACTTTATGAAAATTCATTAATATTAACTGCTTAAGGTAATTAATACCTAAGTGGAGTTTCTGAAGGACACAGATCGCACTCCTTTAAATTTCTATTTTATTAAGGTAAGAAATCTCAAAAGATTTTTTTTTTTCATATGAATAGAAGGTTTTGATTCTGGTAATGTGAAATGGGGCTTTAATACCGCAAGGTAAGTATTTTGAACAAAAAAAAAATAGAAGCAGCTAAAAATCAGGCAATTCAAATTAAAATTAAGTTCTGATTTTAGGCTTGTTAGTTTGCATTTCTTTTTTTTTTTAAAAAAAAAACAAACAACCCACCTACCACATAACCACAAACACTCTTGAGCAGATGCTGTGATTACAGTGTCAAATAATGTTACTTTTCTTCAATGTGGACCTACCTAAGATGAGTATTTCTAGAAATATTCTCCTGTAGGGCAACATCCACACGAGGCCATTTGCTCAAATTTAACATAAAAAAGTTTAGCTATTTAGAATTTTCTCAAAAATTCAAGCTTACAGGCACAGTAATGTGCCTGTAACATTTTATGACACAGTTTATGAATCTTTAGAAAGCATCTGAATTTTTAAGCCTTTTAATTTTCTAATTTTCAGATGTAAAATTTTAAGACGCACATGCAACGTGTAAAACTGCACAGAACGAACCATACTGTGATTAAACACTACGGTTACAAGTAAACCACTCAAAATTTGGACTGCGCCAGGAAGATGGTTGCTAAGTAAAATATTACTTTGTTCCTTTGTACGTACACATGAAAACCACCTTCGGTAATAAAAGCTGTGTAGAACATGCATTTCCGCGTACGCAGAAATAAGGCGTAGGTGCACTGTGCGCACAGGTGCCCTGTTCCCTGCAAGGGACAGAACGGATTAGCACCTGCTTACTCGTTCTTTCCCCGCGTTCAGTGCCTCACCCAGCACCCCCAGGGGAACCCAGCGCCCAAGGCGGCCACACAGCCACCAGCGCCCCACAGGCCACACAGCCACCACAGGCCGCAGGCACAACCCGGGAGGCCTGCGGGACCGGCAGGAGGATTCCAACCTCCCGCCGGCCACCCGCAACATGGCGGCGCATGGGGATGGTGCTGGAAAGCATGTGTGACATTTGGCTGCTCGATGGGGTTCTGAATTGTCAAAGGCAGGCGGCACGGCTGGCGAAGCAGTGCCCTACGGCCCCCTTGCAGGCAGAGGGTACGGCTGTAGGCCGCAGAGCGGGCTCTGCTGCCAGCCCTCGTTTTTTCCGTGATTAAAACCCAAAAGAAGCGCCGTGTTACGGCAGGGCAAGGCCACGCGAAGTTGCGCGGTAGCCCTCTCGCCGGACGCAGTGCGGAGCTGGGCGGCGTCCCGACCGTGTGTCGCTGCCGAGGCAGGACTCGAACTCGCGGTCCTTCAGCCTGCCGGCTCTCTACGCTACTCGCGCAGCCACTGGGGCAGCCTACGCGCGCGTCCGCGCGGGCCGCTAAAGGGAGGGGGGGAGGCGGAGCGGCCCGCGGGCGCGGGCGCGCGCAGCTGGTCGCCGGCCGCGCGCACTCTCCCAGGCTTCCCAGGGATTCCAGCGGCAGCAGGAAGAGGCGCTTCCCCGCGCACGCGCAGCTGGCCGGGCGGGCGCGCGCTGAGCCGCGGCGGCGGGAGGGAGGGGGGAGGGGAGGGAAGCTGCTGAGGTAAAGTTAGGGGGAGAGAGAGACTCCGTCAGCGAAGCGAGAGCCGGGGAAGCTCGGCGGCCGCCATTACTGAGCCGAGAGCGCCGGGGAGGGAACGGAGAGGTGGGACGGGGCTGCGGCGGCCGGGAGCGCTCGGGAGCTGCGGGCCGGAGAGCGGAGAGAGCCCCGCGGGGAGGAAAAGCCGCCGGGGGCGCCGGCGTGGAGAGAGCGTCCCGGGAATGCTGCCGCTCCCGCCGCCGCCGAGGAGCCGGATCCCGACGGCGCGAGGTGAGGGGAGGAATCCGGTCCCGCGGGACCCGGCCCGGCCCGGCGGCCCGGAGCGGGGCGGCCGGCCCGGCAGGCGGAAGGGGAGCGGGGGGAGGAGGAGGCGGCCGGAGCCTGGCGAGCTGGTGCGGCGGCCGCTGGCTGCAGCCAGTTCAAAGGGCTGGGGCTGGCGTGGGGAGAGGGGAGCCAGCCCCCCCTCCCCCTTTCCCCCGCACGGCCCCCTCGGCACCTCCGTGCGAGGGAGGGGAGGCGGGAAGGGCAGGGAGCGGAGTGCCTGGTCCCAGACAGGTGATGAAGGCCTGAGCAATGGGAGGGTCTGAGCCTGCTGTACGAGGCTGCCAGCTGGTCACGGCTCTCCAGGGAGGGAGGAAGGCAGGAAGGGGAGCTTCCCTGCTCCTCTTTTCTTCCTTCCTCATTCCCTTCTTCCCCCTACTCCTTCAGCTTCCTCCCTTCTTCCATTCCTGCTGCCCCCCCCCTTTTCTGTTCTCCTTTCTCTGTACTTCTTTTCCTCCTCGTCGCCCCCTTTACTCATTCTTGTCTTATCTGTTCTTTTCCTTCTCTACTAAATTTGAACAGTTGTCAGTTCCTCTCCTCCTTCCTTTCACCTTCAAATATTGCTCGATATTAAATTTCAGAAAACTTCACTCTCCTAATGATGTGTGTGCATTTCTGTTTTTCCACCAGGTGGATTTTAAGGCTTTGAAATAGGGTAGCCAGTTGCAGTGTTGCAGCTTTCAAGCGTTTTGAATCCCTTCGACCAGCATAACCTTTAGACTCTCTCCACCCAAGGAAAGCACCAGATATACAGATATAATGCCACACTGTTCCAAATTTAGGCCACAAGGACTGTAAACTGCTGTTTTAATTGAAAATAGAAGAAAGACCATTTACTTGTAAAAGGAAGACATACTTGTCACCTTCCCTCCAGAATACACCCCACCCTTCCTCGCTACCCCCCTTTTGCCCTCTCCTGTATCGCTTTTGATAACAGCATGGAATATTTCCTTAATAAGTAGGAGGGAAACGTTTTTAATCTAGACCAAAATAGGCCTGTGGGGGTATGTGTGTATTCTTTAGTTCAGTGTCATGCAGATAACTGGAGGGTTATTTCTTTCTTAATAAAGATCCTTGACAGAAATTTAAAAACTCTACACTGCAGAGTAAAAACAGGAGGGAACAGCGTTTGCTGGTCAATTGGACGTCCATTTTAAACCTGTGCATTGAAGCCAGTTACAGCACTGGTACTTGTATACTTATGTCATAAATGAATGAGGAATTAATAGGCAGCTTTTTTTCCCTTGTGTTGTCTTACCTTCCTGAGATTCTTCAGTATGACAGCTGTTTTCAGCAGTGACATCAGTGGCCAGAGTTAAGTGCTTTCTCAAAAACCGTATATATTTTAAATTTATAGTACATAACTAAAATGAGCATATTAAATGATCCATCCAGGTGCATTTTTACAAGGGTTTATTTTCCTTTGTGCTGCTTTGAAAATCATTTTTAAGGAAGTGCTAAAATTCTCAAAAATCTATTTATAGCACTCTACTGAAACTCAGTGCTACTAGAGCTTGGGAAGTATGATGTAAATACAGTAGTTTTTTGAAGGAGTCTGTGGTACTACAAGTATCAGAAATTGTTTAAGCATTTGTTACATTATCACTAGCTTGTGTTAGTATAACAAGTTGCTTTTAAGCTTGGAACATACTGAGCTTAAGTAGTATGCTTTTCTTTTTTTAAAGTATCCCTATAGAAAGCAGCTGCCAGCATTGTAAAAATGTAAATAATTGCAACCAAATGCCTACCACTCCCTGGTATTGGACTTTATTTTAGCTAAGGTGTTGCATGTGTAACATAATCCAATTAAATACTTTGGGCTGAGACTAAATTGTTTTAAAATGCTATATTTAGCACCAACAGCATCAGAGGCTGCACATGTTTTTGAGGTTAAAGGTAAAACGTGCTTTCCTAAAGCTGTAGGTGTTTCTACGTGTGCAAACTTTGTAGGAGAGAAAAGCACTGATCATAATAATAGATTGTTCTGTATAACTTCCCCTTTGGGACTTGTTATTTGAGTAGATAGCGCAAAAATAATTCCATTCTGTTTAATAGCAATATTAGAAGTATGCTGATGGGATCTTAAGACTTCCAGAAGCATTGCCTTAACAGAAGATAAATCGCGTGTACTGGCGTCCTTCAGGAGTATTTTGTGTAAAACTTCAAAACACTCCACTACTCATAGTAGACTGGTATGTGGCGGTGTGTTCTTAGCGTGTAAGGCATCCTTCAGGAGGACACTCGCAGACCTTCGCTGAAGGAACGGAAGTTTGCGAAGCCGAATATTCTGCGTTGAGTCCCGCCGGCGTAGCTGTGTCCGTGAGCAAACCGAGAACAGTCACGTCGGTGGCCGTGACGCACCTAGGCAGGCAGAGCCCGTGCTGCATTCTCGCCGGGTGATAAGGAAAGAAATGCTCTTCCCGGGAGCTCGCCGTGCCCGTGCTCGGGGACGGTGCGCCGTGCTGGCGCGAGCTGCTGGTCCCAGTCTCGGCCGCTAGGGGGCTTTGTAAGCGTGCCTGTCCCGCGCCGCCCGGCCCGGCCCGGCCCGACCGCGGCGAGCTGCCGGCGGGTCTGTCCCTTTTAACTACATGTTTAAAGTAAATAATGCAGGAGCTGACCTAAGCTGCATGTTGCTTTTGAAGTACTCCACCGTACTCATAGCTATAAGAAAAAGTTTACTTTCGGGTAGTCCTGATAACACGGGGAATTCAGAACTAGGACCGTCAAGATTTTCTCTGTCGTATTTCTTTCTGTCTTAATGGGCGCACAAAACTCTATCGTTTCTTTTTTTTTCTTTTTTTCTTTTCTTTTTTTTTTTTTAATTCCCTGAACATTTTAACCTAAAGGTCAGTGTAAGTGAACTGGAGTATCCTTGTTTTTTTCATCAGTTTTAAAGGTATTATGTTTTACAGATTGTTGGTTGAACCCTCTCATCACTTCCGTATATTGATGGATTTTAACGAAATATTCCAAGAAAAAATGATTTCAGAATTCCTTGGAGGAAAATCTGAACTAATTATAGTCAATTTATTTTGAATTAAAGTTTTAACTGTGCTTCTCTAGTCACCAACACATACTGGAAGCTGAAATAATTAAACTGTTGCTAGTTCTGCACATTACATTTTGTGGTACATTAGAGTTATTTCTTTGACTTTTAGTTGCAATTCCCATGCATCTTTGCAATCCTGCATCAGTTGACATGTAAGTGTAAGAGAAGGCTGTTTGCATTTAAAAAAGTAAGACCAATACCTGCATGCACAATTTTGGAAATTGTGTATGTTGTTGCATCTTGGCATTAATTTAAGTTGGCTAATTTTTATGCAGAATATTTTTTACTGCTTACATATGCCTTTTCACTTGCTCATTTCATAACTTAAAAAAGAAATGAGTAACCAGTGTTCTCATTTTACACAAGTAGAAATTATACATACGGCCTGTACAAGGTCAAAGAACAGACTACTGTTTGAATTAGGTCTCAAAACTTTGGGTGTTGGGTCCTGGGTTCTATACTGCCATGCAAAATAACATTAAAATATCCAGATATGTGGATCAGTGAAATTTGTTAGGTTGCTGCTGCCAGGATGTAAATTTTTGCAGGAAATGTGTTTTAGCTCTTTTTCACTCCTTACCTTGATCCCTTCTTCCTCACCTGCTGCTTCTTTTTTTTACCAGTTCTTTCTTGGGTCCCCTTTGTAAAATTTCTCCCATTGGTTCTTTTGTGTTCTTCCTGAATAACTTTGTAAATAAGCCTGATCAGGTAGTCTTGCACTAAGGAACTTCTGTGAGCACTATACATGTCTTTAGTAGGAGCTTCTCCTGTGCAAAGATATGAATTTATTTTTCTTTTAAACTTGTACTGTTCCCTTTCCTGTTAAAATATTGGCTTTGAACCTAGATGGAGTGCTGTCAAATTCTCGGAAATCTGTAGATACGTAACTTGAGATGCCTAAGCTCAGACTAGTTTAGCACTGATAATTTGAACCTTTGCAGTTTACCTGTTCGTTGTACCTTGATCTTACTTGTATTATAGGTTGCTTTGGGGGTTTTGGTTAGTTTTTTTTTTTTTAACAGCAACAATGATAACAGATGCCCCCTGGAATGCGAGATTCCAGTTAAAGTATGATGTTTTGTTTTGAGTTTAGAAATAGAGTTTAGGCATTGATTTCATTTTTCGTAAAACACTGGCGGTCTTGAGAGTATTGCTACTAATAGGAGGAATTTAGTGAACCTGGTAAGAACTAAAAGCTTTGAACCTCTGTTTTTAACCGCATTTTTGCACTAATTTGTAATGTGAAGTTGGGCAGTCAGGTTTTTTCTCTTTTTTTTAAATAAATGTAAAGAATTATCTAGGCTACATAACTCCTTCAGGTATGGTAGTTGGCTATCATGCTAACCGAATCTGAAATGAACAATGGTTGGGGTAATCCATTCTTATCCTTCATTTACCTAGCATGACTAATCACCATACCACTTAAACTGTGTTGCTTTTCAGTCAGAGTATCACTATTGAAGGCATTTCAAGGCAGTGCCCATTACTGTCTTGTTATTGCCTGATTAAGCATATTTCCCGATGAGCAATCTGAATCTTTTTTTTTTCCTAGTGTTGGCTGGTACTTGCAGTATTTTACCCTTATTTTTATTGTATTTACCTGTATTTATAAGTGAGATTACAGTTACTTAAGATTAGCAGCATTTGTGAAGGGAAGAATATTGGCATGTTAATAATGGAGACAGGACACATGAAGTGGCTAGGACCTCGTCAGACTTTGGTAAAGTTGTTGATAAGATGAAATTGGTATACTATGTATCTGGTTTAGTTTCTAAAAAGGATTTTGATTTGAAGAGAAGATTCCTCATGCTTGTTCCAGTGGAAAGATACCTCTTGGTAAATACTGAATGAGAAGTAACAAATTACATTAAACTACATCAACATCAGATTTTTTACTGGTTCTTGAAATGAAAATGGTTGATTTGTTTTTCTGGTATGTTTTGGGTAGAGCTGTAATTACTGATGTGCTGATAGGTCTTGGAGTTTGGATACCTTATTGAATATTTTCCAATGCCAAGTTTTGGTTCTCAAAAAATGCAGTGAGCGGTGACTTGGTGTAAGAACTTTCTGTGAGCAGTAACCTGAATCCAGAGCTGTAACTTCCTTGGGATCATGGTCTTTGTTTTTTGAGTGTGCTGTGCATTCAAAAGTCATCCTACAAACCATTTCAGTGATATCTAATGTGTTTGAATTTATTTTACGATCCACTGTAGAGGTCACAGTAGCTTTCTCTTGGTGTATTCGTATACCCTGCAAAGCTGACTAGACTGTGATGGCCCTTTTTCTCATGTGTGCTTTTCTTCACTTGGCAAGCTAATTTACAAACATTATCACAAGACTACGGTAATTGAAAATAACCCTTAAAAATACTGGTCTGTAAACTGTTGCATTTAGACAGCATTACAGAGTGAGTAAAGGACTCTGGGAAAACACTGTTACTTTCCCTATTGGCATTATTTGTGGCTGCTTAAATGGTTGTTGGTCATGAGCAATTCTGTAGAGTCTTTCAGACAACATTTCTGCTTTGGCCATTTTAGGTCTGAAGGTGGTAAACATGTGTAGGGTCAGAAAGCAATTTTGGAAAGTATTCAGCATTACGCAGAACTATTTACCTGTAAGTGATTTTCTTGGCTATGGACCCACATACAAGTTCCTGTGCAGCCACAATTTCTAAATGATAAGGTATTAACTATTTTAGTATTTATTAGTTGCTAATAATATGGTATTCTGTGCTAATGTTTAGAATTCTGCTCAGAAGTCATGGGGAGACAAGTATTTGAAAATAGGGCTTTCTCTGGCCTATTAATGCTTCTGGCTCATCTTGTGGTGGCCTGTCTTGGAGCTTTCTCTTGTGGTAGTGTGCATTGCAAAATGGCTGATGTTCCTTCCCCAAGCACTAGATGCATTCTTTCAGGCAGAGAAACTTTTCTAGTGATCTGTCTGCTCTTCCACGTACCCTTCTCCAGACTCCCATAGTTTGTTTCCTCACCTGCAACTATCTGTTCTGCTCGCCTAGCTGTGGACGTAGAGGAGTGCCACAGCTAGGAGGTAAGGGCAGGGAGTTATTTACCTCCTGTGTTCTCTTCCAAGTAATAAGAGTTTAGCTTTGCAGCTGAGCCAGGCTTAGTGTGGGACTGGTAGCCTGCTGCCTAATGATTTTGGCGTTTGGTAACAAGTTGGACTTGAAGTATTATTATGGTATTGGTATATTGCTTATCACTATTGCTGAACCCTTTCTGTTCACAAAGAAAGTTTACTAAAGCTTAGACTTTTTAAATTAGCTGTATTATTCCCAAAGAAAAGTGGAATTACTAAGAGTATCATCATAAGTAACAAAACAAGAAGAAGCTCTGCCATACCTTCTTGATGTGATGTTTAGCACATGCACAGTGTGGTGCTGCACCCTTCTTCAGAGTGACACTTTTCCTTAGTTATGTGGCTTACAAATGCCTCAAGTTCTCTTTCTGCATCTTAATATGTGCTTCACTGGCTTGGCATTCAAAGTCTGGGTTTTGTGTGGGTACAAGCTGAAGAAGTTCCCTGGAAGAGAGGTCCATTTTTGGTTACTTTGTAGCAGCATCCCTGCAGTACAATCATCAACACTTATCAAGGTTATACTAATAATTTGTATCCTAGTTGAGAATTTACAATTTTCAAATATAATTACGCTTTCAATTTCTGATTTGTCATAGTCTGTGAGGCCTTTTAATTAAGAAATGCTGTACTACAGATAAAAGGGTTTTGAGGTAGATTGTACTTTTTCCCACTAATAAAATGTATATACATGTATTTAAGCATACATTAATTTTATATATTTTGTACTTACAGACTATACTTCCTTCAACTTGGAAAGCTATGTTCTAGATGTTTCAGAATTCCAAATTCTTGTGCAAGTGATTAGTGATATGCATAACTCACATCTGTTATCTGAGATACTACGTTTGGGTTTTTTTTCAGAAAAGGCTTCTGCAACCTAGGTATTGTTAAAATACCAAGTTGAACTTGTGAAATCACAGTCACTTAAGAAGAATTGTTCCCTTTCTGTCCCAAGTATTAATAGCTGTGCTTACAGGATTTAAACCCTCTTAAGTTTAGAGGAAGACCAACATGAGTTCTGAGTTCTGTTTATAGGTTTAAATTGAGGAAAACAATCCTCATGCACAGGTGAAGTGTTGTACCTTCTCTGATTGCTGCTGCTGCTTTCATAATTTTGAAAATATTAATGATTCTTACTTTTCATTTTCAGATCCCTCAGGGAAGGACTTACTGAAGGACACTGTTTAAATGTGTGGCATTACTGCAGGAAGATTGCAGCAGGATAATCATCTTGCTTTGCACCTTGTTTTCCTAAGGGTAAGTTGGGACTTTAGGTCTTCATAAACTTGTGTTTAAGGGGGGAAGTGAGTAAGAAAGTACAATATGATACACCTTATTTTCTTTATAACTAAATCTGGAAATCTAAGAGCCTGTAGAGACAAGGTCCTATGGTGTGACTGTAGAAGGTCAGAGATTCTTCCTGCGGTGATGTCATATATTGTCTTCTGTAGTTCTTCAGAAATTTTCTATTTAAATATAGAAATGCTCTATTTTCAATTCAAAGATTGAAATTAGTTGGGGAAATCAAACAACTCTTCCTTTGAATCTGTAACAAAGATGGGGGGGGCAATGAATTGTAGTGTTTTCAATTTGTTATAATGGAATTAGGCAGATTGAAGTAAGATAATTGAACTTACTTTACCATGAATTTCCAGTGTGTAGTGTATGTTTTAAAACAGTATAAAACTATAAAGTACTTTTAAATTAGTGGTATACTGAAAAGAAGAATCTTCCATTTAGGGAGCAATTTGATAATGATTGCATATTAAATGTGTAGCCATTATAACTTCAGGTTTCTACCAGGTTTATTACTTAACATAGATTTCATTCTGTGACTTTGCTTTGTACAATCAGTGCACAGTAGAAACTGTATAAGGAATGGAAAGAAAACCACACTGGTTTTAAATATCTTCAGTAATTCAACTGCCTCTATGGGTGAAATTCTTCCATGTCAGAAATTTTGTGAGAGACTAATGTGTGTGTTTTCCCTGTGTCGGTGTCCCATTTCACCTTTCTCTTTGTACTTACTTACAAATGTATCGATTTGACAAACATTTATTGCTTGAGGAGGATGAACCTTTGTTAAGTGAGGATGTAGAGTATCTGAAAGTATTGATTCTTTCTTATAAACCAGTTGCAAATTGATACTGTCTTCCTGATTAATGAAATAATCCCATGGATGAAGATTTTTGTGTTCTGGTTTAGTCCACACCAAATCTGTATTGTGCTGTGGCAAACAAAACATTTTATAGTGGAAGTGCTGACTAAACTTCTCATTCTAATGGTTTGAATGATGCTACTGTGATAAGCTTTGCTTCAGAAAGAAAATACCAGGTTTATTTGTAGTAATATAAATGCTGTTCATGAAGAATTTACTTTCGCCATGTATTTTTTATTCCCAGAACCATTTTCTGTTACCTCTAAAATCTGTGTTTTAAGGATGTAAAAAACAGTGGAAAGAGTAAAAACCAAAATTTAAAATACAAATTCTTTTTCTGAATGTGTCATTGAGTAAACTGATTTAAACAAAAAAAGAAAATAATTCCTAAAACATGGCATAAACATTTCCATTTTTGTAATACAAAAAATCTGAAGTACAGAAACTAGAATGAGTTTACTTTCCTCGTCATTTTGTAATGAAGTTGAAACTTGTAAAAGAAGATACTTTCCTTGACTATGATTTCTGTAACTGAAAGCTGGTTTTATGTATATATATAAAAAATATATTTTATTTTATACTTTGGTCAATTAATTTCATTACAAATACTGTTAGATAGGTACAATTTCTAGATGTTAGTAAGTTGGAAAGCTCTGTTGACCAGGCAC
Organism: Falco cherrug; assembly: GCF_023634085.1. Taxonomy (NCBI): domain Eukaryota; kingdom Metazoa; phylum Chordata; class Aves; order Falconiformes; family Falconidae; genus Falco; species Falco cherrug. The sequence goes on from NC_073703.1 coordinate 60,181,603, forward strand.
TGATTCTATACAAGGTATTAAAGGTTTCAATATTTTTATCTTGTGTTGCAACTTGTCATGATACAAATATGTCCTGGTTTCAGTTGGGATAGTTTTCTTCCTTATAGGTAGTACAGTGCTGTCTTTTGGCTCTGATGTGAGAACAATGTTGATAGGACGCTGATGTTTTTAGTTGTTGCTGGGTGATGTTTATACTAAGTCAAGGACTTTCTGGTTTCTCGGGCCCTGCCAGTGAGAAGGCTGGAGGGGCATGGGAAACTGGGAGGGGACACAGCCAGGGCAGCTGATCCAAACTAGCCAAAGGGGTATGCCATACCGTATGGCATCATGCTGAGCACATAAACCGGGGGAAGAACAAGGAAGCAGGGGACATCCGGCATTATGGCGTTTTGTTTTCCCAAGTAACCATTACACATGCTGGAGTGCTGCTTCCCTGGAGGTGGCCGAACACCTGCCTGCCCGTGGGAAGTGGTGAATGAATTCTTTGCTTTGCTTACATGTGTGGCTTTTGCTTTACCTATTAAATTGTTCTTATCTGAACCCTTGAGTTTTACATTCCTTTCCGATTCTCTTCCCCATCCCTCTGGGTGAGGGAGGAGTGAGCAGGCGGCTGCGTGGTGCTTGGTTGCTGGCTGGGGTTAAACCATGACAAAATACTACTTTTACTGCTGCATGTCTTCAAACTCAGATATATTTTAGCAGTTGTGAATTAGTTTTACAAGTATTAAAGCAGATTTTGAGAGCTTTTTGGGTGACAGTTTCTACACTATTTATTTTTTTTTAAACAGAAGGAAGGTACTACAGTACCCTTCTCAATAAATTGTTGCTAAGAATGAAAAAATACATAATAAATAATGGTGAAATATGGATATTATAAATTCAGTATGAATGCTTGTTATGCCCTTTCCTTTGTATAAGGGCTATAGTCGTGGTTTAACCCTGGCCGGCAACCAAGCACCACGCAGCCGCCTGCTCACTCCCCCCTCACCCAGAGGGATGGGGAAGAGAATCGGAAAGGAATGTGAAACTCAAGGGTTGAGATAAGAACAGTTTAATAGGTAAAGCAAAAGCCACTCATGCAAGCAAAGCAAAACAAGGAATTCATTCACCACTTCCCACAGGCAGGCAGGTGTTTGGCCATCCCTAGGGAAGCAGGGCTCCAGCACGCCTAACAGTTACTCGGGGAGACAAATGCCATAATGCCGGGTGTCCCCTGCTTCCTTGTTCTTCCCCCAGTTTATGTGCTCAGCATGATGTCATATGGTATGGAATATCCCTTTGGCTAGTTTGGATCAGCTGCCCTGGCTGCGTCCCCTCCCAGTTTCCCATGCCCCTCCAGCCCTCTCACTGCAGGGCCTGAGAAACTGAGAAGTCCTTGATTTAGTATAAACACTACTTAGCAACAACTAAAAACATCAGTGTCCTATCAACATTGTTCTCACACCAAATCCAAAACACAGCACTGCACCAGCTACTAAGAAGAAAATTAACTATCCCAGCTGAAACCAGGACAGCCGTTTACAGGTTTGTTTACATACATTTATGTTGTTACTTTTTTACTCCACAAGTGTAAACCCAAATACATTAAGTACAGTAGTCTGTACCTTTCATTTATAGGGCTATGTGATAGCTGTCTTTTTTTCTAAGAAAATGAGAAGTATTTTTTATTAGAATGTTTTCACGAAATTATAGAACAGTGTAGGTTGGAAGTGACCTCTGAAGGTCATCTTGTCCAACCTTCTGGCTCAAGCAGGGTCACCTAGAGCAGGCTGCTGAGGACCATGCTCTCTGGGTAACCTGTGCCAGTGCTCAGTCACCCTCAGAATATAAAAGTGTTTCCTGATGTTCATATGGCACCTCCTGTGTTTCTGTCTGTGCCCGTTGCCTCTTGTTCTGGCACTGGGCACCTCTGAAAAGAGTCTGGCTCTGTCGTCTTTGTGCGTTTTCTCCAAATATTTGTGCACACTGATGGGATCCCCGCCCCCCAAGCCTTTTCTTCTCCTGGCTAAACAGTCCCAGCTCTGCCAGCCTTTCCTTATATGAGAGATGCTTCAGTCCATTAATCAGTTTAGTGACCCTTTGCTGGACCCTGTCTGGTAGCTCTGTATCTCTTTTATTTTACACTGTGTCCAGTTCTACAGTACATCCGGTGTGGCTTCACCAGTGCTGTGTAGAGGGGAAGGTTCACCCACCTTGACCTGCTGGTAATACTTTGTCTAATGCTGCCCAGGGTACAGTTAGCCTTGTTTGCCACAAGTGTGCATTGCTGGCTCATGTTTAGCTTGCTGCCCACTGGGATCCCCAGGTCTTTTTCTGTAAAACTGCTTTCCAACCAGTTGGTTCCCAGTATATGCTGGTACATGGGTTATTTCTCCCTGGCTGCAGGACATTGCAGTGCACGAGGTTTCCATCAGCCCATGTCTTCAGCCTGTTGAGGTCTCCCTGAAAGGCAGCATGACTCTTCGGTGTATCAGCCAATCCTCCCAGTTCTGTCATTAGCAGATATACAGAGGGCACACTCTGTCCCGTCATCCAACTCATTAATGAAGACGTTGAACAGTGTTGGTCCCAGTGTTGCCCTCTAGAGCACAACCCTGATTAGTAGCCTCCAACTAGATTTCACACCACTGATTGCAGCCTGCAAGGCCCAGCCATTTAATTTTTTATGTTTTCCTTATAATGTAATTGTTTCTAAATCAGTTAATATCTTTCCATTTGCAGTATGTGTGTAGGCAAAGTCTTCTGATTATTAACTGAGTGTTAGTCGTAGTCGTTACACTTGACAACAGGTTCAGTAAAGCCACTGGAACCTTGTAATAATTCTGTGGAAGTTTGAGTGTAGATACAGTTTTTGTTTATGGTTGTTAAAAAGTTTGGTTTTGTCTTTTGTTAAAGATAGAAGGAGTAATACTACATTTGTAATCTTAAAATCTCCGAAATAAGTCTCATTTTTCTATGTCTAGTATCCGTATGGCAATATTTGTATTTTTCTGTAGAATTCAGGTTAGAAACTTCTTAAAAGCAGTTTACTGTTAGTATACAAGTGAAGTAGTTCACTTGTGCAGATAGGTAGTGGCTGAGCCACATTGCCAGCTTCCTGGTTTTACAGCTTCTTTTTTTGAAACCTAAAACCAAACGTAGAAATGCACAGAAAAGGAGTGTTGTTCATGTAGGTAAGCAGGCTATCTAGTGGGAATATGAGACTGAATAGATGTATGTGTATGTGAATATTGGGTTTGGTTTAGTTTTTCTGTTGTATTTATTGTGGAAAATGCTACTGCCTAGTTACCTGTAAGCTGTAAAGGAAAATGGTAATTTGGGATTTTGAGTGTGGTGTTTTTAGTTTGTTTTGTTTTTTTTAGAAGTATGATGATCACCTATCAAAATATGTGATTAACTGTTACTAAACTGTACCTAGAAACTGTTTATTTTAAAACATAAATAGCATTAACATGAATTAATAACGGGTTTAAGACCTCATTTAAAATAGCTGTAAAATTTTCATGTACACAGAAAACAATTTCAGGGTGAGCAAGCAAAATGCTTTAAAAAAACTCTTTTCTCTCATGAATATCAGAAAGAAGTACCTGCAAACTTTAAATTTTTTCTCCTTTTTGTTTTCTTTAGGAAGATGATCCTCCTCATCCTGGTTATCTGAGCTTCTCTCAATGACAAGCTGAAGTAGGAACAACTGAAAGCTCTTTCTGAAGCCCTGGATATACAACTTAAATTTGTAGGAACCTTTCCAGAATGAAAACCACATACAGTTACCTTGATAATTGCAAAAGGATGAGAGAAAAGTTATGATGGCAAAAAACAAAGAGCCACGCCCCCCATCTTATGCTGTTAGTGTTGTTGGACTGTCTGGAACTGAAAAGGATAAAGGTAATTGTGGAGTTGGAAAGTCATGTTTGTGCAATAGATTCGTTCGTTCAAAAGCAGATGAATATTATCCTGAGCATACCTCTGTGCTTAGCACAATTGACTTTGGAGGAAGAGTTGTTAACAATGATCACTTTTTGTACTGGGGTGACGTAACACAAAGCGGTGAGGATGGAATTGAGTGCAGGATTCACGTGATTGAACAGACTGAGTTCATTGATGATCAGACTTTCTTGCCTCATCGGAGTACGAATTTACAACCATATATAAAACGTGCAGCTGCCTCCAAACTGCAGTCAGCAGAAAAACTAATGTACATTTGCACAGATCAGCTAGGCTTGGAGCAAGACTTTGAGCAAAAACAAATGCCTGAAGGGAAACTAAGCATAGATGGGTTTTTATTGTGCATTGACGTAAGCCAAGGATGTAATAGGAAGTTTGATGATCAACTTAAATTTGTGAATAACCTCTATATACAGCTCTCAAAATCTAAAAAACCCATAATAATAGCAGCAACAAAATGTGATGAATGTGTGGATCATTATTTGCGAGAGGTTCAGGCCTTTGCTTCAAATAAGAAGAACCTTGTGGTAGTGGAAACATCAGCGAGATTCAATGTCAATGTTGAAACATGTTTTACTGCACTGGTACAAATGATGGATAAAACTCGTGGTAAACCTAAAATAATCCCCTATCTGGATGCCTATAAAACTCAAAGACAGCTAGTTGTTACAGCAACGGACAAGTTTGAAAAACTTGTCCAAACTGTGAGAGACTATCATGCAACTTGGAAAACTGTTAGTAATAAACTGAAAAACCACCCTGATTATGAAGAGTACATAAATTTGGAAGGAACAAAAAAGGCCAAAAATACATTTTCAAAACACATAGAGCAGCTTAAACAGGAACATATTCGAAAAAGAAAAGAAGAATACATTAATGCATTGCCAAGAGCTCTTAATACTCTTCTGTCAAATCTTGATGAGATTGAACACTTGAGCTGGTCAGAAGCCTTGAAGTTAATGGAGAAAAGGCCCGACTTCCAGTCCTGTTTTGTAGTGCTTGAAAAAACACCCTGGGATGAAACTGACCATATAGATAAAGTGAATGACAGAAGAATTCCATTTGACCTTCTTACTACGCTAGAGGCAGAAAAAGTTTATCAAAACCATGTGCAGCATCTTATATCTGAAAAAAGGAGGGTTGAAATGAAGGAGAAATTCAAAAAAACTCTTGAGAAAATCCAGTTCATTTCACCTGGACAGCCATGGGAAGAAGTTATATGTTTTGTGGTGGAGGACGAAGCATTCAAATACATCACTGATGCAGATAGTAAGGAAGTGTATGGTAGGCATCAGAGGGAGATTGTTGAAAAAGCCAAAGAGGAGTTTCAGGAAATGCTTTTTGAACATTCAGAGCTGTTTTATGACCTGGATCTTAATGCAACACCAAGTTCAGATAAAATGAGTGAAATTCACGCTGTTCTGAGTGAAGAACCTAGATACAAAGCTTTACAGAAACTTGCACCTGACAGAGAATCTCTTCTGCTTAAACACATAGGGTTTGTTTATCACCCAACTAAAGAAACTTGTCTTAGTGGCCAAAATTGCACAGACATTAAAGTAGAGCAGTTACTTGCCAACAGTCTTCTGCAACTAGACCATGGCCGCTCAAATTTATACCATGATAGTGCCAACATTGATAAAGTCAATCTTTTCATTTTGGGCAAAGATGGCCTTGCACAAGAATTGGCAAATGAAATTCGGACACAGTCCACTGATGATGAATATGCATTAGATGGAAAAATATATGAACTAGATCTTAGGCCAGTTGATGCAAAATCCCCATACCTGTTGACTCAGTTGTGGACCTCAACCTTCAAACCACATGGTTGTTTTTGTGTGTTTAACTCTATTGAATCGCTGAATTATATTGGGGAGTGCATTGCAAAAATAAGGGCTGAAGCATCTCAGATAAGGAGAGACAAGTATATGGCTAATCTTCCATTTACGTTAATACTGGCGAACCAGAGGGACAGTGTTAGCAAGAATCTGCCTATACTGAGACATCAGGGACAGCAATTGGCCAACAAATTACAGTGTCCCTTTGTAGATGTACCTGCTGGTACATATCCACGCAAATTTAATGAGACCCAAATAAAACAAGCTCTGAGGGGAGTACTAGAAGCAGTTAAACACAACTTTGATGTTGTAAGTCCAGTTCCTACCATTAAAGATCTGTCAGAAGCTGACTTAAGAATTGTCATGTGTGCCATGTGTGGTGATCCGTTTAGTGTGGATCTTATTCTTTCACCCTTCCTTGACTCTCACTCCTGTAGTGCTGCTCAGGCTGGCCAGAATAATTCTTTGATGCTTGATAAAATAATAGGTGAAAAGAGGCGTCGAATACAGATAACTATATTATCATATCATTCTTCAATTGGGGTAAGGAAAGATGAACTTGTTCATGGATATATACTGGTTTATTCTGCGAAGCGGAAGGCGTCCATGGGAATGCTTCGAGCATTTCTTTCTGAAGTTCAGGATACGATTCCTGTCCAGTTAGTGGCTGTTACTGATAGCCAGGCAGACTTCTTTGAGAATGAAGCAATCAAGGAACTTATGACTGAAGGGGAACACATAGCAACAGAGATTACTGCTAAGTTTACAGCTTTATATTCATTATCTCAGTATCATCGTCAAACCGAAGTTTTCACATTGTTCTTCAGTGATGTATTAGAGAAGAAAAACATGATTGAAAGTTCTTACATGTCAGACAGCACAAGGGAAACAACACATACAAGTGAAGATGTTTTTCCAAGATCTCCCAGAGGAAGTTCCCTTGACTATAATTATCCAGATTCAGAGGATGATACTGAAGGACCACCACCTTACAGTCCAATTGGTGATGACGTAAGGTTACTCCCAGCACCTAGTGACCGTTCAAAGTACCGACTGGATTTGGAAGGAAACGAGTATCCTATTCACAGTACACCGCTCAATTGTCATGACCATGAACGCAACCATAAAGTGCCTCCTCCAATAAAACCGAAACCACTTGTTCCAAGAACAAATGTGAAAAAACTGGATCCTAACCTCCTGAAAACAATTGAGGCAGGTATTGGCAAAAATCCCAGGAAACAACCTTCTCGAGTGCCTCCGGTACCACCAGAAGATATAGACCAGTCTGATAACTATGCTGAACCTATTGACACTATTTTCAAACATAAAGGCTTTGCAGATGATATCTATGCGGTTCCAGATGATAGTCAGAATCGTATTATTAAAGTTCGAAACTCAATTGTTATAAATACCCAAAGTGAGGAAGAAAATGGGTTTTCTGACAGAATATCCAAAAGTCATGGGGAAAGAAGGCCATCAAAATACAAATATAAATCCAAGACTCTGTTCAGCAAAGCTAAATCTTACTATAGGAGAACACATTCGGATGCGAGTGATGATGAGGCTTTCACCACCTCTAAAACTAAAAGAAAAGGAAGACATCGTGGAAGTGAAGAAGATCCACTTCTTTCACCTGTTGAAACATGGAAGGGTGGCATAGATAACCCTGCTATTACGTCGGATCAAGAATTGGATGATAAAAAAATGAAAAAGAAAACCCACAAAGTAAAAGAAGATAAGAAAGTAAGTCAATTGATTTAAATTTTATTTACAACTTCTGGTGCATTGTAAGAAGGGAAGAATCAAAATATGCAGGAGTTGCATCCTATTTTGAAATGGGTGCTTTAAAATTTTGATGTAGCAGTGTTTGATTTTTGTCCAATTTTCCACTTAACTTGCTCAGAACTGGCAAAGCTGAGGGAATGAGATGGTTTGTGTATCTAATCAGCTGTTCAGTAAGTTTCAGTTCTTTTCACCTCTGTATGTAGGTATGCAGTCTCCCTTCCATATGAGTAGAGTGGAGACAGAATTTGTTCCACAGAGCCTTTTTTTTGTTAATCATAACATTATTATTATTTTTAATTTTAAAAAAGCTCCTTTATGAGTTCTTGGGTAGAACTGGTTCTTTCAGTTCTTGCAGTTCTGGCTGTTGGAATGAAGTTTAGGGCTGGTGAATGAAAGGGGTGGTTTCTTTTTAATTCTCAGTTGTCTACCTGAAACTCTAAAACAAGAGCAAGAAAAGGAAACTGTATAGTGGTTTTACTGACTGCTGCATTTTCCTAGTGTGAGCAAGCAAGTAATCAAGTTGAAAGCTGTGCTACCTGTACAATTCTCTATTACAAAATAGAAGGGAACAAAACGCCTGCCCAGTGTGGGTCTCTAAATAATAATGTGACATTCCACTTGAAAAATGTCTGCATTTTATTTTGATCTTTATGCTTGATAGTTACTTATTTTTTTGATCTACTGTTTTAAAAAAAAATTATGTCAAGGTAGTGTTGTGGTGTAGATTCTAGATGTATACGCTTTTCTACCCTAAAATTAAAATTTAAACTATAATCATTGTCTTGCGTATAGGTTTTGTTTAATATTAAATCAGAAGCATTCCTGGTTAGGTAGATATTTTCTTTCTTGTCTCAAAATAAGTCAACCTTTTTAATATGATCTTTCATAGCATTTTAAAAATGTCCCTTTTAGCTTAAGTCTGACGGTACTTGAGTAGCATTTAGAAATAAGTTTTGTTCAAGTAGAGCATAGTTAAATTTTAGTAATGGATTAAATTCTGAATTGCATTTCCTAGTATGCAGCTGTGATTTGAATTACACATGGCTGATTTCAAGGGCACTAAATTTTCTTAAGGCTTACTCATAAGCATAGATAATGATGTCTTGTGGGTATATAATCATATGGTTAAAAATACTTTGAAGTTATTCTTTTTGGGAAAGTTAAATGTTTTTTAAAACAGTAATTTATATGCTTTTGATTGAAATAATCTTGCCACATAGAAATTGAAATGTAGTATTCATAATCCTACTGTTTCAGCTGTGTTAAGTTGACAGAAAGCTCCTCCGAGTTGGATATTTACACTTAAACTGTGTAGACTTGGTATAGTGGAGTCTTTTATTCCTGGCATTGTGTCAGGAAACCCCCTGATATCCAAAGCCTCCACTTTTGGCTTTGGCCTGTTGAGAGGCAGCCTGACTTGGAAGTTTCAGGCTATTTGAATTTTTATAGTGGTTAAGACTCTTGAAGAGTACAAAAAGCTGTTTCAAATTTTCTTTAACATACCTCTTGGTGGTGTTGTGTTGGTTTTTTATACTGTTCTTTACTTGCAAGTTGTGGTCCAGGGCTGATACTTTGAAATTAGTCAGAGAAAACTTTTAATAGTAAAGTGATGATGGAGAAAGCAAATTTAACTTGATAGCTAAAATGTTTGCAAGCATTCAAAATATGAGTACTTAATGTTTGATAAGTAGTGACTTCTATATGTGTTGAATTTCGTTATGTTGAAGTGAGCGTAGTTCCAGTTTTGTGATGAGTCATTCTAGTCCGTAATATACTCCTTTTGGTGTTTAACTGTTGATTATTTTTTTCTTTTCCAAGAGAGATGCAGTTTTACTAGTTTTGGAACTTATTCACTGTGTTTTCCTGTGTTCTTCTAGATGAGCAGCTAGCAGTCTTTAATTGCAAAACCTCAAAACTTAGTCATATTGTATTTTCCTTGTTCAGTGTTTTTTAGTCTATGTGAGGGATGTTAGTGCCCCACTGTTTACAGATTACTTGCTGGTTTTTTTGAGAAATTTGACCCCCTGGATGTGAAAGAGATAAGTAAAACATTTGTAGTCCTTTCTGAATATTTCTTAAAGCTCTTACTGATACTTTTTCTAAATTGTTCAGTTGTATGTAAAGGGAACATCAGATGCACATGTAGCTACTCTTGGTATAATTACAGTGATTCTGAAATATAGAAATCTTACAAACAAAACGAATTTGTTTGGAAAAACTCAACTTTTGAAGTCAGAGGTCCTCACTATCTCTGTCAAAGATTATGACTTGATTTGTTTTTTAATGATTTTTTTTTTTAAATCAGCTTCGTAGTATGCTGTTGCTTTTTAAAGCCCGAATAGGATATGTAACATTCTTGATACTCCTTTCCTCTTTGTTGATTTGAGGGTTTTGAGATCCCATGTGCTGGGTGAGTTTCTTGTACAGTATTGCAGAAAGCTCCTATGCAGTCATTTATGGGCTTTGCACGTTTTTTCAGTTACACAAAGCAAATTTCATTTGAAGACATAATTTGCCTATGCAAATTTTTACATTTAGAATTTTTTTAAAAAATCACGTTGGGGGGCATTGGTTTGTTTTGGATTATTTGGGTTTGGCTTTCTCCCCCCCCCCCCCCCCCCCCCCCCCCCCCCCCATTACTTTTAAAGTTACACACAATGAAAGTTTCTTAAAGTGCTATTTACTTTCGTCTTGGAGGTTCTGGAAAATGTTTTAAAGTCAGGGCCAGAATAAGAAAACGTTTAAAGATAATGTGTTTCGAGAAAGAGACATGACCTTGCTGAAGGATGCTTATTCTGTCCTGATGCTTCCAGGTTCCAGTCTCCCAACTTACTAGATGAAATCATATAAAGGTATGGGCACTAGGACAGATACAGTCATAGGATTCAGGTAGAAATTGAAGGGAAGAATGCAAGAGCTGGGTGGGTAGGAAGGAGGAATGGAGTTTTGGTGAACTACAGAATAGGAAAAATAAGAGTTCCTTTTTACAGCCTTGAAATTAGCAGCCATAGTTTGACTGATCTGCTAACACATGTACCAAACTTCTAAAAAATCTGTTGTGATACATGTTATTAAAAGCAGAAGTGAATAGTCAGAATTGTGCTACTTGTTGCTATTCAGAAGCATAAATTCAGATGTTTTACTGTGGATAGTATAGCCATGACAAATCTGTGGTGAGCAGGTAATGTTACTTGCAAGGGCCTTTAACATTGCTTACTACCAGAGGAAATTAAACAATCTAAAACTGAGATCAGTTCAGTAAATGTGCTTTGGTCTGAATTATTTGCCCGCTGTTGTTGTCCGTAACACCATGTTTGTTTCCTCAGATCTTGTTTCTGTATACTCGTAGTGAGAACTGGAAAAACCATCCTTGTGCTCTGTTTTCAGTTATCACAGAAATAATTCCTATGAAAACTTCTATTCCTCGTTCTCACTGTTCTGTAAAACTCATCCAGAACTTCAGTTTCCTCCGTATTGGTGAGGAATCTTCTAGCAGCTTCCAGTTTTCACCTTTCCTTGTGGTAACCTTTCTCCTGAAATGTTTTCTTCTGTTGTTATGTCTCTGACCTCCAAAGAGGTAATGAGAATATGACTGCTACTTGACCCAAGTTTTAGAAGATTAAAAATGGTTTTGTAATTCCCTCTGAACTTATGTTTTTGAATGAACATGGATGAACCTGTGTAGAATATTGCAAAGAATGTCATAGCAGTGCATTACAAAATCTTAATGTTTATTGATCTGTACTAGAAATTACTGACACAACTGTGTGATCGCACCAAACTTTTTCGTAGCTGCAGTTATTGTCACTTAGTAACCACTGGCCTATTCTTGTCCTTGATAATTTGCAGCTAATGACTTCCTGCCATCTAGTACAGGTGGTTTATAGTACATGTGTATTATAGTACATGTACATTATAGTATGTGCTATATGACATTCCAGTACATGATTTTTCCCTTAGCCTATGACTTTGTCCTTTTTGTTGTTGAATATCATCTTGTTTCTGTTACTCCAGCTGTTGTGGTAGTTTCCTATATGCCACCATTAAATGCCTTCCTAAAGGCTAGATTGGTAAACCCAACTGATTGTTGTAGTTTCTTTGCCTCTAGAAAAGAACATGTTTCCAACAAAGAAGGTTGAATCTGTCTAACATAGTCTAACTTGTGATGTGTCCACCTGTATCCTATTTCATGTTATTACCGTGTTTCTAAATGTTCTGAAATATTTATTGTATGGCCTTGCATGTGCTGTTAACAAGTGGATTGTTAAACTTTTTCTGGTAGGGAAGTAGATGAAGAAAACTGGAGAGAAGGAGAGAAAAGAAAGCAGACTGCCCTCAGTCATAGGACGTTTTAACCAAGTTATGTGGAGTTGTTTGTGCACACTGTGCATGTTGTGTGCCAATATTTGTTAAGATATGATGTGCTCTCCCCCCCCCCCCGGAACTTTTTCTGTAGAAGTTTCTCTTATGAAAAAGCGCCTAGTCCAGTCCTTTCCGCTGTTACTATGCGAAGTATCTCTCAGATTAAATATGTTTTCCAGAGTGAAGTCTCCCCTGTATCAACACGCTTTCTATGTTTGATTGTTTCCTTACCGTTGTGCAAACTTGGAAGAACTAAGCACAGAGTACTATGTTCACATGCAACTTTACCCCTGTTGTTTCTGCTTTACAAAGTTAGACCTCTCCAGCTGAACTGTGTGCTCATTCATCTCCATGTCTTTTTTTCAAAAATTGCAGGTGGGAGCTACACAACTACAGGTAGATGCTTATCTCAATTAGAATCTTTATTGCTGTAATATTAAGGTCTAATACAGGACATTATTGTGTGTTGATACCCACCAGACTCTTTAAAAGCAGCAGCCTTAGTTTTTGATTTAGTTAACTCGATGAGTTTGGAGATATGGAACATCAGAGAAAATGCAGAAAATTTCAGGACATGAAAGGGCAGTGAACATTCCTAGAGGATAAGGATCCTGCTGGAGGAAGTCTTCTTACACCTCAGACAGGAGGATCCTCTTCATGTGTGTGCATTAACCATAAAGCTGCAACGGTCATGCAGTTTATGCCTTGATACAAGGCACAAACCACAGTGCTCCTTGGCTTTTCGTTGTTCTCACCATGTTTTAGTCGTGTAAACAAGCTTCATGGAAATATTTTAAAATTATTTATCCATTATTATTGATCTTCTATTATTATTACTTTTGTTGTATATATAATAATTGCAAGTTATTTTTGACCCTTGTCTTAGTAATTCCCTGTATAGCAGGAAGCCTGCCTGATCCAGGAACTTGTAGCTATTCCATGCAGATACAAATAATAACCTTATTAATCTTTACTATGGAATTGATGAGTATTAAAAAATTACCCATTTAATTTAGAGCTGTTATCTTTGTGAACACTTTGAGATATGTTGAGTATCTACGCTGTGTTTTTTCCCCCTCTTATAAAATATAGTTCATTTAGTTTTTATCTTCCCCAGCATATAAAGAAATGCAAATATCCTGAATATATTTCTGCAAAGAGAAAGGCAGAGCCTCATCTTGAAATAAATTCTGCAGGCTTCTTGCCTTGTTATGGAAAACATTTTGTAAAAGGATGAATAAGATTAGTATGAGTATCTTTCATTTATTTGTGTGGAAGAAATTATTTGGAGTACTTTTGAAACAAGTAGTAACTACAGAGATCTTGTAAACAATATAGTAAATTAACTGACCAGTGATAATGCCATTGTTAAAAGTTATTAAATCTGAAAAAGTTTCACTATTTTTGTTTGTTGACCAATAGTCAATAATTTTATTATTCAAAGTCTGATCACTTTTTTTTGTTGTTACTTTTTTTTGTTGTTGTTGTTGTGACTGGAGTTTCCACCTTTGGTGTTCAATTAAATCTGAAAAACGGTATTTTAAAACATTAAGCCTTGTAATCTTGTTTGCAAACATTTGTTGTTTCCAAAGAAGATTGTGAATTACATTCTTTCTATTTTCCTTTATACCAAGATGATTGTAAGATGCCTTTTAATTTACATTAACCTGAAAACTTGTCGCAGTATTTTAGCAAGAAAAATCCACTAGCACCTAGAAGGATTTTTTCACATGTCTTACACTGACTTGTTTTAGAACACCATAGTTGTAGTACAGGTTTGACATCTATTTTTCTATGCTGAAACTTGTTTCCTCTCATTATAATTTCAAAACTATATGAAATTTTGTGTTGCAGCTATTACTGAAATAGTGTCAGGAGCTGTATAGCCCGTGTGTGTTGATCTCAGTTTTAATAAAACTGTGGTAAACACGTGAGAAATGGGAGATCAACTTAGATTTTTATTCAGCTGTTCTAGTGTCAGTTCAGTGGTTGATTTAGCAAAGTACTGTCTACTTCAGACTGGAATGTGCAGTGATTATTTTTTTTTTTTCTTCTGAGGAGTATAGGAAATATCAAAATCTGTACTTTCAGGTTTCATCTGTTCAAATTTAACACTTTTAAAATGCATGTTTGGAGCCATATGCCTTCTTGAGCCTCCATAGTTTAAAACTTAGTATAACAAGCTGTAACTCTAAAAATGGCAGAAGGCAGGAGGGGAAGAAAGACAGAGCATGTCGGGGACTATCTTCTGCATTATTCATGTTGTATAGTTTCTGACGAGCTAGCCATGGATTAGAGATTACAAATACTTTATTGAGCCTATAAAATGAATGCTGTTCATACTGTGTCATTTTATGAAGTATTTTAATAGTCCTGAAAATATTGACTTTGCCCTCTATGACCTAGGGCTGACTACAAATGAAGCAGACAGAAAATATTCTTTGTTTTAAAAGTAGTAGTGAAATGTGTGGGAGGTAGAGAAGTGGCTGAATTTCCCATTTGATAAATTATGGTGGTAGTTCCGATGGGATGGAGGTGGGGGGGGGGGGGGGGGGGGGGAAAGAAGGGAGCCCATCTTGAGCAGAGAGGACTTGCTAGAGTAAGCAGTCCATCAATAAAGGGGGTTGATAGCTAGGTTTAGGCAGTTTTTCAGTTTTCTAAGTTAATTTTGAAAGGTTGTATTTAAGTGCATTGTACTCTCAAGACTCACAGACAATGAGTGGTGCCTAGCTAGTTCCCTGGCACCTACAGTCAAGAGGGTTAATCTTGAGTATGCCTCAAATCCACATTTTCAGTTTGATGCTTTTTTAAAAATAATATTTCTAGTTTTGAAATCAAGAATTGTATACTGTGCTGTGTTAGAATACATGTTTTCTTGTTTACCTTGTCTTTTATTGAGAGGACTTCAGGTAATCTTTTGCAACATGTATTTCAGTGATCAAACTACTGTAATTAATATTTCAGGTAAATGCCTTTGGTATCAGTGACTCAAGACAAGTTTGCGATTCTCAGAGTTAAAGTGCTTTCCTGCCAAAATATGTAAGGATCAGCTGGAGGTTTGGCGTTGACCTCTGTTAGGGTATGAAGAGAAGTTGTCTTTGGCAAGACAAGTACTTTCACAAGTAGTGAAACCCATGCTGGAAAGCTCAACATTAGTGCAGCAATCAATTATTTAAAAAAACCCCAAACCAACAGATTTATATGAAAACTAAGGATTTCAGCTTTATGGTGTTGGACTTGTATTTTAATTACTAACATGAAACAGTGGTATATGAAACAATGAGCTTTTTGCTAGGATAAGCTAACAAAACCTTTCTAGAATAAGCTAACAATAACTTGGTGCCTATTAGTCCTTTTTTATTATGATGTATAAAAAGCATACAAAAATGTCTTGGACTGTGCCTAGGTTAGTGCTCTTTGTATGCAGTATTAGGGGACTGCTGTATTGTGGGGAGTGGGTCTATTGGGCAGAACTATTGAACTGAAAATACCGGTGGCAAATTCATAATCTCTCCATCAAAATCTAGGAATTTAGAAATAATTCACTTTTTTTTCAGGTGTTGTTTAAATGAACAATTTAATGTTTAACAGTATTTTTGTTTGATATTGTTTCATTAGAAAACTTCTAAAAGTTAATTTTACCCAGAAAAAAATATGATGGTCATTATGTTGACTAGTAGATTTTAAAGTTCAATGCTATGACTGATGGATCAGAAAAGCTGTTATTTTCTCAGGGTGGGGAACACAGATGAAAAAAAAGCTTTCACTTAAGCTTATTTTTCTTAGAAATAAGACTTGTATCTTTTCCTAAAGTCAGCTGATCTTTTGACAGAGATCAGGCTTTTTGCACAGTGACATGGCTTTACTTTCAGAACAAGTTTTTTACCTGAGAAGTCTACAACTAAGGAAAGTGTGGAAGTCTCAAATCAGGAAATAACATGGTGTTTTTTTAATACCTTAAAGTTTTGTTGTTAATTTGCAGATGTTTTGGTGTTTGGTTGGTTGGTTTTTTTTGGTGAAGATTGTGTAGATAGGATTATTTGCAGGAAGATTTGATTTGCACTGTCACTGGAGAGTTTGCCTACTCACATGCCCCAAAAGAAAGGGAAATCATGAGTAAGGTATTTAAATAAATATTGGATGGGAGGGAGACAAAATATGTAACGGGAAATAACTGATAAAATTATCATTGTAACTTTGCAATGTGAAATCATAATTTCACGCTTGTGGGGTAGCCCTGCAATGATCACCTCTTCTCCTGCCTTACATTTGGATCAGTTTGAAAAGGACTTCAGGGTCTGGTTTTTTTGCTTTATCCTTTTATTCTTTATTATTTTTTAAATTCTGTAGACAAATTCTTGCTTTCCAAATTGGAGAGTAAACTGTTTCAGCAGACAACTCATCTAAGAAACCTTTCTGCTTTTTTGAGTGTATGTCATACTTGATATGTCAGTTCCTTACAACCATTCTTGTAAACACAGGACAACTATTAGAAGAAAACATTATTTATTCTGGCTTTGCAGACATATTTGATATTTCATACTATGTCCAGGTATTCTATGCAGTAATAATATCCATTAGTATCATAATTGTCATAAAAATTCTGTAAAATCCTAGTTTATTATTCTATTAACTGGATTGCTTTCCAATCACACCAACAAAATCTGTTTATATTTAATTATTTTATGCTAATATCTTGTCTTAGAAAAAGACTGTGTGTCTCTGATTATCTGCTGGGTCTGAAATACACAGTCTGAATGTAGATCCATTTATTCTAAGATGGTGTGGATGTGCACTGAATACCTTGGGGGAAAAAAACAACACTTTTTCATTGTTCTAATGTATGTCTCTCTAAAATGATATTTTCATTTAACATTTGACAAAGATGTTTTCACTGAGTGTTACAGGTTCTTTAGCTTCAGCTTGGCCCTTCCAGCTGCTGCTTATCTGAACTGGTGTTGCCTCTAAATAAATACAATTTTGCCACTAAAGAGAAAATGGCTGATGAACTAGGTTGGGTGCTTGGGACATCAAAGCAGGGACTGTTGCAGTGAGTAGGAGAGAAGAAAAAGAAAAAGCTGTTTCTAATCTGAAGGCATATACTAGTGGAAGCATAGATATCTTAGTCAAGATGAATAAAAGTGACCCAAGGAGCTGACAGTTGAAAAGAATGCTTTCAGATATAGTCTGCTTTAGTCATGAAGGTTTATCCTAAAGTTTTATCCTAAGCTTTTTTCTAAACTTTTAAGTAAAATTTTCATTAAATTTAAATTTTCAGTTAACGTAAAACTTTGAGAATTGAATTGCTGGAAAACAATTTCTTTCTAATGTTTTGGAGAATGCTCTAGTAAATATTCCTTCCTTCTAAGCTGTAAGTGCCAAACCTTTTCTAGAAATCCCAAATTTGAAAGATACGCAATATTTTTTTTTTGCTACCCTTCTGTTACTGGGGCCGGTCACAGGTACTCTGCTGCTGATTGTCTTACAAAGAGACATTCCACATAAAAGGTTTCACCTGTGTATTATATTATTGAAAGGCTTTGATTAACAGAGTTGTTTCTTTATCAAATGTTGGAGAAGTTCCACAGGTGCTGTAGGGTGATGGTTGGAGAAATGTTCTTTAGGCTGTAGTTTCCACTTTCCCTCCAACTTCAGCTCATTAATTCTCAGTGGGCAAGATAATAATGAAATATGTACCTTACTGAATTGAAATTTGAGGTAGTCAGTAAGCAGTGATTGAGCAAATTTGATGGTGGTTAACTGTTAACTTTTTTTTTTTTACACAAAGTGATTGAAATTCAAGACTCTTCTAGATGTAAAATGCAGAAACAAGACATTTTGTCTTAATAGTTAATTGAGGTGTAGTCTTATTATACATTTTAACATTCTCAAAACCTTAAATTGTAATTTGGCTGTTGTTGTGCTTTTTGTTTTTCTTTTATACTATTGGATGTTGACTGAAGAGCTTTTATATGAAAATGTAACTTCTTTTAACTAACTTCTCTACTGTATATAAACTGTAGGTAAAATGCTGAAAGGGTGGTCAGGCATTGGAACAGGCCGCCCAGGGATGTGGCAGAATCACGTGTTCAAAGTGTTCAAAAAACATGTAGCTGCAGTGCTCAGGGACACGGTTTAGTGGTGGACTTGGCAGTCCTGGGTTAATGGTTGGACTTGATCTTAAAGGTCTGTTCCAGCCTAAATGGTTCTATGATTTTAATGGTGATGTTCATTCAGTTTCCATATTCAGTTGCCAATATACAGCCAATTGATTGACCATTGAATATGGCTATCTCTGAATATTTTCATTAACAGTCAAGAGATGAAACATGGTATCCAATGCAGTATATTGCAGTTCTTGTAATTGTTCAAGGGTGGTTTATCAGTTGAACTGATAAAAGCCCCTCTCCAAGCAAGAAAATTCCACGTGAAACTCATTGTCTTACTAGATTCAATTGGGTGCGGACTTCCTTTTGGCTCAAGATCTTGTGCCTGTAACAAAGCAATCATGCTTTATAGGAGTGCCTGCAACTCTAAGATTGATTACTATATGCTCTGCATCATCATGTTTCTATTCTAGCATAGTTACACTATAAAGGTTATTTAGTGTCTTTAATGAGATGCATACAGAAAACCCTTTTTTGTTTTGTTTTGATATGACACTCAGTCCTGTCCTAAAGATTTCTGTGGAGGTGTGGTGCTGGTGGGATTCATAGAGACTCTTCTGTGAGTGGTGCTGAAAGTTTGTATGCAGACTTGTCATAGAACTCTAAACAACAAGTAGTGTGTTTATTTTTATTCCTACGGTGTTTCAATTACTGATGCATTGGGTGATCCAGTTCCTAATGTGATACAAAAATGACCAAATTTATTAGAAGTTATTTGAGTGCTTTGTCTCTAACGTATGCTATTTTAAAAGTACATTTTTTTTTTTCAGTCTGCCTTAGAGGAATTTTTAATGTCTGATAGCTGTATAATCTCTTTGTTTTTACTGAATGGTTACAATGTGAATTAGTTAAAATATTACTTAAATAACTCTGTTTTGTTGTAGCCGAAAAAGAAAACTAAGACATTCAATCCTCCAATCCGTAGAAACTGGGAAAGTAATTACTTTGGGATGCCCCTACAGGATCTGGTTACACCTGAGAAACCGATACCTCTGTTTGTTGAAAAATGTGTGCAATTCATTGAAGATACAGGTAAGATAGGAGAACTGTTGGAGGAAAGACTTTCCCACTTTGCATACTGAGTAAAGCCTTTCATTTTCTGTTTTAAAATATTTTTAGAATTTTATCCTGGAAATAAATAATTATGGGAGAAGTGCATTTTAAAAGTAGAATATGCTCTCTAAATTGTATGCTTAATATGTGATGGTCTTTTGTCTTTATTTACACAAATATTTAATTTCTTTCTGACAAACATTTGAATTTAACAATTTTTTCATGTAATTTAAAAAACTTGTATTTTTTTCTAATGCCAAATGACTTTTAACCTGATGACATTTCAGTCTTATATGTCTCACTGTAGCACTCTGTTTTAATTCAAATTTTAAAAACTTCTGAAATCCACTTTTTCCAACTGCAGAAAATGGGCACTTCATATGGCTTAATTAGCTTGCTTTCTTTATTTTACCGATAAATGTAGTTTTGTACTTTTAACTTATACAGAAATGGAAACATTTGTTTTTCTAAATACTGTGTAATTCTACATGGAAAATGATAATCAGTTTAACTTGCAGATTTCCAGTTGAATGTAAAATATTAACATATATGTGTGTGAACTGGGATGAAATTTCACAGTATGGTTTTCTCTCTCTTTTTTTTTTTTTTTTTTTTTTTCCTGGCTCCCTGGTTGTGTGTTTGTCACTGCTTTCAGCCTATTTACTGTGTGACCATGAGGCGAATAGGATGATCTTGCTGGTCCAACAGAAGACTACATTTAGGAGTGGGGAATTGTGTTGAGGTTTGGGACTGACCTGTGGTTGGGTTTGGTTTTTTTTTTTTTTTTTTTTTAAAGATGGTGAGCATCGGTTTTCTGTTAGTGTGTAGATCTTGCTTGCTGTGAGGTTGCCTGAATGCTGTATTGCTGTATTTGAAGCAAATGAGAGTATGAAACTGACTGACTGAAGCTGAAACGTGAGCAGGACCATCTTTTGATGGGTGTCTGCAGTTCAATATTGTTTAGCGTGGGGTAAAACTGCACCTTTTCTCAACATTTCCTTAGTTCTGTAATACAATTTTGGCTATACGATGACAGTAGCAGTTTTAGCAGGAATAAAACTGATAGATATTCTTTCTTAAACTAAAATTCACATTTACTGCTATCTGTGAGAGTAGTGTTTCTGGAAGAATTACTGCAGGTGGTACGCCTAATGACTGTTTTTGAAGACTTAAATACTGCATTAATGCAATGAAAAGAATTAGGTGAAATCTTAGGCACTGATCTTTTGGGAGTTAGATATGTTAGTATAAATCTGTCTTTAAACTTTACCTGCTATTGATTCCTTGCCTGAAGGTAATAGCTGTGTTTTCTTCCCTCTTGCTTTTGCTTTCCCCACCTCATCCAGGAAAAAAAAAAAGGGAAGGAGAAAGAAGGGCAAGGAGTAATAGGGTGGTATAGACAGTTTTATATTTTGTTCGCTATTGTATGTAGCAAAAAAACCAAATTAAAACAAATCAACATAAATTTATGGGTGAGTCACTGTCTGAATGTGTTTTCTTTAAAAGTGGCTACATGCAGCTACTATGTATAGCTATATAAAATAAACATACACCAGTAATGAAGACCAAGTGAATTTTGAAGTTTGTAGGATCTGGAAGGTAGTATCTTATATTTGAGCATGCTTAACTTTATAAGAATGCTTTCAAACAACAAAATTATAAATCTAGATCTAAAGAAAATTGTATTTGCTTATAAGTAATGGTGTCTGTTATCTGACTTTGTGGTAGGCTTTTGAAAGGAAGTGTAGTATTTCTCCAAAAGGATTTTCACCAACTTGTGGGGCGAGAGAGAACTAGTATTGTGGGAGTATGATTTGTCATCTTTTTTTCCTTATAATAGTCAAATAGTGCAAACATCCAGAAGATTTAACACTTTATTCTCCTCTAATCACCTGTCTTTGAGGAATTAGATGTTTAGTTAAGCTTCTGATGTTTTCAAGATGTGAGTGGCTCCTCAAAAGTGGTGACTTGGGAGGTACTGCATTACCTTTATTTGGTTGAGTATTTGTTAGTTCATCCTGGGATGCTGCTGTGCAGCTACTGAAAGCTGGAGAACTTTAATTCTGGACATACATGTAAGCTGGACAACCATTGTGCCATCTGTATGCCTTTTTTGTGGCTGTGAAGACCATAGTTGTCCTGCTGTTTCTGTTAAGCACTTAGCAAAGATGGAAGAAAACCTCTACTTTTTATCTGTATTAGATTTTTTTTTTCCTCCTACGCTGAATTCTGTGTAAGTAGCTTTGGTTGTTCTTTTCAACTTTATACTTGGCTGTGGGAATTTTATTTTTGGTGTTTATTATTTTTATGTTGGGTTAATATTCTGTAGGTATTTGAGTTTCAAGCATTGTTCTGATGGAACATATTTGTTGCCTTTGAGGAGGTTGTTCACTTGCATTGTCTTCAAATCCTGTGCTGAGATAGTCTCAAAGTCAGTGATGTGAGCCTGTCTGAGAGAAAATGCCACAAATACGGTTTTGGAGATGATCAGTCTGCAGAAGGCAAGTTGGGGTCTGTTGGCTTCAGGTGGGAATCCAGAATGGTACCGTTCCCCTTTGACAAAGCTGCTTGGCCCTGGGGAATCATCCCAGTACTTCAGCTGTCTTTTAGCAAGTCAGCCTAGTACCAGTACTAACCGAACTGAATGCCGGTGTTTATTGTCATTGCCTTTTTATTCAAGAAGTGCAGTCTTTCCCAACTCTTCCTGAATGAGGCTAATCAGTATATTTCTCTTACAGATGATGTATTTGTTCAGCTTTTCCTTTTAAGGTACTTCTGTGAAGTGCAGCTCCTTCCCTTTGTATTACCACATACAATTTGTATTGTGGCTGAATTGCACATGTTTTTGCGACGATATGATTAACCTCAAATTGAAGAGCTAATTTTCATGTTCTCTATCTCTGCCTCATGAAATTATACAAAACAGTGTGTCGTACCCACTCACCTAAATTGTGACTGAGGCTAGAAAGTACGCAGTGTGAAAAAAGTTTTCTCTGCTTTGTTTTGGATGCTTAGATGAGAAGATGATATCAGAAGGTGTTGTTGAAGATTTGTGCTCCACCGTAAACCTTAAAGAATTGAGTGCATGCAGAAAATACCATCAGATTTTTGTTTTACCATACTCTTCTGGAATATCCTCATAAAAAAAAAATCATCTGCATCAGTAGAAAAGGAACAATATGGAAAAAATTAAGTAAATCCAGGAGCTGAATAGCTCTAGCTTTTTATAAATCAACAGATTTTTTTATTTTGAAGGAGCTATACAGATGCTGTCAGGTTAAAGGGAGATCTGGTAGAGATAAGGGATCCTAAGTCAGGGCCTACAGATGTAGGGGTTTTTTTGTGTGTTTCTGTTTAGTTTGCTATTTTCTGACAAGAAGTTTTATTCTGAACTGGTTTAGCTTTATGGAGTCAACTAATTTCTGGTTTTGAAAGATAACCTAGTGCTTGAATCCCTTTTGGAATCTTCTTGATAGTATTGGAAGTAGAAAATGAGGGAGTGAAGTGGTTAATACGTGAACAGATCTAAACCTAATAAGCAGCAAGTATGTATCAGAACCTCCGTTTCAGCTGCCCTGTGTACTCGCTGCTGGTACTGGTAGTAGAAAGCAGTAATACTACATAGTACTTTGTCTTGTTAGAACCTATTGATTAAAAAACACTTTGTAAAATACCATGTAAGGTTATCTTAAATTTAATAACACTGTCACTTCTGGATAAGGAGTGAGGAAAGGTTGGATAAATACTGTAAAAAAGCTTGCTTGAGTATTTATGCATTCTCCGTGATTATATGAAAACATTTTCTCTATTGAAGCCTTTCATTTTTTAATTCATTGTAATTATAGCAGGATGAGTAATTTTTTGGCTGGTTGTCAGAGCTCTTGTTGGTTCATTTAACAAGATGATCAAAACAATTTTTACCTTTCAGGTAAGTAAGTTGATAATGGTGAATTACCAAGTTTTTCACTAAATGGCTTGGTATAGATGTATAATGTTTTCAGGAAAATGTGTTTTCTGGTAAAGATATTGCAATCTTATCTGTAACCTTCTACAGACTATATAAACACTTACCTATCATTAGTGACATAGCGTAAGCTATAAGCTGCTGGTGTTTGTATGCTCTGTCACATTCTTTGGAAATCAATGTGTAACTTGCTCCTGAGGGCAGCTAGTTAAAGTGACTTTTTGACGTTGGTAGTTAACTTTCAGTTATGGGTTTCCAAAAGAAGAATTTGATGATACGGTTGTTCTGGTGTATTTTGTTGCTTTCTCCTGATGGACTGAAGGTCATTGTGTTATGTCACTTGCAATGAACTTACAAAGTGTATTGGTTTTCTACAAACTAGGTTTATGGAAATGTATTTAGCAGGGAAACTAAAGTATAATTTTCTTAAAACTGAAGTCGCGTTTTTTGTGCAGAATAATGGTGATGTGAGATGTGCTAGAAAAAAAATGAACTAATTTAAAAAAAAAAAATCTATCCAATGTAGACCATTACTTTTTTTTTAGTACAGCTCATTTTTTCTAAATGTAGGCAGAATTCAGATAATTGTTGAAGCTAAGCTGTTTAACTGTATTAATAGCGTGGATTCTGTGTTTCTCTAAGAATTATGTAGAGAGTAAGTAGGATTTTCTGATAATTTTGAGAGAATGCAATGCAGATTTCTGAAGGCTAATTTAATGTTTACCTTCAAAATGCTGGTATGATTTGAATTTTCTGTTGCAATACCATGTGGAAATATATATTGAATGTCTAATTTTAAGTGGAAAAGCTCACATGTTTATGGCAAGTTTGTAGCTCGAGTGTTTTCTGAACAATAAAATTTTTATGCTGTTTTACATGACACCAATTTAATTTCAAGTACTGTTTGTGTGCTATTCAACACATACTGTTGTTGATTATTTTTAACTTTCCCAAACTTATAATAATGTGGGAAAAAATTACTCATGCTCACCGATAGTATTAGCTTATGAGGGTCTTCTAATATTTCAGTATCTTTTTTTAAATTGGTTTTGGATTTGATTTTTTTCATTGTTGAAAAGTTTGGTATAAATTACATTCTGTTTACTGAGGAAGGAGGCATCAAATTAATATGAATACTAGTACAATTTTGCAATGTAATGAATTTAGCTCTTGACTATTTGCAACTGTAATAATAATAGCAGTATTTTAATGTGATTTTCCTCTGGGTTTTCAAATATTTTTTTTAAATCTTTGTAGAATACTGACATTCCTGTGCTTCATTGACAAGATTAGAAATTTTAGATTCTGTACTTCATAGAAAACTGATAGCATTAATACAGTGCTAATTCTACATGAAACAATTTAGGGAAGATAAGCTTATTAGAATAATATGAATTTTAATAATTTAGTTACTCAATTTATGTCAGACAAGGAATGGAATAAAGAAGGATGAATGAATTTGAGCCATATCTCATTTAATGTCTCACATGGTCTTGGTAGGGAGCTATAGGTGAAATTAAAAGTTTTGTACTTGCTATGTGTGCAGTAATCACTGCTTTTGATATTGATGCCACTTTGTAATGCTGTTAAATTAACAACTTTGGAGGTAATGCAAGTAAAAGAATACTGCCTTCTGTGAATTTCCCTCTCACCTAAGTTATACCCAGGTCTTTACATTGAATCTGCCATGAGGCTGGATTTTGACTTTGAAAGTATAGATAATGCGAAGTTTGTCTTTAGAGAATGAGGATTGGGTAGAAATAGGCAAAGAAGATGAGTCAGCAGCACCTGCTGAGGTCAAAAGGCTGGTAAATCATTGAAAAGTATTAATAGTGGCTGCAAAATCCAGAAATTCAAGATTAATTATCTCCCCTTTTATTCAAAGGGCTTGGGAGAGCTAGAAGCTTTTAAGGCGCTGTTCTGTTGGACACAGAAAATAGAATAGGACAAGAGTGGCCATCTTCCTTAGCCTTATGTATGAGATCCAGCATTCTGAGGGTAGTTTCATAAGAAACAGTGTAATAGCCAGTACGATCCTTTCCTGCTGTATGCTTCTGTTGCTTTTAATTTTGGGTGCTTGTCAGACATCTCTGAATCGGTGGAGTTCACTGTCTTGGAAAGCTACATCAGCAAAAACGGACAAGGTCCTGCTGTGTAGCATTACAGCTGGTAAGTTAAGGGTCAAATCCATGTCAAAACAAGTGCAAGGCATGGAGCAGGGCTATGTAGCTAGGAGCAAGGGAAGGATAGAAAGAGTGATTGATGAGGCAGGGAGTTAGACCATCTTTTTCAGTTATAATGTTCAATTAAGTTGACCCAACTGCCCATGAAAGTACATGTTTAGCAAAAAAAATGCATAGGCCGTGGTTGTTACTATCGATTCTGGATGGAGTAACAATAGAGTTAAATAGCCCTACAGTACATTTTGTACCCTCATGAAGTGTGTGAGTGATCCTAGTGGTGTAGTTAATATATTCAAGGCCAGGGCTTCCATTCAGGGGAGTGTAGACAAGCTGGAGGAATGGGACAACAGGAACCTGATGGAATTCAACAGGGACAAATGGAGGGTCCTGCAACTAGAATTGCAAGGACTAAACTTCTGCAGTGGTACATGTTGAGGACTTGAATGGCAGGATAGCAATGCTGCTGAAAAAGATCTGGGGTTGGGGTGCAGAATAGGCTAAGCATGAGTCAATTGTGCATCCTGCTAATGATGCCGTCCATATTGGACTGTCCCAACAGACGGGTAGGCACTACAGCAACAGAAGTGATTATTTGTTTTTACTCTGCACTTGTTAGACCTCATCTGAGATACTGTGAGAAAGGTGTTGACAACTTTGGTTGGGTCTAGCCACCAAACAAGTGGGTTTGTTCAGCTTGGAGAGGGAAAGGCTGAAGAGATACCCAAAAATGACTTAAAGTTGCAGCCAAGGCTAAAGTACTGAAGTCCATGGCAGGAGGAGCAGAGACAATGATCATTAAAATATGAGGTTCCAACTAGAAAGAAAGGAAAGACTCTTGTCCTGAGGATATTTAAGCACTGGTTCAGGTTGCTCAAAGAGGTTGTGGGCACTGTGTCCTTGGAGATACTCAAGATCAGATTTCGGAAAGCAACCTAGTCTGAATTCAGTGATGACCCGTGTTTGAGCAGAAAGTTTGATAGATGACTTCCTGAGGATCCCTTCTGTGATTGCTTCAACATTAAAATAGAATACATTTCAGCAGTTAAGAAGCTATATACCACTTTGTGTTTTGCAACTTGGGAATTAATCACCAGGGAGGAAACCCTGTCCAAACTTGAGAGGAGGGGGAAACAGGCATCAGTTGTTTCTCCTAATGGAAGACCGACTACCAGACGGGTGGAGGAGGAGCACATGCATTAATTCATTAGTGTGTGAGAATCACTGAAAACAAATATGTTTTGAAATACTCATAAACACGTTGTGCACTTGAGCTGTATTGCTAATTAAGGTATCGCTTCAAAGGGAACATCATGGGAATTACATAAAGAATTCCTAAACAGTGCAGACAGGACCAAGATATCAATATCTTTTGCAGAGTACTGACAGTGCTTACGCTGCTCCTCTTACTCCCCTAGCTTTTTCCAGGCCCAAAGTGACCAAACAGCCAGTATGCCTGGAAAATTAGAGTATCTTCAGATGTCACCCGTATTTAATGAAGTAAAGAATGTGCCTACCTTTTTCTAGGTGTGTTTGGCATGTCCTATTAATTGAAGTCTTTTATTCTTTTTTCGAAATGAACAGGCCATGAAATATGTGATTGAGCGATGCTTCATAAAATGATTGAGAGCTTGTTTAATAATTGGTTAACGTATATGATAGAAATGTTAATTCAGCATTGGCTGAGAGCTGCCTGTTCTTTGAGTCTTTAAAAAGTACTCCTTATTTTCTTACACTGCTTACTTTTTATCAAACTTATCATTATTCTTTAAGTTATATTTTTATAAGAAGCAGTAAGACACTTATTTTTGGTTCTGGTTTTCAGTGTGTGAATTGAACGTCATGGATATTTAAAGGCCAGTGTTGATAGGCACAGATAACACCTTGTATGTAGAATTTTAAATGTATTTTATGTAAGTCAGTTTAGTTGCTAGACTCTTAATTGACAAGAGTTTAGATTCTTTGCTCTGTAATTACATTCATAGAAGTTACCATTCTAGATCAGTAGGGTGGTAGTTCCTTTAGTCTTGTGCAGTCTGGGTAGCACAGGGGTTGGGAAGCAGTACACCGGGTCAATCTGTGAAATAAAATTCTAGAATTGTATAGATCCCAAAATTTACAAAAGTAGGTGTGGGAATGATAGCTTCAGCTATTGTGGTGATGAATGATTCCTGAAAAGTTCAAATGGTTGCTGTAGAGGAAGGATTTAAGCTGGGGAGAGAGAGAGACTTGCTGTGATTAGGTGGCACATATTCAGAAATGGAGACAGAGCAATGGTAGCGGAACCTGGCTATGGATGTCAAGTTGGCAGATGCTGTGTGACTTTTTTTTTTAACAGACTAAATATGAATATAGCTGTTGTCACTCAGGAAAAAGCTTTAAAACCATTATAGACAGTTGTCTGAAAAATTTAAACTCTTAGTACTTGCTATCAAGTAAGCAAAAAAGAGTTAGAAGAATTATGAGTGTGTGATATGGGGGCCGGGAGGAAATCATGCTGTTATGTAATTCCAGGGTATGCAGGCAGTTTGAATTGGTTACAATTTGGGTCAGTCTGTCTTAGAGTAGAAAAGATTGGGAAAAGATACTTCATATGACAATAATAGTAACTCTTGGATAAAAAAAGAGACTGAAATGATTAACTTAGAGAATTTCTGAGGAAAGGAAATTACATAGGTTTTTATAAATATTGCTGGGAAAGAGCAGAGAAGTTACTGCTTCTTGTTAATAAAGAAAAAAAGATTTTATGAAAACTTCAGCTACTGAGCATAAACCTAGTGTGCTTTCATGATGTGCATTCCTGAATTACAAAACTACATTTGCTGTGGGTAGTTGTAAAGATCACAAGTAAATGACTTAAAGGGATTTGGATGAATCGGTGGAAGATGAATCCACAAGTGGCTATTACAACACCTTATGCAAAAGTCTGTGTAAGCCACCATTTGCAGGAAGCTGAGAGTATATCCCACAGGAAAATTGTCTCCCTCCTGCTCTTCCTACTTGTCTTCTCAAGCACATACTGCTTACTGGTGTGGAAACTGGCTATTGTACCAGGTAGGCTTTGATCTGCCCATGTGTTGAAGTTAGTATGTTCTGTGGAGGAACCAAGAGTTGTGAAATGTGTTGGTGCCTAAGAATGGAATTGTCCTACAAACTAAGTATGTCTGTAGGTGCAGATCCACTTTGCTTGTTTTCCTTGAAATGCTTTGAACCCTGTGTGAAGTTCCAGTTAGATGGGATGGAACACTAATCACAACCGGCAGCACAAAAGAAGGCACAAGAAGAGAATTTATGAGGCAATACAAGCTACTTCGAGAAAGGATTAGTCCACACAAAGATGAGCTCTGTCTTGAAGCAAATGTAGGCTATTGTGACGTGAAATAAGGAGGATCTAATTCTTTAAACCTAAAGGTGTATAAAGCTTGCAGGTCAGAGAAGCAAATAAATTAGATTATTCTGATATATAGTATTACAACAGCCATTCTGTCTAGTAAGGTTATTGTGAAAATTACAGCTGGACCAGAAGGGAAGCAGGATAAGAACATAGATAAGAATTCTGAAAAAATCAATGGGCTTGCAGATGAAGGAAGTGGATAAATTTTAAAAAATAAATGTTACCTTCTCTCTGTTTCTCAATATATGAACATATATTATAGATACACAAGAAATTTAAAAGCTAAAACTAGGGAACTTGTATGTCTTATCCAATCACATCTTCATGAAGTATAATAAAAAACAAACAATTGAAGCATTACTTAAAAATTACACTTTCAGACTTCTAGCTGTGTGTATGCCCATGAACAGATTAAACTTGTGTCCTTGTGTGCCTTAGAGAAACACTTTAATGACTGTTGACCAACTGTTTTATGAAGTGTTACTTTTTAAAATATACAAGCAAGAATAATTATTTTTACTCTCAGTAGGCATCTCCTTGTTTAATCTGAAAATTTTCTGAAATACTGTAAGCAGTCTTTCTGTGTTGCTTGGGGCTGTACTGGTCTGAGTAAATATGTGTCTACTACATGATGAAATGGGGAGGGGAAGCCCAAATATTGCAATAGAGCATCTCTGTCTTCAGAGCAGCCCAGTTCAAGGATTAAACATTCCTACTAAACAGTGACTGGATCAGACTTCTCAGAAAATGTTGTTGCAGCACATTCAATTCCTTTTGTGCAAAAACAAATTGAATAGTAGTTCGATAGAACACAGAATACCCTGGGGCTGTAGGGTCTCCAACTGAGAATTCTCCCATGCTAAACAAAGAGAATCTTGATCTTAGCTTGCTCTTATCTACTAGTGATTTTCTTATATTTCTTTATTTACAACTTCTGAAAGAGGAATGCAAAGTGTTTACATCTGTGATAGTATGTAGCATATCCAGGGCATTCTTTTGAAGACAGGTTTGAAATCCCTTCCAGCTGTGGAAACCATTGAATCACTGAAACCACTTTTTGCCCTGTGCCACCAATTATACCCTCTGGTGCTTTTTGAGGATGTCAGTGAATGAGTCTCAGTTTCTTGAAAGAACTGTTTAGGAGTGTATTTACCAGAGAAAACTCTTTGACTATGGATTTGGAAAGATAAATGGTAGGTATAAAAGTTAGTTGAAGAAAAGCTTACTTCACATAGACTTGGTACAGCCAGTAGAGAGACATGTGAATTGTTGTGGCATTAAGTTAGAAAAGTTGATATAAAATTAATTGATATAAATTTCCCAGCAGTATGAAGCATTTAAGTGCTTTTTGTACTTTGGGCATTGTAACAGGATTCCTAGTGTTTCTTGGTAGCTTAAAAGGCACACTCGGTGACTGTGGTGTGACAGCGAAGTTATGTATTGATCTGATAATCTAAAATGTGTTCAGTCACTAGGCTGTGATGGTAAAAAGCCTAGGGATTTCACAAAGCTCTAAAACTTGGGAATTTGTAAATAGAACCATGTACTGTTATGGAGATCTAGCTTATAGGTAATTCTGCATCCATAAAAGTAACTTGGAGAATTATGGAACTATAAACTGCTTGTACTCCTTAATGGGTTCTAAATTAACAAAGAACAAGATCTTGGGTAATGGTGTGAAATAGCAGGATGGACAGTTTCATTCAGTGAGTAGCTGTGTGCGAAAAAGATAGCAATGTGATAGGAAGCATAATCACTGGAGTGGAGTGAGCAGGGTGTGTGTGTGTGTACATAATAAAGGTGTATTTTTTAATATTTACTTAGAATGGCTGCTGTAATTATGATGGCTCCATAATGCACAGTAGAACAAAGTAATAACGAGAAGCCTGGAGAACCTCTGCTTCCTAACACCTGTCTCCTTTTCCCTCTTCCTCTGCACCCTTAAAGACAGACTTGTAAATGGCATGATGGTTTATCTTAGCAAAGAAATGAGGAGAAATGTATGCAAGACTTATAAAATATAAATGGTAAAAGGGAAGGTATGTTAAAAGATTAAGTCCTTGCATCTTGCAGGAGTGCGTTATGCCATGAAATTAAAAAAAACAGGAATCAATTACAAATGCTGGATTTTTCTGCAGAGTATTTTACCAGTGTGTTATTGCTTGCCAGTAAGTTGTTACACCCAATTTGTGAAGACTGTTTTTAAAAACATAAATTCTGTGGGTACCAAACTCCAGAATTAAGATTTTTGATGATATAAAAAAAAGATGTAAGTAACAAGAGTCTAGTAGAGATCAGGAAGGGAATAGTTTTGGGTAACTATTCCACAAATGCCTACAGTCAGATTCTTGCTGTCCCACAATGTAGTTTCAGAGTGATTTGTATTAAATGGAATACTGGACTCGATAAACAACTGATACTTTATGTTTTGATAATACTATATCAGTAAAATGGTTAACATGTTAATTTTTAGGCATCTAAGATTTGTATTCCTACTTTTGGTTTCTGTATTAGTAATTATGACTGGCTGTGTTTTGCTCTATAGTATACAAACTTGGTTTTTAATTTGTTTTTTTCCCTCCCCTTCTAAGGATTATGTACGGAAGGCCTGTACCGTGTTAGTGGGAATAAAACAGATCAAGACAACATTCAGAAACAGTTTGATCAAGGTAATGGCAGATTTTATTATTTAAAGTCAAAACAGAACTTGAATTCTCCATGGATTTATCATAGTGCAATATAAAAGGGTTGCACTTCCAAACTGACTTCCATAGCACCGAGTACTTAATGCTCTGGTAGGTTGTATTGGTATGGTCCATTGGTTATTACCAATAAAGCTATGTATAAACACAAGATGGGATAGAATCTTGTTGCAGCTGGCTTTATTAAGTGCTGTTAAAAATATTTTCTAGTGGTATTCTAGTTTTTAAGAGTTTAAATGGAGTCCTAGGTGCTCCTTGTGTTAATAGTTTATCAGTACCTAGGCATTAATGCATTCGCTTCCCCCTCTTACCCTCTGGTAAATGTAGTACTTCTTGATACTTGTTTTATTGAAAGCTGTCTTGAATAATATGGATTAACAATTAAATCTTGATAATAAATTTCTAATGCAGCCTTTCTCATGCTAGAATGTACTGAAATATGATTGGTAGGTTATGCTGTTTACTTTGATGTGTTAAAGGAAAGGGTTGCATTATTTTTTTCCTTCTGTTTTCTCATTTAATTTATGATCTTGGTTGATATTTCAAAATGAAAACACTTATGAATTGTTCTTGGATATTAATAATGAAGTTGAGCCTGTGAAAAATAGTAAAAACACTCTTTGGTGGTAAGAAAAATAAATGTGCTAGGTTCGAGTTTTTTATGCCTTACTATGCTGTTTCAGATAGTCTGAGATTTTCTTCAGTCACCTTATTAAAGGATGTTCCAGAGTTTCAGGTGGAGTGGACTTTTGGAAACTAAACTTATTATTTTCAAAATTTCAGTTTTTAAATATTTTAAATTTTATGTTTTTAAAATTTTAAAAACATTTCAAATATTTTACATTTTGAAGTTCTGCAGTTTGCAGTGCTTCCAATTCTAGCCTCGGTATTAAAATTATGTAGCATTAATTTATTATTATAAATTTCATCTTAAAAAAAATCTCTAGTTATAAAACATGAAGCTTCTGTTATTTGGGAATCTAGCAGTAGATTATATGGCTAAGTGTGGTCACTGTTATGTTTTGTTGTCCTTTTTTTAAAAGGCTTTATGTGGTTACATGAATTCTGCCAATCAATGTGCCCTGTACCAGGTTTTAACAAAATGTTGGGAAATATAATTTAAAACTTACTATTGGGCAAAAATGATAATCAGAAGCCAGTCAGTGACAAATAGAAAAGCATTTAAGTCTGCATGGAAAATCAGACAACTTTATTTTTCTGATCTTCTGCTGATTTCTTATACTGTCAGATTTTCTTATATTTGAATTCATGTGGGTCACAGTGATGGCACCTTATCTGTAGGTTCACCTTTTCATGCATTCTTGTAATAAACGTTTGGCAACATTTTCATATTCAGTGTTTTGAGTAAATTCTTGTTTCATTAAATACTAATGAGGAATGATAGCTGTAAGTTTTATTTACACTGCTGTTTAATTTTGTTTTACAGATCACAATATCAGTCTAGAGTCTATGGGAGTAACAGTAAATGCTGTGGCTGGGGCTCTTAAAGCTTTTTTTGCAGATCTGCCAGATCCATTAATTCCTTATTCTTTGCATCAAGAGTTGTTAGAAACATCAAGTAAGTAATAAACAAATCTTGTCTTGGCCTAGTTATGTTATATTGATTGCCCTTATTGCAATTTTTACTTCATTGTAAGTTGAAAGGACTAGCCACACCAAAATATTTTTAAAAGTGCTTAGACATGTAGTTTTTTTAAGCATTCTTTAAAATTAACAGAACTATATGATGAAATAATTTTAATACATTATTTTTTCTAAATAAGTTGTGGCTTATTATTTCTTCTTTTTGTAGAAAATTTAATAGGAGAAAACTACTTTTTTCTGTTCTGTATTAGGGCTGCATATGATGAAAGCTCTTGGAACTGTATTGCAGTTGTTAACAGGGAAAAAAGTCTTTGAATTCATGAAGTCTTAGATTCAAAGTAGGCTTTAGAAATCAGACACATCTATGGAATGTTATGGTAATTCTTTTAGATTTTTCAAATTCTTTTTGAACTCCTTGTAAGATCAAATACTTAATTATGTTTGCCTTACAAATATTTTTTGGACACTTCAAAGTGAAAAGACTAAATTGTTCCCTTCTTTTAAACAGTATCTCTCTTGTATTGTCAGCAAACTGCTTTACAAAAAGTCTGCTAAACGTTTTTGTAGGATACGACTCTGACAGTATTCCTAATGCTTTTTGTTCAGAACATGGAAACCTAAGGCTTGGGCCTGGACTTGGTTAATAATCGTCCAAAAATACAAAACTTCTAATAGACTATATCTGTAGATACATATTTGTAGTATTACACCTGTATTTTTCAGACAAATTGCTCGTTTAATGTTATTAGTTAGGTTTTAGTTTTTCTTAAAAGCATATCAGTTAGATTTCAGCCAAAATGTGTAATAACTTAGAATATAAATGGACTTACTGCTTAAAATGTCATTAATACTGCATTAAATCACTATTTGTGATATATTGGAGCATATTTCATATTATTCCTACAGTAGTGCTAGGCTATATCAAATTTCGTTTTAGCAGTGCAGTCAAGTAATAGAGGTGAATTTGTATTCCTTTTTATGGTACAAATCATCATGGAATAGAAGTATATTCTGCAGAATGTATCGTTCTACAATACTTCAGTGGTATTTTCCACAAGTGTTTTAGCGGCAGCATGAGTTGTTTCGTTTTTTTTTTTTTTAAAGTTGTTTTATTCTGTAGTCCTTTCTTACACGTTGCACATTTCCTCTTGGAAGCATAAATGATGTTGCTTGGGCCTGTAAAAATCCCTGTTTTTCTTTCAGTTGTGTATTTAAAATAGTTACATCAGGCTCATTCATAAGCTTATCAGTTATTTAAATGAGAAAATTACGATATTCTAAGTTCATGTGAATGTCTTCCTTCTTCCAAATCTTTATGAAACTTCAGTCTAAATAAATCTTATGTCTAAGTTTTCACATTTTGCAAGCAGAGGAAAATCTAACAAGAAATGACCCTGTCACATTGTTACTTGTCATTCTACAAGCCAACGATGAGCTAATCAAGTGATTCTTTGCTGTTAGACACAGATGAGTAATTCTGCTTAAATACAGAAAAATATTTCTTTGTTTAGATAGTTACCTCTATAATAAAAAGTTATGCTATACAATAGTATATGCAGACAGGAATTTTATCAAATATTTTCTCACTTGATATTTCTCTGTGGGTATCTTATCTGTATCATTATACCAGGAAAAAGGCTTAGCAACGCTTTATTCAGTATGTCTTGATGTGTCAGAAAATGTCACTTATTTCTATAGAAATCATGGATAAGACAGAACGGCTACACGAGTTAAAAGAAATTGTGAAGAAATTCCACCCAGTGAATTATGATGTCTTCAAATATGTAATAACGCATCTAAACAGGTTTAGTATTTTTCTACTAAAATTTTGTTTGTTGTAACAATTGCAAAAAAGATTGTGTTAGTAACAATGAATTGACCACCAGAATAGAAAATGTTATGCTGTATTGCTTATCTGTTAGTATAACTCTGGAAAATGAAACTAGGAATTAGGGATTCATTAGAAAAGGATTGTATGTTCTGTTGTCTTTTACTGATGTATAAATAGCTGGCGTCATTGCTACTATAAAGTTGTAAGGGTGATTGGTGTATATAACAAAAAAGCTTGAAAAATAACTATGCATCACAGTTACAGGTCTTTTTTTCAAAAAAAATTCTTTTTGTTTGTTTTCAGGAAGTAGCTGTTAAATTTATAGACTAATAGAGGTTTTAGGGGATCTGAAAGTCATTTGGCCTAAACCTAACCCCCACCCCTTTAAAGCAGGGCTGGCTTCAATCAGAATCTAAAATGTAGCACCCAAACTCC
Source organism: Falco cherrug (assembly GCF_023634085.1). Classification (NCBI taxonomy): domain Eukaryota; kingdom Metazoa; phylum Chordata; class Aves; order Falconiformes; family Falconidae; genus Falco; species Falco cherrug. Next base: position 60,216,864 of record NC_073703.1, read on the forward strand.
CTGCTGAGTAAGTAAAATGTAGGACAAAGCTGTAAGTAACAATAAATTGGTTACACTTGCTTCCTAAATCTTGCCTCCTGCATGGAATTTTAATAGGTTTGTGTTTAGTAAATAGAAAAATAACTTTTAAAATAATCTGATACTGGTAGATATATACTGCCTCATAATCTGCTGCTTTACATGCTCAAGTGTATAATATTAAGTTATAAAAAACAGGAAGACAAAGACCAGCTTAGTCATGTTACTTTTTCAACTAAAATGGGATTATTCTCTGAAATAAAGCTAAAATAACTTTTTTGTAAGAAACTTTGTTTTCCAGTATATGTCATGTAAAGATTAGCTTGTGATTTTTTTTTTTTTAATCTGTTTTTAGACAGAATCACAGAATTGTTGAGTTTATGAAGAACCTCTGGAGGTTGTTTAGTCCAACCCCATTGCTTTGGCAGTCAACTGGAACAGATTGCTCAGGATGGTGTCCAGTTGAGTTTTCGGTATCTCCAAGGAGGGAGACTCCACAGCCTCTCTGGGCAACCTGTGCTAGTGCTCAGTCACCATTACAGTAAAAAAGTGTTTTCTTATGCTCAGGCAAAATTTCCTGTTTCTGTTAGTGCCTGTGACTTTTTGTCCTGTCACTGGACACCACTCAGAAGAGTCTCAATCCATCTTCTTTACACCCTCCTATAGGATATTTAAAACCAATTACAAGACTTCCCCATAGCTTTTCCAGGCTAAGCAGTCCCAGCTTTCTCAGCCTTTCCCCACTTGACAGATCCTTGGTCTCTTAATGATTTTTGTGTCCCTTCACCGGGTTTGCTTCTGTGCCTCCATGTGTCTGTTTTGCTGGAGAGCCCAGAGCTGGACCCCGTATTCCAGATGTGGCCTTTGCAGTGCTGAGTAGAGGGGAAGGATCACCTCCCCAACCAGCTGGCAGCACTCCTGATTGTTGGCTGCCTTCGCCGCAGGGGCCCGTTGCTGGCTCCTGTTCTGTTTCTTGCCCACCAGGATTCTCAAGTCATTGTCTGCAGTGGTGCTTTCCAGCTAGACAATTTCATATATATACACCAATAACCTCTTAATGACTTTTAAGTTGTTAAATTGTTCTAGACGTGTGTGTGTGTGTGTTTGTGTTTTCGCAGGTATTTGTAACACTCTAATTGGGCATGTGATATGGGGGCAGAAATGAGACCTTTTAACTTCCCTGTTTAGTCAACAGAGAGAATGTAGGTACTCTCCATTGCAGTTTGGAAGGAGTCATTCACTGAATGAGAAACTTGAGAATTTAGGCACCTACTTTTACACTTCTCTATCACATATACAACTTACTAAGCGTTTATAAAAGTTATAAGTTCTCCTTTGCAGGGAAATCAATCAGTTTTTCCATTGCAGTCTTGCCAAATACAAATTGAGCCCTAAAACAGATGAACTCATATCAATGGATATAATTATTCCATGCATTTACATATTACAGAATTGCAAGATGTGCTTGTGCGTACGAAGTAAAACCAAACATCTCAAATTTGACACAGTTATTAATTACCTGAAATGTTTCAATAGTTCTTAATGGACCTGATAGAAATTTTTGTGGAAGGATGGCAGTCTCTGAATTGTCAAAAAGCTTCATCTGGTTACCTATTTCCGTAGTGCAGCTGAATGTACAGTGTGAAGTACCTGGATTGCTGCAAGTGAAAGAGCTAAATACAATTTTAAAAAATTCTGAATAGGTTCTAATTCACACCTATCTACAGACAAATGAAGTTGCATTAATCGCAGAACTTACTGGAGAACTGCTTTCTGGTCCACTCTCTTTTTAGTGGTGACCGATTTACATCGCAGGTTGCTAGTAAAATAATCTTAAGGCTGTCATTTTTTCTTTCATTTGCAGTGCCAAGTAGTTGTGGCCCATTCAACAAGAAAACTGCTTGAGCATAAGCAGTTGCAGAGGGTGAGGTGGGGGCGAGGGGTAGATAGAGGTGGATACAGGATCCTAAAGGAAACTTGTAACTAAATTCTTTAGAGTCTGTATTTATTTTTTAAGAGATTAATTTATGGTAAATTACTGCTAGTATATAATTAAAATGGAAATGTTCATCAATTAATTGTTAAATGCGATAAAACACACTTCTACGTGATGGAAGAGTTCTCATCGCAAACTGATGTTTTAAATGCTTTGTGTGTGCATCGTATGTCATTAGAGTAAGGATTGGGGTATTGTATAGATTATAGTGTTAGTGATTGATGCTGGTTTGCTGTGTTCATGAGCATAGGACTTAGTTGTTGAAACAAAAAATACAAGTGTTATCCAGCTGAGTGCTGTTGTAATATGAGGCCAATAACCATGAGAATATAATAAATAACAACAGTGATGTGAATTTTTCTTCAGTGTGATAAGCACCTTTCAGAGGATACTAGCTAGCTAATTGTGGTTGATGAACTATGAGCAGAAGTGAGTTTGAAAGATGTTGAAACAGGACAGTGTTAGATTGACATTGGCTTTTTTGATACTGGTTGTGTTTTATGTTTGTTCTTTGATAATTACTCCCTTTATAAATAAGGGCCAATATGGTATAGTATGCTTCTGAAGTCTGGGGAGACAGATGTACAACTTCTAAAGTCTGATCATAGAGTGGGTTTACAGCCTGAAGTTCCTGAAGAGTTTGCAGTGGAGGAAGGTGGCAGGATCAAGAGAAACAGGCTCTTCATTTTTCCTTTTTGTGTGAACCTAAAAGAAGGTGAATGGGCATTTGCTAAGTACTTACAAGAAGATTGTGAAATAGTTTGGGAAAGTTTGGTAGGAGATGGCATACACGGTGGTAGGTTTTTATTTACCCTTAGGACAGAGGTGAGGTTTAAAGACAGGAGAGAATAAAGTTGATTGTTCGTTATGCTTAATCTAGTTGTGGGTTGCAATCAGGAAAGAGGTGCAGCGCTTTTCCGATCTCACTTTTAGCCATAGATTCCCACTACTTCATTTGTTGGATCTGATGATTATGCAGCTGCAGCATGTTCTAAAGGAAAAGAGAAATAGCGGAAAACTAATTTTCTGTAGAACATACTAGCTGATCTCAGACACCCTGTGGTCTGATGCCAGAAAGTTGGTGGAGAAGGAGGAGGGGAAGAATGAAACAGCAGCAGCAGTCTACAGCTACATCAGATTAGATTAAGAAAACAGTATGAGAGAACCGGCAAGCAGTAAGCTCATGACAAGGGTGGGGAAAAAAGATGCATGAGATGGCCAAACACATAATCAAACCTTAGATGTGCTTAAGTATGTTGGAGGGTGTAAGTTTTAGCCTATGTGACTGAAGAAGCCTCTTGAAAGATTTTTAAATTCAGAGCAAAAATGTCAGGAAAAAAGCAGTCCGTAAAATAGACTATCTGGCTTTTATTTCATAAAATAGGTTTTATTATATAGCAGGTGCTATTCTTTCTCTGGTTTTATAACTTATCATGGTGTAGTTTGTTCTCTAACGGTACACCATTACAGAGTTTGAAATCATGCTCATTGTACTCATTTTAGGGAAAAGGTACAGGCAGTTCTGATTCAAAACTCTGACCGATTCATTGTCCCATCACAATGTGTCTTACACTTAAGTTTTATTTAATTCTTGGTAAGTCTCATTCATTGCTCTACCCCTAGACTATAGTCTAGGAGGAGTTTATACACAGAATTCAGTATAGGAAGGAAACCACCCTTTAATAAAAACACTAAGGAAAATGTAAGCTTACATTTGTATTTTTGGGTTCTTTAATCCTTAAATGAAGTTAAAATGTGATTGTTTTAGGAAGGGGCTTAGGAACATTACTGTCACTAGTATTACTGTCAATAGTATCCAAATATCCTTTGGACCAAACTTACTCAAAACAGATTGTGAGAAGCAGTGTCTGTGTACCCTTACACTACTTATTCCAAGTAATGCGCATGCTAAAATGTAAGCCTACGCTTTATAGTTTTCACTATACATGCATTGTAAATGAGTGAAAATATTTTGTTACAGCATTAGTTCTAGTGTTTACTATAGTTTTCACAGCTTTTGAATCTATGGACTACAGCCAGCTGTCAGAAATTCTTGCAGTTTGCTCTTGTTAATCATCAAAACTGTAACAGACAAATTGCTGAAGTTTTATTTTCTGTCTGTTTCTGCAGGACAACTGTAGCTCAGTTAGCTTTGTGCTGTCTCCTGTAATACAGGGATTACATGTTCCCCGCTGAATGAATTTCTTAGGTGTTTGTCAGATTTATTAACACACACTTTTTTATGTATCTCTCTCGCTAATTACTTCTAGATAAAATTGTGATGTTACTTTAGAATGCAGAGTATTTTTAGACAACAAAATATCCTGTCTCTTACTAGACTATTACTATGAAAAGGACTGCATTTTTTCTGAGGCGGCATTTAGTTGTAGATGGTAAATTTGGTAACAGGATGGTTTGTTTTTTTTGGTTATTTTTTCTTGTAATAGTATTGTAATAATGAATTTAGATCATAAGTGAAGAATCTGTTTCAGCCCTTGCTTAAAAGCAGGAAACTTCTAGAAAGAAAAACCCAGTTGGAAGTCTTTGTGTTATACGCTGAAAAATAAACCAATATTTGTGTGTGTTGATACTAGTGAAATTTCCGCTGGTGGTATTCTTTACAGCTTGGCCAAATTCTGTTGCTGGCCAGTATGAAAAAACCTGCAGTGGTGTGCTTTAGTCAACACTTGATTTGTTTGTTGGTTTTTTGTTTTGTTTTGTGGGTTTTTTTTAACATGTGATCTAATGTGATGCCTTTTTCCTTTGAGTGCCATAGATGTTGGTTAATATCTGACTGTCCTCAGTAAGAGGTGATTTCTGTCACTTTTGTTCTAGACATTTTAATGGACAAAAATCTTAATTTTATGAACTCCTGTAGCTGGTTGAGAAATTGAAAGTTTGTTTATAATTGTCACATCAGAATGTTGGTGGAATGTTGAACTTCTTTCTTAATTAAAAGCTTAATCGTGTTGATAATTGTTAGCTATTCAAATCTGGAAAAGTCATGGTTTCTAAATTTTCTTCTGCATAATCACTTTTAAAAAACAAGAATGATTGTTTAAATAGATAGCTGGAGGAAAGCAACAATAACCTTGAGAATGTTTAATAATACTGCTTACAGTTAGAGAGCTATGAAACTATTTGTAACTGATTGCATACTGGTTTGAATTCAATTTGTGCATGTTCTCATTTCAGGGTTAGTCAGCAATATAAAACCAACTATATGACGGCTGATAACTTGTCCATTTGTTTCTGGCCTACTTTGATGAGACCTGATTTTGAAAACAGAGAGTTTCTTTCTACCACCAAAATCCACCAGTCGGTTATAGAGACCTTCATTCAACAGTGTCAGTTTTTCTTTTACAATGGAGAGATTGTAGAAGCACCTAATCCCGTGGCGTGTCAGCCACCGCCTTCCAACGCAGTACAGATGGTGGAACCAATGGTACCTCTGCAGTTACCACCACCGCTGCAGCCTCAGCTGATACAGTCGCAATTACCAGCAGACCCTCTTGGTATTATATAGACAGAAGATGATTGCAGGCAGCCTGGCACTGGACAGTAAAGACAAGCTATAGACATGCATGTTTCAGGATACAGTAATGTATTTCATATTTATGAAAACTAATTCCCATCCAGCTGATTGGACATCTTTTTGTTATATCCCGTACTGTGTTCCTCATTTGTACACACTGCAGATAAAAACTATGTGATAAGCATGACTGGAGAGGTTTAATTTTTAAAAGCAAAAATAGCTATAAAGTACAAAGCTGCTGCTGCATGATACCTTATTGCAATCACTATATCATTCCTGTGACGGTTTGTCACAATATATTGTGAATAAAATTTTTCTATACAAATTTAATGATTTAAAAAAAAAACATTTATGAAACATTCAATGCTTACAGCCTGCTTTATGGCTGTTTTTGTTATTTAACATGCTATTTTTGGCAATTTTATTCGCATTCGAGCATTCTGTGTAAACAACTAAAGCCCAGCTATAGTTTATTTTGTAATCTCCTGGCTACTTATGTGACGGTATGCTTAGGATGGTTTATGGAAGAATGCAAAATGCACTGTTGAGAATTTTACAATCCCTAACCATCCATCTTTACTTGTAAGTAAACCTGTGGACAGTTCGTTAAGGGTGGGTGAAGTTGCTTATTATTTTTTACAGCACAATACCAAGGACATGCTTGTTGTAAAAGTGAGTTTCAAATACTGTACAAAAATTTTGATGTTGCCTACTTATTTCTTTATGTTCCATTACTGAACTAAACATTTTGTAAAACTGTTAATTCTGTAAACAGCTGCATGTTTAAAAGATCATTGATGGTCTTGTAAACTTAATCTAATATATTTTAGATATTTTAATTTTTCCCACTTGGGAATACATGTAGTGTTTAGAAAATAGTTCATGACATTTTCATATAAGGTTATATAACTTTTCATACATAAACATGAATTTTGTTGTAGTAAAATTCTCTAAACCAAACAATGTTTTAATCTAGGACTTCAATTAATCTATTCTTTAAATCTATTTTTATGTGACCCTTTAAAGATATACAAAAATGCATTGCTAATACATAGCAATAAATACTTTGGGTACTGACAATTAACCTCTTTGGAGTGTGTATATATAAAATCACATAAACTTGTAATCATATTTTTTTCCTGTGGTATGTTGTGCTAAAAATTCAAATGACTGAATTTTTTTCTTTCTTCTCCCTCCTTCCCCCCCCCCCCCCCCCCTTTTTAAATTATCTCTCTTTTTTTTTTTTCCCCCCCATTTATGTTACTTTTACGTTGGTACCAATTTTGCTGTAAAAGAATGCTGCTTAATTTAAACAAATCTTTTGGTTAAATATTTTGTTAGTGGTAAAAAATTTAGAAGGTTACAAATTGTAGCAAAGGGGAGACCATAGATAAACACTACCTGTGAGACTTTTCATAGCAGCTTTTTTTCTTTCATGCTCAAAGTACACCTTTTTAGGTCTGCAAAGAAGACAACAGTTTTGGCTCATTCAGCCGCTAGAATGTTTTGTGTAGTTTAAAAAAAAAAAAAAAAAAGCTTTATGATGGTCACTGTTGTAATCTTCACTTATAACAAGATTTAAGATCGCCTTGTATGTATTATAGTAAATAGATGATTTTGAGAATTAAGGCTTTTAAGAGTTTGATTTGCTCCATTTTCCCAAAATAAAAATTGCCTTTCCCACTTAATGTCCTAGGTATTGTACTTCTAATTATGACTTGGATTATCGTTCTAGATTACTATGATACCATAAACCTGGCTGCTGTTTGAAGTACATGTATATTATAAATTATCTTGATATTGTGTTATATTCTTGCAAGTAATTATCTTTTCTAAGAAAACAAACAAAAAAGAAAAGTCAACCCTATTCCTATTGCAAAGCACACAGGAATTAATAGTACAATAAAGTCTGTCCTGTACATTGTAGCATTCTTAACTTGTTCTACTTTACCTGTTGTCTATATAGCTTTTATTTATAGTTGTCAGTCTAATCTTGGCATGTTTAGCAAAGAAAATGAAACTTCAAGAGTTTTATAAACTATTTCTAGGTTGCTAAAGAATTTATTTTTCTACTGTATATGGTATAGACAAAGCATCACCTGTACAGGAAACAAGTCTATTTCTCATAGAAGTAAGCTTAAAAATAAATGCCAGTCATATCCATATTTAAAAGTTCTATCTATAAAGTATCTCCAGTCTTTGTAATGTGAATTGCATTTTAAACTTTCTATGAATTCCAAGTTGTTTGCCATAATATTTAACTAATCTTTGAATACTAATTTTTCAAATAATTTACATTCCGTTTCATGTTGGACTTGTGATCAGCAGTATTTGTGGTGTCATTTATTTCTTGTGTATAATGTTACAGCTAAATCACTTCATGGTTTTTTGAAAATCTCAATGCTTACGTTTGGCCAAATGTGAAAGTGTTATTACATTTACTGGATAAAACAAAAAGAAATAATACAAAAACATGGCATGTGGCGCTTGATTGTCACATGGAAGAGTCCCTGCATACTGTTAGCATTATAGAAGTGTTATATGCAGGAATGTGGATATGTGTGTATGTATAATATATACACGTTGATATTTTTTATGTGTTTGTGTGTTTATGTACACAAGCACATGTGCACAGACTTGCATGCACATACACCCACATAGGTAAAGTTTTTAAAAGACTAGGAAATTATACCATCGTTATTAAAGAGTTATAATAGAGCTTTCTCTATTATTATTTTTATTAGTGCTATAAAATGAGGAAGCATGTCATTATATACGAATTCCTCATACTTTGGCTCAATGTAGTCCGTTCTAGTTTTAATGAAAATCCAAACAATAATAACTATATTTTTTAATGTGAGCATTTTTACAGTAATATCTATCTTGATAAAGATACAAAAGTATATTATTTTTGGTTGAGCATCTCAGTGACACTTTATGGAGTAGTTTGTCTTTTTTATGTATTATTGGTATAGACATACTGCAGTGTATTGTCTTTCAGTGTTTTCGCAATTTTAAAATCCCAGCCCTGAGTTACAAAAGTGCCATTTTAAGTAATGCTTAACAGGTTATTTCAAAATTCCTTACCCTCGATGATCTTGTGGGATTTTAACATATATAGTGTAAATAGATTACGGATGTCAACTTAAGTGAAAAGACACTTTTTTTGTTGCTGTATGTTTTCTCCATTATTTTAATCCTGGTTGCTAGGAAATTATAGATATGTTTATTTTTAGTTGCTGGAGTTTAGCTTCCAATATTTATGATAAATATAGAAAAAACCTATCAATTGGAAATGAAAAAAATTGGCCTTAGCTTACATGCTTATTTCAGGTTTTTTCAGTAACTGTGATGCTGTTTGTCAACTGAAAAAATTACACATCTATAAAAATTTTAAAGTCAAAATTTTGTTCTTTGTTTATAATGTAATCTTTTGTTGCTACGTCAGCAGAATACTGCAGTGAATTAAATATCAGTGAAGCTTATTCTGTATAAAAGATTCAACGAATAAAATACTAAGATGCTTACTGTGTATAATGTTCAGTTTAGTTGCCTGCTAAAGTTTTAAAGGCAAAAGCACCCTGTCTTTAACATACACAGAGATGAAATTTAGTAGTAAATCTTGCTAAACTGAGTGCACTAAGTGTTTAAGCAATTCTCAGGGTGGGGAGGGTGTCTCTTATGGGTCTCTTAAAATTATTTTTCCTACAGAATTTTTAATCCTGAAGTAAATACTGAGGCTTTTCAGGTCAGCTTTACATTTTCAGAGTTGTATGTCATTGGTCAAAATTCTACGAACTATATGGGATAAATCCAACTCTGATGATACTATTGCTTTGAGTTCTTGTGCACGCAACATCTATGCTTGTTTTTTTTCAAAGCATCTTCAGTCACATGGCTGATGCAGAAATAACTGCAAAAACTTCCTGACAACCTTCAAATCTGAACACGGTTCAGGTTTTATTATATATCTTAACGCTTTCAGGTACTGGAGCATTTTAATCTCAGATAGGATATAGGATGCCTTTTACCTATAACTTACTCAGTGTGCAAATCTGTTTTTTAGACTTCTGTTATCAGAAGCTGTCTGTGCTGAATCTGAGGCACAGTGTATTGTGTTCGGGCTCTGAACAGACCGCAGGTTTCTGATGAATAGCTGTCCTAGGGAACCAAAGTGTGACATTAGTGTTCACTTGTGTCAAATTCCATCCTTCAGCTAATTCATGGTTTCCATGGAATCAGAAGGAATGAATTTAATCTGTCATCGTGGCTAGTGAAAGCAAAGACTTCCTTCCTTTTCCTATTGACAAGTTCTTTCCCAAGTGTGTAGATGGTGCATGTTACGGCTGTTGCCCATATGTTTCTCATCTTCCTTATAAAATACAATGCATGTGTGTTTAGACCTGGTATTTTTGTTGCTGAATTGAGTGTCATGGGTGCCTAGCCAACATTCTGGTGCTTTTATATTACAGAATAGGGTTTAGTATGCCTGATTACATTAATAATAATTTGTCCGTTACTGTTTTTTTATTTGGTGTGACTTATGAAATATGGAGAATTAAATAATTTCACTGAATGCCTACAGTGCGGTAACTGTGTTTTTTTCAGACTTAGAGTGTGGTGATAATGAAAGGCCATCGTTGCTTCTACTTATGAGCTGTTTAAGCTAAGCTGGGAAGGGGATCTCATGGTGGCCCTTCCAGCCATGACTGCTTATCAGTGCTTCAGGGGTAGATACCCTGCCTTGAAGAGTACCTCTGGCTGCTTAGGTGGCTGACTGATAGTAGTATAGCTGTACTTTATTGTACATATTATAAGTAGTGTAGCTGTAGCTTGTATTTTCCCCAGAATTACAGTATCACGGTCTATCTGTTCTTACAGATTTTTCTGCTTCATAACTGATGAAGTGAAGGGGAGGCAAAGTAGTTCTCACCTGTTCCTGCAGCGCTCTCAGCTTTGCCATTGATGAGAATTGTCAGGGACTCTGCAATAGCTTTTGCAGGATTTTACTGAATTACAAGTAGAAAATGTCCAGAGTGGTAAGTTATGAGTTGAAGTTCTTTGGTTAACTGATGCTGAGTGCGATGAACTGGTGAAGCATCTGGGAAAAAACCAAGCTGCGCTATTGAATTACGGGCTAAGTCTCCCTTGGAAGGTTCCCCCCTCGGTACTTGGCCGTGTGACCTCAGTTTCTACCGTGACTGCCCTTACTTGGCCACGTTGACCCCATGCACGTTGGGAATGAGGAAGAGATCAAGAAACCTACCTCAAAAAAATCATGTACTTTAAACAGCCGCCTCTTAAAACACTGAGATGAAATTATTAAATGTAGAATGTAGGAAAAAAATACGGAGAATGAAATGTCCATGGTTCATTACTGAAATATGTATGTATACACACATACGCTTTTGGAATTTAGTAAAGAAGTAATGTTGGTGGCCAGCCTGCTACAGATAAACATTGCTTACAATTCAGATGTTAAGTTTTGAAAACAGAATGTAAACATGTCACTAATTTTGATATCCTATCTGTGAGTTGTCTAGCTCTTCACGTTGATTTGATTTTGTTATCCTGTGTGGTCACACAGACGAGCCTGATTTTGTGTCCTTTGGTTAACTGTATCGGAGTTGCAAAGTTTCTTTATCTCTTCACAGATGGCTGCCGTCTATTCTTTCTTCTCTTAGTACGTCTCTTTGACTTGATCAGTTTTAAAGTCAAAACTTAAAATTTATAGCGTGATCATACTACTTGTAAAACATACTGGGTCCTGCATAAAGTTCATAAAAGTCTGTCAATACTTTCTTGTCCCCTTGTGTCTGCACTTGTCTGTGTGCACTCGTTTGCTGTTTTGGGTATGCAGGACCTGGGGCAATGTGGCACTTGTCCATGTCTGGAGATTCTGGTCGCTTGGAGGTAGATATTGGGGTGATCCTTTTCTGTATCCTAGCCTGCTTATCGTGAGAGTGCTGGAAAGAGCAGCTAGGAAACTTTAAAAATGGCAAAGGGTAAATACTACGTGTGGTCTGTGCGTCGGTGAGCTGAAGATGCTTGCCTCAACTCTTCATGCCTGTGCGAGAGGTTTGTGTGTAGGGAGCTTTCAAGCTGTCCACTGATGGTGTAAAGGGAGGAGGAGATGGGAAAGCGCTTCCCTGTACCCTTCTCTCTAACCTCAAGGGCCAGTGTTGTTCCTGCAGAGTTTGGGGCACCAAGTCCTCTGCCCAGTGTGGAGTTTTGGCCCCCCAAGAAGAGGGTCATGGAATAGCATGTGGCCTTCAACCAAAACTGGTGCAGCAAAAAAATGGTGACACACTTACAACCTTGACTTGTTCCTCAGCATCCCTGTTCCTTGAAACATGCTGCCCTACGGGTCTTTTGTTGCTGTTTTTTAGTATCAAACAGTGTTGAGTGGTATTACCACCAAGATCTGCAGTTCTAAGTCATCTCCTTGTAGCTGGCCAGACTGACTTACCAGGATACAAAGCTGCTTTGACCTGAAATGCTTCTGGGGAAGTAGAAATCAAACTCTGTTCTCCTGGAGCTTGTACATGGTGCCATCAAGCATTATTTTATTTTCTCCATTCTTTTCAAAGAAGGTAGTTTCTAAGACAAATGAGAGGGCTGAGCTATTACCTGACAGAGGTGTATGTTTGTAGCGTGATAGCGACACCAGAAAGTAAATGTCCAGCTCATTCAGTGAAGACATGGAAGTAGCGTATGAAGATGTGAACCTTGCTGCAGTGGTGTGGAGGACTGTCCGTGGCAGAGTTAAGTGAATTGTGGAGAAAATTATCCTGGCTGCAGTTCCTCTTGGAAGGTAACAATACTATTTTATTCCTTTCCTTCCCTTCCCCAGAAGGGAGGCGAACTGGTGTGCATGTAATTTGACTGTCAAAGCTGAGCTCCTACCCAATGGGGAAGTGAGCAAACAACTTGGCACCGGGAACACCCTAGAAGACTCTGCAAACATCTATGTCCCATCCTGGTATCCAAAGTATCAGGAGGAGCTGGATGCTTCTGTTTTCCTCCAAAACCGTGTGCTGCTCAGCTGAGGGGCAGGGTCTCACGGCTCTCTTTGGATTTTGACCACTGCCCCACAGCCAGTATTCTACTTAAAAATATTGGCCATAACAGTTGTGGTTTTAAGCTACTGATCTATATGTAGGTTGAGTCAGATTTCCTGAAATGGTACCATCATCCTCCTCCCCTCCATTTTTTTTTTTTTCTTTTTTCTTCATGTTTTTTCTCCCCCCCTTTACACCCCCTGGCAACAGCTGAGCTGCTCAGCTAGAATTCCCTCAATATGGAGCAGGGGTTCTGCTGCAGGCCATTCTCATTTGGGAGTACTTGGCTTTACGTCTCACCTCTTCTCCTTTGTTCTACAAGAATGTATGTTAACTTCTGGACTTGCTACAAAACCAATTTTTTTTCCCCTCCCTAAACCTGCTGAGGACGAGTGGGCTGAAGTGAATGTCTCCAGGCATTTATTTATCTTTATGCACCAATTTATGGGACAGGTGCTCAGAGCTCTAGGATGGCGAAATTTCTTCAGAAATGTAAAGAAAAAAACACCTTACAACTTCTGTGAGCCTCCTTCCTTCTGATGTACTAGTTAAGGAGGCCTACACCTGTTCTTGTGCTAACAGTAAAAAGTATGTTTTGAGCTCATGTAAACGTTAAATGTCTCTATATTCAGAATTGTGCTGCAAAAAAAAAAAAAAAATTAATTGCCGCCTTGGCAGATAAACATTGCAAGTACAGGTGAAGTGAAGAACCACCAGAAAAAGTGCTAAATGTAAGCAAATAGGATGTGTGACTAGTTTAGCTCATCGGTAGGATGCTAAGATAGAGTGGGAATGTTTAGAACTTAGCAGTTTTTAACTGAATTGAAGGAAAACTTACGCTGGGTGTTTTTTCCCTTCTAGTGTTTTCAGTGGCTTCTGTTGCATCTTTATACACGAGGACATGTTCCAGCAGGCTCCATCCCCAGTGCCGCAATGCTCTGGACAGCTATCTAGTTGTGTGCTTGATGGGGAGACTTGAGGAGGTGCTGGAGACAGTTTGCACCAGCCTTTCCCCTTTCAACATAAGAACCGAGTGCTGTAAAACCAATGCCTGCTTACAGGGAGCCTTTTCTAGTTTCATGTAGGGTAAGAGTTTCCCACCCTGGCAAAGTTCTCAGGGGTATACATGGTACATATATATATATGTATGTATAGATATACAAAACCACAAGCTCAACAGTTTTTGTAGGGTTTTGGGGGGTTCATTGATGGGGTGTTTTTTTCTTTTTTTATAAAAAGGAGGGCAAAAAAATGTTAATAAGCATTTTATTGTTGAATGGGAAACATTTTGGGGGTGGTGGTGGGGTGGAATTTACTCTTCAAAGAAAGTATTAGGATTAGCTAAGTAACACTGTGGAAATACCATTGAAGAAAATAAGTTTTTGTTTTTAGTTTTCCTAGTGGCATCACATTTTTCTGACTAGCAAGCAGATTCTTTCTTACAGCTTTGTATAAGTATATTTTATTTGCAGGTATATTAATGCCATTTTTAAACTACTGCAATTGCAGTCATTAGTTTCAAAAGAAACTAATGTGTGGAGGTACCTGCCTATAGACAGCCCTGGATTATTCCGTCTTCTGACGGTGAGTAAAAGGGATTCAGATTTCTTACGATATAAAAAGGAGACAGCTGATGTTCTTCCTTACTGAAGAAAAACTAGGGTATTCTTTTTTTTGCCTGGACTGGTGGAAGTTTTTTTCTACTGCAACATCTGGAGCACCCATGTGCAAAGGGAAGAGAAGCCGGTTCTGTATATATGTAACTTTCTAAAGAGTGAAGCAATGGGTAAAGCAGATAAAATCATGTCTTCATTTTTCCTTCCTGGAAATTTGACTACAAGAATGACTCTTATATAGCCTGTTTTATAGTCTTGTGCCGTAATCTGGCCAAGTATAAATGCTAGACTTATATTTTCTACCCTGTCTCTCAAAACTCCGTAGCAGACCCATATTCCTACATTCGTTATATTCTCATTTCTGCCCTGTACCCAGTTTCTTTTAAAAAAGAGTAGTTGTTTACACATGTACAAAACCATATTAACTCAAAGGCAACATTAGCTCAATTTAGAAGTTTTAGTGAATGTTGTCAGAAAACAGTCTTTGGTTGGAGTCTATCTGATAAAGTTAGATCGAGTCCTGTGTTAATAAAGTGCTTCTTCACCTAAAAGTGAAGTAGAAATTAACTTGAGGTGGAAATGTTGTGCTGCCTGCTTCAGTGAAGGTTCAGTTAGCAAGGAAGGAATTGCAGTTTTCATTTACATGTGAAGTCCCCAGCAGGCAGATTCTACTTGATTGGTGGAAGTCTCTCACATATGTGCATGTACATGCGGAGAGTTATGAGCATGGCTCTCGGGCACTGCTGTTTACTTGTTAAACTATTATTACTATGTCCCCAAATGTCTCAGATTCAGCTACATATGGCATAACCTGTTGAGTTTTCCACCTTGTATTGGAAACTAAACCTAAATTTGCTCTAAGTGTGTGAAATTTTGGTCTATGTCTGCTTCCTGAGGAGCATCCATGCTTTATCCCTGTATCTGGTATTTAAGAAGCAGAGGAGAAATTGAAGGTGAGTGATTTTTACCTCTGTGGATTTCAGAACAATCTGGGAGTTTCTGTATTGGGAATTGGCCCCTGTTCTGTGTCTGTGGAAGAGCTCCAGCTGCAGCATTCCTGCAGGTGTGCTGTGGGTAGCTGGTCCCTTGTGCCTTGTTTCTCGGCAGGGTAGAGGCTCAAAGGTTGGCCTTTCATCACCAGGTGTGTCTTTGAAAACCTGTGGTATGTGACTGTGTACTGCCCTCTTTAAATACTGCTGAGAGAGAGTTTAGAAAATTATCCTCGTTTCACATCAGAAATGTCAGTATTTGTCCTTTTCCTCAAAAGGCTTAAAGGAACGCACTTCTGTTTCTGAACTGCACGCTTTCCCTGATCCTTCTGATTAATTGATGTAGGAGATAAAGAATTGTGTAAACAAGCTTTCAGAATAACTGAATGGCAAAATGGAAGAAAGAAGTTCAAATACATGCATGAGATCTTCACGTGCACCTACTCACTGAGCAGAAAATAATTCTGCCACCCCACCCACCCAGTTCTTTATTTATTATTATTATTTTTTCTGATCCTGTGGAAATGCTTTCACTTTTTTCCTTATGTAACACCCTACTTTCTTTCTCTCTTCCCTTGCTAGGTGATAGACCTTTATGGCCATATAGTGTTTTCTGTGAACAAGATGCTGGAAGTTGTGGAGACTGCACAGGTTGTTTAAGAAATGTATGGTCAGGGCCAGGGGATGGGGGGAGCGTGCGGGGGGAGAGTTATAGAATATTGATGAGAATAATAAAGAAAAGGCCTCAAAATAGTGAACAAAATATGGAAATGGATAAGAACTAGAGTTAAGGCAAAGGTCTTTAAAGGGGGAAGAATTTAGCTTTTAAAGAAGGTGAAGATGCGCTACAAGATGGAGAAATAAGCTACTTCATAGACAGGGGAATGGCTGCATGTATTAACATAAAGGTTCTAGCTCAAGGTGAGCAAGTGGTGTTTTTTTTTTTAACTAATCTGTATTTAAATTGTGCTGGTTTAATAAGTACAAATGCTCATTAGGTTTTAAAACTTACGCAAGTATTGAGACACAACAACTCTTGACTCACAAGAGATATATTATAAAACCAAGTATCTTTGGGTATACAAATATAGGTCTTAATCATTCTTGTATCTCTGATGAAATTAATCTATGCTTTTCTTCTAAACCTGTGAAATAATTCCACAGCTTTCTCCATGTCTTATTTCAGTGATTCAGTATCCTTATGGGAAGAAAGATTCTCTTGCTAGCCAAACTAAATCTTCTTTACTGCAAGATAAACTGACTTCTTCTAGTTCTATTGCAAGTGCACGTGGTGAATATTTATCACTGTCACCTTTATGGTGATCTTTAGATGCTGGAAGGCTGCTATGTCCCATTCCTCTCTCACTGCTTTCCACAGCTGTCTTTGTCAAAGTAACACATTCCTTTAAGCTTTTTTACCGTTTGTGATTATAAACCTTGTAGTATTTTTGTTGCCTTTCTTTTAAGTACATTGGTCGTCCAACTGGGCACAGTCCTGACCACTGCAATGAATTACACCACTGTAATATCTCTTCTATCTTGTAAATGTAAGGCTGATAAGCCTCTAAGCCAATATACTGTAAGCCCTGAATTTTGTTATCAGTGTGTGCCTTCAAAATGGTAACAAACAGGGGGACTTGGTTTTAGCTGAAGCTTACGAGATGCAGGTTCTTCTATTGCACTGTTCAGTGTGTGTTTCTGTCCACTTGATGCACTGTGGTGTGAGCTGTTGGGTTACGGGCATCTCCTCAATAAGCATGTGAGTGATGGGGAGAAGATGCGAGGTGAGGCGTTCTGCAGTTCTGCCTTTCAAAGTCGAGAGGCGAGTGGTTTTATTATTAGTTGCTCCTGAAATACTAGCTATTAAACCGTGCTACAGCGCTGTGATCCAATGCTGTCATTGAGAAGGATGATAGAGAAAACACAAAAGACACGGTGAGCCTTGGATAAAAGCAGAGGCAGCATTCAAAATGGTTACTGAATTGAGTGGTGAGGAATAGGAGATGTGTCTTCTTAAAGCATGTATAGTTAATGCAGATGTGCTGTTTTCTTCAATTACCATGGCTGGTTGTTTCATAAAAATATTAGAATTGCTTTGTTCAGTGAGGATTCTAGAATTACCATTTGTTCTTTAGTGAATGCTTCTAACATTCAAGAGAGAAATACAGTTAGGTGATGCAAGTTGGATTCTTCACCTCTGAATTACTTCAATGTATCCAAACTGTTAAGATATTTCCCACTTTTCAGAGTACCTAATTAACATTTAATAACTCCTTATTCTAAAATTGAAAGGAATGAGGATTTCTCTTGCAGCATTTTTAGCTTTGTCTGCAAAGATGTATGTGATGTTGTATAAAAAAATACAAATATCTTTGGCACTGAATCCCATAATAAAGATCTCATTTAGTACATGTTAATTTAAGATTTAATGTCATGTTTTCATAAGGTTTGTTGACTTAAATTTATGGCTTCCTTGATCAGTTCCAGGGCTAGATAAAAGCAACAAAAAGCCCAACAAAAAACATAAACCCAAACCTTAAATTTGTGACGTAAATACCACTGTCTGAAGGCCAGTGTCTGATTTGGCTTTTAAAACACATAGCTGTCCTCTCATTCTTCTCACTTTCTTTACACTCATAGGAAGGTAAATCCATAGTGCTGCAGTGTGACTTCTTATTACAATAGAGGCCATTAATCAAGTTACGCTGGTTTTGGAGTGTGGTATCAATATCACTCCCTTCAGCCTTTAGTGTTGACAATGCATTCTAAAATATTGAAGCAGCAGTTTCTTAAATGACAAAGCAAACAACTTATGGTACACCTGTAAAAGGTAATAACATGAAAGGATTGCTTTAAGAAAAATATCCTATTAGGAAGCGTATTCCTGTAATGCTAACATATTTATAGATACAAGTATGCACACCTGACACGATATAGAATGCACTGTATATTATTTCAGAAATGCAATCCATTGTGGTGTGAATGTGAGGTTTTATTGACAAAAGCGTGGGATAACCTAGGATAAATTGATTGCAAAGCCACTGCAGCAAGCACTAGTACGTACACAATAAAGAATATATAAATCGATTTTATTTTTCGCCATCTAGCACATTTGTGTACTGTTGAGATACTAACATAAGATGAGTTTGTCTTCTTTCTACCCCAAGTATGTTATCAGTATTCAACTGGAACTTTATTAAGGTGTGTCTGGGAACCAAGAGGGGGGTTTACTAGGGTACTGATCACCTTATCAAAGATCACGTGTCTTTGAGTCTGGAGCTTAAGGGGAAGGTCACCAGTGCACTCAGGCTATTTGCTTACATTGCGCTGTTTGAATAGACTCAAAAATAATATATATAACAGTGGCACATGAATTATTCTGGCTAGCAAAGGCCTTGCTGTGAACATGGTTTAGGTAAGCTTCCTTCATCACCATTTCAGTGTTTTGGGCGATCTGATGACTAGCTAGCTGGACATAGTAGAATTCATTTGGCCTGCAAGTGGTTATTTTATTCTGAGCAGCGGCCCACGGCTGGGCCTCAGCAGCAAAGTTGTCTTGGGTTGGCATGTGTTGATGTGCTCTGTGTAAGACTTGCTACGGTGCCACGTGTGCTGGGGTTTCCAGCCATAGACCCGGTACTGCCTATGAACTGCAAGCTGCCTTCAGCTGGGAGTCATGGCTGGGCTTCAGGGCTCGGTGAATGAGTTTCTTTTTAATAATGAAGCAGGCAAAAAAGAAGGCACATAACTAGGCAAGGAAAAAACAAACCCCCAAACATTCCTGTTGAAAGATAGGAAGTGATTTATCTTTTCTTCCAACTTTCTCTTCTCTGTGAAATGCCATAATGCTTTCAGGGGAGCGATGAGATTTGTAAAATATTTCACTACACGTGCTTTCTGTAATAATGTTTTCAAGGTAAAATGTTAATTAATTTTGCAAATGCATACCTAATTGCTTGATCAATGGGATTTTACTCCTTTTAAAATTAATTTATTAATGAAAAACAAAACAAAACTGCTTGAACCATTAGAAAAATCACTTTTCTGTTTAACATGCTTTGGCCAGTTTTCACGTTCCTTGTCTCAACCATATTTGTGATCTTGATGTTCATCACTGAAAGCATTTGCTACCCACAGCTTCAGGTCTCCTCAAGCTGAATTAGACATAGGAGTGAGCCTTATGTTACATTTTCAGTCTGAATACCTTCGTCCTTTCTATCCTTTCTTTTCTGGGGAAGGGATCAAGTACCAAGTGGTGGTTCTGCTCAACCATGCTGATCAGCAACTTGGACAGCAAATCACTCTTGTGGACCTTTTGCACAAAGAAGTTGTTGAGTAACATCATACGTGTTCCCTCTTTCTCCAACACTCAACTGTCACTCTTTTGAGGTGATGGTTTGTATTGGCTGCAGGCCTCCAGCCACAAAATATTTGCTAGGGGACAGGATACACCTGAGTCAATGCTCCAGCAGAGCGACGTGCCGTAAGACAGCAGACAAGTTCATTATAGACAACTAAAGGCCGGGAGGTCACATAGCCTCAAGTGCCTAAGTTGTGAAAGGAAGGAGGACAGGATGTCTTCCCTCGGAGGTTCAATATCATCACTCCAATCTCCAGATGAACATCTGGGAGCTGGCATGC
Source organism: Falco cherrug (assembly GCF_023634085.1). Taxonomy (NCBI): domain Eukaryota; kingdom Metazoa; phylum Chordata; class Aves; order Falconiformes; family Falconidae; genus Falco; species Falco cherrug. The sequence continues at coordinate 60,236,720 of NC_073703.1, forward strand.
TGCCAGCCCCTGTGAGCAAGCTGGCCGAGTGCTGCAAGTATGCCTCTGGAGACCTGACCCCTGCAGAGTTTGCACACCTCTGCTCCTTTCCTCACTTTCCTCTGGATCTCCTGTGGCCACAATGCTCCACTGAATGTTCACTCGTATTCTATCGCTGTGTTTCAGTTTCTTTTCTCACAGATGGATTAGCTTGTATTTTTCCTAGCTAAAAAAAATCTCTATTCAGCCAATACTGAAAACTTCCTGAATCTGTTCTCTCAGTTACAGCGATCTTCATGAGATGTATTATTAACTAAGAACTTGACCAACATGCTGTTCTCTTCTTGGCATACTCCTTTCAGTCAATCAGTAGAGCTGTTAAGCAGCAAGGGGCTAGTATGAGTCTCTGGGATGTGCTGTTGTGATAAAAATTTCAGCTTTATGTTATGTCATTTACTGTTATCCTTTGTGTATGACCGCGCAGCCAGTTTTCATTTGCGTTGACTTATGCAGCTGGACCAGCCTTCAATTAAAGACTCTGGAATAACTGTATTGAATGTTTTACTGATATCTCATCCAAGGTATTCTCATCTGTGATACTCACTTGTACAACAACAACAAAACGTTACACATGGCATCATCTCAGATTTGCTGTCAATCAACTCTGTCTCCCAGTATGGCCACTTGCTGTAGAGCCTACTGAGCAGCTGTGTCCATTTCTCCTTCCACCAGCAGCAAACCCAATAAAACACTGGATGATGTGTCATTACTACATGGAAACTTCCGAGTAATTTTGGTGGGGGCTTCACTTCTTTGATTCTCATATTTAATTAGTTTTCAGTATAGCTTCATTTTTTTTCAGTTGAGGTTTTTATGCTTTTGTGAGGTTCCCATCTAGCTCTTCTAGACTATCTAGAAGTTTTACAGAAAGTAAAGTCTTGCTCACTCTTTATTAACTTTTTCTTTCAATTAACATAACTAGGCAAAGTGTAATCCCTCAGGCAAAGAGAAGTGCCCCCAGGCAAAAAGAATTCAGCTCTCAGTGTGGTATCCTTTTTATGTTTCTCCTGAACCTGCATGGGACTTAATCCGGATTTATCTTCTCCCGAAGATTGCTTGCCTTAAAAACACACATACAACTCAGCCTGGGATTTCTTCCAAACATTATTTTTGAATGTGAGAAAACCCAGAGAATTAAATATTTTCATATTTCTAAGTGAGTTCCTCCTCTCTGTCATCTAAAAAAGTCTTTACTTGAGTCTGTTCATGGTCAGAAAATGAGTGTATGTAGTGGTTAGGACATAAAACAGGACTCATGGTATTCATACGTACTTCTGTGCTGGCTGTTATCTTGAGGTGTCCTTACTGTGCCTATGGTTCTTCAAGTTTGTGCTGTAAAGAAAGCAGCTTTTCTCTTTCTCTATCACTGTGAGAGACTCATTACTGCTACTTTAAATAATTAACTTTATGAAAACAAATGTCAACTTGCCATTGCTTACTGTTACTTTATTTTGTCAGCAATGCAGCTAAGGCAAATACTTCACTAAATTATCTCTGTGTTGAGTCATGACCCTGCTGTAAACACTGACTATCCCTGTTTAATAGAATACCTAAGAAATAATATTCTTCACCATGGGATAGTTTTAGAAATTATTCCCCCCCCTCCCCCTGCCCCGATGTTTCATACAGTAGGCTTGATCTCTAAGGTAAGAAAAAAAGGAGAGGGGAGAGCTGTGAGACCTCCAATTCATGTTCTCCATTGAACCTTAGAGCACAGCAAATATCTATGAGCAGGAAAAATAAAGACTTAATGCATCAGGTCTGCATGATAGACAGACCCTCTCTTCACATCTCTGCACATTACATCTCTTTTAACCAGATGTGAATTGTATTAGAGCTAGAATAATGGTTATGTGTGCTAGAGGCTAATCTCTTGAATCAGAAAGCCATTTGTTTTATTATTTTTAAGGCTCTTATACTGCAGGAATCTGCTGTGATTCAAAAATGTGAGTAGACAGGCTGTTGCTGATGAAAGTAAATATTGCAAAAAAAGCTGTTTATAGCAAGAAGTATAAACTGATGTGTGTGAGCACATTATTTCCATTTAGAAGATTTCCAGTGTTGCATCAGTGCAATTCACCAAAGATAACTGAAATGAATATCATTGGGGTTTGTTTTGTTGTTGCAGTTGTTACTGCGGCTTTGCGTGTACACATACACATTTACTACATGTTGAAATAATTTGAGTATTTTGTCTGACAACAACAGGTTAAAATAATTAACATTTTTTAAAATAATACCAAGTCACTGCCACTTTTCCTTTCTGTCCGTGCTCAACTGAATGTTATGTATGTAAATGATAATTGAAGCAAAGATTCAAAGCCCTGTTTTTAAAAAAAGCAATTAAAGCAGCCTGCATTGTCACTGGAGGTAAGATAAACAATTTTAAAATGTCTCAAGAGGAGAGTGGATCTGGACATAACTCTTCTGTGTCTCAAGTGGTATGCTGCAGCTATTTAACTATAGGATGAAACCAAAAAGCCACCACTTGGCCCCCTGGTTTTATGGGCAAGTGTTGTAGGAAACACCAAGTCCTAGGAGCAGGCCCAAGAGCATGATTTCCACACAGACACAACCCCTCGGTTTGGTCCATACTTCCACCAAGACTGTGTTTTTTGTAGATCGACCTTTAGTTATCAAATCTTTCCACACATCATAATGGAAGTCTAAGTCCCAATTAAAGGCTGTGTGTTGTACCAGACCGTGAAGTGCCGAAAAATAGGTGCTTTGAGAGCCAACTGTGGATCTAGCCTGATTAACAAAGGGTATTCTCAGGCCTCTGGAAATAAGCAGGAAAGGCTTACGCTGGGACAACTTTTGCAGTAACTTCTCTGAGTTTCCTGCCCTGCTCGGTCTGTGTCCAGGTTGTTAGTGATCCAGGGGCTTATGTTTTAGGTTGAAATGTAACATTTTACAGAGATCTATCACTCATTTCCATGCACTTTAAAACTGTACTGTAATATAGCCCTTTGGGAGCTGTTTCACAAACAGTTTGAAAATCCATGCAGTGGAGATAGAGAGATGTAAGCTTGTCATGTGTCCCACGGTAATACGTTCTGGATGGTTAATCAAATCCTTCAGTTAAAGCAGGGATTGGAGTGACTGACTTCTTTTGTGTCCTTGGAGCATATTTGGAAAATTGGCACTTAAAAGACTTAAGAGGTTGTTAAAAGATACTCCTCTGAGGGAAGGCTGCTTGCTTTGATGCAAACTAGTTGCCTAACAAGCAGCCAGCTCAGGTCTGTGTACAGCATCAGGAGAGGTGGACTGCAGGGAAACTTCTTTTCACTGTCTGTTCAGTTGTCATCTGGAAAAAGCGGTTTGTATATGCTGCTGTTTCAGTACAACGTTGCGGTGTGCCTCTGATATTTATTCCGAATTTACTTTTACAGCTTTTGTCTAGGTTTTGTTACATGAAACAGGCAGGAGATAAAGACAGTGGCTGAGAGACAGCAATGCTTCTTTAGCTGCCCCTCTCACTACATGCTGATACAGTCATCCTTAATTCTCACTTATATTTGGTACACTAGATTTACATTTATTCATACTTTTTGCTTTGTTCACCTTTATTTCGTTCTCTTTTTCAGGCGGTTACTCTGCTTTATTGTTCTTGTGTGCGCAATTCCACTGCAGTTATATTTATGAAAGAGATTTTAGCCAAACAAACCAGCTTAGCCTATGCTCCACAGAGACCCATTAAAGTTCTTGTTATTCTTACTATTCATGTCAATGCTTTGAATTTTAATTACTTTCACATGCAGATAAATAGTACATGTTCTTTTTACTTGTAAAGCAGGTTCTATGAATTCTATAAAATCACTTCTGCTTCATCTAGTATTTAATAAGATTTTCAAAAGGAGTAAATTCTGTAGAGTTTGCTGGGTTAAAATTCACACTGAAGTCCTTAGTGATTTTTATCTGTGCTAGATTTAACTTTTTACAGTGTTTTGTACAAAATTGCAGGCTTTTACCATATGTGCATGAGGTCCATGTTTAGCTGTGTCACTGCACTTTTAAAAAGTGATTGTTACTCGTGATCCTTTTTTGAATTTTAAACACACACACACACACACACACACGTGAAGAGCTTGAGCAATGATAGAGTAGACTTGAACACATTGAAGCAGTACACGACACAAATAATAATGCAGCAAGTGAGACCCAGGTAAGATCTTACTGAGCTGCAGAATCAGCAAAGATGATTTCTAATGGAGTTCACAGGGTGGTGTGGATGGGTCAAAGTGAGAAGAATGCTGCTCCCCCCAAAAAGCCTTAAGAAACATCACCATTAGCAGTGACTGGTTCAGTGGCTTATGCATTCTTTGGAATTTTCTGAAAGTCAGCTCGTTCCGTAGATAACATGGCTAAGGACTGCCATGTTAATTTGTATTGCACAGCTAATTCAAGTTCAGGAATGACACTTAAATCTGACTAACTTTGTAAGACATGCAGCAGTGGAGTATATTATGTGTTGCAGTATTTTTCCACGGGAAAAGAATGTTTCTTGACACCTAAGATCATGCTTAGAAACCATTCAATAATTTCTTAATATCACAAGCAATTTGGTTGTTAAGTAAATCATTCCATATGTAGAATAAACCACAAAACATTTAGTCCCTTAGTTCTGTTGCTTGAAATGCCTCTATAGCTGTGGATTAGGAAGGAGCTTTAAAAGACTTAGAAAAATCCCATAGAAGGAATTTAAACAGAAGTAATTTTTCGTTTTTTGTTTTGGTTTTCCCCTCAAAGAGAACATTCATACCTCTGACAAAGGTTTTGAAAAGTTTAATGATGTTTGTACTTTGCGCTTTGACTTTGATAGACAAAACTATATATTTTTCTCTCCCCCAACACAGGTTTATTTTAGATTGTAGCTGGTATGATGTTCAAAGGAAAAAATAAATAGCATAGGTTTTCCTTGGGCTGCCTTAGTAAACCATGTTTTCCTTAAAGTAAAGAAAATTATGTTAGCTTCCAAATTAATTTGTGCAGATATTTAGTTCTTTAGTTCTCTAGACTATTTACAAGAAAAAGAATGCCTTAACTCCCTAATGATATAAGACCAAACCAAAATAAAAAGCCCTTTTGATGTAGCCTTCTAAATCAGCAGGCAAACCAAGACCTTTTAACTTCTTTGTAGTGCTGAAATGAAAATTTTAAATCAAATGGTTTTTTTGCAAGAAAGAAACAACAACACAAAAAAAGCAGAAGAAACAATTCTTAGTTTTCACTGGAGGGTAGTATCAATTTTGCTTGGGTTTACAATGGACTGGTTGTGCTCAGATGAACAGTTTCTACATCGTAACTCTTGCAACAAGGCTAACAGGAGTTCAAGCATTCGTCATATTAAAACCTCTAGAGACAGGAAGGCAGCTAATATACTTTAATATTCTCTGGCTTGGTGCCCTGATTTAAAATACTCCTATAACATCTTTTACATGTACTTTGGATTGGCTGTGTTCAAAGTAATGGTATGCAAGTTGTGGTAGTTAACAATGACTTAAGAATATATGTACTGTTTTGCATCCAAAGAACGCAGAGCAGTTCAGCACATAATTTCTTTATAACCTTTCTGAAAACACAGCTTAGATTTTAAATCTATATCAAGACATGTTATAACTGTTACTGGAGAGGGTTACTGATGTTTTTTATTCTTTCTTTATTCTCGGTTAGGCATTTGGTTTATCTGTTTTGGAGACGGAATGCTACAGAGGCAAGCAGAATTATAGCAGGGGTGAATTTGGCTGGGTACCGGCAGCCACTGCGCGTGTTATTTACATTATTTATATGCTCCTTTGGGAGACTTGCTTCACTTCTGTCAATCATAAAAGAAAAAAAAAAAAAACCCAGACAATGAATACCTTGTGATTCTCTCTTTGGCTGGATGGGAGAAGGGGTGCACAGAAATTGTTGGATATTTCTTTCTTTCTCTTGGTATCTCTGACTTCCTAGAAATGCTAGTGAACAGTAATGAAGCAATTGTGCATACCATTTAGTTTTTCAGCTACTAGATGGTGAGATTCAATATCCTGAGGTTTATTTGTGAGGGTTTCCATAAATGTTGTGTACAGAAGAAAGAAAAAAGGTGATTCAGTTATTAGAACTGGAACAAGTAAGTACCAGGGCAAAGCTGATTTTGAAATCAGGGCAAAGCTTGGCTAGTTAGGCCAGATTTTTCAGCTTAACAGCTGGGAGTTAGGGATCATTTGAAGTATTTGTATCCCTGTCTTTAGAGTTTGTAGGGGAATGAAGTCCACTAAAACTATCCATAGTTTTTACCTGTAGAGTGACCTGCACCTGCCAGAGTCGGGGCTTGTGCTCTGACCGGTATCCTTGATCCCAGCCACCCTCGCCCAGCCCCGCTGCAGGCAGCTGAGCAGCCAGCAGGCACAGGCGGGTGTTCCAGCTCCTTTCTCCTTTGAGCCCACGCTGCGGGTACTGCTGCCTTACTGACCTGCCGTGCTGCTTGCCCCTTCTTGGGCTGCAGCTGCCATCCTGCAAGTGCCCAGTGGTTCTGTCCCCTGCCCCAGCACCACAGCCCTGCTTTGTGTGCCCCTGCAGCCAGCTGCACATCTTTTTGCAGCATGCTTCGCGGACAGCAGGCTCCTGCTGATGTACGTCCAGGTAAGCCACTACCATTGCTTTCAACCAGTTCTGGCCTTTTTTATGGTGTGGGAAGGGGGATGAGGTGGGGGGAGGATGCTTAGGACTTGAGACTGCATCCTGGCTCTGCTTAACGAGAAAGAGCAAGAGCGCTGTGCTGCAGTAGCCTGCGAGGCATGACCTCATGGTCCTTCTTACCTGGAATGCTTTTGGGTGTTGCATGTATGTTTGTGGGGTTTGTTTTCTTTGCAGTGGCATTATTCATAACTAAAACTCTTTTCTTCTGACTCTTGACCCTAAGTAGTGCTGGCTGTGATTTAATGCTTTCTCCCTTTCTGGCAGTCCCTGCAGTTGGCTCCCAGTACAAGGCTGTGGCAGAACTTGAACTCCAGCAGCCTTAGTATGGATTCCAGCTCTTTCTTGTTTGGACTGAGAGGTATCCTAGTTCCAGCTTGCTTTTCCTGTACCGTATTTCATTATTGCTTCCACATTACGAGGAAGAACTAATATTCAGACAATTTTTTTTGCAGAGACAGATGGTGAATAACTGAGCCTAATGAGGGGAATAAGTTGGATCACGGTAGTAGTGTCAGAGGGGATTACTGGAAGTCTGTCTTGTACAAGCTGAGAATGCAACAAACATAAATTGTAGCCAAAGTATATTGCTATGCAGTTTTCTTATTTAATTTCTTGCCTCTTCGCCAACATTTTTGCAACTGTCCTTGTTACTGAAAGGTAAATCAATGGCATTCATGTGTAGGCATGTGTCCTTGTCAAAAAATAACTTCGAAATCTTTTTTTCCTAGCCCTGTCCATACATGTGCTTTAATATTTCTTTTCCCAGATCTCAGATTCTCTTTCTTTTTCTCCAAAGTGATAGGAATCAAACCAAATCTTTTACTTTTTTTGTTATTCATGTTGTATGTGGAAAATGTTTGGCAAGTGTCGCTGTGCTTGAGGATTGCTCTGACTGACTGGTGAACTGAGAACACTTAATTGCATTTTGCTGTCTCTGTCTGTTCTTGGGAGATTATGGTTGTGCATGTGTCCCCAAGCCTGGCAGTTGGCCTAATTTAGGTTTAGGACCCATTGTATCTAGAGGTATTCAGGGCTGGCATTTGGCCAGGCCTATTTTAATTGCAGCTTCTCTCAGGCTCCTTCCTGGAGTTTTGCTTTTCTCCCTCCCCTACTCTTCGGTTGTGTGGCTGGAGGGGGCGTAGAAGAGCAAAGTGTTCACAAAGACTTGAATCTTGGAAGGCATGCACGGGCAAACTCCTTTGCTGCAGACTAGCCACCCATGAACTCTCATCATCCAACTGGGTAAAGCCTTTGGCACTCGGTGGATCCTGGTTTTTCGGACTATAGTCACTAACAGGAGTGAGTTCAAAAACTGAGAAGGAAGGTGTCGTTTTCACCCTTCTATTTTACGAAGAGGTGATCCTTGCCCATGAAAAAGATTTTTGTTTGCAAAATGATGGCCTGCAGTCAGGCTTACGTTCCCGAGTGGGCTGTTTAAATCAGGCTGTGTCTTTTACTGACGCTTTTCTTTGTCAGAAGGTGACTCTTGAGCCAGAGCCCACTCACTGTTGTTTTTTGATTTGCAGTATGCAAATGCTTCAGCAGACAATTGAAATTCAGGGAAAGAAATAGGATTATGTGCTTCTAATGTCTTAAGTGTTTTGAAGAAAAAGAAGAGTCTTGGTTGTGAGTTATTTCTTCACTTCCATGTTATCCTTTGTAACTCACTCGCCATTTAACTATATTTTTTCTTCCATTTGCCTTTTATAGCAAGAGGGAAAGGACACCTTCCTGTAACTGGGCTGCAGCCTTGCAGATAGGTTATCTGCTTCACTGCTTGTGTGCGGGGTGATGGAGGAGCATGTAGTTCAGTAGGAAACTTGACTGCCTTTGTCCCCCATCTTTTCCTTCGGCTACAAAGCTTACTTTCATTCCATCCAAATCTGGTGGTACCACTCATGCTTTCTTGTGAACACATCTTTTCATCCATTTACAATTGAAATGCAAAGTCGGGAAGCTTAAAATGTCACATAAAAGAAATATTCAATCCAGGGAGGTGAATTAAGTGAGTTTCAGAGGAAGGTGGTGAATCGTCCTTTACTTAATTTTTTAATTTATTTTATTTTAAAGGCAGAAAACTTTGCACCATATTTTAGAAACAACATGCAGTAGGCTGGATGTCCCACTATTTCTCTTTCCTGGAAAAGATTGTGAATATTACCTCAAAGCAATCAATCCTTCATCCTATTGCCACTTTATTTGCAAGATTGGTTGCACATCTGGAACAAGGCTGGGAAGAGGCGTGTTTGTAAAAGGAAACAAGTATTAGAGGAGATGCTCATTTTTCACCGCCTTTTTATTCCTTCCTATCTGACTGATCTGTTCTGCAGCAGAACACAGGTGCTCCCAAGCACCTCTTCATCTTGTAAGCATTGGCTAGTATTTCCAGCAATAGAAAGCACTCTCAGTAAAAGATTTTTGGTTGATGGGTAACGATAGGGCATAGAAGCTGGGGAACAATTTGTGCCTATAATAAAAATTGCAATCAGGTCTCCTGCCAGTGAGAATAAAATTCACTTATCCATTGAAGTCAACAAGATTTTTTGCAGAAAAATTGCTCAGGGAGAATAATGTTGGGAGAATGTGGCTCACAGCATCCGCTGTGATGATAGTGAAAAATCTAGTAGAATGACTAGCTAATATAGATGACTGACTTCCCTGATCATAAATATGATTCACGGTGATCAAATTCAACTGCATCTGATGTTGCCATTAAAAGACCTGAAAAAGTTAAACACTGAAAAATACAAGAACAAAGCACATGAACCCTAATGACTGCATCTGATTCAGCCAGAAGAAACTGCTGTGATCAATCCATAAGAGAACCTTTCTTCTTGAAAGCTCACGTACCTTACAGCCTGCCAGCCTTTTGTAACCAGTCCCTGTTCTCCAGAAAACACAAGCTTTAAGGCAGTCTCACCTTTCTCTGAATTTTTATTCTAAACATCATCTGCATCATGTCTGTTCATTACATCAGAATACAGATAAGATTTTTGCATTTCTGAGCAGGATGTTGCAGCTGAGCTTCCTAAGTCAGTTAGAAATGCTAATGAACGGAGCCTCCTAGGCTCACCTTGTTTGACAGTTACTGTTATCGTGCTGGTTTTCACAAAGGCCCATGGTGTTTAAATGGAGAATGCACAGACAATATTTCAAGGAAACAGAAAAAGAACTCAAACATCCTGTCCTTCTCCCTTGAATATGCAGGTGCTCACTTGTTTCTCTTCTATTTCACAAAAATAATAATATGATGCTTTACACCTTATTGAGTCCTTGGTTTGCTTGGTTCTTGTTTTCCCAAGTGTGGGAATTTAATTTCACTTGTCCCTTGGTGAAAATAGCCTTGAATGAACAAGAATTTACCAAACATTGCCTATCTCCAGCATTCTCCTTTTCTTCAATTTTTCTTTTCTGGTAAAAATATGTTTTACACGTGAAACTTCTGTCAACTTAATCCTGCTTCAGCTACAATATTTTCCTGCCTTTTAAATATTTTGATTTTGAAAATGTTTGCAGTCTTTGGGTTAAGTTGTTCTGAACCAGACAGGGCTGTTCCAGAGTCTTACCAAAATTAATCGGTAATAATAAAAAATATTTCCTTCTTACTTAATCTGAAAAAGAAAATTAAGCTAAATGTCTGAGAAGCCCAATGCTTCTGATTTTCAAAAGGAAAAAATAAAGTTGCTGTACTGCCAGAGTATTTTGTCACTCCTTTATTTTATGGCTTTACAAGGGCTTTTTAAGGTGAGAATCTTTGTACTAATCGGGAGAGCAATCATGTACTATGCAGGAAATGTCGTCTTGACCTTCTCAAGCCCTGGAAGTGGTTATCCTGAAACATGAGGATTAATATTTCCTGTGTTCTCGTAGTGTGTTTTACAACTTGTTATACCACAAGATCTCAACAGATATCTGAAATATCGGTATTACTTATCTAGCAGCTGTGAGTACAGATAATATTCTTCAGAGCAGTAACAACTGAAAAAAAGAGCAGAAGTTAAGGGAATGCTACAAATCATCCGTGGTAAAGAGTGTTATCTTAACTTCTTTTTTGTATGTGTATGATTGCGTTATCTCTTTTGCATGGCTTTCAGAAGTACAACACTTTTCCTCTAAATTTATCTTCGTATCAAAGCACCATCCCCTCTTTTGTTTTTTTATGGTCTTTTTTTTTAAAACTAATTTTTTTTCAATATGGAATATAACTTCAGTTTTATATTTTAAAACTTCTATAGTTTTACATGATTTATTAAAGTGCTCATTAATTCCAGCTGGTCAAGTTTAGTATTTATTTAGACAGAGATCAGTTAGGATAATGTGTGTGTTAGAAAATGGTGTGTGATCAGAGAAAGGTGTTTGATTTTGGTTGTTGTTCTTTTTCTGTAGAAGTCGTTTAATGTTCAGTATCATACAGATTATTCACTCTTCTTACCTGTTTGTCGGTGGCCTTGGAGTATGTATGTGAAATCCTCAGAAACTCATAAAGAAATGCATTTTCCCTTGCATGAGAAGAGATTGCCTTTCCCCCACCATAGCTGCAGTTGGGGTAGATGGGAAAGTCAGCATTGGCAGTGTACTGGAAGTCATCTGAGAATCGACATTGCAAATGTATATTGAGTGCCAGGTGGACATCTTTCAATCTTACTGCAAAATACCCAGAGAGATCATTTCAGTAAGTAGGATTTAACCGGTCCTTGTTTATTTGTCTGCTTTCCTAGACCCAGTGTGTAACGAGATATTCATACCAGAGTTCCTCAGAATCCAAACATTGGGTTACTCACTTCAGACAATGAAAGCGGTTCTCTTTGGTCAGAATTCCACCTTCCAAGGTCCTATAAAGCAGGCAGTCCATAGTACACATGAGCTAAATAGCCCTACGTTGTCTGAAAGAGAAAATCAGGAAGAGATGAGCAAACATCTTTTACTCCTCAAACTAAAAAAAAAAAAAAAAAACAAACAAAAAACCCCCAAAAAACCAACAAAAAAAAAAAGCCATAGAGAACCATAGTTGTCACAGCCAAAGGAAAGGGTACCTGGTTTAGCTGGTAATAACGTTTACTGAATGAGAAGTGTTTGTTTAATTAACTGACAGATCTTCACAAAAAAAACCTTCACATGATAGGAAGAGAAACCTTATTACGAACATATACGTAGAGAGGGAGAGTGTGACAGAGGGGTTAAAAGCCAAAAAGGATTCAAGACCTAAAGCAGAAGCAGAGCGAGCCAGAGAAGGAAAATCCATCCCATGCAAAATCTCACTGGGAGGCACTTTCCAGGCAAAAACTCAGTTTGAAGCTCCCTGAAAATGAATGTTTGCCTCCAGATTACTTGGCTGGCAAGGATCCCGTCAGTTTTGTTCTCTGAGCTATACAGACAACATATTGGAGACTGATAGCTTGGCCTTCATTTTTCCCAGGCCTCTCTTTCCTTTCCAGCCTAGCAATAGCTGCTGTTGATGTAGCTGGGTCTGGTATGTTAATCCCGTAAGAGATTTTTCTTTCTTTGACTCATATACAATTTACAGGAAACATGCCCATCTGATGTAAAGAAATTCCAGGTCACCTTTATTGAAGTCCATAAAATTCCTTGTCCATGTGGTTTAACTAAGTATTTCCCATGTGTACCTTATGGAAACAGAAAATTTCAAACACTACTATTTCTTGAATTATATTCTTATTTATATAATAATCTAATATAAATATATATTTATATACTTACATTCCATGTATTGAATAAACATAGTTGTTCAATTCAGGATCAGTTCCTCTTTTCTTTGCTTTTACTGAAAGAAAGTAACTATTTGGTTATAAAATTTATAAAACCCACTGTCTCATCCAGAAATAAACAGGTCTTCAGTAGAGTTATTACAGGGGTTTTTATAATCTTTCTCAATGATGAGACAGACCTTGGTAATTATTCCTATGAATGAATTTCTGTGCTCTCTGTTCACCTCTGGACCTGTACTGCAGCCTCCCTTTCTTCTCTCTTTACATCTCACATGCCATTAATGAAGAATGCTATCAAACACCTTTATCTTTTCCTCCTGTCCTGGACAGCATTTTAATAGCTGTGCTCCATTCAGGGTTACTGCATTCTGCTTTACAGAAGGTATCCCGTTTTGTGATCCTCAATAATATATCCATTTGTCCTAACTGGCTTCTCAGGATCTCTTCGTAAATATAAGGATCCTTTGTTTTTCACTGACTCACCTAGTTCTCTAGTCCAGTTAAACATGGTCCTTTCACCGAACATACCAGCTGAGTACATTAACCTTCATAATAAGACATCCTTTCCCAAGGTGAAGTTCTTCCCATCAGCTGTGCCAATCTCGGGGATAACAACTGTTTCTCCAGATTCTCATGTAGCACCCAGACTTCAAAATAAATGTTTTTATGCGATTTTTCCCTAGGAATTACATATAAATAAAATAAATCCTGGATGCAGTAATCCTTGAGCCTTCTGTTGATCTGCGTTATTTGTCATTGCAGTTTCTTTGTCAGAAACTCGAGATTTTTTTACATCCCTGAACTTGTTTCATGAGGAAATCTTGTTTTTGTGGAAAAAGGTTGCTTTCACTACTTTCCCCACTGTAACTACTTCCGCTCTAAAATCTGTCTACGTGCACTAACTAGATCCTACCTATTACAGTCCAATTATTGGCAATCAGAGTAGGATTTGTTTTCAAGTAGGTGTTGCATGGTTCATCTTTCTTAGACCAGCTTATAGCACTTTCTTTATAACCCTTGATTAGTCTTTGCCTGTTAAAATTAATTAGATGCTTAAACATCCTGTACCATCAAGGATTATCATGCTTCATTAGTATTGTTGTTTGAAATGAATGCCAAGAAAGTGTTTGGTTACAATGAATTGTAATATCTGTATTTTTAGAAACATTTGAATTTGCTGCCACGCTTACTAAAAGGATCAAGTCTGTATCTCATTAAGACACGGCTAAAGTTCAAGTTATTAATGGATTTCAGATGCTTTTCCTGTGAAGGATGAGACTATAAGATTGAGTTAAGACATTTTTTGTATAATATATTTGGTTTCTTATGGTTTCCGTAGATGCCAGTAAATTAGCACACATATTGTATCAGACGTCAGTAAGCAATATACATTATCTACTGCGTGTGCTAGGAAATTAGAACACATTTGGCAAAAATTGATTAGCATTTCTAATTCCTGTGATAAGGATTCCTAGCCTTATTAATAATCACTAGTTATATTCAATGTTGTTTAGTGACAGAGAGGATGGGCATACTACATATAAGGATCCGCTTGTTTCCTGAAATAACCATGACCATTCTGAAGCACTTTTCTGAAAGGCAAGTCTTGAATGGCTATACATTATTTCAATTTCTTCTCCATTTGAAGCAACTAGCAAACAAAGTTGCAGCAGTCTTAAAAATCATCACCAGGCTTTCAGCTGTGAACAGTTTGGTTTGTCTATCTGGAATGGCAATGCCTATAGAGATGAGGGCAGAGGCTGAATTTCCATGCGGCAGACTTGCTGTCGAAGAGGCACTGTGTGTGGCAAGTGCTGGAGTGCCATCATTTGTGTGTGGCAGGTACAGGATGAATCTATCTTAATCTGTGCCTTCAGCTGGTTCACTGAGTACGTCTGATTTCCAAGAGCTGCCCAATGATGTGGGCCAGCACAGTGGGGGATTTTTGACAGGGGAAGGGTACCAAATTCTTCTCTCCTCCTTCCCCACCAGTTACTCTGATTGCCACCTCCGTTCTATTTTTAAAAGGTTGCCCTAAGCACATGTCAGTAATGTACAGAACAACTACGGTGTGACGTTAGTAGCACATGGGTGGGTTTCTTTTGTTCACCAGCTATGTCCTAATGTAAAGGATCACCTGTGGTAGTTCCACATCTTCCACCTTCAGTCTTTGGCATGGCTTCTCCAACAGCTGGTCAGGAGGCCTGTTCTAGGGGTATGGTTGGGGAATGAAACTGATACAAGCTGGACTGAAAGGTTAAATGTGTGAACAGGTACTGTGGACCAGCAAATTCATAGTAACACTTTGTGTATGTGCTCTTAACCAGAAGAACTGTTAGATAATTAGACTTAGCCCATTTTCATTGAAATCCATTAGTAAAAGCTGCTATATAGACTAATTAGCCCTGCTTGTTAGTCAGACTAATACTGCACTGATGTGTTTGTCTTGTTTCTGAATTAATGTTTTTGGAGGCAGCTCAGGTTTGATCTGTGTGATGTAGGCATGCCCCTGTTACACCATTCAACAGAGCTATGCCAGGCTGCCCTGGCACATGGAGCAAGAGTAGGCAGTTGCGGCTTTTCCACATGTAGTAGAGGTCCGGTCGAAGTATGCCAAACAGCTAGGAACACTACAAAACGTGGTATGTTACTTTGGAGTGTCCAGGATGCAGCTAAAGACTTGTTTTTTCTTTGCTAAACAAAATCAATTTTTTTTTTTACAACTGAGATGTATATGCAGTTGTCTCTTTACTTTACTAAAAGTAGCCTTCAGCAAAATGGCTTAAAATCTTGAAAACACATTAAAGACATTAAAGTAGTGGGAAGTATGGTTTCTTCTTTTATAGGTATATCTTTTGGTCAGTGCTTTAATGCAATGATTGATGAAAATGTTGTCTGTGGCTGACATCTGGGATTATTAATGGATGTAGAATCAAATTTCTTTGGCATTAGAGGAAAAGGATGATCTGTGTTTCACTAGATAAAATGTTTAAATGGGAATGGACGTTCAGTTTAATTTCAGGTATTGCATTTTAAACCTGTCAGGCTAATAAATGATGCTTATTGCTCCTATTGCTTCTGTCTGTGTTACTTATGAAAATGTGTAACTTGGAAATGGATAAGAACAAGAGCTTTGAATTCTATGGCTAAAATCTGAAGCTTTGATATGTGCAAAATTCTAATCGAAGCCAAAAGGACATCAAGTAAAAAACAAATAGGCAAGTTCAGAAGGTGGCACTTTGCTCTGTAATTGTTACATTTTACGGCACTCCGAGAGTTAAAAGTAGAGCACTGCACAAGGCTGCTATTGTGAGAAGCCAACTCAAGGATTTTTAATGCTGTAAGACAAAGGGTTCCCTTAGCTAAAAATAATCTTTTCTTTCCTCTTGCTCCTAAGCTTTTTCCTCCAGGGAGCAGAATCATTATGCTGTCCGTACCCGTTCAGTGCATTGCGGGAGTTGCTGAGGTTTATGACGTCATGGCTCTAAGCCTTCCTCCTTTGCCACAAGGTCTGTATGCATAGCTGTTGCCTTTTGTGTCTTGCTAAAATGCCACTTTGATGTACTAATGTGCTTTTTACCTATGTAGAAGGCAGCATTTGCCATTCTAGGTCAGTAAATTTTCAAAGGGGAAGCATAGACGAAGAAAGTGAGCTTTTTGTTGTTGTTGTTGTTAGACAAAGCTTTCCCTCGATTTTAGGGCTTGCTAATCAAACAAAACAAAACACACACCTCATCAAGATTTTACACGGTTCACTTGTCAGGCAGAAGTGTGCCTGGAATCCATTTCCGGTGGAGGTCAAGGATCAGGAGTGCTAAGGCAGTCAAGGGAATGATTCCCCTGTGACACTTTTGCTGTGTTTTGATGAAAGTGAAAGTCATGTGGTACATGGATGAAAAAGCAAACAGATTTTTTCTTCTTCTTCTTTTTCCTGTGGCAGCACTGGATTTTGAAGCTAAGCACAGCAGATAGGAAGAGTCTAATATTTGACAGGCACTGGTATGTGGAGACACCAAAGTGCTTACCTCTGTCTTTTTAACGCCTTGCTATATTTCTTACACAAGTCTGTGTTTTTAAGATTCACGGTAATTTTTTTTTTTTCTCCAAAGAGCCCGGGTGTTTCTCTTAATTAATTCTTCCCTTGGAGTAGGAGAATTATGTATGTAACACATGGGAGGTCGTGACGTGGCGAATGATATGCATAATATCTTACTAGAAGAAGTATACTTCCCCAGTAGAAATGGTCATGTTAACTTAAGTATGTGAATGATGTATGTTGGAATATTACCTAAGGATGCGACTGGAAGCCAAGCAATAATTCATTTACTATGTAGCCTTTTGACTATGCCAGAAATAATGTCTTGTTCATCTATTTGGTTATACAATTCTATTCTCCTGACAGAATATTTCCTTTCAATGGGTAGCAAGCCTTTTACCTCCGACCCTCTTGACTGTTACATAGTGTTGATTCCATTGCATTGGCACATTTTGAGGGTCATTTAATGCAAATTTTACCACCTCTTATGCGTGCAGCTTTTTATTACACATTTTTCTGAAGCTTGATGAGCATGCGATTTTTATAAGATAATAAATAACAATACTGCAAAAGCCACCTAGAAAAAAATTATCAAGGGGTTTTATTACTCAGGGGATCAGTAATGGAATACAGAGTTTTTCCCCTCTAGGGCACTGATTCAAATATAACCTAGGTCATTAGTGAGCAAAAATCATTACCAGCAGCTGTTCAGTGACCTACAGAATGTGAAATGAGTTTGTGGTCTCAATACAGTTTCTACTACATGTGTACGCAGAGAACAGAAAAATCACAGTCAGTGTTGGCCTCCCTGTTGGCATTCTCACTGGAGAAACTAAAATCCAAACAGATGCATGGAGTGACTAGATGGCTCTCACATTTGTGTGCATGGAAAGCATTTGACTGCTGTAAGGAAGGAGAGAAATCCCATTGACAGCATGTTTAAGAAAATGCACAGCTGACAGTTATTGATTGAAAATCCTCTTGCCTCTAATAAGGATAGATTCCCTTTCAAGTGACTGCTGCTGTGGACATCTGAGGGTCTTGAATTAGGCTTGTAGTGATTTCATTGTCGTTAACATATTATGCTGCCAACAAAGCAAAGAATCGTGGGCTGAAATAACAAAGCATTACTATTGCCAAGAGATGAATTTCAGTTTCTTAAAGTTTAGGTGGGGATTGTGCGGCAGCACAAACAATGTGGGTGGAAAAATGTTGTGGGTGGTGGGAGGGATTTCATGGCAGCTCTTTCCACATGACTGAATTAGTTACCGCCTTATCTTCTAAACCAGTTATGTGTTCTTGCCTCAGCTGATGGATGTAGGAAGAAGATACATTTTTTCTTGGCCTTTTTGCTAAGAACAAATGTATTCTCATCTAACTATCTGATACATCTTCCGTGACAGCCCTTGCAGTGACATAAATTTGATGAGCTCTGTAAGTCATTTCCATCTTAAACTACAGTGCAATTAGAGCTTAACTGAATAAGGATTTGACACTGAGCAAATTTTCTTCCTGTGTGATTTTTATAGTATTTTCTAAATTCCTGGTTGCATTAATTTCTTCCTTTTTCTTCTAGTATTCCCAGCAAATGAATATGCAGTGTTATAAATGCTTTCATATTTTTAGACAATTGATCAGATTTGTCACATTTTATGACAGGGTTGGGACTTTATTTTAAAGAATTGCAAACTTGATTGCACTTCAGATAATGTTGATGGGAATAAGAAAGATGTAGCCATGCTGTCTCTGCCACACTTAGTTAAACAGGTTAATTTGGGCTAAATCATCTGTGAAGATGCACAGAAAAAAAAAAAAACCCTCCACCTGCAGGGGAAGTTCCTGACTGCATTGCTTTTAGGACTTTATATTATTTATCTAGGTATGATGCTAAATGATAGCTTCTGGGTAAGAGGTACAAGGTGCATAAAGCCATTCTCAGTTTTGCAGAGAGTGGGCAAGGCAGTTAAGGCTGTGTGAACATGATCAGTAATGGCTGTACCAGATCTGTGGTGTTTTTAACTTGGCAGAAAAGTGCCTTCCTTCTGTGTAGTGCTCCAGTACCTTATCTTCGTTTTACCTAAGCACATTTGGTCATAATTTTCTCTGTACCACCCTGATACCCATTAACTATAGCAAGTAGCTTTGCAAAGTAGATTATCCCTTATATAGTGACACCACCACCCCCGCCTTGTTGAAAGCTGGGAACCATTTGCAGGGTTTCCTTTGGCTCATTCTTAGGGGGAGTGAGCAGGCTGTTCTTAGTGAGTAACTCAAGTATTTAGCACTGAAACCAGGCAGCTTTAGAAGTCTGCAAGATCTCAGCAAAAGGACATAAAAGCCAGTGCACTGCTTCATTTCCTTCATTCCTGCATGCCCCATGTTCTGGCAGTGTGAAAGCCTGAAAGCTGTTAGCCAGAACAAGCATGCACCTGGTAGAGCATGGGGGTGCTTATCAAGGGGGCAATTTGCAATATAGACTGGGGAAATTGGGGCTGACCCTGTTTGGGTAGACTTGAAAATACAGATCCAGCATACTCTGGAGATGGTGTCTTCATGCAGAGTGTACTTTTGGCCTGCTCTGATATGCTTCTTTCTCAGCTCGGATAGAAACTCTCTTGAGCATCAGGGCAAAAGTGGAAGAGCAGAAGCTTCCCCACTCAACAGCCTGCGTGGGGCCTGCCATGCTCTTATTTTCCCTCTCTTCTGTGGTCTGTGAATAGTTTAAGGTAAGCATGGAAGGGCATTTTATTGATGTTTACCTTCTTAGTCTTCTTCTGTTAAGAAAAAGCAAGCCCTCAGCATTTGTTCCTGTCTGAAAAAAACCCTATGATTTAAGTAGATCAGAAAGGCACAGATGAAGCAGATGTGACACACTGCCTCCATCGTTTCCCAGGTGAAAGCAGAGACACAAGTCATCTGAGGCAATGCAGAGAACCTGTGAACGAACCATCAGGGTGACAAATCCCTGCCTCCTGAATTTCAGCTGCAAAATCACCTTTTTTCCCAGCTTAGGTTGTGAATAGGATTAATCTTTTTCATACATGAAATAGAAGCACTTGAAATGTGTTTTCTTTTTCTGTGAGGAGAATCTTGTTAAATGCCCTGGCTTCTCTCAGATGTAGGACATTATCTCTGTAGATGCACAGTCCCACTGGTATAAACAGAAGCTATTCTTAAACTCCACTAAATTACCTTGGAGGCTCTGGCTGCTTTAAACTGAAAATCCAAAACCCAATAAAAGATACTACAAATTTTGCTTGTGGCATCCCAAACATGTTAATGTATTTCAGTGAATTAATTTTAACTTAGGTCTGGCCCACCTGATTGTAGAAGAGGGGGAAAGCAGAGAAGACCCACTTCTCAGGTCGAACGGCTGACACCACATGGACAAGCCAGAGATGAGACTGAGGCACCTCTGCAAGTCTGGTGGGTTTTCACAAAAAGGCCAACTTTTACAAACCAACTCCCCCAGTCTCTAGGGCTGAAACAGGAGGGAGGGATGACACTGTTGAAGCTGTGGTCACTGTGGCACTACAGTGGACATCAAAGCTGTCACATAGCACAGCCCAGCTCCTTGTAGCTCTTCTGTTTGCGTGTGGGCAACACGTTCAGTCAGATGATGTGCTTTCTTCCTGACAAGCAAAAGTGATTTAAAAATCCCTTTTTTTACACTTCACAAAAATTTTAATCTCTTTAAGCTGATTTTTAAATGCTTTCCTAATTTGATTTTCTGGCTTCAACAGACTTTGGAATAATTTTTCAACAAAATCACGGACATTTTCGCAAGTTGAAGAGGTTGTTTGTCACCGAGACGAGGTCATGTCAGGCCTTCGCAGCACGTGACTCTTTACCGCCATTGCTGCTGTGTACTTGGCCTTAACGCTTCTATCCATTTAACTAGCTTTTGCCCTAACTTCTGATTATCTTTTACTACTTATTCTATTCTGAAATAACTACAACAGTCAGTTCCACTAAAAGATATTTCACAATTTGTTATTGTGTAAGCCTCTTAAAAGGCCAGCTACTCATATGGTGTGGCAGGGCTGGAGGCCTTTCTGGAGGGTGTAAGGATCATTCCTACCACTAATCCTCAAGGGGGAAATTGCAATTTATTGATAGGAGGTGTAGATGAACCTGGGAGGATCTGGTATAGAAGTAGAGAGGGCTTCTTATGTACATGAAGCATATCTTTTTATCAGTTGTAAAAAAACTAGGGTCAGATAGACACTGAGAGATACTGTGGGGGGAGTGATCAAAAAATAGTGTTGGGCAAGAATTGTTTCCCTTCTGAATTGCAGTGATCTGTTACAGCCAGTTTAGGCAAATCTAGGAGAGGAGCAGAAATGTAATCTCTAGTTTGAAGTGGCTTACAACCTTTTTGTACAGAGGGAGCTGGTGGTGCACCACAGGGCCCTGGCCAGGCAGCCCCTCAGGCACCAAGCTGAGCTCGCAGGCTGCTCCAGGCTGCAGAATCCATTACGGCCATACCAAGTCTCATGCTTCACGCTGAATTCACACGAGGCTCCTGCCCCTGCCCTGAATCCTGGATCTCCAGTTGTGCCAGAAGGCTTTTCACTGCCAGCCAGCCAGGCAGCCTTTGCTCTGCCCACCTGCCTCCCCCTCAGGCCAGCACTGCTCCCCCGAGCTGGCTGCCCTGCCACGCTCCTGTCCCAGCTCCTGTCCCACAGACACATGAGTGTCACCCCGTTTCATGGACAGCCCTGTGTGACCCAGGGCTGGGGGGGCCTTCCCCACACATGTCCTGTTCCCTCATTACCTGTCTTAAAAACTTGTGTTTTAAAAGCCACTTTATCTTGAGCTTCTTTCTCTGAAGCTTTATCATCTGAAAACTCATCCAATGTGAGGTTATTGACCTCCAGGCTGGTTTCATTTATTATAAATATGATCCTCTTTCTTATCCAAATTGCTTTCGTATCCATTTTGGTTCAGATATCCAAGGTATCACCGGGATGTTTGTGCAAAGCCGCCATTTGCATAATAATGTTTGAGTAGGTCATGATGACTAAGCAGTTTAATCTCTTCTGTTTGTGATCTTCATCCTTAAAACTTTGTAATATCATATGGGTACATTGCACCGTTCCAATTAACATAGAATTAATTGTTTAAGGATTTATTTCGCTTGAGCGGTAGGACTTTTACAGTGGTAATTCTCTGACAAGACCGAGGTTGGTTAGAACCATTATTGGTCAACTGTGTGGTCTTTCTGCCACCTTGTGGAGAAGAATCACTAAACTGTTGAGGTGAAACCGAAGTCTTGGTTATTAAGATCCATACTTTTCATAAATGGGCCTAGGAACTGTTGTAGCAGAGCAAAACGTGTTGCTCTCTCCAAAAGTGTTTAAAATTAATTAAAATATTAAAAAGTGCTGAGATCACCCCAGATCACTAAAGCATAAACTGCTTGCAACTGTACTAAGCTATTACCACGTGTTCTTTAGACCATGCAGAAAACAAAAACTATCCATATCCTCCCAACACCAGTCTTCCTGGCCTCCCTGGCTCACCAGTTTTGAGCAATATGGGTTGATATGATTGTCCTCACTTGGACCTGCAACTTCGTAGCTTATTTTACGAGGGTTACCATGCCTGTTCTCCAATTCAGTCATAGCACACGTAATTAGCCTAAGAGATGCACCAGCCTCTGTTTGTTGGCTGTGATGAGTGTTAGTGAGCACCAGACGTTATTAATTTCTCTCTTCTAATTCCTGACTAAGGAATTAGAATCCCTAGCATCCAGCCTGTATGTAGACACTGAAATTACGGTGTTGCCAAATGGGGAAATTTCTGCCAAGGGTAACCATGTTATTCAAAGATGAATTTCATTTAGAAGCATGATTTGTTTCACCCAGACATGTCAGAAGCTGTTAAGTGCCTATGTTTAGCTCTCTATTGCTCATATGCAAAACCTTTAAGTTCATTGCTATACGCTATACATAGAAAGTTCAGAACATTGCAGCTCTGTGCATTACAGATCTTCAGTGAACCAGGAGGTAAAGTCTTCTGTAAAGATTCCTGGCATTTGACAGTCAGTTGAGAAGTGTTCTGCATTTTCCTTCTTCCCTTCCTTCCCTGCTGTGTAAAGGACAGAGAATCCAGCTTCTCCTCTTCCATATGTTGGGACTTCAAGGAAATGGAAAAGATCCAGTTTGTTCACTCCCACTTCCATTTTGCATGATCACTGAATCTGTGAAAACTTTAAACTAGATATGGAAAGGAAAAGCCCCTCCAATTTTAGAGTGTTTTGTGAAGATGGACTATTCAAACAGAAGGTGTTTCTCAGCCTACTTGTGCTACTGTTAGAATGACTTACAACAACAAAATTTGGGTTCCTTTTGTGCTAGGTACTCTACAGGTATGTACTAAGAGAGATCACCCAGACATATTCTGGCCTGACGGAGAGCAAGGCTGGGGAAATAGAGATTAATTACATAAGGAGAAAAGTGTCATTAGCCCATTTTATACTTGGTGATCTGAGTCCTATGGAACGAATGACTGATATTGCAGATAGATAGGTTTGTGAATAATTTAACCTATGTGAAAATAACGTCAAGAGAAGGGGCTCTTGGCATGAGTAAGGTTCTCATCTGCATGAGAATAGGTGTGACTGCCTCTGAAGCATCCTGAGATCATGCAGACAGTGTGCATCAAAGCCCCCAGATAAACTCAGATTTCTTTTATTCCAGTCAAATCCTATAAACCTTTATAGTCTTCAGTATGACCGCTTCTATGGATCAACACATGGAACATATCAATGTCATACAATTTATATGTTTGCATATCTATATTATCCATTATTACACTTTCTGAATTATTTCAAGTTTAGACACATAATTTATATTTTTAAACTGGAACATTACGCTTTTCATAGATGGCAATAGAAATTACTCTCTTGGTAGTCTGGCTTGCTTTGGTTCTACAGCTCTGCAGGCAAAGAGCTTGTATATTAGTTTATCTTTGTTTTATTTCTTGCTTTTTTGGCCTGGTAAGAATAATTGATACAACATAGATGTTGGTGGTAAGAGCATCTGTATTTAGATTTTGATTAGCTGTATAATTCCAGTTTCTGTAAAGATGTCTTTCCCAATTCCACTGTGTCAATGCCCTGACTTTTCATTGCTCTGGGTGACAGAAATGTACTGGTATTTCCTCCAAGATCTGTAGCAAATGACCAACGTTTTGGGGAATGCATTTTCAGTTTGGCAGTTCTTTCACTTCACTTGGCTTTCTTCTTACATTTCACTGCCAGATGTAGCAAAGAACACAGTCCCTAGCTTTTGGTTGTTGTATTTTAACATGTAGTTAAATACAGGTTGTGAACATAAGCGTATCAGAGAATAGAAATAAAGTTGGTTAGTGTGCTGTATTGTACAGTATTTTTGACTCAGTGTAGGCCAAAGCAGTGCAGCAGAGGAAAGCACAATATAGATGGGCCTAAGAACTCTGCGTGTCACCTCATTCTCCTTTTTACAGAAGAGAGGAGGCACATTTTCTGTGTTGCAAGTAGCTGTGTTAAATCTTTCAGTGTCATGTTGGCTATCTTGGCACTCATTCAGGAGAAATCAACTAGATTTTCCTTTCTGCTGAGAATGAATATCACAACATGAAATTGCTTTAATTGCTGTGACTGTTAATCATCATACTTATCTATTCCACTGCTGTTGAGGATTAATTCTGAGGTAAGTGCCTGGATGCTATTTCATTGTTAGTTGAGCCCTGGCAAGTTTAATTGCAAAGAGATTTGGAGGGGGCTGTGTGAGAGAAGCAGACACAAAAGCTGGAGAAGGGAATTCCCACTCCACCAAAAGGGCTGGCTTTCTATTACGGCTCTCTAGCTTGTAACAACTTTTATCGCCTCTGAAATCTGTCCTTCCCTTGAGGTATAAATACAAATGCTGAGGCTCAGGTTAGTTCTTCATAGACAACCTGTGCTTAAGAAAGAAAGAAAAAAAGAAAATAACCTGTTTTTTCTCTTCTTGAATCTGTATTCAAAATTCTGTGGAGTCCCTGCCTAAGTGCTTCAGGCTGAGATAATTTTACAAAGAAAGAAGACTGCTTTAACAGAGTTAGCAGCCTCTTCCTTGGTGCCTGTGTCACCAGGAGGGAAACTCCATCTTGTCTGTGTAAATAAATGCAGAATATTACTGTAGAAAACAGGCTTTAAACATCTTCCGAGTCAACAAAGTTGAGCCTTGATTTAGTATTGTGCAGAACTGGGCCTAACGCTTAGGAAATACTTAGCAAATTCAGAACAGACAAGTTATTCTCTATTTTGTCCGTTTACTCCTCCTTCCTGTTATGTTGTTATAAAAAAAAAAAAAGGGGTTTACACTGGAATGTGTCCAGATCACTGAGAGAGCCAAGCTCATCTAAAACCCTGAGTGGAATATTTTGATTACTGAAGTTAAATTCATGGAAAGTGCCGCAATGCAGTACCACGGAGGTTACATTTGCTGGCGCTGCTTTGTGCTGGTGTAGGCAGCAAGGTGGGCTACAGCCTGTGTTTTGTATACATTGAAAATATTTGCCTGTTGAATGAACAATTCAAATGGTATGGGAATGACTTCTCCAGACATTTTCACCTATAGGTTTTGAACTACTTTATGTAAGAACCTGCTGAAATATCCCTGCTTGGACTAGAAATGCTGGATGCTAAAAAGTTTTTACATTATTGCCTTTTTATTTAAGGAATGTGGCTTAGAACATGTGGCCTTTTAATGTGAAAAATAAATTCTATGTTACATTTAAACACCTACAAAAAAAAAATTCCATTCATTCAAAATTCACACTTGAGCCAATTAAAGTAATTTATTGCTCTCATATGACATATGTAAACTCTGAGAATTTTAATATATACCATATGTAGGAAAATCTAGGCAAAGGTAGAAAAGTGTTTTAGTCTTTTGTAACATGTTCACGTTTGTTGGTTTGGTGTTTTTTTTTTTCTCCAGAGGGCTGAACATCCTTCCTTGAGGGAACGTGCTGGGGGTTTGGGTTTTATTGCTTTCTGTAGGTAGTTTATATATATGAAGAGGTGCAGAGTGTGATTGGGCCTGGGGGTCAGTGGCTGAACCAAATGAAGCAGTAGCTACTGAATAAAACCTTTTGATAAATGTGTAAATATAAAACCTGTTTCATAGTACAACTCAGAAGTGCTATTCTGAAAAGTGAGATAAAGTGGTAGTTGAAGCTTGTGTGACAATTTTGGCAGAGTCTCTGCTAGGTTCTAACTTCTGTTTTCCAGAATGAAATCTCAAGTATAAAGAATTTTCAATGACATTTAGGATCCTAAATGGTCATGTCAATCTGCGGTGTGGGACTTGGGAGTTTAATATTTTTGTTGCAGATCAGTTTCATCCCAGTGACTATCAAGTTCCGTTGCATAGAGGTAAGCTGTAGGTGAGTCATCCTATCTATGTAGGCTAAAATCTAGACTTGGGCAGTCTCATAGACTCATTTAATTTGGCAATAAGAGGAAAAAATAGTCTTTCAATTGAAGTGGGATGGTTTTATCGCAATTATTTCAGTCTAATGCCCTTAGTAAGTTTTAACAGGTTTCACATCCCATGGTGACTCTCTCACACTTCTATGCAGGATTTTAAAGCAGAACAAAGCTGTGTTGAGATGTGCAATCTTTAAAGCAGAACAAAGCTGTGTTGAGATGTGCAATCTGTGGCTGACCAGTTCCGTCTCGTCCACTGTTGGTAGCTTCCAACCTCTTGCAAGTGAGGCTAATAAAAGTCTTTTACAGATAGCAGGATTTTCCCTATTTCCCCTGCAAAATCTGTGTTGAGGAGAATGCCCATATGTTTCCCTGTCTTTGAGCCAAATGGCATCATGAAATGATGTTCATAGTCTCATTATCTCAGAGGTTCCACACAATGATATGATTCATGAAATGATGGAATGTCTTTTGAAAGCTCTGGAAACAGGCTGACACCTCCCATTGAAACTGTCAGACTGTAGCTGTTTGCTCCCTCTGCACCAGGAAACGCTCAGAGGGCTGGAGGCAGCATGATTCAGGCTGACGCGTCTGTGTCCTGGGCTCAGGGAGCAGTATCTAGGGAGACTTGATTGTCAGACTAGTTTCAAATCTAGAAAAGAGAGGTGGATAAATATTTGAAATAAGAGTGAATTTAGAGATGCACATCTCCCCATTGTGTTCTAATTCTGCCAAAGGTTTAAGCTATCATGTTATGCCTCCTTCTCAGAACTGTCTATGAAAACTTTGATTTCCACCTTAGAGCACCAATGGTCAGCCACTGACGCCTAAATCTGATTACAGTTGCTTGAGACATTTCAGTTGAAGCCCTGCATGCCCCAGCGTAGCACAGGGGGTCCAGAACCAGGCTCTTTCCTATGTCATCTGCTATTTGTAACCCCACCTGATTGAGGCAGCCTGTTTTCAAGCCCAGCGGGTGGTAGGTTGTGTATCGAAGGGGCAGGGGCAGCTTTGCAAGGAGGGCAGAAGAGAAATTTCACTCCTTCCTCCCTCTGTTAGCTGCCATGTTGCTTCTCACTGTCCTGTCGTGGCACCGATGCTTCATATGCTCTTTGCTGTTGTAAGCTGCCACTGCTATTTCTAGTTCACATGAAGTCACAGGACTATGACACTGCCATTCGGATAGGCAGCATATATAGTATGGGGGTTTTTTATGATGTCCTATCACTTTCCTACTTTCTGCTCCCATCTAGACAAAAAAACCCAAAGCAAACCAGCTTCTTCACTAGGAGAGTAGAGTAGCACTGGAGCAGGTTATGCAGAGAGGGTGTGGAAGCTCCATCCTTGGAAGTTTTCAAGACTGAGCCAGACAAAGCTTGGCTCATCTGGTCTAGTTCTGGCAATAGTTCAACGTTATTCCATGGGTTGGACCAAACACCTCCAGAGGTTTCTTCCAACCAACATGTCTATGATTCATCCCTCTCCTGCAGCCATGAACTATAAAACCTCGGACGGACGTGACCCAGTGTAAGGGATGGATTCAGTTCTTATCTTTTACAGTGGAGCTGTATCTGCTGCTAGTGTAACACATGTCTGTTATTGCTTTGCAGTGATTATTCAAGCATACCTGCTTTTATGGATTTTTTTTCTTTTCTTTTCTCCCGCCCCCGCACCCCCCCCCCCCCCATTTTGGTCACTTCATAAAAGAGGGAAAAGAGAAGAACATTAGTGTTACTGCTTTCAGAGACTGAGTAGTTATGGAAAAGGTGGAGTGAAAAGCTGAACTATATCAGATAGAACATTTTGCAGGTTCAGGCCATACACGCTCCTATGCAAACCTTTTGCTTTTGTGCAAATTTCTACGGTGACTAAGCATATTGCCAAGAAGAGATGATGTACTGAAATAGGCACATATTTTCATTTTCCTGGCAAGACCTGGTTAAACATACCACATCACTCATCCCATTGGGAGAGAGCATATATCCTTAATTAGCCTGGAAATAATATCAGTGATGTGCCCAAAGGCATTTCTGGGATATCTTTTTCAAAATTCTGACATAAAATTTATGGCAGGATTCCTGGGGTAATTCTCTCTCCTCTTTCAGAGTTTCCAAAATGCCCTGTGGATAATGTTCAGTTATTTCTATATCTTATAATAATAATACATCTGTAAAATACATTTTTTGAAAGGTAGGAAGCTGAATATTTTCACGAATTGCCCTAGGACATGGAACCTATGGATTTCTATCTCTTTTCATTTTACAACAATTTTACTTTCATACACTGTGCAATAAATATGCAACCCTCTTTCTATGTCCCAGAGCAACTATAAAGTTTTATAGGGAAGTCTAGCTTATTAGAGGATTGTTCATTGCATTATGCTGCTTTATTGATGCTGAAGTTAGCTCTTTGCATTATTACTGAACATAAGTTTAAAGCTTACTGCACCAAATAAATAACTGCCTTATGGTAGGGAGACACGTAATCTTTGTCCCTTTCACAGTCTTCTCTGTGGTTGAGTCTAGAGATCTACTCTAGAATGCACAAGTTACAAGAGCTAAAGAGGTAAACACGTTGTTAGTTTCATGTTATGCTACTGAATCTATTAGAGATTTGAAATAATGCCTTGTGAAATGAAGAATTTTGAACAAAAAATTCACCAAATATCTAAGGAGTCAAACATTCTTGCAATCTTACTAATACCAGTAAGCACTTAGTATCTAGGAAAAGGTGAGTGACAGCCATTTAAGCCAACTATACTTTTATTCCCAGTTGCACTAATATGAATGATACATATTTTTAAATAACCTGTCTAATAGGGAGAGTTTCTAAACAGACGTCAGGAAATGCGTTCAAGGTTTAACTTCACTGGAGAACATGACAGGCCACTCAATTGTAGCTGTTGGGAGCCAGCACAGGAGCTTCAGTGCACTGCCAACAGCATTATTCCCTCAGCATGTTGCAAACAGGATGGCTGGTAGAGTATTTGAGCACTTTCAAGGAGAGACACTGGCAGAGATTAGATTTGTATGAGGAAATTATGAGTTGCATATGTTCTTCCTGCTTGTGGAGCAAAGGGGGAAAGCAACCAGAACTCCCATGCCAAGGAAGAGAGACAGACAGGCTGTGAGCTCACTTCCAGTAAGAGAGACACTGACTTGGGCTGAAATACCTTTATTACAGTAGGATGAGTGCTTGCTTGTGCTAGTCTGTCAGGAAATAAGTAAAGTGTTTGGCTTTTTTGATTGCTACAGCACTGAGCTCAGGTTTGCATTGAATTATTTATGAAGTCTGCAAGATCTCATCCCTGACTCATAATGGACACCTCAGCACCCACCACTGTATTTGCAAAATTAGGATAATTTTTCTTGGGTACGTTACTTCACACTGATGTCTATTGAATTTTATCTGCCATTTTAATGCATAGTCACTTACTCTTGTAAGCTCTTCGTGCACTTCTTCAGAGACAGCTCTCATCTTTACTGGACTGATTAACCTACAATTCCTAACATGCCACTTTCACCTTCTGGCAGAAGTCCCCTGGTGATCTCTCTTTACTGGAGAAACTGTTTTTTCCTCCCACCTCTTTCCAATATTTCATCTGAGAATTCCTTTTGGTTTCCAGGCTGCTTAATAACCTTGAAAGCCTATGGTGAAAAACTTGGTTGAGTACCTTTTGGAAAACCCCATGAACAGTATCCTCTGGACCATTTTTGGTCATTTTGGTCATATACTTGCTGACACCCTGAAAAGTCTCAATACATCCGTGAGGTGCATGCTCCCGTATTAAAATATGTGGCAAGTGTTCCTCGCTATATTGTTTGTCACAAATTCTTACATTCTTATTCCTCAATGTAGATGCCAAATTAACTTGTTCATCATTTCCAAGATACTCTGTGAAATCCTTTTGAAAATTGGTGCCATTTCCTACATGACACACTCGAGTTATCAGGGCAGTTTTAAAGTGAGAGTTAACATACCATTGTTGGTATCTTAGTTATTTCATGTTTGAGTTTGTTTTGTACTCCTGATTGAAGACTGTGATTCTGTTAGTTTGTTCTGTCTGTTTTGTTCCATATCAGCTTCTCAGTAATTCAGTTTTGATATCCATCTGGTGACTCCCCTGCAAAGAGTTTTGGGCTACAAACTTTGTAAATCTCTTCCGTAGTAACCATAGAAGTGAAAAATATATTTAGCTTTTTTTATTATGGTCTTAGCTTATTAGTACTCCATGCATATCCAGGTTATCTACTAGCTTGACAGACTCTTGACAAGCTTTCTGCTCCTGCTATGTTCAAGAAAGAAGTTACAGCCTGTTTTGGTTTTATTCTTGTGTAAGCTTTCCTCTTCAAACTCTTTCTTTTATTTATTTTTTTCTTTTTGGCCCTGACATCACATTTTCACATTTAAACTGCCATGGTTTATAGTCTTTTTTACATTCCTTATTTGGCCATAGATTTTGCTGTTTGATTCATGTCTTTCTGCCACTAAAAACTTCTTTACCTTGCTATTTAGTGGCTTTTTGCCCTTCCGTAGCCTTCTTTGAAAGATGATGTGTTTCTTCTATGCCTATAAAGTGGTGTCTGTAAATAGTCAGCCTCCAGCCTGCCTGTAAAGGTTTACGTCCTACATTGCTCATATAGCTTCTCTTTAAGAAGCTGTCTATGTAGTATCTTTCTGATGTTGATCCAGTAAGGACACAGTTTTAGTATATTACAGAACAGCTTTTGATCATAACTTTTTGAAACAGGTCCCATGTGCTATTCCAAAGTTATATTAGTTTGGTGTTATATTTTTATTCCATGCCACCAGCTATTCCTTCTTGTACCATGTATGATATTTTAACCATCTTTCTCTTTCCTATTGGAGAGAATCACTGTATCACTTCTCTCCAGCACCTTTTTCCACTCTTAAGTACCAGCTTCATTTTCTCTCATATATTGAACTGAGCTTTTTTTGAAAACATTTATTCTCAGCTTGTGCATATCTTTGACATTCTTTGCTTCTGTTTACAAAGAAGGACTAGTGTTTAATTTTCCAGCTTTGTCAGTTGGTCTAATGAGAATATTTCATTTTTCAACTTCATGTCTAGCACCGATCAGTTTCATGGGCTACTGGGACCTTGTTACTTCTGCCTTATGACCTGTGCAATGCCTAGAATAAATAAGGGACTTTTAAGAAGAGGTTTCTTTGAAATTGAGAAGAAAGTTCTTCAAAGCTTATGAGGAGCTTTGCCAAAAAAATGAATGCTAGTAAGCAACCCGTTTTGAAGGCTTGTTTTTAAGGGTGATGAAGTTTCATGCCTTAAACTGATGCTGATGTGGAGATGGAAATGACAAAAGATTGGTATAGTGGTGATGGGCTAGGAAAGGAACTGAAATTCAAGTAAACAATTTAAACTTCTGAGAAAGCAGAGGAATGCAGAGAGCAATACAGGCAAAGTAACAGTCAAGGAAGAGATGGTTTTAGTTTCAGTCTAAACCTATCAAGGTCAGATGCCAAAAGGTGGCAGTAACTGAGCCATGAAATGATGACTGAGTGGATTATTTCTGGAGCTGTGCCTATGGAGAGACAAGAAGGGTTATCTTGAAGTCCTAAGGCAAAAATACTCCATAGGGTTTAAAGCCCATGGCCATTTTGCTGCCTGACTGTTGAAGAGGAATACAGACATTTGTTTTCCTTTGTTAAAGTGAACTCCGGCCTTTGTGGGAATAAAACTATTTTACTTGTATGATGCCTTGTTGATGACACCACTGAGACACCCACAGCATGCTGGGAGCCAGGTACTCACTGCAAGTGCCCTCAGCTCCCAGTGAAAATCCCATGCAAGGGACCATGCTGCACTGCAGCCTTGTCTGCTTGTCCTGTTGTCAGATAGGGACTCGGGCACCAGCACTGTTCAGAACAGAGGGAGATATTTAAAAATGAGAACATTTTACACAGTGTAGAAGTAAAATGTCACTTTTGTTTTTTTAGAACATTATTGTCACATTTAGTTTTTAGTTCGCTATCATTGAAGAGGCAGATGTGCAGCATTGTGCTTGGGCTATTGTGTTCTCACGATGTCTTGAAATTGAAGCATTTTCATGTTTTCTTCTTTCTTGCACGCTTACTTTTTTTGAGTTTTCAAGTATTCCTATATTGTAAAAATCCACATGCATAACTGATTTCTATTCCTTTATATCTAGATATAATAAAGCATATATTCTTATTAACTAGAAAACTGATTTACACAGAGAATATTAAGTAACCTAATCAAATCATACAGTAAACCGATTTATTTTATGGTCATTTCCAGGAGGCGTGTGAGATGTAGATTTTGTTTTAATCAAAAGCTGATAATTATCTTCTTGTCTGGGAAATGCACATTCAAACGGAAAACTTTAAGTAGAAGCGCAAACTCTGCATAACTTTGTAATTTTCAAGGTACTAAGATAACCAGCTATGTATTAACTAACCTCGCATTAGAAAAATGATCAATTATTCTCTTTGTCTGCTGGCAGCCAGTAGTGCTATACATTCATCACCTAATATTCTTTATATGAAAATGTATTCTGATTTATTATGTAATGATAGACCAAAGATTACTAACGAAAAGTCACTTATACAGTAAGTCAGTCACCTGAGTATTTCACAGCATTAGAATTTAGCTTCACTTGATGGCCAGACAAGATCTGCATCTGCTCTTTGGGGCTTGTACCTCCTATGCATGTACCTGTGTTAAACTGACATTTTCCTACCTATATCGTACACAACATAAACTTTAATATTAAAGTAAACCAGACATATGGATCTACCCCATGTAGGATCAAACACACAAAGTTACATGTATTGTTCAAAAAACCTGTTCTATAGGTCACTGTGAGGATCTGGCTCTTGACTTTGCTAAGGTAGACAACATTATAATTAACATTTAACCGACCCTCTTGCACGAGTGCTTTCTAATATAGTCTGTAATTATAATGCTCATCTACTACTTCCTCCCCTCAAAATGCCTGCATGGGAAGGATCTGTGATAAATGAATGAAAGCAAAAAAGGCCAGGAGAAGATTTTTGTATTATTCATCAGTCCTCTGTGGCATAGGTTGAAAGCATGCAAGTGAATACAGGAAGGTTTTTTAAAAAGTGCATAATTTAGGCCATTGAGTACAGAACAGCTCCTGCCTGTGTTTCTGACTCTTCTACAGAGCTGCTGTATGATGTTGGTCAATTTATTTAACCTAAACTTCTGTCACATTGATACTTGTTTCCTTGTTTTCCTTAGCCCTGACTTGAAACCCTGGGAACTGGCTTGCTGAGTGCTCACAGCTGAAACTGAAATCAACAGCAGCTGTGCTTTGAATAGAAAACATGCTGTAGGAAGCCATGTGCTCTTGAAAAGTCAAATCTTAGATCAGGCACACAAAATTAGTCATACTTTTGCTTTTAATCTTCATGTGTCTTTTTTTATCTTCCTTAAAGCAGGGTTAAGATCTCTCCCATTATAGGGATTTTGTGAACAAGAAGGAGCTTGGTTTTGTGAAGCTTTCAGGTACCCCAGTGAAGGGTAACATAGAAAAGTTCACAAGGAAATTTAATCATTCTGTCTTTTGAATTCATACAATGTATGACAGTCTATGGCTGTCCATTGAATGAAAATAAAACAGGATGGAGGAGCAGCATGCCACATAAAGTTGACCTACCTTATACAGGGAGTGAGATGGCATCTTCTAGATTACCGTAAACATGGTCCCTGAGTGGAACAAATACAGCGCTGTTTATATGCCATAGTTGGAGGATGGAAAAGTATTTCACTAAACCCACAGAAAAGGTAAACTAAATATAAGCACAATATGAAAAGAAGGGCACAGAGGAAAGGGACATAGATGCTCTGATGATGTTGGATCAATTGGAGGTGTAAGCAGCACAAGTGATGGGGAGGACGAGCGCATAAGAGCAGCAATACATACAAGCATTACATAACCACACTGAAGTAAGTGTCAGGCTGTCTCCTGTCGTTGCCAGCCCTGATCCAGCATCAAGCACTCTCTGAGGCATGAGCCCTTCCCCACCAAGCCCAGAAAAAATACATCAAAGGAAATGAGCAGTTTGGAGAGAGGTGAAACCATCTCTTAGCTTACTTCTCCTAGAAGTGGGAGTGGCACAGACTCGACTGTTTATCCTCTGTCAGTCAATTTATTTTACTAATTTAGCAGGAAATAAACCCAGCAAAAATTGTATCATTTTCTTTCTGAACTAGTGTGTTAAATAGGCTGATGAAAGTATCTCGCAAGTTTCATTGGTATGAGGGAAGGGGTGAAACTGCACACCTGGAAAGTTAAGAAGGCTCTAGGAAGGAAGGATTAAGATTTATCTTTTTTTTTTTTTTTTTTGGTGGACAGTGAACAACTGGATCAGCTCAGCTGCATTTGACAAATTTTATTTGTCAATTTTATAGGAAAATTGCTGAATTCAGTCTTGCAATAGTAAGATCCCTTTTTCATTTGCCATCCAAAGCACAGATGCATGTTTCTTCCCAGTGGCAGGTAAAGGCCCAGCTAGACACCTACAGGAGCTGCAAAGGCATGGGGCAGTGTCAGACCCACTGTACCAAGGACTGTGGAGACTCAACCACACCAAGTGAGAATGCAATAATCAGAGACTGTGGCCAGCAACACCTGAAAAGTTCTCCCAACATACATGAATTGGTTTTGAGAAATTTTGAAGACTGAGAGCACATGGAGGTTGAGTGATACAGGTAATTTGTTTGGGGAGGATGCAAGCAAAGGAGAGGGGTGGAGAGATGGGCTGTGGCATAGGGAAAGCCTGGAGGAGGAGGAGGATGGGGAGAAGATGTGGTTTTCTTGTAAGACTGGAAGGAGAAGAGGCAATGATGCAGAGCCAGCCCAGGTCTACTAGGACTTACTAGATTAGATGCTGTGCTGTGTGAATGCAGCTGTACTGTCTTCAGGGAGAAGCCAGATTTTGAGGCTATGCAGTCTCTCTAATGCAGCACAGAGATAATAATGCTGGTTCAGAGCCAGCTGTTCCTGAAGCTGTGACCAGTGAAGGTGTGTTGCAGGGAACCCACAGGCCCAGCCTGGTCTCATGGCCCTGCCTCAGTGGCAGTGCCCACCCAAGCAAGCTCTGCCTCTCAGTGAGAGCACAGCTGTGAAGCAACACAGCTGGTTCTGGGGGCCAAACAACTACATTAGAAGCATTGCAGGAGGTTTCACTGCAGACTAGACCCCATCTAGTTCCCAGGATTAAATACTTCTTAGCAGTTGCAGTGCATTGGGTGCACTCATGGAGTTCATCTTCTGGTTTAGTCTTGTGAGAAAGGAATGCAGTTTGTGTCCTCAGAGACTGCTCAGTGATTTGAATGCAAGTACAATCAATGTAGATGGTTGGGAGAGTTGCTTTGAAAATGTGCTTTTGCTTTAAACCAGAAAGCTAGTTTAAGCACACATATGAGGATCAACCAGTTTAGATCTAGTCTTCCTTTTGAAAAGCACCTGAGTGGCTTGACATAGTCTTGGCCTCTTTTCTGGATCCGAGGGGACCATTGCATTCCATGTGTTGTGGAGACAGTGCTGCCTCTTGGTGTTTTGGCCCCGGTTGTCTCAGGGGACCACAGTGCTGCAACAAGACTGAGTGTTGCTGGTGAAGATGGCTGGCGCGCCTGGCCCTGGGGTAAGGGGCCTTCTCTGAGTGGCAGCAGGCACACCGTGCCCAGATTTTCAGATTTTAACCTTGTTTGACTCAGATTTCGGTCCCTCGGTTTGTTTTGCATATATATACATTGGCCAGCTAGCCATACCAAAGGGCAGGTAAATCTGCTCTGTGGCCGAGACTTGAGGTAAGCTGTTTTGCACTGTCCCGTGAGCATTCTGAGCTCCCTAACTGTTTAAAGAAAATGTGTTCAAAAATCAGAGGGCCATTCAGTCTTTGTGCCCTGACACAGCTTTGGCCTTGTCTTCTCCAACTCCCAACAACTTCACTTGGAAGGAAATTGTGGGAAAACAAGGGCAAAGCCCAGCTAGAGCATTGCCTGTAGGTCACCAGACCCATCATGGGCCAGCAGCTGCTCTTGAGTGGGAAATCTACTCAGCCTGTGCTCTGGGGTCGGCTTTTAGATTCAGGGACCTTGATGAAATTGGGAGAGCTGCAAAAAGCTTTATTGGCCCCCAGCCCTGCCCTGACAACTAGATTTAGCATCTGTGTGTCTGGGAGCCCACATACGAGGGGTGGAAGCTGAGGGGGCAGGGAGGGCTCTGCCGGGCCTGGCAGCCCAGGTGTTGGCCATTTCAGCCGGCGGCGGCTGGGAGAGGCTGTGCTTGTGGCAGCAGGTTGGTAAGGACTCTGGCTTTGGTGCAATGAGGGGGGGGGGGGAATAGCTGTTGATAAATTTGATTTTTTTGCCAGTGGGAAAAGCTGTTTCTGTCGTGGGTTTGGGTTTGAATTGGGTGCTGAGTTCATGTGGGCAGGCAAAGGGAGGGCAGGCCTGCGGCTCCAGTGTGCCGCCTCCGTCAGGAGAACTTGGTTTCAGAGCAGTGCTATCTGCGGGAGGTCTGAATTTGCTGAGTTGTTAAATTTATGCTGTGCTTCAGTCTGGGGGTAACGTCACACTTGTTCAACTCTTTTTATGATCTCTAAAGCCCAAAAGATTCATTCAGACTATAAACCGTAGCCAGAGCTACCTCCTGGACATGGAGAGGCAACTAGTGAGATAATAGTACCTCAGCTCTGCTAGGCAGAAGATACATGTCCAAGGCCCAAAAGATAGTTAATGCCTTTTCAGATGTGAGGATGTTTGTAATATAAAATTTAATTTAGAAGTAATAAACATAATAAGTAGTGACTGTATTTTCAATATATGAAATAAAGTATTTAAAGATACATTATTCATGCCCACATTGTAGGGTTTCTGAATAAGTAAGTTCGTAACAAGATATTCTAGCCATAATAATAATGTAACTAAATATACTTATCTTTAGATAGTAAATGTAAGCAGTTACAGTTTATAGCATGGAGTGAGTAAACTTGTGTTGTGTGCAAAAAGTTTGGTGAGTTGGCTTCTACAGTGCGTATGTACTCTGCTAGTAAGCCCTCGCAGAGACTTCCCAAAAGAGCTGTAGTGGTGTGTCCCGAGGAGGGTATGTACAGCCCTGCTCCAGGCACAGGCATCCAGCTTGCATCCTGTTCACTTGTTAGGGAATGACATCGATTGTTGTTTGATACCAACAGCCAAGGTGGAAAAAATAAAGCAGCCACAGCCTTTTTTAAATTTGTGGTGTGGTTTTGGTGGTGTGTTGGTTTTTTTTTTTGTTTGTTTTTTGGTTTTTTTTAAGATAATAAAATAAACAGATTTACTGTCTCCCAGTACCTGGGTCATTTCAACAAATGGGTCAATTATTGGAATGTAATTTTTTTATTCTGCTTATAAAAGTACCTGCTACACAAACTACCTAGTATGAGGTGGTAATATGCCAAGTAGGGCTTGTAAGGTGTTGATGGACCTGTTCAGCATTTTTTCTGTACAGTCTTTCTTCAGGGCTATCAAACTAGTGTATAGCATCTACTTAAAGATATAATGAGTTGTTTTCTACTAGTGCTGATTATTTCTGCTATGTAGTGGGGTTTAGTACCTTGCAGCAACCTGTGGTCACCATAAGTTATCTGATATTTCTTGCTGTGTTCCTCCTGTTGTGTTTTTTTGTTGTGCGTGTGGTTTCTTTTACCCATATTCTATTACAATAATAGCCAGACTTTTTTCCATCCTACTGTGTTTAAGTACTAACTTGGAGTCCACTTAATGTTGAACTATGTTTTTAAAAAGAAAATACGAAAGATTAAAGCAGCCTTGTAACTGCTGTAACAAGATGCTCTTGAAAGCATTGAGCCTGTTAAGATAAAAACAATCTTTTTTTCATTATTAATTTTTTAATAAAATGACTGTTGCTTTCAGATGCTAAAAATAGGTCCCTGCTTTAACTAGTATGGGGAACCATGCTGTGTTTTACCCTCTGTGGGTATGTGGGAACCATGCTGTGTTTTACCCTCTGTGGGTATGTGTGTACAGGAGGTGACTTAGCTTTAAACTAAACTAGAAGTTTAGCCTAATACTGGAATGCCTGAGCTAACTTTAAACTACCCAGTTTCAGAGCAAATAGCTGTAAATCCAGCAGCATGAAGCCAAAATGGTTATTCAGCTTTTCCCATGGATTTTTCAGTCATTTGTGTGTACAATGTTTATGCCATTATCCTGTTGTTCCTAAAATGCAATATATAGTAAATATGTGAAACAAGTGGGGAGGAGCATCACAGATTGACTGGAGGGGGCTAAGGTGGATGAAGGAAAATAAAATGTTTTAGAACATGTTGGCCAAATATGGTATAGAAGTCAATCAGTGACGGTAGTCAGCTTCATAGAATCATATAACGATTTGGGTTAGAAGGAACCTTAAAGATCACCCATGGGCAGGGACACCTTCCACTAGACCAGGTTGCTCCCAGCCGCATCCAACCTGGCCTTGAGCACTTTCAGGGATGGGGAACCCACAGCTTCTCTGGGCAACCTGTGCCAGTGCCTCACCACCCTCACAGTACAGAATTTCTTCCTAATATACGATCTAAATTTATCCTCTTTCACTTTAAAGTCGTTCTCCCTTGTCCGATCAGATGACCTTGATGACAGAGTGGACAATATCCCCTACCTACACTGTAGGTAGACATAGGTGTTTAATGAGTTTAGTCAAAGCAGACTATGCATATCTCTGACCTTCAACATTCAGCTGATGGATTCAATACAGTAGATTCAATAAGACCTCGATTTATAACCCTTTCCTTTTAGAGAAAAGGGATAGAGTTCTTATCAATATGTGTGACCTAGCCTTTCCTTCTGACAAGGTCAGTGGTGGAATGGAAACCCTGATATATAGCTGTTTAGTTAAGGCACTCCATCCAAAATCTGGGACATGGGTTCTTGAACTGGATTGCAAAATCTTGCATGAGAATCATGACTTCCTTTGAGTGCCATTACACATTGCTGATGTGTTGTGCACTGGCATTCGGTAATTGTGATTTTGCATTTTATTTTTAATTTAAAGCCTGCTTCTGATTTATCTGACAAGTAATTCAGAATATGGAATTCTCATTTCCTTTGGTCCTTCCATGTACTTCCCCCTTTCTTTCTTGGCTGTTTGGGTAGTGTAGCTGGCAACTGGTAAGCAGCTGCTTTCCTTCATTCAGAGAGGGGAAACAACATAAAAGGAAACATCTGGATTTTGCAGAGAAAAGGTCTGCAATGGCATTTTACTTGGTTTAGCTGTGTTTGTGAGTTTGCTCCTAACTCATTTTCTTGAACATAATTAAATGGAAAGTAAATCATGTCACGGTTAGTCCTTGGCTTATTACTGGTCTTATTGAGGGGAAACAGAACTTTTTAAAGTTAAGGCAGTGCCTGCTTACATGGCAAAGACTTGCTCATTGAAAACCTCTGTGGATTGTGCAAATGTTAGTTATCCACATAAACTGATTGTAAGGAAAAATAATGGCAGCAGGTAGGCGAAACACTTCTTCCCTTCAGATGACCTTGTGGTGGGTTGAGCCTGGCTGGGCACCGTGTGCCCACCAAGCAGGTCTATCACTCCCCTCCTCAGCAGAATGGGGGGGAGAAAATAAGATGAAAAACACCTTGTGGGTCAAGATAAAGGCAGTTTAATGAAGCAATAGCTAAGGTTGTGCACTTGCAAGCAAAGGAAAAAAAGGATGTCATTCTCTACCAACAACAGGTGATATTTAACCACTTCGTGGGAAGCAGTGCTTCAGTACTTGTAGTGGTTGCTCTGGAAAACATCGTAAATAACAAATGCCCCCACCCCCTTCCTCTTAGCTTTTATATCTGAGCAGATATCATATGGTATGGAATATCCCTTTGGTCAGTTTGGGTCAGCTGTCCTGCCTGTGCCCTCTTCCAAGATCTTGCCCACCCCCAGCCTACTGGTGGTGGTGGGGGAATGTTGGAGAGACAGCCCTGATGATGTGTGAGCATGGCTCAGGCTCAGCAGTGCTCAAAACACTAGTGTATTACCAGTACAAAGCACAGCACTATAAGGACTGCTGTGAGGCTCAGCCAGACTCAATACAGAACATTAATAAAATTTGTTCCCTTCAAAACAATGGGGGGGAATCCCAGTGTGAGGAAAGGGAAAGACACTACAGCTTGTGTTGGAGAGGAAGAATGTGACTAAAATAAGGATTTAGAGTAAGAAATCTATGGCCAGCAATGACCTGCGTTATGATGGTTGAAAGTAGGATGAAATATTTCTGTTTTGGTAGGAAAAAGGTATAATCAAAGCCCTGTGCTTTTGGGTTGGAAACCTACTGGTGATACTTCAAAATGATCAAGGTGTTTATGTGGTGATAGAATGGGTTGGGTGCACTCTCTCTCTCTTTCCATCTTTTGTTCCAGTGAACTGGAAGGAATGCAAATGGAAAGCAACTTTAAGGCTTAGATTTAAAAGATATGTCAGTTCTGGGTTCGGTGAATAACTGCAGCTGTCTTAAAACAAAAGCTTCATTTCTACACCCTGCCAAAGGGGGAAAAAAAGGCAACTGGAGCAGCTACGCACAGTTCTCTTCCTCTAGATCTGCAGTTTTAATTACGGGCTTGCAAAGCTTGAGAGTGCTACCTTTTGTAATCATAAGGTAGAACTTCCTTTTAGCATCTAGTGGTTGCAGTCCTCCATGTAAAGTCACTATAGCAAAATTCATAACACCTACATGACAAATCTTTAGTTTACACCCTTCCTGGGACGTTCCTGGTATAGCTGTTTTGCATGCGATCTGACATATGCCCTGGCTCATAATAAACATTTCTGGAGAAATACCAGCAACAGACTGGTATTTAAAAAATACTAAACACTCAGAAGTCAGGAAAATCACTATAATTTTGTCTTCATTTACTTATCATTTGCATATGTGAATAAACAGACTCATTCAGTCTGTAGTTAACAGTAAACCGGCAGAGGTCTTTGTAAAAATAGCCTGATAATTCCCCTGCTCCTGCCTGACCTCCCTCCCCTCCCTATATTTCTCTGTGTCCATGTTAGCCATGCTTCTACTTCACGACTGCAAGAGGAGCTTACACGGAGGTCACACACAGCCAAATATGTTCTGGAGACTGTGGAGCATAAGCCTGGAGAGGGATGCCTGGTGGGGCTGGCTACTACACTGTGGTGGGGCAAGCCCAGGGTGGGCTTTCCTGATGTGCCTGTCCCACCAGTTGCACTTTCCCAGTGTTCAGGAACAAGGACCAAGCTGACAGACATGAGGCAGAGCCCTCATATCAACTAGATTGACTCCTGGCTTGCCATAATGATGATCCTGGATGTCCTACTTTTCCTAAGAAAAACAAAAGATCACTGTCTCCATTCAACTCTATTCCCATAGCAGTCAGGGTAGTAAAAATTATATCAAATAATAATTAGCAAAAGAAAAATATTCCTTTAATGAAAACTTTCAGAAACTCATATAATTTGAACGGTGTGGCATTTAGCATGCTGCAAACTTTGCTAAGTTGCAATGACATTCCTTAGCTTTCATGTCAGTCCAACCCAAATCATGTTTCAATCATGTAGTCCTCACCGAAATTGTGACTCGTATCCTCAGAGACCTAAGAAAGTTTTAAACATTCAAAAATCTAGAGCTATAGCTCTTTTGGGACTAACACTCTACTATAGGCCACTGGACTGGATTTGTTATTGAGTCAGTTTGAGAGCTTTATTGTGTTGTTTGGAATTACATAGGATTAATGTTAAAAGAGAAAAACAGTCAAAAATGAAAACATAGAGTGTCAAGACAGCACTAATTAGAAAGGCTATGACATTTCCTAGATTTATGGAGATGCTTTGTATTTAATCCATTAATCAAAAGGTACGAATGTAACTTTTCTTTCAAAAGTGGATGATGGGTAAAAGCATATAATTATTTCCTGTGGTTTCCTCTGAAATCAAAATTTTGACTCACAGGTTGAAGTTTAATGGAATGAGGGGCTTCAGAAAGTGGCACCCATGTTTGTTGGACATCTTCAAGGCATTGAGGCTTCTTGGTTCAAGCTGGGCCTTTGCTTTACTCTGGGCTTCAGCATATCAAGTGTTTAGGGTCCAGCCTTTTGTGTACTTTTTTTTCTTTTTTTTTTTTTTTTTTCCCCTACTGTGTAGAAAGGGATTTTCATGGCTAGGGAAAGCAGGTTTTGCCAGAAACTTTTCTCACCCAAATAGAACTGGCGAGTGGCCAAAAATGTGCTGGTTCTTCTTTGGTTGTGAATTTTAATTTCCAGACAGCTCCTTTTGGTACTTGTTCACATAGCCTTTGCTTCTCTCATCACTACTGTGAACAGAGGATGCAAGCAGGTTCCCAGTGCCAAAGATAACATCTACAGGCTCAGCCTCACCAATCCCAGCCCCTGAGGTAGGTTATGGGGAGGGGCTGTCCCTTCTGGCCTTCCCTTTCTACCTGGGCAGTAGAGGCTAGCAGCAGCATGGCCCACAGCTTCCAAAGTCCTCACTCATCCATCTGTCTGATAGGCAGATGAAAGCCAGGCTACTCAGCATGCAGATGGTAGTGCAGGTTGCCCTACAGTTGAAAAATGATAAGGAGATTTTTACTTGGTTGGTTAGAAACTTCTTTACCCTCTTGTGAATAACCACACCACCCCCCCACCCCCCGTTTGTTTTTTTTTAAAACTCATTGTCATTCATTCAACAGTGTGAAATCTGCTCATTTTGAAGTATCAAGCATTTTTCCCTAGCAACAAGATTTTTCTTCTAAATGACAGATTGGATGTAGGAGCAGGGTGGGGCAGGGTGAAAATGTATATTTCTTAAAATACTGTTCAATAACTGTTGTCTGTACAGACCTAGTGGTAAAATCGTACCACTGACTGTTCATTTTAAGTAAGGTTCCCTTACACGATAACCAAATTTGACTTATAAAATTTGTTCTTAAATTGACACACGTGATACTAAGTTTTAAATATAAAAATTATTTATAGCTCATACATCTGCATTCTGTATCACCATGCAGGAATAATTTGTCTAAAATATTCCTTAATAAAAGACATGTACTTGAATGTGGGCTCTGAAACCTATGGCACAGTACTTTAAAAGCCTGTTTGTGTTTTGTCTGTGTCTTTAAAGGGCTTCCGTATTGTCTCGGGCTCCCCTGGAAATGCAGTAAGGATTCGTATCACATCTCTGTTGCCATAGCAACAGCAGTCTTTCCCATAATGAGCTGCATCATCTGAACTGATGTCACAGCATCATGCAGCAGGTCACACAAGGCACCTCCTAGTATTGCATCTTACAGATGTGCCGTAAACATCAAAAGAGGATGATTTGAACAGGACATGGTAAGTGCAAAATGTTGTTCTGTTCTTAATTGCACCGTTGTTTTTTCCTGTTTATAAGGTTTTCCTAATATAAGAATGTGTGGATTTTGCCTTGTGAAAATCATTTTGAAGAAAGATGCTGCATGCCTAAATATTATTTTTCAGGCAGACAGGTTAAGACAAAGGCCTACAGAAAATGCATTCAGTCTGAATGTTTAGACTTGTCTTTGTGTTTGTGATAATACCCTAAAGATTTGCTAAGAATATATTTAAATTTCACAATCCAATTAAAGTTGCTACAGTCTGATTTGCTTAAATGGAAAGAATAGCTGTTTTCACTTTTAATGCCACAAACATAGCTTGTTCCTTTCCCTTTCTCTTTATTTAAGCATTCTTATTATGTGGAGCTCTTCTTTTAACCTATTTTATTTCAACAGCATGAATATCACCTATTTACTTTCATTGGCCTTCCATAACATGATAGTACAGAAAATACTGTGAACCAGTGCTGAACAAGCAACTGGAACAATATTGATTTTAAATATGGTTCAGTACTGTCCTATTTCTGTTGGTATTCTTAAAAAAAGGAAAACATTGACAGAATTGTCAAACAATAATCAGATATTTTTAAAGTAACGTGGCTTTTAGCTTTCCCACTGTTTGACTTGCTTTTAGTCTGTTTTTTTAAATAGTAATATGAATTTATTGAATTTTAGATCTATCTTTTACTGGAAGGAAAACAAGCTTTTTTTTTTTCTGCTGCAACTGCAGTAAAAGGTGTAGTCAAAGATTCATGCATTCTGAGGGGGTTTGCTATGGAAAAAAATAATAGTAATAATTTTAAAGCTTCTACCTCTATCGTAGGAAGAAAATACATATTTCTTACATTTAGCAAGCTGGCTAAAAACATGTTTATAATATTCAGTAATTCTTTAAAATATCTAATATTTGTTTATATCGTATTAAGGTCTGGTTTCTGGAGGCCAGGCTAATTTTGCTTAACTTCAAGTTAATCTTGCTGGATGGTATACAACACTAATTGTTTGATTTTGCATGTTTAAAAGACTCAGTCTTTCAGCTGCTTGCTATTAGAAAGAAAGAAAAGACCAGACACATGTCATTTTAATTGATCAATATGTCCACTAGGAATTAGGGAGTGGTCTCTGGCTCTGTTCTGTCTGTGTAGTTTATATTTCAAAAATGCAGCAAGAAA
The DNA here is from genome assembly GCF_023634085.1 of Falco cherrug. Taxonomy (NCBI): domain Eukaryota; kingdom Metazoa; phylum Chordata; class Aves; order Falconiformes; family Falconidae; genus Falco; species Falco cherrug. Next base: position 60,281,246 of record NC_073703.1, read on the forward strand.
AATGCCAACCACTAATCTTGTAGTGGTGTCTGTATTTATTGTGGGTTTTAGTCCCTTATACTTCATAAAGTATGGAGTAGTAAATATAATGAGATCTTACTGCTTTTCATAGGGATGGGTGCGATGGTCTCGTCTGGCACAAGCTGGAATGGAGCTCCTATGTCTTAATTAGTTAGTTTATACTGCATCATATATGCTTTTTTTTCAGTATGGTCTGTGTACGTTTGCTGAGGTTTTTTTCTACTGCAAATCCCAAAGCAGATGACTGTAAATGAGCATTAGAATGATGCTTTATTTACTTGTGATGCATTTTTCAGTGTGAAAATAGTGGTCTCCTGTGCTTGCTGTGCTCTCATCAGGCAAACTCGGAAGGTATGAGTTAGCAAGAGGATGGGAAAGAGGGCGGGACAGCTGATGTCTGGCTAGTGTCAGAATTGGAGATGTGAAGAGAGCTGGTGAGCCATGCATTTTAACTTGCGACTTTAGGGACTGTCAAAGAACAGTTTATAAGGAGCAAATATAAGATATATTTGGTTGAAATATTGTGCCTTTACTAATAATAATGTATTTTGTTAGGCCTAGCCTGAGAAATTCTAGTGGTAATCAAGTCACTTGCAAGAGTTAAAAATGAGGGCAAACATACTGGGGGAAAAGGATCAACTTTTGACAGTATTAATAGAGAGATGACCTGCTGTGAAGCATACAGTGCAGATTTTTTTTAGTTTTTCTAATAATGAGAATGCAAATCATGCTGTGTTTTAAACATTATTTTTTTAAAAGTTCCTGTTACTGTCTATTCCACACACTTCTCACAGCATTGTTTGTCCTGGGGAACACTCGTTAATAATGGAGTTGTGATGACACTACTTGTTTCTTGGTGAACATCTTTGCTGATTCTGACTCCAGCTGAATACCTTGGCTGTAGAATACTTCCTGGCCATTTCTGTATGGACCTAAGTGTTTCACTAAGGTCTGTATATGAAGACATGAAAGAGTATGGAGTAATGAAGAGAATCTTACTATGAAGAGCAAGCCTACTTACCTGAGTCAGAACATGAGCAAATGTAGAGACACTACAGATTTAATACAGTTTTGTTTGCTGTTGAGGCAGATTCATGACTGGTACAATTATGAGTGAGACAGCGTTCAACAGTAGGAAATGTGTTGCTTTCAGTTTTGTTACACAGCTGGTTTTACTCATCATTACTGAGGGCAATATGTTTTGTAAATACATATACTCTTCCCCAAAGTAGCTGAATGTGGACAGTTAATCTGGAGGCTTGAGTTCCTCTGTGTATGCAGTTTCATACTGACATGTAGCTGGAGATGGGTGTATACTGGTGAACTTGAAAGGATGCTACTATTTAATCTTTACTTTGCTCTAAAGATTTTTATTATATCATAAATTAATTAGTTCCTACATAGCTTAGCACTGAACAGAGAGAAACAGAAGCTTGGTTCCTCCTAAAACAGCTATGAATTGATGACAGAACCTGACTCCAGCAGTGGAAATTGGTACAGTTTTAAGACTGTGAATATTTCTGTCAGTATATGGCAATGCAAAGGCCACTTAGAGGGGATCAGAGTGTGTCCTCAATGGAAGAAAGCCTTCTTTCTTTAAAGAGGAGTTGAGGGAACCCTGTGCTCTAGACTTCTGTTGGTCATTTTGCATTATAACAGTGGTGGGTTAGTGTCCTGTCCTTCCCACCCTCTGGCAGATCTGGAATGGGTCTGCATCCAGGAACTCATCCTTGGAAAGTCAAGTCAAAGGAGTCCTCTTTATCAGAAGTGCTCAGGCATTGATTAAAACTTGCAGTATTCAAAAAATGCTGGTGAAATATTTCCTTTGAAATAATTGAGAAATTAAGAATAATAATAAAGAAAATCCTATGCCATGTCTTAATTTACTTGCACCCGTCTATAAAAAAATCACTGCTGCATCATGAAAGAAATATTGACAAAATTCTGTGCTTGCCTTTTTTTTTTTTTTTTTAATTTTAATTTTTTCTGGTCTGTGTTGAATGCTACTGGCTTAAGGGAGATGTACAGTTATCCATAATGCCTGAAGTTCTGGAGTTGTATCTAAAAGAAAAAAGATTTGTATGTATTAGAAGATACCATGTTTGTCTGTTGAAGTAGAATATTTGTATTTTGTATTGTAAGTATGGCCTATGCTATATAACGAACTGTCTGTACATTCTGTAATGAGACATACTGATACTACTGGCATAAAATTAATGATACATGAATGCAAAAATGGCTTCAAGGAATCACCTTGCAACTAATTTATGTCTGAGTACTAATATTTCTGTGGACTAGGGGGGAAAAAATGTGCCTTTTGCTTTGCTGTTTTGATGAAAACAGCCACTCATTAAAGCAGATTCTAGCTGCAGAAAGTGGAAGTTGTATGTATTACCCCTATCATGTGCTGGGCCAGGTCTTTCCTGCCACAGAAAGGGAAGGAGAAAAAGGAAAAGCTGAGCTGGACAGAGAGCCAGGGGGAGGTCAGATTGCTGCTCTATGCAGTAAGGGAGCAGGACATACAGTGGGTGAAGTGACAAGGGATAGGCAACCATATCTGACATCACTGTCATGATCCAGAAAAGGTGGCTGCCATCCTGGGTTTCTCGGCTTCTGCAGGTTTTCGTACAGAGGAAGGGAGACCTCAGCTATGTCCCTAACCCTAAAAAGTTTTTGCTATAGACTTTTTCTATTTTGTCGGTGCTTAAAAGGTCCTTGTCCCTTGTTTGCTGAGTGGGCACACATGCTGTTCAATCAGTTCTCTTGTGCAAAGGCCCATGGAGTATTTTCTTTCTCATATTCAGTTTTGTATCTAATATTTTCTATTAATTTAAAAATAAAGACACCTAACCACACTTCACATCCCTCAAATCAAACATAAAAATGCCTAATATAAATCCCTTAAACTGGTTTGGTATGGTCACAGTAATTTTAACTGCATTAATATCCTACATATATATATATATATATACACACATGTGTACATATGTATAATGTCAGAAGGATCATCACAAAAATCACTCTTAAAGAGTGTCAAAATGTGCTTTCCTGAAGCAAAAGATTTCTTCTTATTAGAATACCTTCAGAAAAGCTTTGCTGCATGAGGAAAAGGGCTAGGGGATAAAGAAAAAAACCAATCCCGATAGCTCTTCCCTTCCTGTTTTATCGTTGAACTACAGGTTTCAAGTATCTAGACTCCTGGCTGCTCTGAATCCCAGCAAGACTGACTCAGCTTTTCATCCCTCCAAGGTCAAAGAATTCAGCTCTGTGCAGTTTATAATGTCTGGTGCTTTCAGATGAGATATTTAAAGCCAGAAATGCTCTCTGCTCTATGAGAACTCTCAGTTCTCATGGCATGTGTCAGATACAGGCTTGCTCTGGCAGCCTTGGCCAAAAGGCTGTCACCTCCTGCTTCTTGTCCAGTATTCAATCCTGGTGCCAGGCAAGGAGAGACTTTCTCTCAGCTGCTGAATGACGTGTCTTCTAAGACACCTGGAAGCAAAGATGGCTTGTAAATGTAAGTGAAGTGTTCTTCAGCCCAGGGCGTTGTCATCATGTCCTGTGGAGACTATTGGCCTCGATGTTAAGAGTGCAGGATGAGCACTGTGAATTGTCATAACACTTTCTCACCTTTGCCAGCTAAGTGGCTTCTGGATCTGTTAAGAGCACCCAGGGTAAGTAGTCAGCTCTCCACAGGACCAGTTGTTTTGCAGGGTGAGGCAGTAGAGGCGCTGTGCCAGGGGAACCACAGGACCCTCTGTGCGGCAGTCAGGTTTCTGTGAGTCCTGAGTGCAGGCACTGAAAGGCCTGACCCCAAGTACTGCTGGTGCCCCAGGTCCAATTACTTTCTCATAGACACTAAGTGTATAGCCAAAATGTGCTCTCTGTGTTTGGCAAAGAGATCTTTCCAGCGATAGCGATTTCTATGAGGAACTAGCTCTATGAAATAGATTTCCCAGCCCCCATGGTACAATGCCTTGTGGGAGCTGACACACTTAAAAAGATGGCCTTTGTTAGCTTTAGGTTGTGCTAAAAGAAGTCCTAGCTTTAAAGTGAGGAAGCACCCAACTGCAATAATTAGTTCTGTTTTCAGTCTAAATGTGTATCTATTACTTTCACATATAGTGGTCGGTGGTTTTTTTTTCTTTCAAGAGTTGCCCTGTACTGATTGCCTTGTAAACTCGATGTTGCCTTAGTTTCAAGGTTAGGATGCAGACATGAAGTTCCTTTATGATCTGTCAAAGAAGAATAATAATTGTTTACCAGCCTTGTGTGTGGATAAAATAAAGGAGGCATGTATCTTAATATAAAATGAGTTGGGTTGTAGATTTTTTTTCTTTTTTTCTGTGTCATTTTTGCAGCATCTTCTCTCTGGACGAGAACTTTGTAGCCAAGTCTTTAATGCATCAAGTTTTAAAATGCATCCCACCTAACCTCCATTATTACTTCTTGCAAACTATGTTAGACTTGCTTTTGTTGTTTTCAGTTCCTGCTCAATTCTATCACGTGTTGACTTCCTCTGGTCTGACTTGCTCTGTCCACCTTTCTGTTCCTGAATGTTATGCCTGTAATTGCTCTCTTCTACCAAGTTGTCATTTTTTTCTTATTTAAATCCCTTGGAAAAAAGTTGCGTGTCCTCTGCACAATCTCTAAAAAGTGGTTTGTGATAAGCTGTATACAGAAAACTTGTGGGACTTCAGGGTTATTACTATATTTTAAAATAACAAAACAATTCAGGTATCCCTACCAAATTTTGGATAGGACCCTTACAGCGCTAGGGGCTGTACAAATACCTGAGAAATGAAGTCTTTCTTTACTAGATTGCATTAATTTTCAGTTTAAATTGAGGTGAGAAACTATTTTCCTCACTTTTTGTAAATATGCCTCATAAAGGATAGGTAACATGCTCATTTCTTGGAAAAACTTTGGCAGACCTGGGAGAAGAAGCTATTTTTCTTATTGCTTGTATAGTACTTAAATAATCTTTTAATCTGTCTGGTTTTGTATTTTTCTGTTTGTACTTCTGTGTTTGTTTTCTGAGGTTGATTAATATTTGGTGTTGGTGGTTGTATTGGGTAAAGCTGAGCTCGTAGTGTAGATCCATGAAATTTCAAGGGATCTAAGGCAAAAAAATGATTGTTACCTATCCTAAATTATTCTGCAGCTTAATATGATGAGCTTGGGAATGTTCTAGTCTTTCAAAAGAGGAGGATCTGCTTGTCAACCTTTTTTAGACAAACCTTGACTGTATTGTTTAAGATGAAAAACATAATAAAAATCCATACCTTAGTTGCTGAAAGCTGGACCTTTATATGCTGAGTTGGCAACAGAAAAAAAATTTCTGTACACTTAGTTGTTTGGTTTTGTGTTCGGGGTTTTTTTTTGTTTGTTTTGGGGGTTTTTTTTGAAAAAAGCACATTTGTTTTGAAAGTTTTAAAACAGCATTTTCTTTATTGGCTAGGTAAATGCTTATCCTTTGACAGATTTCTGTGACAGAATACCGCCAAGGGAGTTGATATAAAAAAATTTTCTGCAAAATAATTTAAAACGTTTAAGAAAATAACCTACCTGCCTACTGAAATATTAGGCTTATTAGGTAGGAAATTAGAAAATAAAGATAAATGCCTGGTTTACACTACAAAATACAACCTTAGATGCTTGTAGTTGAGCCCACCAAGAAATAATGTTTAACAGGTGACTTGCTGCATTTTCACCCTTTCAGTAAATGTAAGATTTCTGACAGATATTTGGTGGAACTCACACAGTGAATACAAACCAAAAAGGAGCCAGATATTGTCAAGTCTGAGGGCTGTATAAGATTGTTTTTAAGATGATAATTCAAGTGTTAGAGAAACTCAAATAAAATACTACTTAACAATGCCAAAACTAATGAAAGACTTTTCTCAACACTTACTTTTTGTCATGAAAAACTGCACTTCAGAGTTGAATGCTATTAAGAGAATAACTAGGGTCTGTTGAGAATGTTTTCAAATACAGACATCTTTCAGAGCTGTTGCATGTAGCTACTCTAGGCTGCTTACAATTCTCAAGTGTGTTAGTCATGTTTAGAAGCCGCTTTTCCAGCTAAGGAGGCTAATTCCCTGGCCAAGGTACTTCTGTACTAGCAAGTATGTATTGTTCCTGTACTTCAAGCTGCACTGCTAGTTTCCTAAAATGTACCATATTTTGTTAGAATAATACATCAGATTTTGATTGCCACAAAAAACCCCACCCAAACCCCATAGCTACAGCTAGAAAAGGCTGCCGCTGTCAGATTTCAGCATGTCTAGTCTGTCAGTGAGGCAGTGACACAGCAGATATGTGAGTTGCCATTTTAAGGGTCAGCTATTAAAATATGCAGGGTATATATTACAGATCCTTAATATGTCATCTAGTCTTGTTCCTTCTCAAAACTTCATCCTAGTATTTTACTAGGTCATTAATAATAACACCCTTGTTTAGTTTTTGGTGACATTATGCACAGATACCTTGGAAAAATAATTAGGAGATTTTTGGTTTTCTTCTGTCTGGAAAAGGTGGAGTCCAAATATGCTCTATGCATGATGTAGGAACAGACAGTGTATCAGCAGCAATGATGATTCCTCTTTCAGAAGAAAACAATTTTAACCCTCCAAGTGCTTGGTACCTGTTTGCAATGCAGTAGCTTTTTAAAGAGAGATTTGATTTTGCATTTCAGTGAATTATGCAGAAAACTTCTTAATTACTCCTTTTGTTTAGCTTCATCATGTCATTTTAAATTGGATTGGAACTTCAATTTCATTTGCTGGTCCCATCTATGTGATCCCTTCTCTTTCTTGTAACTTGTAAAGTCACTTTGGTCAAGAAAATTAAATCCCCCTTAAATTTTTGTTGTTCTCTCTTCTCGTTGGGCGATACAGAGAAATGTTTGTCAGCATGTTGAGGGCTTGAATGGTGAGTTATGTAGGACGCTAGTATTAGATTATTATTTCTTTGAGGTAAGGATTATAGGTATTCTCCCTCATTTGCTTGTCACAAAAATGTACTGAAACTAGTAAAAGGACTTCATGGGATTAAATTTTAACGTAAGATATAGAATAAGAGCTGGTCAGAGAAGTGCTAAGTTACAAGAATGGTAGCCTTGGGCTGTGGCCTGTGATACTTGAATCAAGGAGACCTAGAAAATACTTCTGGCTTTGATACTTAATGTGCCCTGGCACATCATCTCTGAACCCCTGTCTCTTGTTCATCACCTGTGGAATGGACATAATTAATGATATTGATCCTCTTTGTAGAGTGCTCTGTGAAAGTGCTAGGTGACACTACTATCAATTTAACTTTACACACACATATATATACAGGCAAGACAGCAGCAGATGCCAGACAGAATGGTGCAAGGGAACACTGCTGAATAAAAGACAAATTTGGATGCTGAAAATAGTTTAATTCCTTTTTATTTTTACATTCTACCTTTTGGGATTTTTGTCCTGGGATAACGGATTGCACAGTAGAAGACTTACCAAACATATGGAAAACTTAGTGGTTTTGGCAACACAAAATTTACATTTATAAGTAGCATATGTCAAACTGTTGAGCCTACTTAGCTGAAAATAAAAGCTTAATTCTACAACTCAGCTTGAAAAGACAAAGCAGACATCTCTACTGGCTGAATCTAAATGATTGCCATACAGAGAGCAGCAACACCTGGTCTGTAAAGCTTGAGGCCACATGTGCGTGCCATCCTGCTGTAGAAGAAATCTTTTTTGGTGAAGAAGGGGGACCCACCATGATTTTGCATGATCTTCAAGGATTTTTTTCAACAATTAGAGCTTGATAAGAATTATTCAACAAAGTACTGTTTTCTCAGTTATTGCTGATTCATTAAAATACCTATTGTTGATCCTCATGAAACTTTTTTGCCGAGGTTTTGTTCAGAGAGCAAACAACCCAAACCAGCTTATGACTGAGGGATATGCATTAAAATGAGATGTAAGATATGTATAATAGACTAGCATCTATTCTGTACTAGGCAGACCCCTGGGTTCCGGAGATCTCTCTTTTTCCAGTCTAATAAATACTTAATTATTTATAGAAATTAGAATAGCTGTGTCAAGTGACATAAGGATGTATATTTCAGATAGTTCAGGAAAGAGGGGCACGGCAAGAAAGGCACCTTATCAAGCTCCCACAGTTAACCTGTATTTTTTTCTGACTCCCAATATAACTTAGAATCCACTTCAGTTTAGCCTTCCTTAGACCTATATACTGGCATGTAGCTTTGATTCCCATAGTCATCCTTTGAATTGTTAAAAAAAAAATAATCTAAGGATGTAAATAAAACAATCTAGTATGCTAAAATTAGTGCTGGACACACCTGAATTCCAATAACATATTTTCTTGAACTTTCTTGAATGGCTTATGAATTGAATTGTGTGTTTCTCTGTGTTCTTACCGGGTGTTAACTGTTAATGGATTATTAGTGGGGTTCTTCGTATTATTCTTATAAACTGATTGGTTCCTCATGCTTTTAACTAATTCTTAGTAAGTTCAGACTCTGGACAGCAATGACCTAATCAAATGTGTGAAGATAAAATAGGGTTCTGAGAAACATTCTTTGATTTGTCTGGTGCTTTTGTTGGTATGGGAGAACCACAGGGAGGACAGAGGTTGTAGAGAACCTCAACAAACCTTCAGTCTGTGAAATGCTATTTCCCCCTTCTACATCCAACCTGAAAATTATACATTCTGACAGTGAAAACTGATAGCATTTGGAATGAGGAAAAATGCCACTTTGGCAGGGCTCAGATGATATTTTTTTTTAAAGCAGTATTTTCCTAGACTGGAGAAGGCCTCAGGGATTATAATTAGCCTGTCTTAGGCTGATTAGTGTTGGGTACTTGAAGATTCTTGATCAGCAAAATAACATATCCTGACAGGCTAGTGGAACGAGGTCCAGTGTTTCACTTCTCACTGCAGGGAGCTGAGAAAAGAATCGTTTTGGTAGATTAAATCCTTTTATGAGTAAAAATGCTGGATGTATTGAATATTTAGAGGTGGTTATCGCCTGGGCCAGGATGCATTGTGCTTCATTCCAGCTTTCTGAAGTGTTTTACTGAAGGTGAGGAAAATATGGTCTATGCTATATGACTCTGTTTAAGGTGTCCTCATCTTACTGCTAGCTGCAGCATAAAGAAAAGTTGGCTTCTTTCTTAAAACTAAACCCAGACATCTTTACATCTACAACTTAAACTTCACACAGAAATGTACTCATGATTAAAAAGCCAAATAGATTTTTTCTGTTGATCTATGTAGTTCTATGATCAGAAAAATTGTAAACAAGCATTTCAATTTTAATTGCATATATTTTAGATCTAACTTAATAAATGAGTTTATATGATTTGCTAAAATGGAAATTCAATTGTCTGCATTCAACAAAGACTAGAGAATGAATAATTAAATGGAATGTAGAATGTGTATATTGGATATGGTTCAAATTTCCTTCTGAAAATTGTTTCAAGTAATCTTGAAAGATCTTTACACAGAACTAAAATACTAGGGAATACATTATTGCAACATGATTATTTTACACACCAAAACTCTATGAATAGTTGCATTGTCTGTAGTCAAAAAACTTCAGAGTTGGTTATACTATCAGAAATTATTTGCTACAGTTTGCAGCATTTAAACAATCTCTTTTAAGACATCACAGAATCAAAGTTCGATTCCAGTGGGATGAAATAGGCAATACTTCAAAAACAAACAAAATTCTGTTCAGTGACCCTTTAGAAGATTGGTAAAGATGTAGATGTAGGTCAGATTACCAGCAATTTGATATAAAAATTATGAATCTAGTGGTAACTCTGTGGTACTGAGAGTAGAAAAAAGTCCAATAATGTTTCCCCATTGTAGTTAATCATACAGTTATTACACTTTTTGGGTGGTAATACAATACAAATAATATCCTTTTTTAAGGGGAGGAAAAATATTGTTCTTTAAGATTAAAGAGATTAGAGGAGTAGATGTATGGGGGTGGGAAGGGAGACTGCTATCTAAGCAGTCAGTTGACTAGCTCATCAAGTGTATGTGCCAGGGACATTAACTTTGACTCCAAGAAACAAATCTAGAACATATTGAAACACAACAGGGAAAACTTGATTTAAAAAAACACACAAATAAAATGTGAGCTTCTGCGGATGAGTTTTTTTGTTTTTAAATAAGAGTGAAGGAACTAAAAAGGCATAATGGCACTTTAATGGCTCCCAGGCTTTGCAGCAAGATAATTCCTGCTGCAGTGACAAGGGGGAAGGCTGTCAGAGTTCCCTTGAGAGCGGTGCAGTGGCTGGGAGGAGCAGGGTCTGCAGCACAGCAGCGGCGAGTGGGGTTTGGTCTGCTCATTACCTGTGACAATATTGCATGCTTGTAAGTTACGTCTTGGAACTGCCCAGAAATGTCAGCACAAGGTTAGTCTTGAAACTACCTTAGCACGTTTTTCTTTTCACAATCATTTCTGTGCTGCACCTATTACAGGCATGCCGCTGAAACGTGCCTCAGGAGGTGTTTAGTTCTTGGTGCAGGTCTAACTGCTGCTCCTGGCTTCTCATGTTTCACGTCTAATGGAAATATAAATCTGTGGATCTTATTCGAGGCTTACTGGAGTGATTAATAGGCGTCAGGCCCAGTATCTTCCCATGTTGTGTGGGTTTTGGTTGGGTGTTTTTTCCTGGTTCTGTGATTTCCCCAAGGAAAGTGTCATGTGGTGAATTAAATGAAGCCAAGCAGAATTCTTGGAAGCAGCAAAACCATTTGAAATGTATGTGTCTCATTTGAGATTCAAAGGTTTGAAAAAGGACTATGCAACTGTAAAGATTTGGGAATAATCTTGCTCCTCAGCTTCCTGCTAAATACTGAAAATGTTACTGGTATTGCCTGTGAAGCTCAGGGTGCTGCTATAGTATTGTGGAGTGCTAAAACATTTTTTTGTGTGCTGTCAAGCTGATTAAGATCTGAGTACCAGTAATATTACGCAGGTGCGTTTTAAATTCATTTTTCAAGAAGATAACATGAGTATTTTGCCTTCCTGAGAAGTGATAAAAAAATCTTACCAAATTTGATGTGCTTTGTCCTTGCTATCCTTTGATATATATAGCTTTTAAAGGGTAAAGAAGGCAAAATTTTCGGGAATGCATCAAGAACTTTAAAGATGTGTGGCTTTATTTTTGAAAAGGCCAGGAAAGATATCCATGGCCTGAAAATAAGATTTAAAAATTCATTGATTTTTATGTGCAGAAGGCTAGACTGCTTGATATTATCATCTTAAAGTTTTGGGTGTATTTTGCTCTTATTTGAAAATGAAGAATCCCCAGTACTGAATCTGAGAACAGAAGATTCTTAGTTGTGCAGGGAACAGTTTCGTGTAGTGCTTTCTTTGAACTACAGCATAACAGCCAACTTGAAACATGAATTTACAGGAATTATTTATGATAGCTGCAGGAAATGAAGTCCTATTTAATGACAAAGCAGGGATAATAGTGACAAAGTAGACAGGCAGTAAGAACATTAGGGTCAAGATCCACAACTCCATCTGCTGATGTAATTCAACCTGTTTTTGAAGAAATCCACAGTAGGTACAAGTTGTTTTTGCAGAGCCTAAAACCAAATAAGCCGAAGAGAGTAGTGTGATCTGTTCTGGTATGGGTTATATTTCTGTGGTTATTGTTGTTGCTAATGTCAGAAAGAGGGTCTTAGCATGTGAAGTCCCACACAGATGCACACGGAAGTCCTGAGTATCTGCTCCCCACCCCAGAACACATACTGTGTTAGTGTGTGAGTCTGAGAGCAGGCCTGCAAAGGAACGTGGCAGGCATGTGAGAGGATATTAAAGATTTGTGACATGAGCTCCTACATGACCTGTAACAGCCCTATTAGGTACTCCTACCACCACTTATTGACAGATAGATTTTTTTTTTTAAGAAGTGATTCTTGCTGCTAGACATATGTGGGGAGTGCTAAATGAGAGAGTCAACATCCTTTTAGGATGCTTGGGCAGATAAGGAAGGGATTTGAGAGGAAGAAAATCACGTGCCCAGGGTGTGCTTGTCGTATCAGGGTACCCCGGTGCACAAGGAGATGCAGAGAGGCAGCCAGGAGCAGCCCAGCTGGTTGGAGTCTGGAGAAAGCATTAGTGAAGGGGCACAGAATGGGAAGAGTTTCATAAGAGCTACCTCAAGCAAAGAGGGGAGGAATTGGATTGCTCCAGGCTGAATGGGTTTGCTGTGGGCTGTAACAAGCTGAGGGAGAATGAGGTAACAGCTGATACAAGTGGGCCAGAAGTTAACTGCTGCTTAAAGACTCCACAGGCCCTTAGTCCTATTCAGCTCCTGTCAAAATGACGTGAACATTGCAAACCCCTCTGTGGCCATCTAATGGGTATGATGCACTATTTCTTAGACTTATTCCCAATACAACTAGAAGTTTAAAGCACAATATGCAACAAAATATATGTAATGGCATTACCCAGTATGGTTACAGCATGCAGAAAATGAATCAGCAGCAATATAAGAACATAATAATAAATTTAACTTTGGCTAAGCGAGCTCATTTTTTAAATCCTTGGAGACTCTGCAGGATGTTTTAATGGGTCTTTTGTGATGTGGATATTTCCTCAGTTTAAAAACTAGACTAAGGAGGTTCATTTTGCATAACTTAGGAAGGAGCCTTCATACGTTAATGATTTTAGGTCACTGCTAAGCTAGACCAGATGTGGATGAATGGCTTAACAGTGAAATGCTGCATATCCCATTACAAAGCTTTTTAGGCTCTATACTTACCCTTTGGCAATAAGCTTGCAATTAATAAGTCCTTAATACACAGCTGTATGTCAAAAAAGGCAATATGAGTTCCACCACTGCTCTTGATGATTTTGGGGGAACCTTTGAAGCCAGCCATTGACAACATAAATTGAGGGAGCCATCTGTAATTAGGAATAGCTTGATCTGTGTATCATTGCCACCCAGAAAGATATTGTCTCCATCTGTGTTACAGAGGTTAGCAGAGAACCATATTGAAACCACAAATTAAACCTATTTTCTGGGTGAAAAGAAGGAAATGATGTGATTTAGAGAGCTGCTAAATAGGGAGTGCACTTTCTGAAATACCAGCAGTAGTCTTTAAGATTTGAATAATTCTCATCTAAAAAGAAGACATTATTGACTTGCAGAGATCCAAAAAATTCTGTTCTCTGAAATATGAAAAATAATAAAAGATAATTTATCAACCTTTTTTCTTGTTGATATTTGATATAGAATAGGATAGTTCCGTTGGAAGGAACCTACAATGATCATCTAGTCCAATTGCCAGAGCACTTCAGGAAGTCCCGAAGTTAGAGTATGTTTTAAGGGCATTGCCCAAATGCCTCTTAAACACTGACAGGTGAGGGGCATTGACCACCTGTCTAGGAAGACTATTAAAGTGTTTTACCCTCTCAGTAAAGAAATTCTTCCTAATGTCCAGTCTAAGCCTCCACTGCTGCAGCTTGGAACCATTCCCATGTGTCTTATCACTGAATATCAAGGGAGAAGAGATTGGTGCCCCCCTCCCTATTTCCCCTCCTCAGAAAGCTGCAGAGAGCAATGAGGTCACCCTCAGCCTCCTTTTCTCCAAACTAGACAAACCCAAAGCCCTTAGCTGCTCCTCAGTACATCCTTCCAGCCCTTTCGCCAGCTTTGTTGCCCTCCTCTGGGTGCATTAACATCCTCTTTAAATTCTGGGGCCCAGAACTGCATACCTCAAGGTGAGGCAACACCAATGCTAAATGCAGTGGGATAATCACCTCTTTTAACTGGCTGATTAGGCTGTGATTGATACACCCTGGGATGTGGTTTGCCCTCTTGGCTGTCAGGGGACACTGCTGGCTCGGGTTGAGCCTGCTACGAACCAGCACCCCCAGATCCTTTCCTTCAGAGCTGCTCTCCAGCCACTCCTCTCCCCAAAGATGCTTGTGTCTAGCATTACCCAGATTTATATTAATTTTACTATATTAAAATTAATTTAAAAATTAACATTATATTAAAATATAAAGGTAGATGTGGAATGGTTAAAATGATTGGGCTCACATGCTCAAATAGTTTGGTTGCATTTGGTGCCTAGTACTCTATTCTTATTTCATTTATAGATGTCCTTTTTGTTTAGACAGGTGTTTTGCAGTCAGAAATGTTATGTGATCCTTTTAACAGCGATGGATCTTCCACTAAATGTTAGAGTGCTCAGTCAATTAACTGATGAAGCCGTTATTGTATCTGTCTTCTCCACCATTAATTCTGTCTATATGTCAGTGCTTTGTCATAGATGAATGAAAATTTAAGTAAACAGGTGAGAATATAATTAAAATCCATGTTTCTGTGGAACCTTTATATCTTAAAATTAATTATCAGTGTATCTGTCTATATCGTGAAACAGATTTATTCTATATTAACTTCATCATCAGTCCACATAGAAAAATCTTTTTTAATGATATGTGCTGTGATTTAAAATGAAAAACTGGCAGGGGTGGGGGGAAGTATTTTTACCGACTTTGCAATATCTGAAATGTTAAATGTAAAAAGTAGACTACTTGCCTCTGCAAAAGAACAAACAATACAAATAGCTGTATTACTTTCTGAAAATAATAGCTACATCCTTCTGGCATGGAGCTCAATTTAATCAATGCTGACTTTGCATCCATTATTAAGAATTTGTTTCCCTAGACTATTAGAACATGATACCAAATTATGATCTGCTTAATAAATCCAAGCATACTAAAACTACATCCTTAAAACAGCAGCTGAGGACTTTAATTAAAATTCTGGCATAAATGACATTTTCTGTGTGTGAAACTAAACCATAGCCACAATTTCATATGTTGTTTTTATGTCTGGAGCATATAGGTTAGGCATACATTTTTCAGCAAATATTGTAGACATGCTTAATTAGGCAAGCGATTTTATTTTCTCTGGGGAAGAACATGTTTTCTTCAGCAGTTTGAAGACCACTCATGGTTTCAAAAGTATCTAAGAGAACATGTACTGACCTAGTACTATAGGTCACTCGCAGAACTATTCAAAGATTCCAGTTAAGACCCAGGAAATTTTTTTTAATGCATTTATGTGGGCCAGAATTTAGAGTGCCTTATGCCTCCCAAGGTAAGAAAAATTGCTTGGAACGAGGCTGAAAAAGCCAGTTTCGTTCCTAGAATTTAAAGTTTTCTATGATGAGATTATTGCAGCTTGTTCATTAAAATGTATGTACCATAACTAAATTATCTTAGTGCATTTTATAGGATTTCATATTTTTTTTTGGAAGTAAGAGATGGAAGTCGTTCATGATTCTTTCTTTATTTTTCATGAAATTGGTGCAAACAGGTATTTCCGTTGAATTTCCTGTCTTGGTGAGTTTACTCTTAAAGCTTTTGAAAAGATATTTACCTTCACACATATATATGAAATCCCTAAGAATGATTGCATTGTAAAGCATCATAAAAATTGTTGATCAAAGTAGTAGTAAAATGAAAAAAAGAATAATTTATTTTGTTGTAAAGCTTTTCCTTGTTTCAAAATTTTAAAACCTTTTAGAAACGGATTCTAAAAGATATTTTGAATGGTTCTGAAACTTTATCTACTTGATTCTGAAAAATGTAGGTACAAAGCTAATATAATATTTTGGAGCTGTTTTTTGAACAGTCTTGTTTCCCAATACACTGACTTACAGTTAAAAATTTACAAAGATTTTTAAAGAATGAGGGAGAAGAATTTGCAATTCAAGTGATATTTTCTGACTTCCATGACAGAAATTTCTGATCAGCGCCGAAAAAATAAAAAATTGTGGCAAGTCAGATGTTAATGGTTGATGAGACAGTAATAACCTAAATGTAGCAGAAACTGTGTAACATTGACCATGTATTTACAATCCCTTTCACACACGTTTTCTAATATTTCAGAAAAAAAAATCTCCTAATCACATTAGTTCAGAATCGTCTCTGGTTCTAGCAGTATAAAGTTTACAGAATAAAACATTTTCAGATATAAAACTAAATGAAGTAGTAATAGTAAAAATAAAGGTAGTAGTAAAGCTGGTACCCATTTCAGTCTCTGTCATTGTCAGTTTCCTAAAGAAAAAAATGTATTATATGTAGTAACAGAATTAAAAGCAAAGAGAAAAAGAAAAATTGAAGTTCAGCTAAGAATAGATAGCTCTGAAGTCTGCAGCTTTAATGTATAGCGAAAGGTATTGGCCTTTTCAAGCTATTTGGTCTTCTCAAGCTATTCAGTCTTCCCAAAAGGGAAAAGAAGCATTCCTGTGGCTAATATGTGGATTAGTCTAAATGCTTGTTTGGGCCTCAAAACAATTTTTGATGTGAATTTTTGTCCTGCTATGCTCTCTGTTTACTTCTTTCTGCTCTTGGAAGTTCTGAAGTACTATGGGAACACATTCTTGTGGTGTTTCTGACCTGACCCAAATGGAAAATTAAATAACAGAAAGCACCATTACAGTCTTGGTGCCTGCTGATACCTATTGCTTCTGTTAGATTCACTACATCATAACTTTCTGAAATCTATGAAACTAGTTACCTTAGGAAACATTGTGCTGGCTACTGAGCATTAAGAAGGTGTGTTTCTCATTTTATGCACTTGAGGCTTAGGTGAGATACTGGTGTTCACTGAACTTCAATTTCACTAAAATCTGAGTAGCAGACAAAACTTTTGAATGATTGGAAGTTAACATAAAGCTAAATGCTTTATTTTCATTTTCACAGCCATTGACTTTCATTTAAAAGTGCCCTTGGTTTAATTCCATAATGTAAGAAGTGATGGGTGTTGCTCAATGAATGAATGAAGACTGGAACAAAATAAATTACAGTCTAGAATGAAAAGCATTGACAATTGAGCTAGCAGTCTAAATCAGTAAGTCATCTAGCACCTGATAACTCTTATGACTGTTAATGGAACTATGCAAATTTAGGTGCATTGCTTTTTATGAAGATTTTATAAAGGGTGAAAACCTTTAGGAAAGCTGGAGATTGCATGAGCAGGAAAGGTCCTTTAATAGTTTGTTCCTCAATTGTACAGATGTTGAGCTTGATTCCTGCAGAACAGAGATGCTGGCAACTCTGAATAGGCCCATATACAAGCTTTGGCTGGTTAGAGCTTGGAAGATCTATATTGGACTAAAAATATGCTGGTGTTTTAGCACATTTATAAAAGATGCACATCAGTGACTATCAGGGTATGAAAAAGTGGTTACAATAATGCCCCACAGTGCCTAAAAACAGGAATGCATATATTAAGTCTCTTTGCAAGAGTGCCAGGACAAGTCTAGCACTGGCAATTCTATAATAAAATGCACTACAGAAACCCTGAGATAACAGTAAATGAGCTCAATAGCTTTGCATCATATAATGCATTGATACAGAGAGCTCAGGCCACTAAAGCAGTAAGGCTCCATTAGTGGAGTACTTTACCTGAGGCAATAAATTTATCTGTCAGCTGGGCTTACTAATGGAACGTGGCTACTTTTGGAGAAATCGGATTCACAAACTTGAGAAGCCCTTCACTGCATCCTGCTCTGCGGTAGGGATGATCAACAGTGTCCATCTCA
Organism: Falco cherrug; assembly: GCF_023634085.1. Taxonomy (NCBI): domain Eukaryota; kingdom Metazoa; phylum Chordata; class Aves; order Falconiformes; family Falconidae; genus Falco; species Falco cherrug. Next base: position 60,298,874 of record NC_073703.1, read on the forward strand.
CATGTAGCTTTACCTGGTGTCTACAAACAGCTAAAGTAATGACAAAAGGGAATCCTGAAAACTGACTAATAATTTCAGTTGAAAATTCACTGTGGAAGAGTTCGCATTATCATAGCATGACTGATAGAAGATTTGTCTGGAACCCTAATGTATGCATGTACACATACATATGCATACACGTACATGTTACATAATGAGTTCTGGCATGCTAAAAAGCTTTCCTTCATTTAAAAATCTTTGCTTGATGACTCATTTCATCCCAATTTTAGAAGGTTTCTTTCCATCTTCTCGTAGAAGGGTGACAATGCTTCACTTCACCACCTCCACTTTGGTCACTGGCAGATGGGAAATGGGTCAAACTCTCTCAGAAGCCATATGTTTGCTCCCCGTGGGGTGCTGAAGGAAGAAAGGATTGATTTAATCCTTATTACTGCAAGAGCAGCCGTGTGGAAGGTGGATTTCTCTTAGGACCTTAAAAATTAATTCTGATTAAGGGAGAAAGTGAATTGGAAGTGCAATACAATAGAATAACTCTGTGTACATGCAATTCTATTTCGTCGTGATGAGTACTTTCTGCTGCTGCCTGTTTGCTGCCAAGCAGCTGCCTTAGCGTTTCCCTGGCTTGCTGTTTCCTCAGCTGTTATCAGCACTGCCTTTCCTCCTCCCCCTCTCCTTACTGAGATAATGGGGAATGTAGTTTGCTATAACCTCCACCAGCACCCGCTCAGCGGCAGACCAGCCCTGGCTGTTGTGCTACTCTAGAAGCTGGTTTGACTTGTTGGCAGTTCTCTTTGTAGCTCCTGCAGCAGCTTGCCTCCAGCCATTTCTCGTTTCTTAAAGGATTCTTGTTCCTTTTGCTGACACACGCTCCTGTGGACATGCCTTGTTTGGACTGGGGCAGAGTTTTGTGAAAAGCAGTACTTTATTATTGTGTCTGGAGGTGGAGGAGAATTTTTTCCCCCTGACGTTACTGAGTCCCAGCAAAAAGGAAATGCTAGCTCTTTATTTACTTGAGGTATAGGCTCAGATTCTTTGCTCAGAAGCTGCTGTAACCAGTTTAACCACAGAACAGGATAAGAAGTGATAAACAGAAATGAGGAACAGCTAATCTGGCAGCAGGGCAGGGACCTTGTGGTAGCTATAAATGATCTTAGCAGTACCTGAGACACCAATTGCACTAGAACGTGACTGAAGTGTCACATTCTGCAAGGTCCAGACTGGAAGAGGAAAGAGGCTTTCCAGGCATTTCTTTTGAAGCGTTCTGTATTTTCTGATGATATATACAAAGACTAAGCTCTAAGAAGTCTTGTGAGTAATGAAAGCATAGATGGAACCACAGATGAATCGTTCTGTCATGTCCTATCAACACTTGGTAGTTTTTCAGACCTGCAATCCTGAGAAGATTTGAAAAATTCCTGATCTGAATAGTGACGTAGATGATCGGGCCTTAATACATTGTTTTTTTCTTAAAATTCCTTAGTGCTGGTGTTGATGTCAGCAAGTGCACATGATGAAAACATACATAAACATGTGTTTTATACATTCTGCTCTGTTTGTGCTAGTTGTTGCACATGGTGCTGCCAAACAGAATTGTCTGCTCTTTCTATGCTTAGTTTTTCTCCCAGCTTCAATTCTGTCTTGAATGTCTGGGAGGCAAGAGCTGAAAACCATAGTTCTTCAGGTTTTAATTTCAACAGCAAAATGAGATTATAACAGGTACAGGATTTGGTTTATGTTATGATTTAACTCCTAATGTACCTATCTGTTTCTTCCCTTGCTGCAGTAACTAACACTTTCTGATTTTTCTTCCTGTCATTTAATCCTTCAAAAATTCTGAGCCATGAATCTGTCAGGAGAGTAGGTGTGGGTGCCAGCCCCACATCTTTGCCTTCACTTGTTCTTGGAGCTGCTATTTCTCCACTGCCTCTCCTTTCTCACCTAAATGTAGCCAGTGAGAAAGGGAAAGGGTGAAACTCCTCTTAGTAAATCCATGTCATATTTCTTTGAATTTATGCACCATAGCTTTTCCATGTATGTTCTCAAAAACTTTGGGGTGGTGGTGTTTTGGTTTTTTTTCTTGGGGCATCCTCCGATAACTACCTGCTGTTTCTTGAAATTTTTGTGGTGGAACTGCTGCATCCTGATGCCTCTCCAAAGTCAGGAGTCCTGCTGATATTAATGTACCAGATGCTCCAGAACCTTCATGTACCCCCCCCTTTTTTTTTTTGAGTGGTGCAGGTAGCAGGCAGCATGTCAGTAGTAAGGCTTAGTAGGTTAAGCCTTTCTGTTGAATTGCTGGATCTGTAGAAATACAGCTGAATAGCCCAGGATGTAAAAATCAAGCCAGTGTAAGGTGTTTCTAATAAAGAAGGGGAGAAAGAGGAAATGGGATAATGTAGCTGAGCTGGAGGGAAGCGTCAGTGCATGCACTACAGGGCTGTCAACTCCTACGCTTACATCCTCAGAGCTGAATCATTAACCTGCACTGAAGTAAAGTGAGGTCAAATCTCTCTCTGACTTACCTGTTGGTTGAAGTTTCCTAGGGCTTGGACCTGAGAGTTGCCTGGCAGAGAAGTTAGAGAGAAAACTTGTAAAACGCATGATAAACTGAGAGTGAAAAATTATTTTAGGGGTACTAGACGTATTCTTTATCCCAAGCTGAATTTATTTCACTTTTCCTATTTCCCTCACCAATGCAGCTCTGCTCAGAACAGCATTTATAAGAACATTGGTATAGACCAGCCACTAGCACTTTAGTTACTGTTATATGTACGTACAACTTGTACTAGTCTAGAAACCAAAGTGGTGAAGATGCTGACAGTGTACATGTATTTCTAGTCATGCTTGATAGCTACATTTATAATGATGGCAATCCCAGGATGCCTTTTCTATGCTTGAAATATGCTGTAATTTCATAATGTTCAACCTGGAAGCAGGATACCACCCAGCACAATGATCTCTGACTCATCAAAAGAACTAAGTGCTGAGAAACCACTGAAGATGATTGTGTGTGCAGGCTTGGATTTGCAGCTAGAGCTGTGAGACAGAATGGAGGAGCAAGTATATGTGAATATTATTGTGGGATTGGAAGACTTAAAAGATCACCACCACTAAGACTAAGAAATGAGATCTGGGTAATTCTCCACCATACTGGGAGAAGTATCCAGAAGCATTCTACTGACAGGAGGGGTGATGCATGTTCTTCACTGTATATTTAACTAGAAATAAGGTACAATTAGAATCAAGGCTCAGCTAGGAACAAGGTTCAATATGTTTCTCTTGCATTGTTGAACACACAGACTTGAACCAGTTCTGCAAGTGGAGCAGATCAGTGTAACTTTATTAACCTAATTGGGTCTGAGGATCAGCCTCAAGGGGCTTATACTGTTTGTTTTGAGATTATTCCTTTTCTCTCACTCCCAAGTCTCTCCTGCCCCCCACCTTTTAGCTTGTACATTTTCAAAATTTGATACAAAGACAGTTTCACTCTCCTTCATCCAGTGGCTATTTTGTGATTGTGAAGAGTAGGAATAAGCAGGTCACAGTGAAACACTTAGGTTGTAGAAAGTATTGCAGCTATGTAAATTGTACCCATTCAAGCAAAAACACTATCTACTGCACAAATTAAGATATTGTCCTGTAGGAGACCTATTTACTTGTGCCTGCATGGTCACATAAAGATATAAATACATTTTTATATATATGCAGGCATTTTTTTTTTCTATCCATGTAAAGTGGTGTGTAAGACCTTGATAAATGTTTACCATTGGAAATGAAGTTTTTCCAGATGGATAAACATCTAAGGCTAAATTTTCTTTGGATTTCTTTTGTGAGAGGGAGATAACATTTTTAAAATATATGAGAGAAAATACAGATTTGATAGTATTAATTAAAAAAATGAGGAAACAAACCGTAAGAATTTCTTTAAAAATGAGTATATCTTAAGATACTTTAGTATCTTTAAAATACTTGAAAATGATACTTAAAAAGCATACTGTAAAATAAGAACTTACTATTGGCAGCAGGCTTATCCTCACGTCTCACACGCTTTTTTGCTTCCACAGCTGGTTAGGCTATATGGCCTTGAAAAAACATTCTTCATGTGGTTGCAGTTTACCATGCATTGCTCCTTGAAATTTCCAGGGGTGATTCTTATACTCAGCATGAAAATGAGCACAGGAAATAGTTTTCCTCTGTTTTTTATGATCTCTTTGCAGTTGAAAGTGATCTACAAGTTCTCAAAAAGTGCAAGATTTCCTGTATCACAAAACAGTGATCTAGTTTCAGACCGCATACATCTTGACAGAACATTCACTTCTCCAAAAATTTCTTTCCTTTTCAGGTATTTAACAGGTTCAAAATTACTTGTCAATTAGAAAGTAAAAACCCTTTTTTGACTATAGGTTGCTTAATTTCCCCCAAAGCACTCTAAATATAAAGTACAGCCAAAATGAGTTTTACATGCTGTATTTAATCTGCGTCCAACAAATTTCCAAAATTCGGATCCATTATATTAGTTAAGCATGACACATGGAGATATTCTGTGCACTCCTGTGTAGCCTGAGCACAACATCATTGTTGCAATAAAATCGATTACATAATGGATGTTGCTGGGTTTGCTGCCAGGAGAGCAACTACTCTTACGTGAGGAAGCCCCAGGAGTTTGAGTTGACTTTGTTGGACCTTTTTCTTTACTTCCCATTAACATCACAATCTCTTTGTATTTCTTTCTAGGGCTTACAGTAACTTGTGTACAGTACATGAGTAGAAATCTACTTTTGTTCTAGAATTTTTCCAAAACCGTGAACAGCAGTCAGTAACTGTTGATTTATCGTACTTGATATGTTTTACCTTCTCTGAATCTGATGTTAAAGTAACAGCCACAGAAACAACAAAGATAATTTTCTAGTAACATTTTTTTTAACCAGGGTAAATGAATTTCCACTTCTTCCCCCCACGATGCTTAGTTATTTAAAAAACAATACTCATGTCACATCATGTCATCAGAGCTTATAGATCTTGTAGAGGTACAGGCATTTTGGAAAAAGCTCTAAGGCAAGGCATGGAAGGGATGAGAAAGGGAGAAGACTTAAAACCTTTAGTAATCTGGATTTGTAATATAGAGCTTAAAACTGGAATATGAATATATCTATAAAATTAAAAAAAAACCTGTAGCACTTTAGTTTCCTTGCCCCTGATCTTGTCCAAAACAAATGGTAGTTAATTTGGTTAATCATACTTACAGAAGTGGTCCCATTTTTTAGAATGATGCTGTGCCTAAGAGAAGCCATAGCGATCTGTTCCCTTCTTTGTTTCATTAAAGCCTACCGGAGAACTTTGCCGAACAACTGTTATTTACCTAATTAACATTACAATGTAGTGTTCTAGTTCCAGTATGCGTTACAGAAGTCTTTCACCAAAGACACCAAAACTGTCAATTAGTCGGTCTTGATTATTTGATTACTGCTCATTATGATGCTCATAGAAAGAGCCATCCTCATTATTGCTTTGAATTTAAGCTGCACACAGGCACGTTTCTTGTTTTTGGTTTCGCTTGACTCTTAATTGCTGTAAACTACTTGAACATAAATTATGAAGATAAGGGGCAACTGCATGAAAGCATGCCTTATTCATGTCCGCGTGAAGCCAAACACTGCCCGTTTGGGGGGTTGTTTTTACTTTCTTTGGTGTGTTTACCATGTGTTATGGTGTCATATCATCATCTTTCATTCGATAGGAGTGCATTTCAAAGGAAGACAGCTGAGACTTTTAAGAGATCATGCATTTTTGAAGGCATGCTGTGCACAAAATTTACCAGTTATGCAAAGTCATACGTTTTCTCCTTAAAGATTTACAGCAAACAGACCAGCGTGATGCTGGTTTTGCATGCATTTGAATGTACATATGAGAAGTTTTGTCAAAACTACGTTAGTCAATCTTCTGTTAATCTAAACAAACAGATTTGTCTGTGTATTTTTACTTGGAAAGAAACAACTTGGCATCTTTTAATGTGCTTTATGTGATCAAACATTAAGTTAATGAACGGAAAATATTTGCATAGATGGCTCTTTTCTCCTTTTCCTTTCTTTGTGATATACCCTGTCGCTTTTATCACTTGTATAATTCTTTTATGCAGTAACAAGGTGCACTGCAGCGAATGCTCCATTCTGACACGCTGTGGCCTCTTGCTCAGCCTGTATTTCTGTTTCTTCCATTAATTAAAAAAATAATTATTATTTTTTAAAAAGTATATTTATTTATATATATATATATATATTTTCTTTTTAAGACAGCATTCATAAACACGGAAATATGAGGAACACAAAAATTCTTACCTGGTCTTCGCAGCTGGGTTACAAGACTGAGGACCAACATCACATATTATTACTTCTGGGACTTGTACTTGCAGGAAAGAACTTCCAGCCGTTTCCTCCCTGCTCCCTGCAGACTCCTGCCTGCAGGCAGTGTGTCCCTGAGTTAGTGAGGGTCAAGGTAGAGCAGTTAAAGCTACTTTTCTATGCGATTGTGATCTCTTTTCCTTCTCCCTGTGAAATCCTAATCTCTCCCCAACATCAGCTCCTAGGGTTCTTTATCTGCAGATTGAGACAGCTGACAGCTGGGTTTTTATCCTTATCAGAAGGGAGCTTTCTGAACAATGTCTGGCCCGGTTTCCAGGTTGCCTGCTATTACTATTTCCTTTACAGATTTTCTGCAAAAAGTGAGTGTCACCTTTGCTTCCATGGTGCTCTAGCCCATGCAGAGTATCTTGTATATACTTACTATCAAAGGACAGCAGTTTAGTTTATATCAGAGTGTTACTGCTGCAGGTTACAGCTGAGGCTGCAGGGCAATCTGGAGAGGTAGCAAGCCAGGCTATTGTCGCAGTTTCTTATTTTTTGATATAAAAGAGCTATATTATTTTGCCTTAAGCCTCCTAGAAACATCACTCGATTTTAAAATCGAGTGGTTGTGGGTTTGTTTTTTTTTTCTTTCCTGTTTTTATTTATGGGACCATTATGATTCTATTCAGAAAGAAAGATCTTTTTCTGCTACTGAAAAACATCTGCATGGTACACTACTTGCTTCTGTTTAGCCTTTCAGCTATTGCATTTTACTGGTGTTTAAGAAAGAATAAAAAAGGAGTAAATATTAGCAGACAGTCTATACTGGTGTATATCCCTCTTGTTAACAATAAGTCCCCAGGAAGATATGTATAGTTATGGTACTTATGCAGGATTAATGAGTAGTTAAGCAAGAAATCCTGACTGAATAAAGATTTCAAAAATGGACCCTTTTACAGGGTCAGAGAACAGGCCAAAGAAAGCAGTGCTTCAGGTCAGGAAGGCTGTTGTGATTTCAACAGTGCCCCAGATGCTGTCTGTATTATTTGCTGTATGAGAGCTTAGAATGTATTAATGTCTCTAAACTTTTTGGTACTGCTCTATTTTGGTTTTCCTTCTGCACTTCACATCCAATGGCATTCTTGAATGAGCATTTAAATATGAACTGGGATGTTGATCCCAAGTAGTGTAGAACATAGGTAGCATGAAACTAAAAAGTTGAAAAGAAACTGTCAAAACAGCAGGAGGTTAAAATACAAAACAGAAAAAAAAAATATATATATAAAGACATTTAGATATGATTTTGTCACAACAGGAGTTCCTGAAATAACTACATAAACAGAGGCTTGCAGGTAAGGACACAAACCTTAGTCTGATTTTAAAAAACATAAATAAAATACCGCATGTCCTGCCCCTCTTGTCCCCTTGCTCATGAATCTACTTTATACTGCAACATAAACTTTAACTCTTTGAGATGATATGGGTGATGAGATAAACCGCAAAATAACATGTGAGTGATGGAGCTGGCAGCTGACAGAACTCACCTGTCAATATGAATTTAGTCTGACCTCTGACTTTCTAATACAATGTCTAATATCTAAAAGTAACTTCTAAAGTAATGTATTGACTTTCAAATTTTTTTGCAATTCTTTCTTTCTGTGCAGTATGCCAGTGAACTTTTGAATGAAAGTTAAATTATTTCTCATTATTGCCCTTGCTTGTTTTACTCAGATTGTAGTACGCATGCAAACTGAATTTCTGTTTTCTCTAGTTCATGTTATCATATAAGAGTACATTGATTCATTGGATTTTTTTAATAGCTAGAAATGGTTGGTTTGCAAAACTGAACAAAAGTAGACCTTTGTCATCTTTTTTTCTGCTTCACGTGTTGTGGCTAATAATTCATATAGCAATGTTTGCTCTGGAACTGTAATGTTTGGTTAAGGGAAATCTCATTTGGTGAACTGTGGTCTAATACATAAAAATACTTTGGCATATAAATGTCACCTACACTTTTAAAAATAAATTTTTTTTAACCTTAATCTCATAAACTCTACAAATAAAATTTGAGTGCAGGTCAAAATTAGCGAATGGATTTTGAAGATAATGAAGTTCAGTCTTCAGATCTCTGTTTGTCTTTTTTGGAAGACAGGGAACAGTGATATGCTCAAACACCCGGCTGAAATTACTTACATTATTTCAAATATTCTGTAGTTCCATCTTTCAATCTACATCGTTGTTCCAACCAGGAGCAAGCAAACAAGGATGTGATGTTCAAAACCAGGGTGGTAGTTTGGCTCTTACAAGTATGGAAATCTCATGCAAATGCCTGTTCTCGACAATGTGAACAAATGCCATCGTTGGTAATACTTCCTGGGATAGAGGAAGAACCTGAGTGTTAATATCAGGTTTTAAAATGAAAAAAATTATAGAGGTAAAAAATAATGCAGCTCTTTAGGTTCTATTGTGTTCTACAGTATTAGAACCTTCTTTGGATCAAGTACAACATAAAATGAAAATCTATTTGAGAAGTGACTTGTTCCAAACTTCTATGATGGTTTGTGCACATGAAGTCTGTACTGTACTATATGTTTTTCCTGATTGTGTTTATCATTAGATACAGCTATTGTTATACCGGAAAAGGGACAATAACAATTAAGTTATAATATAGATGCCTTATATATTTAAGTTATATAGAAGTTTTATATAAAATGCCTTAAATTTATGAAGGCAAAGACATATATTAGTAGTCTAGCAGAAGGATGAAAGACAAGCTTTTGCTGTAAATCAAGGTATGGGACTGTGGAAATACTGGAAAAGGTCATGACTGGGGTAGAAAGAGTAAAGGGAGGCAAAGAGAACAGTGACCTGGACACAAGAACAAACACACCTATGAACATATACGCATTATACAAGTGTACATACATCTAGATGAATACATGAAAAGAGTCAGTCTAATTCATGTTGTTAGTATATAATACTAAGTAGCTTATGCTCATCCTATTCAAGTGACTTTTCTATCAGTCTCATCTTCAGATATGTTATGTAGAACTACAGCTTGCCAGTTTACAAATTACTATTTTGGGAGCATCTAGTTTTATATATTGATTTTGCGAAATTAACTTGATATATATACACTGCATTACAAATCGAACTTATATACAGTGGGTAAGGTACCTACCATATGATATCCTAAAGAATGGAGCTTGTACAGATGAAAACAGAAAATGGTTAGTTTTTAGTACATGAAGTATCAATCTATCTATAGTGAGATTTATGCTAATATGGGAAGTACCAACTTCGAATTAGTGCTTCGCTGATTTCCTTTCCAGAGAAACTTTTTAGGAATAACACTCCAGAGAAGAATTCATAGATATCTATAGATACCTGAGGTGTACACAGATGAGCAGGAATTACTTGCCCATCTGGATTTTACAGTTTTGGTGACACTTTTTTTTTTTTTTTTTAAATAAATATAGAAGTGAATTTTCAAGGCTGTTTGCAATATTTTTCTTAGAGGAGGTATGTTTTTATTAATCATTGCTTTACTAACAAGCCACATATGCAGACAGGAACTATATGCTGAAATATTTAATAAAGACATATTTTAAGCAAAACATTGCAATGGAGGAAAAAGCTGTGATTAATAGGTTTTTGGCCTTAAGGGCAGTTCTTAGTTGAACACAGTAAAAATGGTTGCATTGTGCTAAAGAGGTATAATACATCATGAACTTTAAAATGTGCAAATGAGGTGATAAAGACAACTTGTGCTAATGGCCCATAACATCATGATGTAATAAAAGTGATAGCTGAACAGCTGACAACTGTGGTTATAAAGGACCTTCAAAGAAAATGATACTAATGCTGTAGAAAAACCTAGCAAATCTGTAATGACATTTCAAAGTAATGTGGCAAATTTAGGGTTTTGAAAGCAGAGTCTGCAGTAGACATGCAATCTCAGCTATCAGAGTCTGCACAGATGGAAGTGTGGAGTGCACCTCTGGAGTTAGGGAAGCCAGGTATGGGGTAACGGCAGGGTTACATACTCCTTGCCAGGTAGCTGTCCTCACTGGCATCATTGTAGCTGGGGGTTTCAGCTTTGTACATAATAATATCAGACTACAGAACACCCACAATGCCCTTATCAGCCCACCTGCTGCCCAGCCCATGGACTATCCCATGTTTGTATGGCATATGACGTAGACAAATAATTAATTTTTCCTAATTTGGACTGGAGAAGGGTTTTGTGAAATGCAGTGTAACAGAACCTGGTTGTTCTGTCTAGAGATAGAGGAGAAATTTCTCTCTTTGTTGTTGTGTCCTAGAGGAAATGCTGTAGCAGGATTTCCAGCAGGGGAGCAACCTGTGACCAGCTGTCCACTGGCTTCCCTGTGTCACCTTCCCTCCTAAAAGGACGTTGAACTTGGGGCCACAGCTTTTGTGACTTGTTAAGCAACTGACAGCATGGTCCCTGAGAGCACTTGAGACATCATGTATCAGTTCACAAGATTGTGAAGTATATGCGTGCAGCCAACTGTATCACTGGCAAAAACTCAGTTGCATGTTAAGGCCCAGGTATGCACACCCAGGTGTGTGGCAGGAGTGCCTGGGGAAGGCTGCAGCTCGCTTCCCTCAGGAGGGTGAGCAGCTCTGCTGTGAACAACTGCTGACAACATGAGATGCTAAACTTTTGAGTTTGGAATGCAAAATGCATCAGGACTGTTTATACCTGCTGCAAACAGTTACCCACCGACAGCTCCATATCACATATTATACAAACAAAAGCTGTGGTAATGGCAACTGATATAAAGTCTTACTGTTTATCCATGCCAATGTTCTCTTGCTTGGTGTCAGCTCAGATCTTGTAGGTATACCCAATATCTTTTTCTCCAAGGCACGGTCATGGTTTTTTCTTCCAAGGCTATGAGTCATGCTTTGTTATTCTTTTGCTCTGAAGCTCAACGGAAAGGATCCAGTGTGCATTTCGGGGAGTGCAGAAGTGAAGGTATAAATCTCTCATCTGAAAGGGGTTAAACTGAGTCTACAGTATATATGATGGTTGTGGTTTTGACAACATGGCATGTCAGAGCAGTTCTACAGGAACTACAGGCAGACTTGCTGTTCCTAGAATCATATTTATATAAACAAGTCTGCAGCTCTTCAAAGATGGAACAGTTCTGTGAGTCAGTGAATTTTCAGTTGCTTCAATGTCGAATGAAAAACTGGTCTAGCAGAATGAAACCATGAGTAATATAGACTGCCTCTATATACAAGATTGCTGTAATTACAGAATGTATTGCAATGCCTTTGAAATTATTATGATTGCTAAGTACAGAACTTTCAGAGTCTGTTCAGGAATGTTATGAATTAAACAGGAGCCTTCCATAAGCACATCCTATATATATATCTATATATATGAATAGAAAATAGGATATACATTAAGTATAATTGTAGTTTTATTATTATTATGGAATGTGGTTGAGGGTATGTTCTGTAAAGTTCAATGCAAATTATTCTCCTCTCCTTTTGTAGACCTGTTTCTTCACTCTTAAAGAGGTGAAAAGAAATGGAAGAAGAGGTCTGCTTCTCTCCTTCTGTCAGGCTGTGTTTGCAGGGGATGTAATATACAAACCAACTATTCCTGACTGACTGTACACTTTTGGAAGCAGAGCTATTCTGTGCAATTTGTAATAAACACCTCTTTTTGAAACTTATTTTTAGTGTCAGAAGCTTATATTACCAATATGTTGAATCAAACCAGCATGATACACTGAGTAATATAGTCTAAATGAAGGCACCCAGAATAGGCTGAGTTATCAATCATGCTATTTCAGCTCTGCTTCAGGAAGGGAGTATTTAAAGGCTACGCTGAAGATGTTATTTTCATTGCCTGTTTTCTGCAGTGCTGGAAAAAATAGTGGTGGACAGTTTACTGGACTAATTTATTTACTGGGTTCAAAGAAAATTCTTAATCCAAATCTATTTTTTAATTGGATATGGCCACACTGAATTTTCTAACTGTAGAAATATGGAAAGATACTGAGAAAGAAAACTATAAGCCATAAATACTAAAAAGTCTTTTCAGTGTAAATCTTCTTTAATTTCAATCTCTCTTCCCTTCAGAAATTATTTGAAATGCAACTTTGATAGAAAAGAAAATATTTCAGAAATGCTAGTAGATGGTAAAATCCATTATTTACAAAACAACATGTGTTTATTAATGAATCTCTTCACTTGGTGGGGGGAGAAGGGTTATAGCACTGAAATAGAGTTAGGTATTCAGAACAATAATGGCAGTAAACCAATAATTCTTTAAGGCATGATCAGAAGGAGTCAGATACTTATTTTTCTGATGGTTTAGCAGTCTTTAGCGTTGTGAAATGTAGTACAGCCTAAGGGTATGAATACTGACTACAGAAATCCTTATTTCTGTTCCAGCAGTCTTTTCTGACAATTTTCTTTCCTGAACAGTTTCTAGGTTTTAAAGTTGCTGAATCTTCGCATGTGTTTGGGCCAAATAACTTCCATTTGGCCAACTGTTACCTTCCTTTCTGGATTAACAACAGGCAAAGAATCCACCTTTTTTTCCTCAGCAGTTTGATTATCATGATTAATTGCCCTTATTGCTGGAGACATCTTTCATAATTTGAACTTGTCTGGCTTCAACTTTCACACCTGAATTTTCCTCTGCTTTTTAATAAGAAACATATTCTTCTTTGGAGTTTCATGTGTTCTCCATGTTAAATGTCCATCAGTTTTCCTGTTGATACATTAAACATAAAGCTATTTATGCCTTCGAATTTTAACATTCTTTCTATTATTGTTTCAATGACTTTTGCCATACACTTTCTGGTTTTTCAACATTTTTTTTTTAAATGTGTATACCACGCCTCCACACAGCATTCCATTCTCACTATTACTTATGTTCAGAGGTAGTGCTAGTTTTTTCCTCCTGTTTTGCTCCAAAAACCGTATTAACTCAGGTGATCACAGCATAATGTATAGCACTCATTTTCAGTTTGCCCTTAACAATCCTTAATTTCTTTCCCAAGTCAGAATTCTCCCATATGTTAGTTACTGACTTCATTCCTTGATCTTTGGTGTGCAACTCAGCATTTGCTTAGATTAAAATGTGTTTTATTTATTGGGCTAGTGTTCAAAAAAGCATGATCTTAGCCACCAGTGGGGCTCCTCTGGAAAAGCAGGGGAGGTTTCTTGCTGTAACAGGCTTGGACCAGTCATTCTTAGGTTTCCAGTAGTCTGCCTAGCTGCAAACATTATGAGTAGTGTTTTTATATTTGCCTCTAGATTACTGGTGGAAACGTCAAAAAGCATTTGGCCTCTCTAATCCCTGTGGAATCTCACTCAAAACAGCCTTGTTTGATTGGCCACCAAATGCTTCTTTCCAAGATCCCTCAGCTTGCCACCAGCTTCTTAAGTCTTTTTGATATATACTTTATTTCTATTGAAAAAACCCTATGTGCTTTATCAGTGTTTACCTCTCCTCACTGTTAGGATGACTTTGGGGTTAACAGGCCCTCAACTCTTGTCACGGAAACTCTGCCTATGTGCCTGAATAGAAGCAATCAGCTCAGAAAGTGGATAGGTTGTTATGGGAAAACTTGCATTATTTGAGCTTGTTCCTTCTTTCCCCACTGGAGAAATGTATTTCCTATCCCCAAGCCTGTTTTACTTGTGTCTTTTAAAGATGACTACATTTGTTCAACCAGAAAGGAATTCAGGGAAGCAGAGCGATGGCAAAGACTGTCACTGTGTGTTACTCTGAAGAGCCACTGTTTCAGTTAATTTTAAAGTTAATATTCTGTACTGTCCTTTACCTCTGTTCTCTGGTAGTTTCTGTTCTGGTTTCTGTTCTGACTGAAGCTGTTTGGTAACATCAGGATAAACTGGGGTCATTAGTGTTACAGAAGAGAATGCTAA